>NC_136434.1:160495344-161106670 GCF_052849685.1 Lactuca virosa
GAATCACTCACTACAGGTGAGTTCATACCCCCGTATTTCATAGTTTTTACTGTTTTAAGGGGGGGGGGGGGGAATACAAGTCTAACACAAAGATTTTGTGTTATAAACAAATGGTTTCAAATATTTTATGAAAATGGATTTCAGTTATCATCAAATCAAATGGTTTTCAATGATTGTATCAAAATGACATCAAGTCACAAAAAATGAATTTCAAAATATCAAACTTCTTTTAAATGCTTTTATAAACTTATATTTCTCCCAAAAATCATACTAGTGTATATATATAAATATATATATATATATATATATATATATATATATATATATATATATATATATATAAGATTTAAAAGGATTAGGACTGATAACCCACTTTCGTTCCTTTTCCTTGTTTGGATGTGGGATTATAAGCATCAGTTATTTGTCCGAGTGTCATTTAAATTTTACTTATATATATTTGTATATGTATACAAGCATAAAAGTTAGTTCATTAAGTTCAATTACCCTTTCTAACATGTTGAGCAAGGGATTGCATTCATGAATACTCTTTATCAAATCAGAAAGTACAAATAAATTATAATAGGTATAAGTTATGATTCACAGATCATTAATTCATAATTCAACTATACTAAAGTACATTGTTTTACAAGAACAAAGGTTTGATTCAAAACTATTCAAGGGTATTCATCTTTCAAATACATATTAAGAATAATAATTCAAGACCATACTATCAATCATTTATTTCAGAATGATTGGGTTTTCATAACTATTATACATGTAACGTTTATATGTTTTTTATGAGTCAATTGATACAGGTTGTTTAATTTATTTAAACAATATAGTAAAGTCCTGACATTATAACCAGAATCTCCAGCCGGGGATCGAAACAATGTGTGTATAGATCTATATTGGGATTGACAACCCCGCACTCAGACTGTTAGCTACAGTCAGGCATACACGCCTACGAGTGACAAATTGTTATCAACAGCTTTCAGCGCATTCATAGCGTTGGGTCAGGCCATCTAGTCAGTATGGTTATAATAACTCGTATAAAAGATATTAACAATACTTTATTGTATAAATAACTAAACTTAAGTACATTTTCAAAGTAGTAGTTTACAAGATACAGTTTACAGTATTACATTATAGTTTACAATAACAGTTGATGAAACCAGGCACACTCTCAGATACAAGTTTACAAAAGGATTACAAATACAGAACATTGGTTTACAATTAGAACAGTTTTATGTAACTAAAACTACTTTTCGTATACAGCAGAAAATATTGGATTTTCTGGAATAGTTTACATATTCAAGAAACATAAAACATTCTTTCAAACATAAATACTTATGCCCTCCCTCTACTTTATGTTGATACTCTCTTTTTAAATTACTTGTATTCTCAGGGAACCAGTAGACAGGTACTCCCCGAGCTTTTGAGAAGATGAAGCTATTTATGTCTTGTCTTCTTCTTTTGTATAACTATTTGATTTCAGTATACTATGATGAAACACGTGTAAATAATTATACTTTTTAAATATAGTGTTTGTTTGTACTCTGATTACTATAATGCATGTGTTGTGATACTACAAATGAAGTCCTCCACCCCCGGACGTTTCCAGCGTCTGGTTTGGGGGTGTGACAACATGCATTAATACAAGATCTGACACAAACATACTAAACTGTTTTCAGACAATATAGGATTTTCTGGTGGTTTCAAAGTTGTACAAATCATTTTCACAAACATGCTTATGAACTCACCAACATTTTTATGTTGACCTTTTTAAATTAACTTGTATTCTCAGGAAACCATTGAAGCAGGTTGAGTGGAATAAACTAATGGATATTTTGTTATATTTTGTTTCATCATACTCTGACTATTTTGGCATGTAATATTCGAATACAATACTCGATGTAAACAATGAATGTTGTTTTATAAAATGTGTGATGATGATGATGTTATGTTTCAATTATATACTCTGTGATGATACTACAACAATGTAGTCACGCTCAACCCCCCGGACGTTTCCGTCGTCTGGTTCGGGGGTGTGACATTAGTTTCTTCTCATGCATGGACTAAGTTGTCTTAATCGATTAAGAGGTTAGTATATTTGGTGTTGGGCACTTAATGGCCATGCAAAACCATAAAGTTGGAAAACTTTATGGTCAAGGACATCATTTTGGACTTGGATCTGGAAAATAGACTTAAGGGCTTAAGGATTAAGCTCTTAATGAGTTGGGTTGGCAGCATGTTGTGTATGCAGGGCGTACAAGGCGTACGCTACGCGTACGTTGTCAACAAGTGTAACGTTCCAAAATTCAAGGCTGAAATTTTCATTTTTTTTAAATAAGTTATTATAAAACCATCAGTATAATAAAGCATCCATAATATCATGTCATGTCAAAAGCAAAGTAGAGGTAATCAAAACATGTTATCATAAAATAATATCAGAGTGTAAACCCCAAAGATCTCATGTGCGGAAAATCATAGTGTGATGCGTTGCGATCGAGCCGACTCCTTTCCTTTGAAACGTAATACCTGAAACCAAAATTGTAAACCGTAAGCACGAAGCTTAGTAAGTTCCCCAGAGCATACCCCACACACAATCCACATAACACATATCATATTAGCTATAGAAGCTACACATACCACATAAGCCATACATACATAAAATCTGTAAGAATGTCATGGGCTACCCCACATGGTCTTTACCTAGGACTGTCAGGGGCTACCCCACATGGTCTTACATCCAATGTCATGGGCTACCCCACATGGTCTTTACCTAAGACTGCCATGGGCTACCCCACATGGTCTTTTACATCCAATGCCATGGACTACCCCACATGGTCTTTACCTAGGAATTCCATGGGCTACCCCACATGGTCTTACATCCAATGCCATGGTGTAATGCCCAAGTTTCTAGGCTAGGCATTAATATTGACATTATAGTCTAGGTTAACCTTTGTAACTCATTTTGAAGAAATGAAAAGGAATTATGTGAATATTATGTGAATTATGTGTTTTATGCTTAATTATTAGGGTTTAATTAATTAAGAATAAAAATGAGCGTCGAAAATAAATATTAGATAAAGTCGATATCTATTAAGAAACTTGTAGTGGGCGTGACAAGGATTACGGATATATAAAGAATGCCGAAATCCGAGTTATAACGAAGAAGTTATGACCTGTCGAAGTTTCACGACAAAACCGGCACGGTGCCAAATGTCGTAAAACGTGAGTTTTAGATAAACTACTTTTTGGCCTCAGTGATCTAAACGAAACTCGTAGTGTTCGTTAAACCGAGAGTAGGTATAAAAAGAACGCCCAAATCTGACTTCGTATGAAGAAGTTATGATTTTTCGAAGTTTCAGCTTAGCAGTAGACAGCTAAAAACTCGAATTTTAGATCGAGTGATTTTTAGCCGACACGACCTAAACGAGAATCGAAGGTCTCGTCATTTTTAGCACAACGGTAAAAAGACAGACGAAAACGGACGTCGGATGAAGAAGTTATAAATTTTTAACGGATTTCCTGTCACGGTCTGTTAAAAATAATAATATAAAAATTAATGTCAAAATTAGCCGGCGAAGTCTAAACGAAAGTTGTAGATCGTAATTTTACCTACGCATTCATATAAAGAACGTCAAAAACGAAGCTCGTATGCGAAAGTTATGGATTTTAGAAGTTTTGGCGCGAAAACCGAGAAATTTTGCATAGGTGGCTTCGGCCACGTCACCTTCTCTTAGAACATGCCACGTGTCCGAAATTTGGCTGAGTCATCCGAGCTGCTGAGTCATCCGAAGTGGTCCACTAGGAGTCTGACGCGTGTCCCATTCCTCGTGTCTGAGTCTCGCAGGAGGAGCCACGTCCGAAGCCTCGGACTAGACCGCGGTCCAATCAGAGGCCGATACCGAGCCCCTCGCACGCGCAGCCCATGTGCGAGCCACCTACGCACCCTCGCCCAGCAGCTGCCACGCACCCTCGCCTGCTGACTCCTCCCTTCTAAGCCGACCTTCGGACCCCTATAAATAAGAGGGCATGCGAGCCTTCTCGGCTACAGTTGGGAAATTGCCACTTTTAGCCCCTTTCTTCATATTTTCTTCATTTTAACATCCCCCAAAGCCCCGATATCGATTATAACCCCCGGAATACGCCACGAAGAGCCAAAGAAGCCCGAAAAACTTATCTTTTCGGTTTCGAAGCCCGACCTTCGCAGAGCCCAGTTTCTGAATAAAACTCTCGATTTTATTAGAAACGAACGTTTTAGAAAACGAATTGCTGCCCGATTATCATCAAATCAAGTGAGTGTGTAGTTACTTTCACTTTACACATAGATATGAAGTATTTACCTTAAAATACGTGCTATGTGTAAATATATTAATTGTTTATTTGAGGTGACTGTTGAGTTGATGTTTTATACAAGTTTTAAACTGTATATGTATTTTTATCTACAAATATGTTGGGTAAAACATGGGTAGATAGTTGGTGTGTTATGAAATAAAGTGATGAGAGGCCTCGATGTGATTGTGATTCAGTCATCTAGCGGAGTTTGGATGACGACCACAGACTTTTCTAGACAGTGCAGTGGAAACGCTGGCAGGCCCGCAACCTGTAGGTGTTAATGAACTTGGACGTTCATTCGCTGTACTCCATCCCCCTCATGGTTGCCTTTAGGACATGTATGGCTGAGGAAACCCCTTAGCAGTAGTGTCCATCCCGATGATATTCTTTAGGCTAGGTCCCTTGTGATAAGTGTTTAGGGACGTAAAGTGAGGATAACGGGAAATGGGTAATCAGGGTTATTGTTGATTGATGAACTTAATAAGTTTATTATTACCGTGGGTTGAAAACCCTATATGCTCACCAGGCTCCCAATCCTGACCCACTCAGTTTTTTATGTTACAGGTAGTGGACCCCGAGCATAGTCGGAGGACGATGAGAGATTTTTGGTTTATAGGCCAGTAGTTGTAAATAACTGTTGAAAGGCTTATATTGTCTTGTTTATGCTTTTGATCTGTATCAGAACATGACATCCCGAGGTTTTGATATGAAATGAAATTATATATTTAATTAAGAAAGGTTTTGACAAACTTTTATCATATTTTGTATTGGGGACTAATTCCGCAACATCTTTTATAAAGATTTCTCTGATTTGATTTTAAAAAGCATAAATTAAATCGGTCTTTTATGGCCGAGAAATTAGGGGATGTCACACACGGGCACCCCCCGGGGTCTTCCATGCAGGTATCACAAAGACAACTAGCATAACACATATCATATAATCACTAGATTATCACTTAGCATAAAGCTAACTATCATACCACATATCTCTATTACAGCAAGTGTACCCATAACATAAAATGGGCCGGCCTTGGTGCCTTAGACCCATTTGTATGGTGAGAAGACTCACCTAGCATTACTGAAGTCCTGCAGATAAAACTCCATCTGCTGGATGACAGATTCCCGATCTGTCAATATCAAAACATCACCCAATTAATAATTGGGTCCCAACACATAACCATAAGTTCTTGGAGTAACAGACTACATTACCCCCATCTAGGCTTGATTCAAGCACAAGGCCCAATCCAAAGGCCCAGAGTTCAAACTAGGAAGCAAAGCCTAACATGTGACTACCCGAAACTTTTATCCTATACAATTGATCTTTATATCAATATTAAACTCGATTTTATCATCTTTTAACACCATTTAAGAGTTAGTTTAAGTGTTCTAAGCTTTAGTACAGTCAGGAATGAGATCAGAAATGAGTCAACAAGTCGTATTGAGACAAAACCGGGCCATACACCCTCCTGAGAGGTGTGTACGGCCGCACACATGGGTGTGCGGCCGTACACCCACCCTCCAGCCGCACACTCACCCTAATATATATAAGGTGACCCCTTTCACTCATTTCTTTCCTTTGGCTGCACACTACTTTCTCTCTCTAAAAACTTCATCCAAGAACACTCAAAAGGCCTCAAGAACGTGAACTACTCCATCATTCAACTTGTTATAGTGGTAAGACACCTGAATCTAAGCCTAAAACTCATAGTGTTCTTCGTGTTCTTCATCCTTTGAAGGTGTACGGCCGCACACCTTCATAAGGTGGCCGCACACACATTAAAGCTCTCCAAAGTGAAGAGTTTGGCCTTCATTCACTAGTAGGACTTGATATTAGCACAAGAACACCTCAAAATCAACATTTCGGGCACAAATGAGGAGTGTACGGCCGCACACTCTTGTGTACGGCCGCACACACCCTCTGTACGGCCGCACACTCCTGTGTGCAACCGTACACACAGCCTGGCCGCACACCCTGGCCGCACACCCACTCAAATAGCCATACACCTCCCTTATTTGATCATATAGGGTCCCGACAAGCATTTCCAAGTATTTAGGGTGGTTTCCCATCATGTTTAAGTCATGAAACACCCTAATTCTAACACACATATGTGTTATCACATATGTGTATGAAACATCGGTTGACACTCAACACTCGTAACCAATTGTGCTTTCGGATCCTACGATAAACAGTGAGTTCATACCCCTACGCTTTTTCCGAGTTTTTCATATTTTCAGGGGGGAATACAAGCAAAAGTGCAAGGAAACTTGTGCTCAAATTATCTCATTTTGCGTAAAATGATTTTATGTTCAGTATGCTTTTAACTCAGAAAACCGTTTTACCAATCGATTAAGAAATCAACTCGTAGAAACATGTTTTCAAATCTAAAGCAAGAAACTTGTGAATCATGTTATAATATGTATTATCTTATAAAGGATTTATGTAAATCATAAGCAGGATTTTCATACTATTACTTGTAAATTTGTTAGGCTAAGTTTGAGACATGTCCTTGGTAACACTCCATCGGATTCGTGAGTGGAGGACTACGACTTATAACCAGAATCTCTTGGAGGGAGAGCGTGACTATTGTGTATAGATCTATATGGGACTGACTATCCCGCACCCTCGCTGCTAGCTACAGCGGAACCGTTAGGTTCAGGGGTGACAAAGTCATAACAGATACTGGCCCACGTTTCGTGCCTTATCCAGTCTAAGTACGGTTATGGCACTCACAACTTAGGTAACGGGAATTTACTTTTGCAATAATAAAACGAGTGAACTAACCTCAAAGTAATATCCGATTTGATTACTAGAGGGCATCAGTGACGCCCTTAGAATCTAGTTCACTACCTATTTTATTAGTTTTATTTATGTAATAAGGCTAATACATCTCACAGCGAGTAACCAAGGTTTTTCAAGGAAACTACATCTATCGATACAAGTATGGTAGATACTTGTACACCTCGTATCAGAATCGAAAATCAACTGTCAACTTTTAAGGGAAATATAGGATTTTCCTGGGATAACTTAACCTTTCATAAACAGGCTGTTTATCGTATAACTAATGGATAATCCAACCTCTTTCATAAGAAAATATAGGATTTTCTTGGGAAACAACTTTTCAAAGAATTCAAAGAAACATTTCTTTCACCAGAATTAAACGCTTATGAACTCACCAGCTTTATGCTGATATATTTTAAAACTGTTTGTATTCTCAGGGCATCAATAGACAGGTACTCTTGCCAACTTTTGGAGAAGACGGAACATTCTGAAGTCACGTCTTTTACTTTTGTTATATTGTTATGTATAAATCATGTTTTTGAACAATGTAAATACTCATATTATAATGTAATGGTTGTGTTTACTTCGCTTACTATGATACAACTGTTGTGATACTATGCATGACGTCCTCCGCCCCGGAACGTTTCCGCCATCGGTTTTGGGGTGTGACATAACATATGGCCCAATTTTCCAAATTGGGCCCGAACCAATATCATATAATCATTAAGGCCCAAACTATAGCCCATCTATGGCCCAATTTTCCAAATTGGGCCCAAACCCTCATATGGGCCTCACCCTAAAGCCCATCAACATATTCTAGTCCATATGATTATTCTTGGATGGCCCATTATTGATCCAATTACCAAAGCCCAACAGAAAGGCCTAACTCAAGGCCCAAGTGAAATTAGGGTTTCACATAAAATGACGATTAGGGTTAAGTGTTTCTCACTTAACCCATTAAGGACTTAATCCATTAAGTCCATCACTCTTCTAAATAAATCATATGGTGTGATTGGGCTTAATACACAATTCCATTCCAATGGCCCAAATGTAGGTCCAGATAAGTCCAAGCCCATAAATCCAATATTAGCGTTTTCTAAACCCTAATTAGGGTTTCCAACCCCATCTTAGCCCAATAGGCCCAATAGCTAGGTCTTTTGATCAATTAAGGTTCATTAGGCCCATTAGGATTTCACTAAGCTCGTTAATCACATGCTTGGGATTTTAGGTCCAATAAGCTTCATTGGGCCCATTAGGGCTTACAAGGCCCATTATGGTTTTAGTCTCTTCTCCAAACATCCAAACTGAATCACAACATCAACGAGGCAGACCGCCACCTGACACGGCGGTCGGTGGCGGCAGCCACCGCCTGACGATGGTGGTTAGGGTTCCTTTTTCATTATTCCAATTTATGATTACATTTTACAAACTCTAATCCCAAAATAAACACACTAAAAAAATTAATCACGCACACACAACCACCTTGTGGTGGCCGGCGGTGGCGCATGGCGGCAGCAACCACCTCACAGTGGTGGCGGTGGCCTTTTCTTGCTTTTCCGGCCATCACACACCACATACAACACTCTATCGGAAAATAACATGCTCATAACACCAAAATATGCATCTCCATTGCTAACAACGCACCAATCTCGGCCAGCCCCTGTGGCGTCGTGAGGCAGTCGGACGGAAGACGGCGGAGACCCACGAAGGCGGCAGCAATGATACAAGCGTCCACAGCGGCGGCGCCAATGACCGGGGAGCCTGCCAGCCGCAACAGATTAACGTCCGACGACGGGTTGGTCTTCAACGAGAACAGCAGCGGCGCGACGTCGGAAAATTGAATACCGTCGCGGTAAGGCTACGGTGGTCGGAGAAACGCCGACGACCATCGTGAGGCGTGCGTGCGGCTGGCGGTAGAAGGCAGAAGAAGAAGAAAGGTGGAGTGGGGTGGTGGAGATCGTCGGTTCAGACTTCATCAACGACTGCGCAAGGCAGCAACAACGACTACAACGACGTCTCGGTGGTTCACGCTACCGGTTCTTGTTCCCAACATTGGTGGTCGGAGGTAGCCGCGGCGCCGGAGATTGAAGAGGTGAATGGTGGCGGCTGGAGGGAGGTATAAGGGGGGTGACGGCTGTAAATAGTTTCCCTAGGGTTAGGGTTACATGGAGGCTTTTATACCCGAATCCTTTCATAAGTTTGCCATAATGGCAAGATAGGTCCCTCCCATCCGAGTTCATTTCAATATCAGGCCATAATTTACAAAGCAGCTCCCCCAGCATCCAAAATTCTTTCACAATCAGTCCATAAGTTACCATTTGAACCCCACCATCTAAAACCCTTTACAAATTAGGTCCGAATGATCAAACTTCAGCCATGTTAACATTTTGAGTCCCTCCTCACATTCTTTTCAACTTAAGTTCCAATAATTACCACAGAGCCCCTGACTTCAAAATTGTTTGTAACTAATCCGAAAATTATATTTTTAACCCCCTAAACTTTCAATTATTTATTTTAGGGCTACTATTCGTTCATTAATTTATTTATTTATCTAATAAATAAACGAGGTGTTACAACTCTCCCCCACTTAAATTAGATTTCTTCCTCGAAATCATTTCTTACCATTTCTTATGCGCCAAACCACTCAGGTAACATGGTCACCATCCTGGGCACACCCTAGCCTTCCCAGAGTAGCCGTGACCAATCTTCGCAAGACCTAAAATCCTCATATGAACGAATTTCTTGCAATAATATTACATCTACTCCGTCTAAAATCTTCTCTCTTGAGACGGTCTGAATCCCTGAGAGACCACTCATAATAGATCATGATTGTTGAATCTAGTTTGTTTATCCCTCAACTTACTACTTAACTTCTGATAAATCGAGGTGTCCACTATAAAATAGGATCACAGACCTGATTATCTCTGCAGATCACTTGTACCTGGCCAAGGCTCAGATACTCCTGCTGTGAGTGACTTGTCATTCCCCAAATCATCTAGTTATTCCGTCCGTACTCGCAATCCAAAACACAATTACTAATACTGCCCCAAACACGAAAACTGCCCGAAACACTGAACTGTCTGAAGCAGTATGTTGCTACATGGTTACTTCCTAAAATCTATCGAGACCTCTCTGGTCTCAATTAATTCGCCAATCGTCTGAAATACCGAGTCCGACCCTGCTGCGGAGCCAAAGGGCTCCCTACTTAGACGACTCACTCGACTTCTAAACGAAATCCTTCTCAGGAACTAGTTGCCACTAGTTATCATGCCACTGTGGCTTTAACAACCTCCTTGTCCAACCGATCAGGTCCATGCGTCGAATCCTGAGGTTACCAAATCCAAGGCTAAAAGTGATTGCTACCCGACCAATGGTAGCCTAGCGTACCAAATCACCTTACACAGTCCTTTATTTCCCTGATCTCATAACTGTATGGGCGATCCCACAGGCTTATCACTGCCTCAACCAAATCTAATACATCTGGGTAATTTCGACACCCAATCCGTGGATTTCCATATCCTCACTGCTACACCCGAACTGTTGGGTGCTACTGTTCCTCCCGCGTTCCAACATCACGTTCATGCCATCAATCAACCTAGTGTGCTATGGCTACACCCACAGTCTAACGACACTCTATCACTATCCGACCGCTAGTGAATGTTACGGCTACCCCCGCAGTCTTACAACACTTCCCATGCTAACTGAACACTAGTGAATGCTACGGCTACCCCCGCAGTCTTACAACACTTCTCATGCTAACTGACCACTAGTGAATGCTACGGCTACCCCCGCAGTCTTACAACACTTTCCATACTATCTGACTTCTAGTGAATGTTACGGCTACGCCCGTAGTCTTACAACACTTTCCAAACCGGGTCAAACACGCACTCGACCAACACTCAACTGAACCTGAGTCCTAACTGGAGCTCTAACCTGGTCCCCTAAACCTGTTATCCGATGCCAAGGAAAAGCGTGAACCAAATGTTGGAACGTTTTCTAAATTCCCAACTCACCCAATCCTCAACCTAGACGGCCACTCGGCCACCTTCCTTCCTGACGTGGATGCGAAACTCATCCTAGTTTCACACCTATTTTTGTTCTTGAGTTCCTGGTCAATTCTCCTCCACTTAGCTTCAGCTAAGTCTTCACGGCTCATGAGAATTGAAGGATTCCCAATCCTTCTCGCTTTCTAATATCCCACTGATGACAACCTGAGCTTACCAATGTTGGTGATCACTTACCAAATAAATCCTAAGATCACCCATCCTCTGAAAACTTGAAGAGTACTCTTGAAATCTGGTCCAGTCTGACACCTCAATCCATCTTCCATGCTAACAACTGGAGACCTTAATCTCCACTCTGTCTGACGAATCCTCATTCCCACTTCCAATCTTGCAGCACCACCAAACTCTAACCGAACGCAACCCATGCGAAAATACCATTCTCTCGAACATCCGATGACCAACCACTTATGCATCTAACACCCGCAACTAATACTACCCTCTTCATGTTACCAGTTCTGTCCTAGCAACGGTAGTGCCTTGAACTCCAAAGTTCATCCATAGACAATTGTCGACCACACCTGAACAATGATAGAACCCCTGAACGCTGACTTCACTGGAGAACTATCACTCTAACCCTGGCCGAGTATCCTCTAAATAATACTCCTGCATAGATACCAACAAAGATACAGAATGATAACGGTACGCGCGGAACCCACTCTGTAAGATGCGTCCCTCTATGGGTTCATCAAGGATTTTTCGACATGCAGGATGACACATATGATACTTGATAACCCAGACACTAGCAGACAACCGCCCCGAGATCTGACTTATCCAAACTCACACACAATCCCAAAGTGATACGTATCCCTAACATCCATCTAGTAGCAATAGAAGATGACATACCCGCAACATCTGGAGGAATACTAATCACCTTCTGCTGAGATGACCAACCCCGCTACCCTGTAGTAGCCTAAACCCTTGGAGCGACAAACTCCCTTGTGCACTGTCCTGTACGTGCTGCACTGACTCAGACCCTGCTGGCCTTTCACCCGATAATCAGAGGTCATGGGTCTCTTACCGGGACCCTCTACTATACTCACCGAGCACGAACCTCTCTTCTCAAAGTGCTCCAAATCGATCTCGTATTTGTGACCTCTTGGAAATCATGTCCTTCAGGGTCTGATACCCTGCCATGCTCACTAGCACTCTTGCCAATGGCTAAGCTGCAACAACTGGAACATCCTCTGTCCCCAAACTGGGTCACAACTCTTCCCTGAAGCTTCTCAGATTCTCCAAGACGCTCACCGATTCGAGTATGGATCATGTGCTTTCAGTAGTACGGGCCCAATACTACCTTCCACACCTGTCCATACTTTCATCGGCAATCCTCCCGAATCCTCCAAGTCACTTCCTCAAACTGATGCACCCAAGTCTCACTAATCTTGTTGAATCATATCCTAGGCTTTCCTAGGTTCTCGACCTCGCCATGCCATCAGCTGCTAAAGAACTCCCCATGATGCCAACCATCCACCTCCTGGATATCGTCACATCC
The DNA here is from genome assembly GCF_052849685.1 of Lactuca virosa. Classification (NCBI taxonomy): domain Eukaryota; kingdom Viridiplantae; phylum Streptophyta; class Magnoliopsida; order Asterales; family Asteraceae; genus Lactuca; species Lactuca virosa. The sequence goes on from NC_136434.1 coordinate 160,508,021, forward strand.
ACTTAGTAACTGACTCCCATCACTTAAGAGTTCCACAAAGCACAAAGCAAGCAACATTCGTGCTGTAGCACTCCGATCCAAAGAACTATCATAGAACATTCCGCCCACATGTCGCGACTCGCGTTGTCCACATCCATCTATCCTCACTGTCGGCTGCCTTATGCATACAAATTATACACAGAATAGGATCTAATAGACTGTCGAATAATAGACTCTACCCCAAGACCACAACCAAACAAGAAACAAGAAATAAGGCCAAATCAATTATTCTAAGGCTATAAGATCCTAACCGTATACAATTTTAAAAGCATACACATAGCAGTTACAAATACCAATTATCATTCTCATTCCAACATGGCATCAAATATTCTCGCGGCTACAAGCATCATATATCAGGCCAACCTATTGCTGACTACTCAGCACTAGCATGGAAGTCTACCAGCTCATACAACATGCACATGCATCTCCCCTAGCCCTAACTATCATGCGATTCACAGATTCATAATCAAATCAGAACAGACAACATATGTGGGTATTCTGGGAAACTTACTTGAGCTCGGCTGATTGCACGCATCACACACTTTGTTCTTTTCAAGATTCATTTATCCTTTCAAATTCTTTTCAAACTGCTTTTTATAAAATGATTTTATTTTCGAAAATTTTTCATACCAAGTCCTTAGTTTGAGTTCAGACACACCCAGGAGTGTGCCCGAATCCCTCAAACCAAGGCTCTGATACCAACTTGTAACGTCCCAAAATTCAAGGCTGAAAATTTCATTTTTTTAAATAAGTTATTATAAAACCATCAGTATAATAAAAGATCCATAATATCATGTCATGTCAAAAGCAAAGTAGAAATAATCAAAACATGTTATCGTAAAACAATATCAGAGTGTAAAACCCAAAGATCTCATGTGCGGAAAATCATAATGTGATGCGCTGCGATCGAGCCGGCTCCTTTCCTTTGGAACGTAATACCTGAAACCAAAACCGTAAACCGTAAGCACGAAGCTTAGTGAGTTCCCCAGAGCATACCCCACACACAATCCACATAACACATATCATATTAGCTATAGAAGCTACATATACCACATAAGCCATACATACATAAAATCTGTAAGAATGTCATGGGCTACCCCACATGGTCTTTACCTAGGACTGCCATGGGCTACCCCACACGGTCTTACATCCAATGCCATGGGCTACCCCACATAGTCTTTACCAAGGACTGCCATGGGCTACCCCACATGGTCTTACATCCAATGTCATGGGCTACCCCACATGGTCTTTACCTAGGACTTCCATGGGCTACCCCACATGGTCTTACATCCAATGCCACAGGTTCCCCCCCCCCCCCCGGGGTCTTCAACGCAAGTATCACAAAGACAACTAGCATAACACATATCATATAATCACTAGATTATCACTTAGCATAAAGCTAACTATCATACCACATATCTCTACTACAACAAGTGTACCCATAACATAAAATGGGTCGAACTTGGTGCCTTAGACCCATTGGTATGGTGAGAAGACTCACCTGGCATTGCTGAAGTCCCGCAGATAAAACTCCAACTGCTGGATGACAGATTCCCGATCTGTCAATATCAAAACATCACCCAATTAATAATTGGGTCCTAACACATAACCATAAGTTCTTGGAGTAACATGCTACATTACCCCCATCTAGGCTTGATTCAAGCACAAGGCCCAATCCAAAGGCCCAGAAGTCAAACTAGGAATCAAAGCCCAACATATGGCCCAATTTTCCAAATTGGGCCAAAACCAATATCATATAATCATTAAGGCCCAAACTACGGCCTATCTATGGCCCAATTTTCCAAATTGGGCCCAAACCCTCATATGGGCCTTACCCTCAAGCCCATCAACATATTCTAGTCCAAATGATTATTCTTGGATGGCCCATTATTGATCCAATTACCAAAGCCCAACAGAAAGACCCAACTCAAGGCCCAAGTGAAATTAGGGTTTCACATAAAATGACGATTAGGGTTAAGTGTTTCTCACTTAACCCATTAAGGACTTAATCCATTAAGTCCATCACTCTTCTAAATAAATCATATGGTGTGATTGGGCTTAATAAACAATTCCATTCCAATGGCCCAAATGTGGGTCCCGATAAGTCCAAGCCCATAAATCCAATATTAGGGTTTTCTAAATCCTAATTAGGGTTTCCAACCCCATCTTAGCCCAATAGGCACAATAGCTAGGTCTTTTGATCAATTAAGGTTTATTGGGCCCATTAGGGCTTACAAGGCCCATTAGGGTTTTAGTCCCTTGTCCAAACATCCTAACCGAATCACAACATCAACGAGGCACACCGCCACCCGACACGGCGGCCGGTGGCAGTAGGAGGCGGCAGCCACCACCTCACGGTGGTGGTTAGGGTTCCTTTTTCAGTATTCAAATTTATGATTACATTTTACAAACTCTAATCCCAAAATAAACACACTAAACAAACTAATCACACACACACACACACATCCACCTTGTGGTGGCCGGCTGTGGCGCATGGCGGTAGCCACCACCTCACGGTGGTGGCAGTGGCCTTTTCTTGCTTTTCCGGCCATCACACACCACATACAACACTCTATCGGAAAATAACATGCTCATAACACCAAAATATGCATCTCCATTGATAACAACGCACCAATCTCGGCCATCCCCCGTGGCGGCGTGAGGCAGTCGGACGGAAGACGGCGGAGACCCACGAAGGCGGCAGCAACGATACAAGCGTCCACAGCGGCGGCGCCAATGACCGGGGAGGCTGCTAGCCGCAACATATTAACGTCCGGCAACGGGTTGGTCTTCAACGAGAACAGTAGCGGCGCGACGTCGGAAAATCGAATAGCATCGCGATAAGGCTACAGTGGTCGGAGAAACGCCGACGACCATCATGACGCGTGCGTGCGAATGGCGGTAGAAGGCAGAAGAAGAAGAAAGGTGGAGCAAGGTGGCGGAGATCGTCGGTTCCGGCTTCATCAACGACTGCGCAAGGCAGCAGCAGCGACTACAGCGGTGGCTCGGTGGTTCACGCTACCGGTTCTTGTTCCCGGCATTGGTGGTCGGAGGTAGCAGCGGCGTCGGAGATTGAAGAGGTGAATAGTGGCGGCTGGAGGGAGGTATAAGGGGGGTGACGGCTGAAAAGGGTTTCCCTAGGGTTAGGGTTACATGGAGGCTTTTATACCCGACTCCTTTCATAAGTTTTCCATAATGGCAAGATAGGTCCTTCCCATCCGAGTTCCTTTCAATATTAGGCCACAATTTACAAAGCAGCCCCCCAGCATCCAAAATTCTTTCACAATCAGTCCATAAGTTACCATTTGAACCCCACCATCTAAAACCCTTTACACATTAGGTGTAAATGAACAAACTTCAGCCATGTTAACATTTTTAGTCCCTCCTCCTCACATTCTTTTCAACTTAAGTTCCAATAATTACCACGGAGCCCTTGACTTCAAAATTCTTTGTAACTAATCCAAAAATTATATTTTTAACCCCCTAAACTTTCAATTGTTTATTTTAGGGCTACTATTCGTTCATTAATTAATTAATTTATCTAATAAATAATCGAGGTGTTAAAACAAGCTCGTGCCTGGTCAACCAACGTGTACGCTGGGTGTACAGCTGAATATGTTGGGTGTACTCAGCTGCGTTGACTCGCTTTCATTTTTGGAATTTTGACTTTTACCTGATTTTAACCAATTTTGACCAAGGGAATTTTGGGGGAAAATATTAATGGATAATGTTTTGACATTTAGGATTGGGTGAGGTGAGTTTTCCTCACTATACTTACGGGTTGAAGGAACCAAGTGTGGCCTATTGGATTGATATCCTGTTATACTTACGGGTTGAAGGAACCAAGTCTGACCCATTGGATTGATATCCTGTTATACTTACGGGCTGATCAATTATTCTTCAGGTTGTAAGGTGAGTTTTCCTCACTATACTTACGGGTTGAAGGAACCAAGTTTGACCCATTGGATTGATATCCTGTTATACATTGGTTTATGATATGCTGAGTATGGGATAGACCTGTATGATTATATTATAGTAGCTGAGATGTGTAGACCGGTGGATCTGTAGAACTACCTGTGATTTCAGGCTGCATGCTTATCTGTCTGTTGATTTTGTTTGTTATTTTTTATATGTCGACATATTGTGTTGGGTTGAGACTTTACTTCTTTGTGCGTGAGTCAAAAGAATAGTGGTATTTCAGTCCGATAACTAAGTAGACCCAAGGGTATTCCAATCCGATGACTGAGTGGGCCCGCTATATATTGGTATTCCAGTCCGATGATTGTGTGGACATGTTGTATATTAGTATTCCAGTCCGATGATTGATTGGGCTAAAAGTAATCCGGACCGATGGCTGTGGACCCGTGGGTATTCCAATCCGATTAATAAAAATTCCCTAATTAGTCTGTTTTATGTTTAACCCAAGAAAGAAATTTATTGGTCCCATTGACTCATTTCAAATTTAGTTTCCATCAATTTTCAGAAATCATTAGTCAACTTGGGACAAGTGGATCCAAAAATAATGTCATCAACATAAACCTAAACAATCATAAGAAGTTCACCTTCCAAAGAAAGTAGGATCAACTTAACCTTGTTTAAAATTGGATTGTTTAAGAATTTTAGACAGAGTTTCATACCAGGAATGAGGAGCTTGTTTCAACCCATAAATAGATCTATCAAGAACATAACAATGATTTGGATATTTTTCATTTACAAAATCGGGTAGTTGTTCAACATAAACAATTTCTTCAAGCTCACCATTCAGAAATGCACATTTTACATCCATTTGATAAACTTCATAGTTTTTATGAGCTGCAATGCCAAAAAATACAAACCGATTCCAGTCGAGCAACAGGAGCAAATGTTTCTTCGTAATCAATTCCTTCCTATTGGAAATATCCTTTGACCACAAGTCGAGCTTTGTTTCGAACAACATTTCCTTCTTTATCCAATTATTTCTGAAAACCCATTTGAGACCTACAACAGACACATCTTTCGACGTTGGAATCAATCTCCATACCTTGTTTCTTTCAAATTCATTTAATTCGTCTTGCATTGTTTTGATCCAATCTGCATGATCAAGAGTGTGACATCCCCATTTTCACGGCCAGAAAAGACCAATTTTGTTTATGCTTTATAAAAATCAGAGTACTTCTTTTAATAAAAATGTTGCGGAATTTGTTCCCAGTAAACATGATAAATACGTTATCAAAGCATTTCTGAAGAAATGTATTTTTATTCATTTTAAAACATTTGGGATGTCATTTTCAATACAGAAACATAAGCATAAACAGAACTTACATTCATTTACATTAGTGATCTACACCTCTTTAATCTATCAATGTAATGTAACTTCGTATCGGCACCTGTGATTCAAATAAGCTTGAGTGGGTCAGGTTGGGAAACCTGGTGAGTACATAGGGTTTTCAACCCACAATAATATAATTATTATGTTTAAACATCAAACAATCAACCCAATTACCCATCCCTATTATCTTCTTTACTCTTAAGGATCTACCCTAAGAATTAGCTATTCCTCGTTCATTCATTCCTGAGGATCATCATAAGGAATCGGCACGAAATCCATCGTTTCCAGGGTTTACTCAACATGCACTAAGTCGCATAGTCGCCAGGGTTTAGGCACTAAGTCTGATAGTCGCCAGGATTTATACAACAGGCACTACGTCGCATAGTCGCCAGGGTTTAGGAACTAAGTCTCATAGTCGCCAGGGTCTAGGCACGAAGTCTCATAGTGGCCAATGTTTACTTATATCCTCTTTCATCCCTCCCCGTTCATCTACCCATGTTTTACCCAACATATTCGTAGATATAAAATACATATACAATTTAAATCATTTAAAACATGTATAAAATCGTTCATCCAGCATAGATAACAAGTATACAGATAATATGCACACATAGCACGTAATTTATATAAAATACTTCATATCTATGTGTAAGATGAAAGTAACTATGCACTCTCCTGATAAGGTGGTCACTCGGTACTCGGACATTGCTTCGTTAATCTTAAAACAATTTCCCTCGGACATAACCTAGTATCATTACACTAGAGTTTAGTCTAATGTTTGACGAGGCTAATTAATACTCTTGCTATTATTACTATTATATAAGTGTTAAACAATACTCTTCACCCACTATGTACAGACAGAGGCCAGACATGAAACACCGGAGGGCAAGATCATTTTGGCATATAACACTTCTGAATCCAGCAACCCAAGCGGCCCTCCAAACCAGATTCCCCGTACCGCGAGTGGTTAAAAAGATATTATAACTTCGCTTATATAAATCATAATAATAGCCTAAATACTCATTATAAGTTCCTAATAACATCACTATATTAAAACATAAGCTATACTAAAGATAGGTTAGGCGTAGCTCACTTACAGCGGGTTTTCTCGAAAACCGGGCTTCACTGGAGCAGCGTTCTGAGCTGAAAGGCTCTTTTCTTGGGACTTCGGGAGCCTCAGGACTTCCTTCGGGTGCTAGGGGGCTTACCTAGACTTTCTCTACAGAGAGAAAGTTGAGAGAGAAAGTGAAGTTGGATGGTGTGGAGAATGAAGGGAACACGGTACCTCTATTTATAGGTTGTCTGGCAGCTTGACTCGTCGAGTGCATGGCCAGGTGTCAGCATTCTGGTCGCGAAACGTGTGTCGCCTACATTGTGCCACGTCACCCCTTTTGCAGCAGCACCCTGCCGACTTCTAAACCCCGTAACTTTCGCATACAAGCTCCATTTTCGACATTCTTTATATCCACACGTAGGTAAAAACAAATCTACAACTTTCATTTTGACTCTGTCGGCTAATTCTCGACCAATCTTAAATTTAACAGTATGAGAAGATTATACTGTTAAATGACTACGTAAAATTCATAACTTCTACATACGGACTCCGTTTTTGTCTGTCTTTTTATCGTTGAGCTCCTATTAATGAGATATTAAATTCTCATTTAGGTCGCGTTGGCCAAAAACCGCTCGATCTAAAATTCGAATTTCGGGTTGTGCACTGTTATGCCAAATCTTAGAAAAATCATAACTTCCTCATACGAAGTTAGATTTGGGCGTTCTTTTTTGTATTTCCTTAGTTTAACGTATACTACAACTTTGGTTTAGATTACTTTGGCTAAAAAGTCCTCCATCGTAAATTCACTTTTTACGTTCCCCGGTGTCGTGCCGGTTTTTGCCACGAAACTTCGACATGTCATAACTTCTTCGTTATAACTCGGATTTCAGCGTTCTTTATATGTACGGAACCCTTGTGACATATAATATAACTTGGATAAGATTGTTTATTCTAAATAATCTTCTATTAAAAAGTCATTTTTGACGCTTATTGTCTCTAAATTCATTAGCCCGAATCTGCGGGCGTTACAATTATCTCCCCCTTAGGATGATTACGTCCCGGAATCATCAACGAAATAGGGCTCACATGATGACTCCATACGTTATCTCTTTATCCTAAGTAGTAACCGTAACTTTTATGTTTCTTCGAACGAGTAACTAACTCTAGGACTTCCTGACTACAGGCGGTGCCCGATCTTGGAGCCGCTCTCTATCTCATGTTAGACTTCCAATCATGATCTTCATGTCACGATCTCGATCCTTATTAGAGACTCCTTCTTTAACAAACTTGAGATAAGTTTCTTCCTTCGATTATCATAATAGACCGATGGGTCATGTTCTAATGACCTCTCATCGTATGATGCATTGCTTGGAGTCATGTCTTTTAGAGTCAATTTCCAGAGCATACTATACCTTCCTTCGTGTTCTAATGTGATACAATCACATTTCAGCATGTAGCTTTTCTAGCTACCAACTTCTTTAATAATGAGCGCGATACTTCTATTGATCGCTTCGATTATCTTTCACTTCAATCTTCTGGCTTAAGTCAGATGTTATATCGAAATTGGTTCTCTGAACCACGTAACATACTTATCTTAGTCGGACTCGATTCTATGTGACCACTAGGGTTGGAATAACAATCATCTTCTTACTTATTACCGAAACAATGGTAACGACATATTTGAATAAAACGGTATCAATTACTAGCTTCTTGGTCATTACCTTGTGACTTTCCCTTATCCAAGTGCGAGTCATGTGCTTCCGGTAGCATAGGCCTCTACTACCATTCACACCTACTCATACTCGTCCCAAGTATTGTCTCGCAGTTTTCCAATTCACCATACAAGAAAATCACATAACAACTTAACACACCAAATAACAAAACCAAGGTTTATATTACTTCTTGAAACTATTACACAGATGTTCAAGTTTAACCTATATTATGCCTCTAATAGGCTACACCACCGGATACTGAAACTATTACACAGATGTTCAAGTTTAACCTATATTATGCCTCTAATAGGCTACGCCACCGGGTATCAGTCCTCATTCCTGATTCCTTGCATTGTTATCTGCTTCGTCAAGGATCATATGGAATGCTTTTGCCTTCGGCTTTGGTGGTGCATTTTGCTTTGTAGCTCCTTCCCTCTTCGGGCAGTCTTGCTTGAAGTGCCCTTCTTCATTACATCCGTAACACACCCTTTTTTTTGAATGTACACTCGTTGGCGTAATGCCCATGCTTTCCATACTTGAAACAAGTCACCTCATCACCGCATTTTCCAGAGTGTTTCTCTTTGCACTTCTGGCACCATCTTGCTTCACTTCCTCCTCCTCCAGACTTCGAAGATTTTCTCTTCTCGTTGGACCTTGAAGATCCTTCAAACTTTCTCTTTTCGCCAACTTCGACCTTGTTGGAGGCTCTACTCTTGATCATCTCTTCAATAGACTTAGCAACCCAGATAGCCGCCTCAAGAGTAGGTGCCTGGCATACTGGCACAACATATTCCCATGACAGTCCCTTTGTATACTTATCGATTTTCGTTTGTTCGTTAGGGACAATGCGCAAAGCAAATTCCATCTTGTCGGTGAAGGCATTCGTGTATTCGTCAATAGACATATTGCCCTTCTTCAATGTTAGGAATTGGTTCTCTAGCTCTAGCAGATTTTGGGCCGAGCAGAACTTTCGTTCGAAATTGTCACACCCCCAAACCAGACGGCGGAAATGTCCGAGGGTGGAAGACTTCATTTGTAATATCACAACACATGCATCAGAGTAATCAAAGTACAAACAACCATTGTATTTAAAAAGTAAAAGTATTTACATGTGTTCAATCATTGTATATTGAAACCAAAATAGTTATACAAAAGAAGAAGATATGACTGAATTTAGCTCCATCTTCTCAAAAGCTCAGGGAGTACCTGTCTACTGATTCTCTGAGAATACAAGTAATTTGAAAAGAGAGTATCAACATAAATTTGAGTGAGTGCATAAGTATTTATGTTGAAATGTATGTTTCTGTATCTTGAATATGTAAACTGCTCCAGAAAATCCAATATTTTCTGTTGTATATGAAAGTAGTTTTATTCTCATAAAACCGTTCTATTTGTAAATCAATGTTCTGTAGTTGTATCCCTTTATGTAAAACTTGTAACTGTGAGTGTGCATGGTTCCACCAGCCGTTATTGTAAACTGTAATGTACTACTGCAGTTTGTATTTTGTAAACTTGATGGTAAGTTTATTTAGCTCGCTGTAGTCAATGCACATGCGGAATGATCCATCCTTCTTCTTTACGAACAAAACCGGTGCTCCCCAGGGTGAGACGCTTGGTCTTATGAAACCTTTGCTTAGGAGTTCGTTAAGCTGGCTAGATAATTCCTGCATCTCAGAAGGTGCAAGACGATAGGGGGATTTAGCTACAGGGGTAGCCCCAGGGATTAAGTCGATTCTGAATTCGACTTGTCGTTCGGGAGGCACTCCTGGAAGATTGTCGGGAAAAATGTCAGGAAAGTTTCAAACCTCAGGAATGCTTGCGATGTCTTTCACTTCTTGCTTTTTGTCTACCACGTGAGGTAAGAAAGCACAGTACTCCTTGCGAAGGTATTTATGTGCCTTGATGCAAGAAATGATCTAAAGGTTCGTCCGGGTTTGTCGCCGTAGATAATAAGAGTTTCATTAGTTGGCGAGTTCAAGCGAATAGCTCTTTCATAGCATAGAATGTCAGAATGGTTAGAGCACAACCAATCCATACCTATTATGGCATCAACACTTTTGATAGAGATCGACATTAGGTTTATTGGGAAAGACAAGTCATTCAAGGTAAGGGTACATCCTATGTATATATCGTTGGTGGATTCAGATTTCCTGTTAGCCATTTCGACTGTGAAAGTTTCATTTAGTGTTTGGGAGTTTTGATTTAGTAGGTGATTAAAATTATGGCTCACAAATCTCCTCTCAGCACCACAATCAAATAGAATGCATGCATAAGTATTGTTGAGAAGAAACGTACCCGTGACCACCGCAGGGTCTGTCACCGCTTCTTCGTGACCCAGTGCTAAAATCCTCCCAACTCCACCGGCATTTCCAGCTTTTGGACAATCTCTCTTGAAATGCCCCACATCACCGCATTGGTAGCATGCTTGACCTACTCCAACGGTTAATCGGTTTGGGTGGTGTTCTACAGAATCGGGCAGTATGCCCTTTCCTGTTGCAGTTACGGCACTGCATTTCTCGGCAATTTCCGTTGTGGTGAAAATTGCACTTGTTTCATTTAGGGAGGTTATCATCATATGGCTTAACTGGTGCAGGGTTAACAGGAACAGCAGTAGGTACAGTAGCAGGTACAGTAGCAACATGGACTGCCACTACTTGTTGCTTTTTTGAAGGTTCCTGAGGAGATTTGCCCTTCCGCTTGTTCCAACCCTTCTTCTTGCTATTGTTGTTGTTTTCCTTAGTTTGTTTTGGGGCAGCAATCACATAGTTTTAATGATTTTCGTGGTCAATAAGTGACTGTGCCAGCTCCTTGGCACTGTCAAAGGTGACAGGCCTAGAAGCAATGACACTTGCCTGTATCTAGGGCGATAGTCCCCAAATATACCTTTCAATCTTTTTGCTCTCCAGAGCAACCATTTCTGGACAAAGAATTGCTAAGTCATAGAATCTATTGGTATAGGTTGTTATGTCAAAACCAACCATTGTAAGACCCCAAAGCTCTATCTCGAGTTTCTGAATTTCCCCTCGCGGACAGTATTCCCGCATCAGCATAGTTTTTAAGCTCTCCCAGCTTATCGAGTTAGCCACTACCAAAGTCAGTGACTTAACATGGCCGTTCCACCATGTTAGGGCTCTATCTGAAAAAGTACAAGCAGCAAATTTGACTTTGCTACCCTCCGGACAGGAGCAAATTTCAAAAATTGCTTCTGTCTTCTCAATCCATTGTCTTAAAACCATCACTCCTCCAGTTCCATTAAAGGTCCTAGGTTTGGCGTTCGAGAAATCTTTATAAGTACACTCTCGCGAGTGTCCCTGACTTTCGCCATGGTTAGAAGGATGTGCACCGGCTCCAGACCCACTAGTACCAGGAGTTTTGATATGAGACATGGCAGCTGCAACAGCTGACGTGATCGCTGCTTGAAACATAGCAGCGACGAATTGAGGAGGTGGTGGCGGAGGTGGTGTTGGTGCTTCATTGACAATGGTACGTCTTGGATTTCTCCGAGGAGGCATCTTTTACTATAAGAGTTAAAAGATAAAAAGATGGTAAGATATCAAGAGTGAATATGAATTTGATATCTCTTAACTAAACACTTAATTCAATATGAATCTTGGAAATAGAAATCTACTGCAAATACAACTTGCAACAGGATAATATGAGTTTGAGTGGTTATTTTTTTTAAAGAGTATGAAAATACATGTCGATTGTATTGGTATATTAAGTACATATAATCTGGAAGACTTGACCTTAAAGAAGGTCTATAATATACCACAATACTAGAAAAATATCGACATTAAACCGACTTACTGCAAATGAATTTTCGCGGCCGTACTGAAAATCATGAAAAATAGCATTAGAACATATCCGTAGATTTATACTATAACCAAAATTTTTGAAATAATAGGTTTATGAAATTTGTATTAACTCTCGTTGAAGTAAAATGCTTATCATTTTATTGATATACATTATACATAAAGTTTGGAAAACTTTAAACTTGTTACAAGCCAACATAATATATCACATAAAAGGAAATCCTATGATTCTATGAATAGTGTACTCACTTAATCATAGAGGAAAAGTTTTATAAACATAAACAAAAACTTGTATATAATAAAATTTATTAGTAGTGTAAACACTACTTGCGGCGGTTGCTACAGCGGCTGTTGGGTCCTGCTTCATCTTGTGCTTTCTAGCACCTTTCTTGTGCAGCTTGATGCTCTCTCAATTCTCTTATCTCAGATTATGCAGCATTGACTTGACTTTGAAGGGCTTCTGTATGGTTCTGGGTGTCGTCCTACATTTCATCAAGATGAAGGATATCCGCAGTGTTAACCTGCGCAACATCATTTACTTGTAGGATTCAATTCATTGAAATCCTTGCTTGATCGGCTTGACGGGCTATTCGATGTACTATAATCGGAAGAGCTCTATCGGTTGTTCCTCCTCTAGAGACATTATAGAAACCTCTTGACATCCCATAAGGAGGGCGTTGGCCATCTTTCCGACTCCAGTGGTTTATATACTGGCCCCATTCTGGTATAGGTTCTGCTTTACCTTGTCTCAGGAGATGTTCCCCAGGATTATAGACTTGTGGTTCCGTGTCGGTACCACTTGATTCACTGTCTTCGAAAGGTTCTTCATCTGAATCTGGATTCCAACCCGCATCTTGTTGATTGTAGGGGTCTCCAAGTAAATTGTATTCAACCATATCGTCTGTATTAGAAGTAAGGATAAGAATAGTAAAATACTCCTATAGTATTTTAATCTTTATGTTCTGTTCTATAGTTCTTCTAAATATGTATGGTTGGTAAGTTTTAGACATGTCGTAACACTACTATCACTCTCAAACACATGTTGGTCATATCTCAAATCAATATAGTTGATCAGGCTATATTAATCCCAGATATGATTACATAACTGCCCAGGTTTGACTATAATGTTCAACATCCAAATACTTTTAAGTTCTTATGACTGTGATACTGTACTTGTAAGTATGAGTGTTAGTATACTTCTTGTAAAAATAATTAAATTTTTAAAAAGTATGCTTGTAGTCAGAGCTCTTAGCCCCGATGTATTTATAGTTTGTATATCTTTTATGGATTGATATACTGAGTTCACTATAAACAATGCTCTGATACCAATCTGTCACACCCCCAAACCAGACGGCGGAAACGTCCGGGGGTGGAGGACTTCATTGTAGTATCACAACACATGCATCATAGTAATCAAAGTACAAACAACAATTGTATTTAAAAAGTATAAGTATTTACATGTGTTCAATCATTGTATATTGAAACCAAAATAGTTATACAAAAGAAGAAGATATGACTGAATATAGCTCCATCTTCTCAAAAGCTCGGGGAGTACCTATCTACTGATTCCCTGAGAATACAAGTAATTTGAAAAGAGAGTATCAACATAAAGTTGAGTGAGTGCATAAGTATTTATGTTGAAATGTATGTTTCTGTATCTTGAATATGTAAACTGCTCCAGAAAATCCTATATTTTCTGCTGTATATGAAAAGTAGTTTTATTCTCATAAAACCGTTTTATTTGTAAATCAATGTTCTGTATTTGTATCCCTTTATGTAAAACTTGTAACTGTGAGTGTGCTTGGTTCCACCAGCCGTTATTGTAAACTGTAATGTACTACTGTAGTTTGTATTTTGTAAATTAGTACTTTGAAAAAGTACTTACGTTTAGTTGATTATACACTAATGTATTGTTAATATCTTTTTAATGATTTATTATAACTATACTGAGACTAGATGGCCTGAAACAAAGGCTTTGTAAGCGTTTAAACTGTTGATAACAATTGTCACTCATTGGCGTGTATGCCTGACTGTAGCTAGTAGCCTGAGTGCGGGGTTGTCAATCCCAATAAAGATCTACACACAACTTGTTTCGATCCCCTGACTGGAGATTCTGGTTATAATATCAGGACTTTAACTATGTTGTTTAAATGAATTAAAAAACCTGAATCAAATGACTCATAAAAAGCATATAAACGTTACATGTATAATAGTTATGAAAACCCAATCATTCTGAAATAATGATTGATTGTATATTCCTGAATTAGTATTCTTAACATGTATTTGAAAGTTGTATACCCTTGATTTGTTTTGAATCAAACCTTTGTTTCTTGTAAAAAGGTGTATTCTAGTATACTTGAATCATGAATTAATGTTCTATGTATCATAAATTAGACCTATTATAATTTATATGTACTTTCTGAATTGGTATTAACTGTTTTTGAATGTAACCCCTTGCTCAACATGTTACAAAGTGTATTTAAACTGAATGAAGTAACTTTTATATTTATATACATATATAATTATATATAAGTAAAATTTGAATGACATTCGGACAAATAACCGATACTATAAGCCCACATCCAAACAAGGAAAAGGACCTAAAATGAGTTATCAGTCCTAAACCTTTTAAATCTTATTTATATAAATAAATAAATATATCCTCTTTCTCATAGTCGCATAGTCGCCAGGGTTTAGGCACTAAGTCTCATAGTCGCCAGGGTCTAGGCACTAAGTCTAATAGTCGCCAATGTTTACTTATATCCTCTTTCATCCCTCCCCGTTCATCTACCCATGTTTTACCCAACATATTCGTAGATATAAAATACATATACAGTTTAAATCATTTAAAACATGTATAAAATCGTTCATCCAGCATAGATAACAAGTATACAGATAATATTCACACATAGCACGTAATTTATATAAAATACTTCATATCTATGTGTAAGATGAAAGTAACTATGCACTCACCTGATAAGGTGGTCACTCGGTGCTCGGACAGCGCTTCGTTAATCTTAAAACAATTTCCCTCGGACAAAACCTAGTATCATTACACTAGAGTTTAGTCTAATGTTTGACGAGGCTAATTAATACTCTTGCTATTATTACTATTATATAAGTGTTAAACAATACTCTTCATCCACTATGTACAGACAGAGGCCAGACATGAAACACCGGAGGGCAGGATCATTTTGGCATATAACACTTCTGAATCCAGCAACCAAGCGGCCCTCCAAACCAGATTCCCCGTACCGCGAGTGGTTAAAAAGATATTATAACGTCACTTATATAAATCATAATAATAGCCTAAATACTCATTATAAGTTCCTAATAACATCACTATATTGAAACATAAGCTATACTAAAGATAGTTAGGCGTAGCTCACTTACAGCGGGTTTTCTCGAAAACCGGGCTTCGCTGGAGCAGCTTTCTGAGTTGAAAGGCTCTTTTATTGGGACTTCGGGAGCCTCGGGACTTCCTTCGGGTGCTAGGGGGCTTACCTAGACTTTAGGGGGCTTAAGGGAGGCTACAGAGAGAAAGTAGAGAGAGAAAGTGAAGTTGGATGGTGTGGAGAATGAAGGGAACCCGACACCTCTATTTATAGGTTGTCTGGCAGCTTGACTCGTCGAGTCCACCTCCAACTCGTCGAGTCCATGGCCAGGTGTCAGAATTCTGGTTGTGAAACGTGTGTGGCCTACATTGTGCCACGTCACCCCTTTTGCAGTAGCACCCTGCCGACTTCTAAACCCCGTAACTTTCGCATATGAGCTCCGTTTTCGACATTGTTTATATCCACACATAGGTAAAAACAAGATCTACAACTTTCATTTTGACTTCGTCGGCTAATTCTCGACCAATCTTAAATTTAACAATATGAGAAGATTATACTGTTAAATGACTACGTAAAATTCATAACTTCTACATACGGACTCCGTTTTCGTCTGTCTTTTTATCGTTGAGCTCCTATTAATGAGATATTAAATTCTCATTTAGGTCGCGTTGGCCAAAAACCACTCGATCTAAAATTCGAATTTCGGGTTGTGCACTGTTATGCCAAATCTTAGAAAAATCATAACTTCCTCATACGAAGTCAGATTTGGGCGTTCTTTTTTTGTATGTCCTCGATTTAACGTATACTACAACTTTGGTTTAGATTACTAAGGCTAAAAAGTCCTTCATCGTAAATTCACTTTTTACGTTCCCCGGTGCCGTGCCGGTTTTGCCGCGAAACTTCGACAGGTCTTAACTTCTTCGTTATAACTCGGATTCCGGCGTTCTTTATATGTACGGAACCCTTGTGACATATACTATAACTTGGATAAGATTATTTATTCTAAATAATCTTCTATTATAAAGTCATTTTTGACGCTTATTGTCTCTAAATCGAGTAGCCCGAATCTGCGGGCATTATAAAGAGCAACTTTAACATTTTTAGGTTAAGGTTTTGAAATAAAATAATTAAATATGCAAAATTCCATTTTTGAAAATAAAGAGGCCGGTTTTTCTTTTTGTTGAGCACAAGTTAAGACTCATGAAAAAGTATCACCAATGACTTGAGATTTGCGATGATCTGTTGTCCACTTTGTCAAAGCTGAGTAATTTTGATCATATTCTGGATCAATTTCCGCAATTATTTCTTCAACTTCCGATTGCATATCAGCATAATCGTTTAATGAAATCTCTGCCTGGACATTTGTGTTTATATTTGAATTTTCGCCTTGGAGATGATCATTATTATTCAAATTCCCCCTGCACAAAATCATCATTATTTAAATCAGAACTAGAATTCGAATTTAAAATAACAACTTTTTCATGTGAAAACTAAACAAAATTTTCTTAATTATTCTCCTCGAAAGTAAGATTATGATTTTCATCAATAATTTCAATATTTTCAATTGCATCATCAACTAATTTCAACAATTCATCTTCTTTGTTATCTTTAGCTTTTTCTTTGGAAGAAATTGCCTTTTATGTCTCACCAAAAGGATTTAAAAAAATCTTCATAAAGAGTCATACGAAGACACGTTTGAGTATTAGAAGATGGAAAAATCTCATCAGATTGAACATTTTAATCGAGTTGAGAATTTTTTACAAATTTATCATCAAAAGAGATATAGTAGCTTTCTTCAGTCTTTTTAGATTTCTTATTAAGAACACGGAAAGCTTTTCACATCAAACAGTATCCCAGAAAAATTCATTCATCAGCTTTAACATCAAACTTGTTTTGATGTTCCTTCGAGTTGTATATGAAACACCTAGATCCAAAAACATAAAAGAATTTGACGTTAGGTTTGCGTTTATTCAGAATTTCATATGGAGTAATAGAAAATGTTTTATTAAAGAAAGAATGGTTTTGAGTAAAATATGCAACTCCAATTTCTTCTGCCCAGAAATATAAAGGAAGATTAGTAAAGGTTAACATTATCCTCGCAGCTTCACATAAGGAACGATTTCGTATTTCAACTACACCGTTCTGTTGTCGAGTATACAGAGATGAAAATTTATGACTGATTCCTTTGCTTATCAAGAACTATTCAAATACTTGGTTTTTGAATTCCGAACCATTATCGCTTCTTATCTTCCAAACTGGTTTTCGTAATTGCAACTCTATCTGATTCACAAAATCTGTCATCCTTTTTGAAGTTTTAGATTTCTGTTTAAGAAAGAAAACCCACGTAAATCGTTAAAAGTCATCAAAAATATGAAAAATATATTAATTACCACCAATACTTTGAATTGATGAAGGAGCACAAAAATCAATATCAATTAATTCAAGTGGTTCAACAATTTTAGTATTTATTATTGAAAAATGACTTTTTATGCTTTGTTTTCCCATTTCGCAAGTTGCACATAAATGTTCCTTTTCAAACTTAAGAAGTGGAAGACCTCGCCCATGATCACCAATAACAAGCTTATTAATATGTTTAAAGTTGAGATGCGAAAGTCTCATATGCCATAACCAGCTGTCTTCCAAACAAGCTTTTGAAAGTAAGCAAATTAAAGGTTTTCCTTGAACTGGTTTCATGTTTAGGGTATGTATTTCTCCTTTTCGCTTTGATTACAAAATCACTTTTTCTTAAAGTTTATCAATAATCTTGAAACTATCCTCATCAAATGATACTTTGATTCCAGAACCTACAACAAGTTGAAAAACACTTATTAGATTATGTTGTAATCCTTCAACATAAGCTACCTTCCGAATTGTAAAATCTCCATTCGTAATAATGCCACATCCCTTGATTTATCCAGTTGCATTTTTACCAAAATTTACTTTTCCACCATCTTTTAAGTCTTGATACTCTCTTAACTCTGATTTCCTTCCATTCATATTACAAGAACAACCACTATCAATGTACCATTCCGAATCAAACTGCTCATTACCTACAAAATTAAGTCAGTTTAGAAACCCAACCCATTTTGGGTCCTGGTGAGAATTTTGTGTTTAAGTTCAAAACGGGAAAAATCTTTGATTTGTCGATCCAAAATGATTTCTTAATCACAATGTTATTCACTCCTTTTTGCTTTTTGAAAACTTGAGATTTATTGTCACAAAGATTAATTTCAGCAAATAAAGTTTTTCTTTTTGAATTCATTTTTCTTTGTTGTGCCATTTTCTCCAAAAATTCTTCTTCTTGTTGTTTTAATTTGGCTTCATATGATTTTAGATTAGCATTATGATCGAAAACCTTTTTCTTTGAAACATTAACAGATTTTGGCTTTTCAACATTTATTTTTCCTCTTTTTGAATAATCTGGATTTGGTGAAAAAATTTATTTTGCTTTTGAATATGGAGTTGAATGAACATTTTGATTAAAAAATCAAGATGAATTAACAATCTTTTCATTTGATTTTCTTGAAACATGATTAACATATTTATTATTAGCCACATTTTCCTTTTACTTCGAAAACTATCTTCTCGCAATCAAATTTTTCCTTGTATCTAGCATTCATTGCTCTTTTCTTTGCATTGATTTCTTCAACTTATTTCTGAGTATTTTCTTTTCCTTTTGAATCATTTTTCAAAACATCTTTCTTTGTAATACAATTTGGTACCTTTTTCGTACCACTTGTTTCACCAACTTCATATAAACTATTCACTTTGTTCAAAGGTTCAGAAACATACTTTCCCTTGACTTTCCATGAAGTCTTTTTGGAAAGACCTTTTGTCTCATCACCATTGTCAATTGCTGCATACCAGAAATGATCATCACAACCCTTTTCATTATTATCATTGACAGTTGATGTCAATTCCAATGTATCGTTCTTGTGAAGACCATTTTTCATAAAAACTTGATTTGGAGTTTTCTGAACTTTAAGAAAAATAGTTGCTTTTATAGTTAAAGTCTCAATTCCTTTATTCATATCATGATATTCAAATTCAAGGGAATCTTCAAAAATTAGATTTCCTTTTGGTTCATCAATTTTTTCACAAAAGAAGAACAATCAACTTCATATTCAACAGAAATTTCACTCATTTCGCTTTCATCAAAATCTGAAGTATTCTCATTAGAAAGATTTTCTTCTTATTTCAATTTTTGGCGTAACAAGTTATATTTAACAATTGAATTTTGTTTGACTTGTTGTTTATCTTCTTATGTTAAAATATTGTTCATCGTTAATCTATTTTCTTTTGATTTAATGAACTCCTCAACCTTTTCAAGTCCAATTCTGTAAGAATCGTGTAAAGTTTCATCTGATGATATCACAGCTTCACATTTATAACAATCAGAATCAATTTCATCTTCTTTAAATTCAAGAAATGGAAGAATCATCTTATGCAACTTTTCACCGATATCACAATTAAGATAGAGTTGAGTTATATTATTGTACATATGTTTTGCTATCAAACAAAATATATTACGTCGTTTAGTCAATAGCCTACTGTCTCTTTTCAAAATTATAATATCATCTTGAAGCCAACTTATTTCTATGTTAAGAGCTTCTATTTTCATCCTTCTTTCTTCACTCTTGATGGTTTCCCTTCTAAAAGTATCATCAAGATCAGAATTCTTAATAGGAGATTGCTTAAGATATTCACTTAAATTGGAAACTGTAACATGCAATTCAGTTAGTTCAAAATCATAACGATAATAGGAATGTTAAGAGATTTAAGAATAGAATATACCTTGTTGATAACTTTGTCACATTCTCATGTATGCTCTCTGACACTCTTCGCTGAGAAACAGACTTCCGATTTTGTGCCCTCATCTGTGAAATACTCATGGCTTTTGGAATCTGTACTTCCTACCATAAAATACTTTCCACTAACATAGCTATTGTCTTCTTTCATAATGAAACATTTTGCATGAGTAGGATTCCAAACTTCTTACATCTTCGGAATCAGTTGACCAAACCTCAACTCTTCCATCACTATCATCTTCTTCAATAATTAATGCTTTTCCAGAACTCTTTGACTTTCGAAACTCTTCCATTTTCTGAGTATAGTAAGCTTCATCTTTAACCTTCTCCTTCTTTTCATGCATTTTTCTTAACATACATTATTTGGCAAAATGAATTTTACCATGATACTAGTTACAGTCGTAACCAAAATCACCAAGTAACTTCTTCTCAACATTCTCTTCACTTTTTTGAAACTTCTTGTACCCTTCCCCTTTTTCTTTTTTAGGTACATAATTCTGATTTGTGAAGCTTCCATCACCATTTTTTCCTTTGTTAAACTTGTTGCCTTTGAATTTAGAATAATGTTTCGTGAAGAAATTTTTAGGATTGCTGACCATGAGAGAGCTTTGATTTCGCTTGTGAATTCTTCATCAAAACTATCAGAATCAGAGGCTTCTTGAATCACCTTGGATGATTTTACTTTAGATCCTTTAGAATTAGCAATAAAAGATAATGGACCTGCATTTGGAATACTTTTTGCTTCTTTCAAGACTTCCTTCTCATGAGATTTGAGAATTCCAACAAATTTGGCAAGGGAGTAACTCTTAAATTGTTAATGAGCTTTGACAATAGAAACAATATGTTTCCACTCAGATCGCAAACCATTCATGAAAGTAACCTTGTGTTCAATATTTGATCTCTTCAAATCATGCTTCATCATTCTACTCAAAAAATGGTTAAAACGAGTAATAGTTTGTTCAATAGATTCATCTGATTTTTTTTCAAATGAACCAAATTAAGATAAAAGTATTGTTTGAGTGAATGAAGTAAATCAACATCACTAGAATATAACTCTTTCAATCTAGTCCAAATTTCATGAGCAGTATCACAAGAACCTACCAGATGAAAGGTATCTGGAAGAAGTGCAAACCTTAAAATTCTGAACGCCTTCAGATTGCACAACACAATCTCCTTTTCTTTAGTAACAATAACTTTTTCTCCAACCAGTTCATCAAATATCTTTTGAGATTTAGCAATTTCTTGAGTTTTTATAACTGTGTCTGGTCCATCTTCAATCACACGCCAGATGATTGGGCCATGATTTTCAATACCAAGAATATAGTTCCCAAAATGAAGTGCCCAAACTTCATAGTCTTATGGAAAAAGAACTAGTATATGATTTATAGAAACAATTGCACCATGAAGATTGAATGAAATCGAGTGAGGGTCTTCTTTTGACATTTTCAAGAAAATTTCAATAGAAATCGTGATTGGACTCAGATTTGTAAGATGAAAACAAATTTCAAAACAAAAATCAAACAATTTGAACTAAGAATTACTGATCAAACTTCAATGAATGATTACAAGGTGCATAATCAATCAAAAAATTCAAAGAAAAATAAGAACATGAAGAACTTGAAACAATTTTAGATCTAGAAACTGCTTACAAAACCTCCTACTCTGATTTGTAGAAATGATAGATTCTAGAATGAAAGATCATATGAAGATTTTGAATGAAATGAATAAACACCACAAGGTAAATAAGATATGTTTGCATTAGTAGTTTGAGAAAGAAAAATTCGTTACAATGAAGGCATAACTATTTTGTAAGCAAAAACTCTCTCTACTCTACTAACTAATACTCCTATATATAGGCATTGGAGGAGCAATATAAAGGAATCCTAAGTCAATAGTTTTGAACTGCAAATCTAATATTAAATACAAATTCCAAAATCAGAAATACATCAACCATTTCGGAACTAAAGAAAAGACTCTAAACATTGTAAGCAAATACATCTTAGACACAACCTAAAACTGAATCCTAATATAGATAACGCAAAAATAAACTATGAGGGACATAATGCGATCAACCTGGACCCTTCCTTTTCGTCTAGAAGTATCTGAAACATTTAAACACCAAAACCGTAAGCATAAAGCTTAGTGAGTTCCCCAAAATACCACATACCATACATAACATTGGACCCCGCCCATATAACGGGCCTAACCCAACATAACAGGCCATGCCTAAGATACTGGGCCCCGTCCAGCATAACGAGCCCCACCCAACATACATGCAAGAGTCACAAAGACAATCTAGCACTCGACATAGTATAGTGAGAAAACTCACCTCACAGTCGTAAAGTATCAACCAAGAATCAAACTAATCAAGGAACCGGTGCTACAACCTACCTATCGAAATATTCAAGATTAGTCCTTAGTCTACCCTCCATACTAGCCATTTGACCAAAAGTCAACCATGTTAAAAGTCAACAGCCAAAAATTACCCCAAACGAGCTCCATGTCGTGATAGCCTCACAAAAAAATAGTTGCGGCCAAGCAATCCACCACGTTGTGGCAAGCATGCCACCACATCGTGGCAACTAAGCAGGAACAACTTAATGGATTAAGCTCTTATCCCTTATACCAAAAGCTCCAAAGCTCATATCTGAAACTCCTCAAGGTCTTTATGGATAAAGTTTCCACCATTATCCATTAATATATTCCAATAAGTCAAGATCTCTAATCCTAAGTTCTTAATGGTTGTACCAAATGCATGGACACCAAAATAGGTCATGCAAGACCACTTTCTAACCAACACCATGGTCTAGAAGCCAGATAAAGGACTTAAAGGCTCTGTAGTTCACTCAAACTCCAAAGACAAGACGAATTGGACTAAAAATTTCATAAAATGACCTAAAACAAGATCTAAATATACAATAACCAAGGTTGAGACTTTATACCTCCACAAGGTCAGAAATAAGATGTAGATGCTAGATCCAAACCAAAACTTAGCTCCCAAACCACAAGAATGACTCCTTCTTCTTTCAAGCTTCACAAAAATGTCATCACACTCTTAGAACACACACACAAAGACTAGGGTTTAGGTGAGGATCGTTTTTAGAGGATGGAGGCTGCTAAATGAGGCATCCCTAGGATTTAATGCCTTTAAATAGGACACTAATATCGTAATCTAGGGTTTTAAACCCTAGATGTCGCCATATCGTAGCTAAGACCTTGCCCCAATGTGGTGGATCATGGATGCACGTTTCATGAACCAGGATGCGACATCGTGATCATTCCATCACCACGTTATGGCCTAGACGAAATCCCAAAACATAATTAATGAAATTAAATTCAGAAGAACCATGCCAGGAAACGCGTATGGAAATAAAACCTATCCCAAAACTAACTCAAACGACCAACCAATTACAAAAGAAGTTCAAGATGTCTAGAGGAAAGGGGGATGGAAATAAGGCTTATCTAAAGTGCAAATAATTTGGAAAGAATCATCTTTGAGAATGCAGGGTTGGGCAGACTGTGTGCTACTAATATGGAAAGCTAGGGAACATCAATAAGGATTGTAAGGAGCCTTCGAAGATTTTTTTTAGGTGCAATTAGCTTGGGAACTTCAAGTCAGCGTGTCCGAATAGGATCGGTCAGTAGGTCGTGGCTCTTACCCTTGCTAGCTGAGGATCACGGATGGAGGACATAAAAAAGACTTAGGATTCAAGGGTCTGTGGTAGGGCATTTCAGCTTAAAGTCATTGAGGTTGTGCAACCCCAGATGTCATGATAGGTATTCTTCATTTCTATCTCTTTGATTTTATGGCTGTTTTATCTATGTTTATAATTGTATGTGAAATCATGTACTTTTCTATATATACCCGCTTTGGTTCTTTTTGATTCAGGAGCGAGCCGGTCTTTCATATATTTTGCTTTTAGCACTTCTTCGGGTATGCTTGAGTCACCTATGTTTGTAGATATTGTTGACGATAGGTTGGTGAGCATATAGGGTTTTCAGGGGATGCATTATTGATATCTATGGCGATAAATTCCCAGTTGACCTCATTATGATGGTTATGGGTGAACTCAACCTCATCGTGGGTATGGATTGGTTGAATCGATATCATGAATTTATTGATGGTAGACAAAATTTAGTTATAGTTTAAACCCTAAGTGGGGGAGAACTGGTTATTTATGGTGAGAAGATGAAGGAAAAATTGGTTATTAGCTCTGCAGCCAAGGCTCGGAAGTATTTACAACATGGGTGTTATGGTTATTTGGCCTTCGTGGTGGATAGTGGGATAAACCAAAGATGATTATCTATTAATGAGGTTCCTATAGTCAAGGAGCTTTCAGATATGTTCCCTGACAACTTGCCAGGTGTTCCTCCTGAGCAGCAAGTCGAGTTTCAGATAGATGTGATTCTAGGCGCAATGTTTTTTATGGTGTTGGGTTTTCTACGCATCAAATACACTCTAAAGTAGGTTGCGGAAATCGAAATTACGATATACCTAAGTGTACATGGAACTTATGGATCTATGGTTTCATGCTAACTAAATCTACCCTATGAAAACATAAAAGCATAACGAAGAAAAACATACCTCTTATGTAGCCCTTGATCTCCATGCTTGAGATCTTGATCTTCCATGAAGTTGCTTGGATGAGAGGACCCAAACCAAAATCCCTCTAATGGTATCAGTCCCAATGACACCAAAGAGTGGAATAAAAAATAACTAGGAGAAAGGTCAATTTCACAAACCCTTAGAGGGTTATAAATCGCCCCTAAGAGGGGGAGGAAGAAGGGTTGGAAAAACTTCAAGCCAAGGTGCAAGGAAGAATGAAATCCCTAAGGCCCTATTTATAGCCTTGGATCCCTTACTAGGTTTTTTACTCCTTCCCATGTGGGATAGGATCCTAACCACATAAGTCAATCCTTTTCCCATGTGGGATGGAGTGATTTTCATCCAACCCTAATTCCCATAAGCGTTCTGGAATATTCCTGATCAACCAACTATTGATTAATTGAATATTCAACGCTTTAATTAATAAAACTATTAATTAATTCCCAAAATATATATCCAATTACTATCTAATTAATTATTAAACATAATAATTAATAAACCAATTTCTCCTTTATTTATTCTACTCAATTTGGGTCTTGAGGGCAACTCAAAAGGACCCTATTATTATTAGAAATATTACCAATATTTAATGACCTTGGGTACACTTTCCAACAGTCTCCCACTTGGACAAGTCATCAACTATACAAGGACCAATACTTATCCAATAAGCAACAGAGAGTTAGACATCTAATGCAACTACCGAACTCTTGATCTAATCAAGATTCAAACCCCAGATAAGTAATCAGGTATTCCTTCGTTCTATGATATCTATATGAACTCGAGACATGGATAATGGTCAATCTCAGAATTCAAGATTATGTTTCCTGATATAGATTTATGACGACTACATCTGACTACTAAATTAAACACATGAATTTCAGTCAGGGCTCGGCCAATCACTATAGATGTCAACACCAAATCATCGATGGGACCATATATATCGCTTCTCCTATTAAGGAAGAAGGAAAAATAATTTTGGACTACATAGTTTTTGTGTACTTCATCATGTAACACATGGACATACCCTTTATAACTACCATTTACAGATAGCGTTGGAGTAGACCAATGCATAACAGAATCATAGAGCAAAACCCCACATGTAACTAGGTTTAAAGAATAGAAGATATTATCATCTTAGAATTACTCGTGACTGAATCCATGAAGTAATCTCTAAGCGTAGGTTGGTCCAATACTTAAATCTCGATTAAGTACTCATGAGTGTTAGTACAAAATACTGCAGGTAATCTATGGCGAGATGAACTCCCGCATCCGCTTATCAATCGGCTCGGGACCTGCACATGAGCCAGAATCTAAACCTGAACCTCCTCCATGTCAGCTCATAACCATACTAAAAAACAAACATGCAAATGATCAGAACATACCCAAGAATCCTCATCCCACATGCATTCCTAGATTCTCCAAGACTCTCCCCGATTCGAGTATGGATCATGTGATTTCAGTAGTACGGGCCCAATACTACCTTCCACACCTATCCATAATTTCCTCAAAAATTATCCTGAATCCTCTAAGTCACCTTCTCAAACTGATACTCCAAGCAGTCACTAAACAGCGCAACTAAACCCACCGTAGCACTTCCTAGCCTTTCCTAGGTTTCCGACCTCACCCTGCCATCAGCTACTGAAGAACTCCCCATAATGTCAGCTAACCACCTCATGAATACCATCACATGCAACAAAGTTCGGGATAATCCTTCGAGTAAAAGACTCATCCCTACAACGGTTGGACTCAAACAATAGTTGTGCAATAGGGTCAAATCCATCACTCTGAGATTATTCAACCCTTGTCACATGTGACTTAACATATTCACTTAATAGCTAACTCACGTCACTTAGGAGTTCCACAAAGCACAAAGCAAGTAGCATTCATGCAGTAGCACTCCAATCCATAGACTAATTAAGAAAGCTTCTTAAGCTTACTGGCTACTAGCGTTTTCGTTACACTAACATTTTTCCCATATTCTTCTAGGGAAACCACCACACTACTCCCCACCATCATCTACAGAAGGATCTCCCCCTAACACCCTCTAACTAGCTTAAGAATACAATTACATATCACCGACACCAGATAACTCTTCGAATGAAAGGTCTCACACTACAGCGGTTAGACTCAAACGAGAGTTGCGCAATAGTGTTAAAACCTAACCTTCTAAAATTATCCAGTCTTAATAATATGTAACTTAGTATATTTGCTTAGTGGTTAGCCGAAGTTCATGTGAGCTCCTAAAAGCACAGAGCAGAACCTATACATGCCATCCTATCACTGACTGATCAGTACTAGCATGCAAGTCTACAAGCTCCTACAACAGGCCTACAAAGGCATCTCTCCTAGATCCTTAGCCCTAACCTAGCATGCGATTCTCATAACATATAATGTAACAACATGTATGGGTATTCTGGGAATCACTTACTTGAGCTCGGTTGATTGCAAGTACCACCCCTTTTTGTCTTTATAAAATCCTTTTAGAAATTTATTCCCCTTTACAAAATCTTTTTAGAACTCATTTTCTTTCAAAAGATTATCAATTCCTCAGTTTGAGTTCAAACATACACGAGAGTGTGCCTAAATCCCTCAAACCAAGGCTCTGATACCAACTTGTAAAGTCTCAAAAATTATGAGATAAAAGTTTCATTTTTAATTCAACCAAAACATTAATTATCTTTAAGTCAAACATTCATTATCCTTTTTCTAAATATTCAAAATTACTTTATAGGAAAACAGTTATCAGATTACAATCCCAAAATCATCATAATGTGCAAATATGGGTGGATGCGCTATGATCATACCGGGCCCTTCCCTTTCGAACCGGAAGTACCTGAAACCATAATCATAAAACCGTAAACACAAAGCTTAGTGAGTTCCCCAAAATACCACATACCCTACATACCATTGGGCCTATCCCTCACATTGGGCCCAACCCGTACATTGGGCCCAACCCACCATAATGGGCCTAGCCTTGCCAAATCAATAGGCCCAGCCCACATAAAAATGCAAAAGTCACAAAGACAGTTAGCACCTATCTAGCAATCATTGGGCATAGCCTTTCCGGTTCCTTGGGTCCAGCCCGACATACAAATGGGCCAAGCCTTGCATACTTATATGCCTAGCCCAACATACCATGCAAGAGTCACAAACACATCTAACATATCAGAACCTAGTGGGCCAGCATTGGTGCCTTCGACCCCACGAGAACAATGAGGAGACTCACATCTAGCTGTTGCAACACTCACATAAATCTCTGACTACTGGCCCGGAAAATCTTCGCGCTATCAACATCAAATGACATCCAATTATTAACTGGGTTCCGACCTATAACCAAGATTCTAAGCTACTTAGCCCATAAGCAGGGTAAAAGACCATTCTCCCCTTTACCTAACTTGGCCCAAAGCCAAGGCCCAACTCAACTACTTCCAAGGCCCAAATCCTAAATGATATTCCAAAGCCCTATATGGTCCGATCTTCCTAATTGGGCCCAAAACTCATCATGGGCCAAAATCTAAAGGAGCCCAAAAATACAAACTAGAAGCCTAAAATAGAAGTCTAATGGCCCAATAAGGCCCAAACTAAGAATACCCAACCAATGGCCCAAACCGAGAATACCAAGCCCAAAATTCCATTTGCTGAGTATGCGGGGCGTACTCAGCTCGTACGCTAAGCGTACTCCGTCCGGGGTCAGTACCAGCTGGGTACGCCCGACGTACTCCCCAGACCACCTTTTCACTCCAATTAGCACTTAATCGGCTAAGACAAAGTGCCACTACAAGAAAAAGTTGAAATAACTACAGAAATTCGCTATGAAAGTAAAATCCGTAGTTATTCTGCTACGGATTATGCTACGGAATGGCTTGTCGTAGCTATTTTGCTATGGAACTTGCTACAGAATTACATTGCGTAGGTAATATTTGACTAACTACGGAATTTTGCTACATAATTAAAAATCGTAGCTATTCTACTATGGAATATACTACAAACTAGTTAGACGTAGGTATATTTGCTACGGAATTAGCAACAAAATTGCATTCTATAGCTAATATTTGAGTAACTACAGAATTTTGCTACGTAATCGGAGTCCGTAGTTATCATGCTACGAAATTTGCTACAGAATTATAAGGTGTAGGCATTTTGCTACAACTGTTGCTACATATTAAAGTTTGTAGTTACTTTGCTACAGAAATTGTTACGGAATCAAAATATGTAGCTATTTTGCTACAAAATTTGCTATCACATCTTAAGTCCGTAGCTAGCTTGCTATGACTTTTGTTACGGAGTCAAAATCCGTAGCTATGTTGCTACAGAATTTGCTACAAGATCATAGGTCATAGCTATTATACTATAATATAAAAACCATAAATATTATACAATAGAATTTTCGAGTATACAATTTTAAGTGTTTGGAGGTTTTTCAAGTAAAGTTTAAACCCTTAAAACCGAAATTTTGAATTGCATTAACTAATTACTTAATTAAAAATTATTTTTATATTTTATACATTAAATAAAATATTAAATAACCAATATAAAGTAAAATACATTTTAGACCTTAGACCGTTTTATGGTTTTCAGTATTCAGTATTTACGACTCATAATCCTCATGAATTCACGACTCACACCGAGGAAACCGATTCAA
The DNA here is from genome assembly GCF_052849685.1 of Lactuca virosa. Classification (NCBI taxonomy): domain Eukaryota; kingdom Viridiplantae; phylum Streptophyta; class Magnoliopsida; order Asterales; family Asteraceae; genus Lactuca; species Lactuca virosa. Next base: position 160,537,337 of record NC_136434.1, read on the forward strand.
GGAAACCAAAAAACCCATAAACTGAAACCGATTCTCACCTCTAATATTTAAGATTGAAGCCTTTCTTAAATTGTGAGTCCAGACTTTAGTAGCGACCACGTTGCATTTGAGGTAAGCAAGAACCGTCAAAATCTTAGAAATAGTTTGGTAGGGCCTGGTCACATCCCATTCGATTTCTCGGGTTCTAAGGTCGGTTTGGACGGTTTTTCGGTTTCTTGGGTTCAACCCATACACTGATCACAGGTTCTGGGTTTAAACCCATGGGTTCTGGGTTCCAATCCATTTTCCATAAATGAAGCAACAAGTTAAATACTTCAAAAAACAGCAAATTGAAGTCAAATGTATTCTGTATTAAGGGTATTTTTATCATTTAAATAATTTCAATCCATTCAATCATCTTTTTAACTATATCCAACAACATTGACCAAGACGATGAAATAATAATAAAGAGTTCTATTATCTTGTTTATTCAATTATTTGATCCATTCAATTCCATCCAACAAACATACATTTACTAGTTCAAAATATTAATGATAAAAATTATTTTAAGCTATAATGATTAAAAAAAAAGGCAAATGCCATAAAAAAACTATATGTTTGCAAGTTTTTGTCGACATTGGTTTTACCTAAAGTTGTATTTTATGTCTATTAATGCCTTAAATTTGCATTTTTTTTCCAATTAAACCATTTTTGCAAATTTATCCGGTAAAACTGGAATTTTTTGCCAAACTTAAGGGCTTTTATGTAAAAGAAAAAAAATAGTAAAACCGATCATTTCTGTCAAATGTAAAGACTTTAATAAACCAAAAGGTAAAATTGATTTTATTTATTTATTTATTTATTTTTGCAAACATTCGTTTTTATGAACCTAAAAACCACAAAAGGCTATACTCGAAAAAAAATTACAAAATTAAAAGTTTTTACATGATAAAAGGGTAAAAACTGCATAAATTCACGCAAACTATCGTTGATCTCAAGCACTTTGAGGGTGCCAGTTTTGCATCGGTGTCCCGGTACGTACTTTTCCCCACATCTGAAACATTCCCCTTTAAGGTAACGGGCTTGTCTCTCATCCTCTGATATACGAACATGTGGTTTAGAGTAATTAAAGGTTGGAGTAACAGCTGTAGTAACCGGTGTTGATAAAGGTTTTGAGTTTGCAATCCAAGTTATTGACTTCCCAGGTCAGGTGTGGGTAACCTTGGACTCGAATTCAAAAGCGAGGCTCATGGCGTTATAAACAGTACGGGGTTTGTGAATTCGTACATCAGCTTTTAATTCCTCTTTGAGTCCATTTAAGAAGACTCCCAATAGCCAGTGTTCTGGCCAGTTTGACACCCGATATCATACCTGTGAATACTCAAATAGAAGACTTATGATAAATTGGAGGTGGTTAAATAATAAATAAAAATAATAAAATAATGAAATAAAATAAAATGATGGTAATAATAATAATGTAAACTTATTAATTAAATAAATGGATAATTTAAGAAAAATATAAAACCATTGTGAGTAATAGCATTTAAGAATCAATAATGAAAAGTATTAAGGGATTAGGGGTTAAAAGTGTTAAAAACCAGAACTATTGTTATCAAGGATTTTGTTTAGAGGGTAGGAATTGTCATTATGGGAATGATCGGTGGGCTAAAATGAAAAATCGCATAAATCCTTAACATTTGACGGGATTCCTTTTGGGGTCGTTTCTGGTGACTGAAACCCTCTATCTCGATCGATATTTAGCCCCACATCAACCCTAATCGACCCAATTAAGCTTTGGCTCCTCCATTGGCTGCCTCCTCTTTGTTCGTTGTGCTCCACACCCGAGAGAAAAGAGCAGGATGTAGGAATCGGCAAGAAGAAATCGATAAGAGGGAGGATAAGATCAAGATGAAGGGCTATTTCAATGCTCGTTGGTGAAGGAGAAGGTATGTAAGTTCAAATCCTTTTCTTCCTCTTTATTTGCTTCGATTCCACTCTAGAACCACCACCACCGTGGAGGTCGTGGCTGTTGTCTCCGGCCGCCACTGCCATCATGGCAATGGGTATGGATGATTTCCGGCATCTATTTTGAGTCCTTGATATTGTCTAGGTGTTGTGTAATGCAAGCTAAAAACCCTAGATCCATAAATTATCTTCACAGCAATATACAACGGATTTTCACTTTTGACAACATACTTTGGTTGTGGTTTTAAGTTTAAATTGTCATTCTTGACCAAATACCTTGTATCCAATGTTATGAAGTTAATTTCCAGCCATTGGTGTCATAAGGAGCCTTATGGGTTAAGTTAGTAACTTAACCCTAACAAAAGTAAAGGATGATGTTTATGTGAAGTTCATATCTTTGAATTCTCATTAAGCCATGTACCATGACCTTTGAGTTGAAATGTATTATACATTTTAAATGGTCCAATAAGTAACTAAAAATCATGTTAAAAGTTTCAAGTGAAAGATTAATCGGATAAGTCCTTAATAAAACATCAAAAGTGGTTGAAAAGCCGAAATGACATGTTTTTCCAATTTTGCCCTTCAACTACTAAAATCCGTTCAAAGCAATCCGAGCACCTATAAATCATGAGAATTTCTTTTCTTTAAAGTAAAGTGTCTCTAGTTTGTTCAAGCTTTGAATCACTTTCGAATTCCAAACCCTTCAGGGGTAAAATGGTAAACTTTCTCAGAAGGGTCTATGCTGTCACAAATTTCATGTGCTGTCTTCTAAAAATCATAATAAATTCCTCAGAACTCCAAATGTTAAAATTCCAAAGCCAATAGTTAGATATGAACGTCTAGTTGTCTCCATATGAAGGGCTTGATTTAATTCATAGTGTTTTTGTACAGTTTATTCAAAGAGTGAAGAGTGGCCCAGAAATCTGTTGAAATGCAACATCAAATTGTCATGTGCATATTTAATTCTACAAAACTCCAATGCATGAAACGTCAGATGTTATGGTTAGATAATAATATATTGTATACCATGAATGTTTACTATGATTTAAATCTTAACCCTCCTAGAGTAAAAGTTACCATATTTGCATGTGACTCTAGAAACTAACAGCTCAAGATGGCTAACTTGTAAAATTAATATAAAATCAACCAAAAATTGTTAGAACGAGATCCTTATATTCCCGGAAAGATAAAAGAGGGAACTATATGAATACAATTTTATTAGAACCTAACTATAGATTTAAAGTTAAGAAATCAGGTCCCGAACAAAACACTAAAATCAAAGAAAAGTTCAAGTAATGCAAAGGAAAGTATTTTAAGGTATAGTTATGAAGCACAAGTTAAATAAGTGTTATAATTGTTGTGTAGGTTTTCAAAAAGAAGGAAGTTCACTTATCTATTGCAAATAGAGTATTTCAAGTTACCAAGAGAGGTGAGTTTACACTAACTCTCCTATTATGCAGGCATTACTTGTTATATGTTTTGTTCACGGATACCCTAATCTGGTAGAGTGAACAAGGTAAGGCAGAATGTGGTTTGTCCTCTAGTGAGGCAAAGTGCACTCTTATCTCTTATTCCCTAGGGGGGGTAGTTCCCGGAAGGGGGAACAATATTAGGTTGGTACTAACAGTATGTGTTAGGAATGTTTATGTTTATGTTATGATTTATGTGAAATGTTATATGTATGTTATGTGTAAGTGACTTATATAATGGTAGATTAACGTGTATGCTCACTAAGCGTTATGCTTACCCGTTGTTATTTAATATTTTTCAGGATCATCAAGTTTTAATAAAGATATGAGACCGGTGTGACTGCAAGCGACATTCTCTCGCAGACTTTTATAAAAAAATGAAAATGTTATCTATTTAAAGTTGGGATGTTTTTGCTTCCGCTAATGTCTTCTTTCAAATAATATTTTATAAGTATAGTTGGAAGTTTTTGATAACCTTAATTGTAGTTTTCAAAGGGTAACGACTGGTTTTATTTTATGAGGATTTAATATTATATATTTAATAAAAAAAAATTTTGGTCGTTACAGATCATGACGAAAAGTCGTTTCAAGTTGAATTAATTTTGTCACATTTTTGTAGTTGAATTGTTATGGATGTTGCTATGAAACGTATTTCGTCACATTTTTTCTGCAACAGAAGTAGGTTGTGGTAAATTTACTACAACATATTTGATAAATCGTAGTAAATTCACTATGGAATATTTGCTACAATATTACGCATAGTTGATTTGCTACGAAAATTAGCTACGGGGCTAATTTGTAGTTAATTTGTAACAGAATTAGGTCATAATAAATTTACTACGGAGTACTAGCTACGCCATTACCCATAATGGATTTGCTACAGAAACTAGCTACGAATTTAGTTTGTAGTTAATTTGCGACAGATTTACTACGGATCGGGGTGTAGTTAATTCACTACGGACTTGCTACGGAAATAAATTTTAGTTAATTTTCTACGATGTTGCTACGGATGTAGTCCATAGCAAGTTTTCTCATATCTGATTCTTTAAGGCTACCTATCACGTAATTTGGCAACTTTACACTCATATATGGCTTAAAGGGACTCAAAAGCTCAAAAAGAGCTTAATAAAGTTCTTAATGCTTGTATGGACCAATATCTTCCATAAAGTTGACATTTTTATGAAGATGGGGACTAAAGGGAGCCAAGGTCTAGCATCCATAGCTTCTAGAGTAGATCAAAAACTCAACTTTAACTAAAAAACTCAAAAAGTGCACAAAGTACACCATAAACTAGATCTAACACCAAAAACCATCAAGGTGAGAGCTTTTTAACTAAAAATGCTTGCAAATGAGAAAAAGATCCTGAATCTAGAAGCTCAAATTATCCCCTCAACTGCTCTTCTTCTTCTTCTTCTTCTTCTTCACAATCCACCAACAAGCACTCTTTTAAGCTCAAAACTCACCAAATCACTCTAGGGTTTTGATTTCAAAGTAATGGGAGTTGGAGGTTGGTCTAAAATGTCCAAAAGATGATATAATGATGCTTAAATATGGTGCAAACCCTAAAAATTAGGGTTTTCATATGTCTGGAGTACGCCTCGCGTACTCCTAGTACGCCCAGTGTACTCCATGAAGTGTCGCAATCCCATCTGCCTAGTACCTCCAGCGTACTCCCGTGTACGCCCTGCATATAAGGCTTAGCCTTTTAAACCACCAACTTTGGAACCCATAACTTCTTCGTTCTAAGTCTGATTTCGATGAACCTTATATCCACGGAAAGGTAATAAGAAGCTCTACACTTCTATCAACTCATCATTGCCTTAAAACCTCCGTAACTAAAATCCAAAATTCATAAAAAAAGCCCGAACTGACACTTTACCGATATACCCCTTGGCTCCAAAACACAAAACGAACTTCCGGATCATCCAGATTACATTACCCGCACCCAAATAGGTCTAAATCCCTCTTTTCTAAAGGCCCTAAGCCTTATGATAACCGATCTTCGGGCCACATCCTCGAATTAGGAAACGATTCGGAACAGGGCATTACAACTAGTTTCATAGATTTCATGACTTTCTTTTAACATGTTAGAATGCTCTACATTTAAATAAGTCAGAACGATCTCATGAAAAAAGTATAAACAATTTCAATTTTAATACCACAGACTAAACATTTGGGAAAAGAGTTGTCTTTGGATCCTATGAATAGTAGTAAGGGCTCAGTATTCATGATCAAATTATCTTCTCCATGTTTTAGTCTTTTTACTTCATTTTAGTCACTGCACATTCTTGAAAATGCCAGTACACAATTCTTAGTAAAACACTCAAGGATCGGAAGTAATGTTCCAATGGCATTATAATTCCATATACTATATTAAACACCAAACATGGGAGAACTAGTTATCTTTTGATCCTATGGAAAGTAGCAAGGGCTCGTGATCCATGATCAAAATTAACTTCTTGATGTTTCGGTCATTTCACCTCAAATATACATTTTGGGCATGTATGCTTTCTTAGTCCTTTCTTGTTATGGAAACGAATAACTATCAGAACATGTCTCAGAATAAGCCTTCCTTTGTCCTTGGCGTTTGGGCCTAGATTAGGTATACCAACACTAATCGCCTTTTATACCATGGGCAATTGGCTTTCTTCTTCTTGACACTTCTATTCATGATAGGAAAAATATAAGAGTGTTTTGAAGTTTGAGTTTCTATGATTGCCCATGTTAGTTCCAAAAGGAAACCTCAACATGCTACACAACTCCTAAATAGACATTCCAAGTTGTTCATATCAAAATCAGATTCAAATGGTCATATTTACATGTCAGCTACTTGACTAACCCTAGTCAACTACTAACTTAAGGAAATTTCATTTTACTTCAATATGTCAGTTTACAATGTACACTTGATAACTGCTCTTTCTGATTGACCGGAATGTAGTGTTTGAAAGAACCTCAAGAAGAGTTTTATGAAAGGCATGATATTTCCTTTCGTTTGTGAGAACTATTCCCAAACAATGAATTTTGATAAGATTGATCATCCTCATAGCTAATCCTTTCAAAGTTTTTATAGTAGTAGATTTTAGTGGATAAGGTTATAGACATCATTCAATATCAATTTCCATTATAGTTTGTTTTACTTTTACTTAGAAAATAATTACCCTCAAGAAAATTATTTAAGAAGGCTAGAATCCGTATTTGACTTCATGATGTGTAAAGGGATTCTGTAAACACACGATAAAGTTATTTAGGTAGGCAAAGCCGTTTGCCAATTTTGATCACTAAGAAATTCCTAGATCTTTGAGATTCGTTACTATCAAGGGCATGTTAATCTCGTATTATGTTCATCTCAAATTCAAGGACGGGGTCTTTGCGGATCACTAAACAGATGGTGAATCAACCATACAAAATTGCATGGTCCCCGGCTCAAGTTACGCTTGAGATTCGCGAGTTTCACATCATTCTCTACCTATACTCTCAAGTTGACGTGTCGGTTAACCACACGAGCTCCATCAACATGTTATAAAGAGAATCTGCAACTTTTATGGATAACATAAGATTCACATTAAATAGATTGTGAATTAACCATGCAAAATCGCATGGTCCACAGCTCAAGTTATGCTTGAGATTTGCGAGTTCCATATGATTCTCAACTATACTCTAGATTGATGTGTCTGTTAACCACACGAGCTCCACGAACATAATATAAAGAGAATGTGCAATTTTCATGGATAATATGAGACTCACATTCTATTAATAAAATGGGATTTTGTTTTATACTTGTATTTAAAGTACTTTTAGATTTATCATTATCACTATCAAACCCTTTCGGTAACTCCATTCTCAAAATGCAATAGGGCGGTGTGGGTTGTAAGCGTGAAGCATATTAAAAACTGACCTCATTAGGAATCATAGAGAACTGCTTAAACCCCTACATGAGGATGGGTGAGCCTAGTCATGGTAAGACTGATAATGTCAATATTTAAACATGTAAGGACACATGTTCTAACTTTCTCATACATATAATAGATACAATTCTAATATATATAAATACAAGCGGTAAATTTCAAACTCTTTAAATTTAGTTGTCTATTATTAGTTCTAATTAATTGCGAGGACGCAATGTAACAATTAATAAATCATGAGGGATTAATATTCAAATTTATAAATCAATATTATAAATAATATTAAATATTTAAATTCACTATTTAAAAAATTAAATAAATATTCAAATTTAAATAATCACATTCAAATAATATTTATCAATTTTCTAGACTTAAAACATTTTAAATTTGGTATTTATCCATATTTAACAACCTTCAAATTTGAAAATGAAAAAAATAGGGAAACCCTAATCCGGGCTGCTCATATCGTGAGCATAAACCCCTCACGCCGTGAGTCGCGACAAAGTGATGAAGTGTAGAATCAAGTATTAATCAAATCAGAGTTAAACGAATACAGATTGAACACACGATGTAAATATGATCTGGTTTCAGCTCTATTATGCTTTCAACTGTTACAGAGAGTTCATAGAAAAGTTCATACAAAGATTCTTATCTAACTCTAAGTAATATCCCTATTTATAGGAAAAATGAAAGCACACAAAAAAAATTACAAGGACTGAACAGTACGCTTCGTTACAAATGTGCCTTGTAAAATAAACTTACAACTTCGACATATTACAACATGTCTTCGACCCTTACAATCTCCCTCTTTGTAATAATGTCGACCTTCTTCAGTTCAAGAGAATCTGTATAGCATACAGCATTACCCTTTGGATTTCAGTGTACCACGAAATAATCTTCTTCAACTCCTTCTTGTCACCAACATTATTTTTCGAACAATTATTCATTCGAACAACAAAGTTTGTATACTGGGACGTTGTATATCTTTCAACTTTGCTGGTCTGGAACAAAAATCTTTTTACCTTCCCATTCTTGTCCTTTCCTGCGAAGACCATTCCAAATGGCTTTAAGCAGATCTCCCCATCTGCAAACTTTTTTAACTCAGCTTGAGTCTTCGGAAATTCCATTGGAACTTTCACTTCCATTCCCTTTGCAGTAGCTAACTCCACATCAGTAAGAGCTAAACACTCATAGTAGTTGTCTATGAATATCTTGATGTGAGCAAGCCCAAGACGAAAAACTTCAGGATCAGTTTCTCGAAGATATGTAGCATCTTTATCTTTCAACAACAATGCAACGTGTATAAGATCATACAAGTTCATCAATGGAAAATCTGCTATTGAGAAATCACAAACTTGACCATTCGCTCTTGAAACAAAGAAGCGAAGATTTTGCATCATATTCTCGAATAAGACATCCCTCTTTATGCTGATCACTTTCTTTATCTTCACGAGTGACCATATTTCCTCTGGAAGTTTCCCAAGAACAGCATGAAACCTGATTTTCATGTTTGTGTACTCATCATCATTGTCAAACTTCTCAGCAATTTTGTACTGAGCCATGATGAACATCATCTCATTTATAGGGAAATCCAGTTGATTCATGTCTGAGTTAGCAACAGCATAGCTTTGCTTCGGCTTCTTCTCAAAAGCATACATACGATTATATGCAACTTTTGATTCAATTGTTTCATAGTTGTAATGCTTAGCAGGATCACCCTTGTTCATTCCCGGTGGATCATTTGCATGAAGTCGCATAATGCTTTGCACTATTCGTAACTTTTCAACCTCAACCTCTGCTTCAGCTTTCTTCTCCTCCTTTGATTTCTCGACCAATATTGTTTTTCCTTTATCTTTGATCTAAGAGCCATCAACATTTTCTTTTGGCTTCAAACTACTACCACTTCCAGCAAATGAACCAATAACAATTCCTTTCGAAATTGGCTTTGTAATTTGCATTGTGGAAATTGGCATAGTGGTAACAATCGTTGAAGTAACAGGCCCAGCAGTTGAGACTATTGGCTTTGATGATGGAATCTTTGATGAAAAGACTTTGCCAACAGTTTTCACTTCTTCATGCGAAACCCCACTAACGTTCGCATCACCAACCTTCTTTTCTCCCCCTTGCACCCCTGTGCTAACAGGTGGGGCATCTGTTGGTAGAAGGTTTGAGATTCTGGATAAAGGGGCCAACTATTTATGCAATACAGTTTCGAATTGTTTAAACTTTTGAGACAGAAATTCAGGAGTCATGATCGAAGATGGAACAGACTTAAAAGATAAATCTTTCAGCTCCTTCAGTAAAGCGATAACCTCCACGAAACTCTGACTGTCATTTGTAGAAAGTTGAGGACTCAAACTTTCGTACAATTTCACGAATTTTGTGACAGCATTACAAATGATATCCATCTTTTGATTAAGAGATGCATAATCTTTCTGAACAACAGCAATCTCTTTGACCATGTCTTCACGAAGCTCTTGAAGCTTAAAATTGACATCTTCAGGCACTTGCTTCACATCTTGAACAAACAGAACATGTCTTTCTTTAGCTACCCTTTGTAAATCTTTAACTTCACCCAGAAAATTCGTAGATTGAGACTTCAGTCGTAATTAATTAGACTTATCACTTTGATCCATCTTCTCCATTAATCGAGATTCAGATTCAGAAACCAATCCAGAACATTTAGTAAGCATTCTGGTCTCAACAGCTTTCAGCATACCATCGATTTCGAAATTGGAGACAGACTGACTTCCTCCCATGTCAGCTTGAGACTGAATAATCAAATTCAACTTCTTATTCAGAATCTTGAATTTCTTCATTGACATCAACATGTGGTCAGGAAAATTCTCTTCCTCCTCATTAAATTCCAGATCTTCGAAAGTTCCCCCAAAACCTCCTTCATATGTGTCAGTTTCTAGTTCACCAACTTCTTTGGGTGGATCAGTGGATTGAGATGAAAAAACTGTGGTAAATGGATTCTGAATCACATGCTCAAACGTAGGTGAGAGTGTGATGTTCGAAACAGAAATGTTGTAGGGTGGCAAAGAGACAGTAGTATCCACTTGAGAAAAAATACCTTGTGTGAACAATGGAGGCGCAGTAGTCGAAACTCCTTCACCAATATTGACATTTACATCCGTATCAGATACGTTTGTAGTGATGACTGAAGTTCGAACCTCCTCAATGATTGATTCGGTTAACGAAACTTTGGGTGGTATGACCTCAGTCTTCTCATGAGTTGATTTAGGAAGAATAGTTTCGGGTGTCTCAGGAACAATCTCCACTTCAGATGACTCCTCTTGTATAACCAACTTTTGTTGATTTTTCTTCTTCTTCGAAATATGTTTAGCTACGTCTTCAGCTCGTCGTTTTTTTGATAAAGGCGAAACAGGATCTGGAACCTCACGAATAAGTACCCTTTGATGAGTAATTGGTGGTTTACGAACATTGGAAGGAGAAAATCGAGAAGAACCATCTGTAGAGTTTCGTGAACCACGAGCCATCTGCTTTAGTCTTCGAAAAACTCCAGACTTGGATGAAATGGTTTCCTTGACATGATCACTAGTAACAGGTTCCATCGGCTTGATTACAACAGTCGAAACATGGTTTTCTGGATTCGTCTGTTTCGGTGGTGACTTCTTTTGCTTTGATTCTTGCACAGGCTTTTCAGGAGTAGCCTTTGCATCCTTCTTTGAATGTTTTGATTTCTTCGAAGGACCAGCATCTTCTTTACACAATAACTTTCCAGTTCCATCATCAGGATTGATGGTTATCAAATACTCAACCAACACCGAATTGGTTGGCTCAACCCTCTTCAACATTGCATCAGGAATCCTGGCAATGTGTGTGAACACCTCAGCATCATCAGAAATCTCCTTTGGAAAGTGATATTTCATGAATTCAGCTTTCTTTTCATCAGCAGGCACCTCAATTCCTTCTTTGTCATAAAAATAACCAAGGATCAAACTCCAGTACCTTACACACGAAACGCCTTGGACAAAATTCGTGTTTTCAACACTCTTCTGAAATTCTTTCCACAGCTGTGTAGAGTAATCTACAAAAATATCATAATACAATCCTGCTACCATCGCATAAACCTCCATACGACCTTTATCCAAGCCAACACTGCGACCAGTCAAGCAGCGTAGAAAGATTGCGAACAGAAAATTCCAAATAGTAGGAAGTCCTGACTTCTTGAAATCACTAATCTTGGTGAGTGGGGGTTGATGACCCATCTCATTGAACATGTGGATAACTTGTGCAGAAGAAAGATCAGTAACGAGTGGAGAATTAGGGATATCAAGAATCTGACAAAAAATCTTCTTGCACAATCGTATCTTTTTGTCATTCACCAGTTGAAAAGTGATAATATTCATGGCTTTGCTATAAGTAGCACTGGATTCTACTTGTGAGTGCCAAGAAAGAGGAACAGCAAATGAGTTGAACATTGCCTTTGAAAGAACAGAACTCTTCAATGCGACGGTTAACATCTTCAACTCTTCAGGATACAAAGAAACATCCTCTTCAACTTGATAATTCATACTTTGAATCTTCATTATTGGTTGAGAAGTGATGTATTCAGTTGTTCGGGAAGTAGAATCAACACCAGCCATGATTAGGGTTTTGAAGATTTGATGAACAGAGAGAATTGGGGAATTTTTTCTTTTGTGAGCGTAAACAGACAAAGAACCCTTGAATCCCCTTTTATATGTAACCATGGAATTTGAATTTAAAGCGGGATAAGCATTAACTGAGATCTGACGTGGCACCTTGAAAGTCATACCAGTCTGCCGATAAAGTTGCCATGCGTCAAAAAGTAACTGTCACATCGCCTTAAACCCAGACTAAATACAAAACATCTCGTCGGACAGTCTGTTCGTGGCTCCCCATAGAATAGTAACCGTCATCAACCTTCGGATGGAGGTAAAGCTCTTTCGTCTTTAGGTTTAGAAACGAAGTCATTTGCTAGACGGTTGAAATCATCAGCCTGAGTTGGTAGTACTCTGAGCCTCAAGGATTTCGTGAGTGCAGTGTGCCAAAGATAAGATAAGAAGCAAATGAATGAAAATATGGATCTGTGATGTCGAAAAACAGATTTTCGACACAAAAGCAGATAAACCCCTGGCAAAGGTTGCTTCGTTAATTATCAAGAGAGATAATCAACTGCTTGTGTATGTTCCCGTGAATTTCAATCGAATACTTATAGAGAAGTATCGAAGGGCTTCTTTTGCAAGGCTTTATGGGTGGTTTAAAATTTCGTTACATTTCAACCTAAACATAAGGTGAGTAATTGTAACTGAAATTACCTGTTTGACCAGTGTAGTCAGTGACAAGTATGCTTGGAATTATTTTGAAAGTGACTTGGAAATCAAATGAAACTCACACGAAAATCATATTCATAAAAAAAATTTATACTGGATCCTGTTGGGTAACAAACATCGTGGGCTTCGATAGTTTGATCAAGACCACACATAAGAAATGAATATGATTTGGAGTTTCGAAAAATGGTACTGAAACAAACGTTTCGTTAGAACTGGAACAAGGTTCCCCGTCAATTCCTTATATGGGTTCGAAAGATTGGGTTTCTCTTTCATCACGGTCTCATGATGTTAGATCATTAACACAGACTTTTGACATGCCTAAGTCATGATTGCTTTGATCGATGACCTCTCGGACATATGTCATTGTGTGTGAAATGTGTTAGAACTTTGTGATGAAAAAGATTGGTTTTGAGAAACGAATTATACCTCTGTTATTTTCGGACCAACAGTGAACTCTTAACTCATGTGAGAAGAGTAAGGTAACTCAATGGACTAATGTGAATATAAGCTTGACTTGGGAAGAAATTTTCGTATGAAAATTTTCATTAAGGCTTTCATGAACACACATTGAGTCTTTGGAGGCTTGAGTCGATATGCTGCAGCATGCTTCTAGGGACAGTCTAACTAGTACATAGTTGTCGAAATTTTACCTTCCCATAGAAATGCAAGCATGACCCTTGAAAAACTTTCGTGTATTCTCCACAAAGAAAAGACAAAGAACAAAATAACAAAAATCTTTTTGATATTTTTGATTTTTCAAACAGAAAGAAAATATTTTTGTGTTTTTGTAAGTTTTTCGAAAAAGAAAACAATGAGCAAGAAAAAATCTTTTTGGAATTTTTTATTCTTCGAAAATAAGACGACAAAACAAAAATAAAATCTTTTTGTAGTTTTTGATTTTTCGAAAATAAGGCTAAGATACAAACTAAAGAAAAACATTTTTACAAACATACAAAAATTTGTAAACTAACGAAAATTTGACAATCTTACGAAAATTTTGACAAATTAACGAAAATTTGACAATCTAACGAAAATTTGACAATCTTACGAAAATTTTGACAAAGTAACGAAAAGTTGACAATCTAACGAAACGTTTGTACCACTTATCCAACATACACATTGTCGAATTCGAAGCGTGTCGAAGCGTTGACTATGAACAGTAACCTCTGAATAAAGTATTATTGCCTCTGAATCGACACTTATGTACAACACTCCTTTGCCATACATTCGAAATCATCCCTGGAACCGAACTTGCTTCGATCATTCCCAAACCTGTCAAAATTCGAACAAATGATTTTTCATCCAAAGCTTTTGTAAAAATATCATCAAGCTGATCAGTTGTTTTTACAAAATGGACTTCAATGTTTCCATCTTCGAAATGATCTTTGATAAAATGATAACGAAGAGCAATATGTTTTGTTTTCGAATGTTGTACTGGATTATGACAAATTTGTATAGCACTTTGTGAATCACAGTACAATGGAATCTTTTTCATATTCACAGCATAATCTCGCAACTGACTCTGGATCCAAATGATTTGTGATGTACAAGCAGCAGCTGCAACATATTCAACTTCAACAGTGGAAATTGAAACACACATCTGCTTCTTCGACTTCCAACTAACCAACTTTCCATCCAGAAATTGCCAACCATCACTTGTGCTTTTTCGATCCAAGGTACACCCTCCTAGATCTGCATCTGAAAATGCCTGAATGAAAAATCTGTTTTCGAAGTATACCACAATCCTAACGAAATTGTTCCCTTGAGATAACGAAAGATATTCTTCACAGCTGTTAAATGTGGTTCTCGTGGATTTGCTTGATACCTAGCACAATTACATACAGAAAACATGATATCAGGTCTACTTGCAGTAAGATAAAGCAATGAACCTATCATGCTCCTGTATAAGGTATGATCAACAGCAGGCGTTTCTAACGAAGGTGATAGCCTTGTGCCAACCGCCATTGGTACCCTAACTTCGTGTTATTTGTCATTCCAAACTTTTCGAGCAAATTCCTTGTATATTTTTCTTGATTGATAAAAATGCCTTCTCTGCTTTTATAATGTATAAGCCAAGAAAATTATTGATTTTACCCATCATGCTCATTTCGAATTTGCTTTTCATAAAATTTTCAAATTTACTAGACAAAGCAGGGTCGGTAGAGCCAAAAATAATATCGTCGACATAAATTTGAACAAGCATTAGATGATTCCCAACTTTCTTTCGAAATAATATGGGGTCAACTGATCCTTGTTTAAATTTCGACTGTTTTAAGAAACTAGTAACTGTTGCATACCATGCTCTTGGTGCTTGTTTTAACCCATATACTGCTTTATCTAAAATATACACATGATCATGATGCATTTCATTTACGAAACCTGGAGGTTGTTCAATGTAAACAGTTTCTTCAAGTTCACCATTGAGAAAAGCACATTTCACATCCATTTGATAGACATCGAAATCCTTGTGAGCTGCATAAGCTAAAAATATTCGAACAGCCTCGAGTCTTGCGATAGGGGCAAAGACTTCATCATAATCAATCCCTTCTTGTTGCGAATATCCTTTTACAACTATTCGTGCTTTATTTCGTGCGATATTTCCATCCTTGTCAGTTTTATTTTTGAAAATCCATTTTAACCCGACAATCGAAACATTTTCAGGTTTAGGAATTAATCTCCAAACCTTGTTTCTATCGAATTCATCCGGTTTGGATTGCATTGCAACAACCCAATCTGAGTGTTCCATTGCAACCTTAACTGTCTTTGGTTCTATTTTTGAGATGAAAACATTGAACCTGCAATATTCTTGATGAGTATTTAATACCTCATTCTTTGCACGAATTTGAGCTCTTGTTAATACTTCATCTTGAGGATTCCCAATGACTTGATCTTTCGGATGAGTCCTTGTCCATTTTTCTAACGGTGGAAATGTCGGATCAAATTCCAAAGGTGCATCTTCGTACATCTCTTCATTTTCAGATCCTACAACAGAAAGATTATCATTAATTTCGTGAAAATCATCATTTTGATCAAGACTTATCGTCTCATCATCATTATGTTTATTTTCGACAGAATTATCATGCTGATGCTCCCCCTCAACAAGATGCTCCCCCTCAACCAGAGTATTCGAATCCAAGTGCTCCCCCTCCACTGGATTATTATGCATACTTTCGTCAACTTCTGGAGAATTCGTTGTTGAAATCCTATCATCAAGAGTTTGAGGAATTTCCAAGTTATCAGTATGCTTTGAAGATTCAGAGTGATGATTATCATTTGCATGAACTTCAGCATCCACAGCCCTGTCAGGAATACCAAAAATTAAATTATAATCAAAATCAGATGAATTCACAATTTCAGATTCATTTGTTGATTCGTTAATAATTGGCTTTTGTTCGAATTGATTTTCAACTTGTTTGACATAATAGTCATCAAAGGTAAGATTGAATGTCTCTTGGACTTTTCGTGTTCGCTTATTCAACACCCTGTATGCCACCGAGTTGTGCGAATATCCTAAAAATATTCCTTCGTCAGCCTGCGCTTGAAATTTCGAAAGATTATCCTTGAGATTCATTATAAAGCACCTACAACCAAACACATGAAAGAATTTAACATTTGGTTTTCGGTTATTGATAATTTCATACGGTGTGATATTAAAATGTCGATGAATAAAAGAACGATTCTGAGTAAAACATGCTGTTGACACTGCTTCTGCCCATAGATATTGAGGAAGATTCGCATATGTTAACATGGTTCTGGCTGCTTCGCAAAGGGACCTGTTTCTTCGTTCAACTACACCATTTTGTTGTGGTGTATATGGTGACAAAAAGTTATGCGAAATCCCTTTATCAATTAAGTATGAATCAACATATTGTTTTTGAACTCAGAGCCATTATCACTTTTGATTTTTCGAACATTCTTTTTCAAACTCATCTCAATTTTCTTGATAAAATCAATCATTGTTTGAGCGACTTCAGATTTTAACCTGAGAAAATACACCCAAGTGAATCGAGAAAAATCATCAACAATAACCACAATTGTGGCAACCGTCAAAATTGAGTCAAGTCAAAGTCAAACAAAGTCAACAAGTCAAAACCAATCGACTCAATTAACCCTTGTATGTTAGGGTTTACGTTATGTAATCACTATACAATTCGCTATTTTAATGAGAAATCATCATTTGGAAAGTTCATGTGTTTGATTTTCCTTAGCCTTAACAGTGCTAAACAACGAACTAAAACGATAAAACATTATTGCACACTCATCGGGAGTGTGTACGACACTAAAACACGGTTTAACGGGGTTTACGAACCTTGCGTTATGAAGCCGGACACTCAAATTAATCACAAACGAAACCTCTCTAAATCGTTTTCACTCTATCTCTTTCTATTTGAAATCTCTCCCAAATCTCTCTCAAAAGTTACTTTAACTTTTTGTAATCATTTGGGTCATATCGACCCTTAACCGGGTCAAAAATCGCTTGAAACGGGGTAAAAACGGGTAAAATAGCCTTAAGGACCTGGAACTGAAGCTTCAGGACCGAAGCCTCTCATCCGAGGCCTCGGATCCGAAGCCTCTCATCAGGACCGAAGCTGAAGCCTCTCAGGAGACCGAGGCTGAAGCCTCTCAGGAGACCGAATCCGAAGCCATCAGACAGCAGCCTCGCATGCGAGGGTCCGAATCCGGCCTCCATGCGAGAGGTCTCGCAGACGGCCCCTTTTTACCGGTTTTTCGACTACGATTTCGTTTTAACTCCGTTTTTCATTATTTTAACGTGAGATTTTCACCCAAAACTTTATTTTATAAACTAAGGCCCCAAAATATATAAATCTCCAGGGTTTTTATAAAAATATATTAAAAGAATTAGTGGTTGAACTAATTATTGAGGGAATATTTGCTTTTCCTTAATTTATGGCAAAAGCAAACCACCACCACCTCACTCTATGATTAGCCACTCTTTCCCACTACGCCTTGTCACCTTAGTGGAACTTTACACCCAATCTCCAGCTCTTCCCACGTTCTAAGAGCTGGAGAATTGGTCATCTCTCCTCATTCTCATTAACTTCTTTCATTCTACACTTAGCAACCAAAGAACACTCTCCAAAATTCTCTCATCTTTTCTCTCAACTTCAAGAACTTCAAGGCTTTCTCCAGGGATTTCTTTCTTCAATTAGTAAGTATCTTCATCATTCATATAATTATTACACTCCATTCTACTCAAATCATTGATATCTTACACAAATTCCATCTTATTCGGTGTTAAATTCTCGAATCATCAAGACATCTTCTTAGTGTTCTTGGGTTGAACACTTCCTCTCTCTTACTTTCATCTACTGAAACCACATAGG
Source organism: Lactuca virosa (assembly GCF_052849685.1). Taxonomy (NCBI): domain Eukaryota; kingdom Viridiplantae; phylum Streptophyta; class Magnoliopsida; order Asterales; family Asteraceae; genus Lactuca; species Lactuca virosa. Next base: position 160,555,318 of record NC_136434.1, read on the forward strand.
GTGAGTTCATACCCCTACATTTACATGTTCTTCTTAAGTTTTAAGGGGGGGAATACAAGTAAAATCATCAAGAACACAATTAAACTTTTTCTAACAGATTACATCAGAAAAGATGGACTTCGATCACGGTGCAAGTAGTTCAAACTCTTAGCTTTAAAATGGCTACTTGCACATCTCTATATGATTTTTCTACAATTTATGGTGATTTTTACAAAACTGCCTATCATTTCAGAGGCAAACCCGGACCAGTATGTGATTATGAACATTTTCACCTCTATTAGAAATCACTAAAAATCATGATAAAATTTACGAACAAACTAGACTCATATTCCAAACTCTCAGAATTTGCGGATTTAGATTTGGAGCTTTGATGATTTTTTCTATAAATTTTCTAAGAACAGTAACAGAAATTGTATTCAACAAAAAGCTGCTGTCAATTTCATTTCACCTTGTAACATGTTGAGCAAGGTGTATATCTTTTTGTGATTATATGTTATTGCAATATATGACATTTTATCTTAATATTTAGACACACATCAGTTTACAAATGGATTTGGACATATAAAATATAAAGAATAACAAGTGATTATAATCAAAGTACAACCGATACATTCAAACATTTAATAAACTATTTTGAATATAAATTGCATACATTACAACGTACTACCCTTGGTTGATAAACTATAATAGGTATAGTTTATGATACCTTAACTTTTGTCAACATATTGTAATTGATTCCTAAACATGTAATTCATACAATGATGTAACTTTTTCAATTATATATATGTTGGTTGTGTTTGCTTCAATTACTATTACAATTGTTGTTATGATACTATACATGAAGTCCTCCACCCCTGGACGTTTCCGCCATCCTTGGTTTGGGGGTGTGACAGATTGGTATCAGAGCACAGTTTATAGTAAATTAAGTATATCAAACCACATAAGATATACAAACTATAAACACAATTGGGACTAATAGTCTCTGATTTGTGCATTTTTCAAATAAATATACTTTTAGAAAATGAATGGTTTCTTATTAAAAGTATAAATACATGCATACATGCTCACATAGTGTCATAACTAGAAGAGCATAAAGTAAAAGAAGAGGAGTTGTACATTATGGGTATGCCTTGGTATATGTAAATCAAGTCTGGGAAGGATATAGCCTGATCAACTATATCTGTCCGAGGAGTGACTTGCATATACTGGGGGATAGTCATAATGGGCAACAAATCTAACAACCTAACTACACCCTACAGGGAATACTTTAAGAATCGAATCTAAACACCTAAAAATACTATAGGAGTATTTGGTAATACTATAACCAACTTATGTGAAAACTAAAGACCTCTATTAGTAGGCCTATGATAACTGAGTGCATACGCTAAGGTTATACATAATTAAAGATATTATAGACTCAGAATCTATGACTATTGTTCTACTTCTTGTTCCTTGTTTGGTTGTGGACTTAGAGTAGAGTCATTTATTTGAAAGTCTATTCTATCTCAAATTATGTATAACTGATATGCACTACGTGATTATAGACGTAATTAATAAGGATCACCCCTATAAGTAATTATAGGATTAGGCGTCTATTAATTATCTCTTCTATCCCTATTCTCGCACGAGCAACATGATGTGTAAAATTTTAACGCCCGTACAAAACCTACTTCTACCCACTACCATAACTCCGTCTCCAAGACGTTAACAGAAACACCAAGAATAGTTCACTAAAGTGCGAAATTATACATGTGTATATAAATGGTAAGGATATTTACTAAAAGGTTTATCAATGAAATAGGCATGTATTTTATTTCATTGAATCTCACTACTTAGTATTACAAACAATTTACAACTGGTAACTCTAAAATTCTTTAGGTGTACCTCGAAGTTATGTGTAATTAAGAAATGATTGACCTAGAAATGGTGAGTCCGCCTTAGGACCTGTTCCTTGTTTGGTTGTGGACTTAGGGTAGACTCATTAGGATCAACAGTCTAATAAAATTTTAATTACACATAACTGGGGGCATGTCAAGTGAATCTTAGGGGTGGATCAGACATTGAACAAATCACAAGATTATAATCAAGTTATTCCTACTAAATTCATAAGTCTATTTATATAGACCACTGGTATAGAGTCGTCGGCGTAGTCGTGTCGGCAATCTAGAATATGGCTAAATACATAATACAAACTATAATACCCAAATTATACAAAATTTTCTGCATTAAAAATCAATAGACAAATACATAAAATGAAACTAAAAAGGGTATCAAACTATCAAGAGAAAAACACATACAATGTAGATTAAAATCCACTAATTATAACAAAATGGCTAAGGATTGTTAAGTCCTCTCTTCTTATAAATAGCTTTGAAGCAAGCTTGCCTAAGCTTCTTTGTTCTTTCTGTCAGTTCCATACCTCGCAATTTCTCCATCATCTTCTTGTGCCCTTCTAACGTCTCTATCTCCTCCTTTAATCCCAACTCCTAATATTTTTTAAAAGGTAGATGCAATATATTTTTCATGTGAGTTCACAAAATTTACAATGAGTTAAGTTTATATAAATATAAATCAGGAAATCATAGTAAATCAATTGATTTGATGTGGCATATGCCTAGGACCTATGTTTAGTTATAAAGAAACTAACAATTAAAATTTTAGAAAAAAAAAACCAAAACTACTTTGGTTACCAAGTGCATGAGTAATGTATAGAAGGTTATTATCATAATTTACCTTGGCATTTTCAATGAGGGATTGAAGGCTCTTAAGTTTTCTATGAGGCCATATGTTTATGTTTAGCTCTCTGCATCTTTTCTTCAACACTGTTAAACTTATCCCTAGTTCCTTTGCTGCCATGATTATCGGCATCTCAAAGTACTTCTCTATCTCTTCAAACTCCAATGGTCTCAATCTCTTTGCCACCTTCCGGCCACCGTGATCAGTGGTGGCAGCACTAGAACTACATGTAGCCTCACCACCGGATTTACAGTCTTCACTGAAACTAACCAATGGTAAATTACCATCCTCCCAACAATCCCATATGCTTATATCTTCAAGGGGATCAAGATCGTGAAACTCATTTCTAGAAATGATGTTTTGATCTTTGTTAAGTACTGTGGAAACGTTCTGATCGAGCCCTTCATGCAATTTTTCCGACAACTCGTAATCATGATGGTTGAGCATGTCACCACTGCAAAAATCCAAAAACTCAAGATAATCAAATCCAACACGATGAAAGACTCTTTTTGATCACTACAAATCCAAACCATGTTTTGATCAATGTCGACAAAATCACTTTTCTGTGCGTAAGATGGTGTAATGAGTGACGTTTATATATACCTGAAAAGATCTTGATGATCAAAGTACTGAAACCAATCGAGGTCATCTATGGGGTTTTGATGATCTGCAGGTGGATCCATTTGTGAGGGAGAAGTTAAAAGTCGCGGTAAGAATGTGATGATTTATATAAGTAAAGTGGGAGAAGTAATTAATAGCAAATTGTTGGGAATGCAACAAAACAAGTTAAGCACTTTTGAAAAATTGATAAATTATTTCGGTAACACTCGCGGAATATAAACTAGTGAAAATTACAAATGAAATGGAATATATATAGTCTATGATGCTATGGTTATTGTGTATCTAACAAATGAAGAGAAAATGAATATATATATATATATATATATATATATATATATATATATATATATATATATATATATATATATATATATTCTTTGAGCCGTAACCTTCTTCTTCAATTCACACACATATACGTATATGTTGCTGCAAATTATGACTTGTGTGCCTCATGTATTTAATGCATCACATGCCTACTGCATATTCTTGACTTTGAAGCTACGTTCCAGTTTCCAATTTCCCCAGTAGCACAGTTTTCATTAGAAAGTATTCCAAGTCTTCACACATGAACCAGTTAGAAAGTACTCCAAGTCTTCACACATGAACCAGTTAGAAAGTACTCCAAGTCTTCACACATGAACCAGTTAGAAAGTACTCCAAGTCTTCACACATGCAAATTATGACTTGTGTGTCGCTATAGGTATGTCGTTGGCTCTTGTTAAAAACCTATAGCGACAACAAGTCATCGTAATAGATTAAACCTGTGGTGACGACAAGTCGTCGCTATAGATAACTAATAAAACTTTATTTTTTTAACCCCGAAAATATGATTGACAAAATCTATCCGACGAGACCCTCGTGATACCTCTTGACGAAATTGAAATCAACGAGAGTCTCCACTTCGTGGAAGAACCGGTAGAAATCATGGATCGAGAGATCAAAAGAACAAAGCAAAGTCGTATTCCTATTGTGAAGGTCCGCTGGAATGCTAAACGAGGACCCGAATTCACCTGGGAACGCGAGGATCAGATGAAACAAAAGTATCCACATCTCTTCCCAAACTCTTGAAATCCCAGTCAAAATGAAAATTTCGGGACAAAATTCCTTCTAACGGGGGGATGATGTGACAACCGTCAAAATTGAGTCAAGTCAAAGTCAAACAAAGTCAACAAGTCAAAACCAATCGACTCAATTAACCCTTGTATGTTAGGGTTTACGTTATGTAATCACTATACAATTCGCTATTTTAATGAGAAATCATCATTTGGAAAGTTCATGTGTTTGATTTTCCTTAGCCTTAACAGTGCTAAACAACGAACCAAAACGATAAAACATTATTGCACACTCATCGGGAGTGTGTCCGACACTAAAACACGGTTTAACGGGGTTTACGAACCTTGCGTTATGAAGCCGGACACTCAAATTAATCACAAACGAAACCTCTCTAAATCGTTTTCACTCTATCTCTTTCTATTTGAAATCTCTCCCAAATCTCTCTTAAAAGTTAATTTAACTTTTTGTAATCATTTGGGTCATATCGACCCTTAACCGGGTCAAAAATCGCTTGAAACGGGGTAAAAACGGGTAAAATAGCCTTAAGGACCTGGAACTGAAGCTTCAGGACCGAAGCCTCTCATCCGAGGCCTCGGATCCGAAGCCTCTCATCAGGACCGAAGCTGAAGCCTCTCAGGAGACCGAATCCGAAGCCATCAGACAGCAGCCTCGCATGCGAGGGTCCGAATCCGGCCTCCATGCGAGAGGTCTCGCAGACGGCCCCTTTTTACCGGTTTTTCGACTACGATTTCGTTTTAACTCCGTTTTTCATTATTTTAACGTGGGATTTTCACCCAAAACTTTATTTTATAAACTAAGGCCCCAAAATATATAAATCTCTAGGGTTTTTATAAAAATATATTAAAAGAATTAGTGGTTGAACTAATTATTGAGGGAATATTTGCTTTTCCTTAATTTATGGCAAAAGCAAACCACCACCACCTCACTCTATGATTAGCCACTCTTTCCCACTACCCCTTGTCACCTTAGTGGACCTTTACACCCAATCTCCAGCTCTTCCCACGTTCTAAGAGCTGGAGATTTGGTCATCTCTCCTCATTCTCATTAACTTCTTTCATTCTACACTTAGCAACCAAAGAACACTCTCCAAAATTCTCTCATCTTTTCTCTCAACTTCAAGAACTTCAAGGCTTTCTCCAGGGATTTCTTTCTTCAATTAGTAAGTATCTTCATCATTCATATAATTATTACACTCCATTCTACTCAAATCATTGATATCTTACACAAATTCCATCTTATTCGGTGTTAGATTCTCGAATCATCAAGACATCTTCTTAGTGTTCTTGGGTTGAACACTTCCTCTCTCTTACTTTCATCTACTGAAACCACATATGGTGAGTTCATACCCCTACATTTACATGTTCTTCTTAAGTTTTAAGGGGGGAATACAAGTAAAATCATCAAGAACACAATTAAACTTTTTCTAACAGATTACATCAGAAACGATGGACTTCGATCACAGACTGTTTTGGTCAACTTAAATATTTTAGTTTTCAAACCTGTTCCAGGTGCAAGTAGTTCAAACTCTTAGCTTTAAAATGGCTACTTGCACATCTCCATATGATTTTTCTACAATTTATGGTGATTTTTACAAAACTGCCTATCATTGCAGAGGCAAACCCGGACCAGTATGTGATTATGAACATTTTCACCTCTATTAGAAATCACTAAAAATCATGATAAAATTTACGAACAAACTAGACTCATATTCCAAACTCTCAGAATTTGCGGATTTGGATTTGGAGCTTTGATGATTTTTTCTATAAATTTTCTAAGAACAGTAACAGAAACTGTATTCAACAAAAAGTTGTTGTCAATTTCATTTCACCTTGTAACATGTTGAGCAAGGTGTATATCTTTTTGTGATTATATGTTATTGCAATATATGACATTTTATCTTAATATTTAGACACACATCAGTTTACAAATGGATTTGGACATATAAAATATAAAGAATAACAAGTGATTATAATCAAAGTACAACCGATACATTCAAACATTTAATAAACTATTTTGAATATAGTTTGCATACATTACAACGTTCTACCCTTGGTTGATAAACTATAATAGGTATAGTTTATGATACTTTACATAATACATACATTTAAAAAGGGTACATTTATACAAAGGATATTTTCATTAAGCAAGGTACGGCCATACGGTACCAAGTTTTCATAACACGTAATTCCGTTAATGACTTTATGAAACATTACATAACACATACATTTAAAAAGGGTACATTTATACAAAGGATATTTTCATTAAGCAAGGTACGGCCATACGGTACCAAGTTTTCATTACACTACACGTAAATTCGTTAATGACTTTGTGAGACATTTACTTCAAATTACCATTAAGTCCTGTATTGTAACCAGAGTCTCCTTGAGGGAGAGCGTGATAGTTGTGTATAGATCTATATTGGGTTTGACAAACCCACACCTAAACTGCATGCAACAGTTAGACCGATAGGTCTGGGGTGACAAATGTCATAACATTTCCGACGCCTAAAGAACGTCGTTTTAGGCAACCTTGGGCATAGTATGGTTATAATAAACTCACATAAAGTATTAATAAACATTGGAATTTACGGGAACTTCATTAAAATTTAACGAGTTTATGTCGATTTAAACTTGCATTGTTTTACTATAAATATGACAAATTACTTGTACATTTCGGTCTTTGGGTTTTAAGACTACATTTACACATTAAGGAAAATATTGGATTTTCTAACACAAATACTACTTTTACAAACGAAAGGCTTTTAATAATACCAAACAAAAGCTTATGAACTCACCAACCTTTGTGTTGACACTTTTTCAAACAACTTGTATTCTCAGGAAATCATTAAACAGGTAACCAAGTGCTTTTGAGGATGGGGCGCTAAGGCGTCTACTATTTCATATTTTGTCAACATATTGTAATTGATTCGTAAACATGTAATTCATACAATGATGTAACTTTTTCAATTATATATATGTTGGTTGTGTTTGCTTCAATTACTATTACAATTGTTGTTATGATACTATACATGAAGTCCTCCACCCCTGGACGTTTCCGCCATCCTTGGTTTGGGGGTGTGACAGATTGGTATTAGAGCACAGTTTATAGTGAATTAAGTATATCAAACCACATAAGATATACAAACTATAAACACAATTGGGACTAATAGTCTCTGATTTGTGCATTTTTCAAATAAATATACTTTTAGAAAATGAATGGTTTCTTATTAAAAGTATAAATACATGCATACATGCTCACATAGTGTCATAACTAGAAGAGCATAAAGTAAAAGAAGAGGAGTTGTACATTATGGGTATGCCTTGGTATATGTAAATCAAGTCTGGGAAGGATATAGCCTGATCAACTATATCTGTCCGAGGAGTGACTTGCATATACTGGGGGATAGTCATAATGGGCAACAAATCTAACAACCTAACTACACCCTACAGGGAATACTTTAAGAATCGAATCTAAACACCTAAAAATACTATAGGAGTATTTGGTAATACTATAACCAACTTATGTGAAAACTAAAGACCTCTATTAGTAGGCCTATGATAACTGAGTGCATACGCCAAGGTTATACATAATTAAAGATATTATAGACTCAGAATCTATGATTATTGCTCTACTTCCTGTTCCTTGTTTGGTTGTGGACTTAGAGTAGAGTCATTTATTCGAAAGTCTATTCTATCTCAAATTATGTATAACTGATATGCACTACGTGATTATAGACGTAATTAATAAGGATCACCCCTATAAGTAATTATAGGATTAGGCGTCTATTAATTATCTCTTCTATCCCTATTCTCGCACGAGCAACATGATGTGTACAATTTTAACGCCCGTACAAAACCTACTTCTACCCACTACCATAACTCCGTCTCTAAGACGTTAACAGAAACACCAAGAATAGTTCACTAAAGTGCGAAATTATACATGTGTATATAAATGGTAAGGATATTTACTAAAAGGTTTATCAATGAAATAGGCATGTATTTTATTTCATTGAATCTCACTACTTAGTATTACAAACAATTTACAACTGGTAACTCTAAGATTCTTTAGGTGTACCTCGAAGTTATGTGTAATTAAGAAATGATTGACCTAGAAATGGTGAGTCCGCCTTAGGACCTGTTCCTTGTTTGGTTGTGGACTTAGGGTAGACTCATTAGGATCAACAGTCTAATAAAATTTTAATTACACATAACTGGGGGCATGTCAAGTGAATCTTAGGGGTGGATCAGACATGGAACAAATCACAAGATTATAGTCAAGTTATTCCTACTAAATTCATAAGTCTATTTATATAGACCTCTGGTATAGAGTCGTCGGCGTAGTCGTGTCGGCAATTTAGAATATGGCTAAATACATAATACAAACTATAATACCCAAATTATACAAAATTTTCTGCATTAAAAATCAATAGACAAATACATAAAATGAAACTAAAAAGGGTATCAAACTATCAAGAGAAAAACACATACAATGTAGATTAAAATCCACTAATTATAACAAAATGGCTAAGGATTGTTAAGTCCTCTCTTCTTATAAATAGCTTTGAAGCAAGCTTGCCTAAGCTTCTTTGTTCTTTCTGTCAGTTCCATACCTCGCAATTTCTCCATCATCTTCTTGTGCCCTTGTAACGTCTCTATCTCCTCCTTTAATCCCAACTCCTAATATTTTTTAAAAGGTAGATGCAATATATTTTTCATGTGAGTTCACAAAATTTACAATGAGTTAAGTTTATATAAATATAAATCAGGAAATCATAGTAAATCAATTGATTTGATGTGGCATATGCCTAGGACCTATGTTTAGTTATAAAGAAACTAACAATTAAAATTTTAGAAAAAAAAAACCAAAACTACTTTGGTTACCAAGTGCATGAGTAATGTATAGAAGGTTATTATCATAATTTACCTTGGCATTTTCAATGAGGGATTGAAGGCTCTTAAGTTTTCTATGAGGCCATATGTTTATGTTTAGCTCTCTGCATCTTTTCTTCAACACTGTTAAACTTATCCCTAGTTCCTTTGCTGCCATGATTATCGGCATCTCAAAGTACTTCTCTATCTCTTCAAACTCCAATGGTCTCAATCTCTTTGCCACCTTCCGGCCACCGTGATCAGTGGTGGCAGCACTAGAACTACATGTAGCCTCACCACCGGATTTACAGTCTTCACTGAAACTAACCAATGGTAAATTACCATCCTCCCAACAATCCCATATGCTTATATCTTCAAGGGGATCAAGATCGTGAAACTCATTTCTAGAAATGATGTTTTGATCTTTGTTAAGTACTGTGGAAACGTTCTGATCGAGCCCTTCATGCAATTTTTCCGACAACTCGTAATCATGATGGTTGAGCATGTCACCACTGCAAAAATCCAAAAACTCAAGATAATCAAATCCAACACGATGAAAGACTCTTTTTGATCACTACAAATCCAAACCATGTTTTGATCAATGTCGACAAAATCACTTTTCTGTGCGTAAGATGGTGTAATGAGTGACGTTTATATATACCTGAAAAGATCTTGATGATCAAAGTACTGAAACCAATCGAGGTCATCTATAGGGTTTTGATGATCTGCAGGTGGATCCATTTGTAAGGGAGAAGTTAAAAGTCGCGGTAAGAATGTGATGATTCATATAAGTAAAGTGGGAGAAGTAATTAATAGCAAATTGTTGGGAATGCAACAAAACAAGTTAAGCACTTTTGAAAAATTGATAAATGATTTCGGTAACACTCGCAGAATATAAACTAGTGAAAATTACAAATGAAATGGAATATATATAGTCTATGATGTTATGGTTATTGTGTATCTAACAAATGAAGAGAAAATGAATATATATATATATATATATATATATATATATATATATATATATTCTTTGAGCCGTAACCTTCTTCTTCAATTCACACACATATACGTATATGTTGCTGCAAATTATGACTTGTGTGCCTCATGCATTTAATGCATCACATGCCTACTGTATATTCTTGACTTTGAAGCTACGTTCCAGTTTCCAATTTCCCCAGTAACACAGTTTTCATTAGAAAGTACTCCAAGTCTTCACACATGAACCAGTTAGAAAGTACTCCAAGTCTTCACACATGAACCAGTTAGAAAGTACTCCAAGTCTTCACACATGAACTAGTTAGAAAGTACTCCAAGTCTTCACACATGCAAATTATGACTTGTGTGTCGCTATAGGTATGTCGTTGGCTCTTGTTAAAAACCTATAGCGACAACAAGTCATCGAAATAGATTAAACTTGTGGTGACGACAAGTCGTCGCTATAGGTAACTAATAAAACTTTATTTTTTTAACCCCGAAAATATGATTGACAAAATCTATCCGACGAGACCCTCGTGATACCTCTTGACGAAATTGAAATCAACAAGAGTCTCCACTTCGTGGAAGAACCGGTAGAAATCATGGATCGAGAGATCAAAAGAACAAAGCAAAGTCGTATTCCTATTGTGAAGGTCCGCTGGAACGCTAAACGAGGACCCGAATTCACCTGGGAACGCGAGGATCAGATGAAACAAAAGTATCCACATCTCTTCCCAAACTCTTGAAATCCCAGTCAAAATGAAAATTTCGGGACAAAATTCCTTCTAACGGGGGGATGATGTGACAACCGTCAAAATTGAGTCAAGTCAAAGTCAAACAAAGTCAACAAGTCAAAACCAATCGACTCAATTAACCCTTGTATGTTAGGGTTTACGTTATGTAATCACTATACAATTCGCTATTTTAATGAGAAATCATCATTTGGAAAGTTCATGTGTTTGATTTTCCTTAGCCTTAACAGTGCTAAACAACGAACCAAAACGATAAAACATTATTGCACACTCATCGGGAGTGTGTCCGACACTAAAACACGGTTTAACGGGGTTTACGAACCTTGCGTTATGAAGCCGGACACTCAAATTAATCACAAACGAAACCTCTCTAAATCGTTTTCACTCTATCTCTTTCTATTTGAAATCTCTCCCAAATCTCTCTCAAAAGTTACTTTAACTTTTTGTAATCATTTGGGTCATATCGACCCTTAACCGGGTCAAAAATCGCTTGAAACGGGGTAAAAACGGGTAAAATAGCCTTAAGGACATGGAACTGAAGCTTCAGGACCGAAGCCTCTCATCCGAGGCCTCGGATCCGAAGCCTCTCATCAGGACCGAAGTTGAAGCCTCTCAGGAGACCGAATCCGAAGCCATCAGACAGCAGCCTCGCATGCGAGGGTCCGAATCCGGCCTCCATGCGAGAGGTCTCGCAGACGGCCCCTTTTTACCGGTTTTTCGACTACGATTCCGTTTTTACTCCGTTTTTCATTATTTTAACGTGGGATTTTCACCCAAAACTTTATTTTATAAACTAAGGCCCCAAAATATATAAATCTCCAGGGTTTTTATAAAAATATATTAAAAGAATTAGTGGTTGAACTAATTATTGAGGGAATATTTGCTTTTCCTTAATTTATGGCAAAAGCAAACCACCACCACCTCACTCTATGATTAGCCACTCTTTCCCACTACCCCTTGTCACCTTAGTGGACCTTTACATCCAATCTCCAGCTCTTCCCACGTTCTAAGAGCTGGAGAATTGGTCATCTCTCCTCATTCTCATTAACTTCTTTCATTCTACACTTAGCAACCAAAGAACACTCTCCAAAATTCTCTCATCTTTTCTCTCAACTTCAAGAACTTCAAGGCTTTCTCCATGGATTTCTTTCTTCAATTAGTAAGTATCTTCATCATTCATATAATTATTACACTCCATTCTACTCAAATCATTGATATCTTACACAAATTCCATCTTATTCGGTGTTAGATTCTCGAATCATCAAGACATCTTCTTAGTGTTCTTGGGTTGAACACTTCCTCTCTCTTACTTTCATCTACTGAAACCACATATGGTGAGTTCATACCCCTACATTTACATGTTCTTCTTAAGTTTTAAGGGGGGGAATACAAGTAAAATCATCAAGAACACAATTAAACTTTTTCTAACAGATTACATCAGAAAAGATGGACTTCGATCACGGACTGTTTTCGTCAACTTAAATATTTTAGTTTTCAAAACGTTTCCAGGTGCAAGTAGTTCAAACTCTTAGCTTTAAAATGGCTACTTGCACATCTCCATATGATTTTTCTACAATTTATGGTGATTTTTACAAAACTGCCTATCATTTCAGAGGCAAACCCGGACCAGTATGTGATTATGAGCATTTTCACCTCTATTATAAATCACTAAAAATCATGATAAAATTTACGAACAAACTAGACTCATATTCCAAACTCTCAGAATTTGCGGATTTAGATTTGGAGCTTTGATGATTTTTTCTATAAATTTTCTAAGAACAGTAACAGAAACTGTATTCAACAAAAAGCTGCTGTCAATTTCATTTCACCTTGTAACATGTTGAGCAAGGTGTATATCTTTTTGTGATTATATGTTATTGCAATATATGACATTTTATCTTAATATTTAGACACACATCAGTTTACAAATGGATTTGGACATATAAAATATAAAGAATAACAAGTGATTATAATCAAAGTACAACCGATACATTCAAACATTTAATAAACTATTTTGAATATAAATTGCATACATTACAACGTACTACCCTTGGTTGATAAACTATAATAGGTATAGTTTATGATACCTTAACTTTTGTCAACATATTGTAATTGATTCGTAAACATGTAATTCATACAATGATGTAACTTTTTCAATTATATATATGTTGGTTGTGTTTGCTTCAATTACTATTACAATTGTTGTTATGATACTATACATGAAGTCCTCCACCCCTGGACGTTTCCGCCATCCTTGGTTTAGGGGTGTGACAGATTGGTATCAGAGCACAGTTTATAGTAAATTAAATATATCAAACCACATAAGATATACAAACTATAAACACAATTGGGACTAATAGTCTCTGATTTGTGCATTTTTCAAATAAATATACTTTTAGAAAATGAATGGTTTCTTATTAAAAGTATAAATACATGCATACATGCTCACATAGTGTCATAACTAGAAGAGCATAAAGTAAAAGAAGAGGAGTTGTACATTATGGGTATGCCTTGGTATATGTAAATCAAGTCTGGGAAGGATATAGCCTGATCAACTATATCTGTCCGAGGAGTGACTTGCATATACTGGGGGATAGTCATAATGGGCAACAAATCTAACAACCTAACTACACCCTACAGGGAATACTTTAAGAATCGAATCTAAACACCTAAAAATACTATAGGAGTATTTGGTAATACTATAACCAACTTATGTGAAAACTAAAGACCTCTATTAGTAGGCCTATGATAACTGAGTGCATACGCCAAGGTTATACATAATTAAAGATATTATAGACTCAGAATCTATGATTATTGCTCTACTTCCTGTTCCTTGTTTGGTTGTGGACTTAGAGTAGAGTCATTTATTCGAAAGTCTATTCTATCTCAAATTATGTATAACTGATATGCACTACGTGATTATAGACGTAATTAATAAGGATCACCCCTATAAGTAATTATAGGATTAGGCGTCTATTAATTATCTCTTCTATCCCTATTCTCGCACGAGCAACATGATGTGTACAATTTTAACGCCCGTACAAAACCTACTTCTACCCACTACCATAACTCCGTCTCTAAGACGTTAACAGAAACACCAAGAATAGTTCACTAAAGTGCGAAATTATACATGTGTATATAAATGGTAAGGATATTTACTAAAAGGTTTATCAATGAAATAGGCATGTATTTTATTTCATTGAATCTCACTACTTAGTATTACAAACAATTTACAACTGGTAACTCTAAGATTCTTTAGGTGTACCTCGAAGTTATGTGTAATTAAGAAATGATTGACCTAGAAATGGTGAGTCCGCCTTAGGACCTGTTCCTTGTTTGGTTGTGGACTTAGGGTAGACTCATTAGGATCAACAGTCTAATAAAATTTTAATTACACATAACTGGGGGCATGTCAAGTGAATCTTAGGGGTGGATCAGACATTGAACAAATCACAAGATTATAATCAAGTTATTCCTACTAAATTCATAAGTCTATTTATATAGACCTCTGGTATAGAGTCGTCGGCGTAGTCGTGTCGGCAATCTAGAATATGGCTAAATACATAATACAAACTATAATACCCAAATTATACAAAATTTTCTGCATTAAAAATCAATAGACAAATACATAAAATGAAACTAAAAAGGGTATCAAACTATCAAGAGAAAAACACATACAATGTAGATTAAAATCCACTAATTATAACAAAATGGCTAAGGATTGTTAAGTCCTCTCTTCTTATAAATAGCTTTGAAGCAAGCTTGCCTAAGCTTCTTTGTTCTTTCTGTCAGTTCCATACCTCGCAATTTCTCCATCATCTTCTTGTGCCCTTCTAACGTCTCTATCTCCTCCTTTAATCCCAACTCCTAATATTTTTTAAAAGGTAGATGCAATATATTTTTCATGTGAGTTCACAAAATTTACAATGAGTTAAGTTTATATAAATATAAATCAGGAAATCATAGTAAATCAATTGATTTGATGTGGCATATGCCTAGGACCTATGTTTAGTTATAAAGAAACTAACAATTAAAATTTTAGAAAAAAAAAACCAAAACTACTTTGGTTACCAAGTGCATGAGTAATGTATAGAAGGTTATTATCATAATTTACCTTGGCATTTTCAATGAGGGATTGAAGGCTCTTAAGTTTTCTATGAGGCCATATGTTTATGTTTAGCTCTCTGCATCTTTTCTTCAACACTGTTAAACTTATCCCTAGTTCCTTTGCTGCCATGATTATCGGCATCTCAAAGTACTTCTCTATCTCTTCAAACTCCAATGGTCTCAATCTCTTTGCCACCTTCCGGCCACCGTGATCAGTGGTGGCAGCACTAGAACTACATGTAGCCTCACCACCGGATTTACAGTCTTCACTGAAACTAACCAATGGTAAATTACCATCCTCCCAACAATCCCATATGCTTATATCTTCAAGGGGATCAAGATCGTGAAACTCATTTCTAGAAATGATGTTTTGATCTTTGTTAAGTACTGTGGAAACGTTCTGATCGAGCCCTTCATGCAATTTTTCCGACAACTCGTAATCATGATGGTTGAGCATGTCACCACTGCAAAAATCCAAAAACTCAAGATAATCAAATCCAACACGATGAAAGACTCTTTTTGATCACTACAAATCCAAACCATGTTTTGATCAATGTCGACAAAATCACTTTTCTGTGCGTAAGATGGTGTAATGAGTGACGTTTATATATACCTGAAAAGATCTTGATGATCAAAGTACTGAAACCAATCGAGGTCATCTATGGGGTTTTGATGATCTGCAGGTGGATCCATTTGTGAGGGAGAAGTTAAAAGTCGCGGTAAGAATGTGATGATTTATATAAGTAAAGTGGGAGAAGTAATTAATAGCAAATTGTTGGGAATGCAACAAAACAAGTTAAGCACTTTTGAAAAATTGATAAATGATTTCGGTAACACTCGCGGAATATAAACTAGTGAAAATTACAAATGAAATGGAATATATATAGTCTATGATGTTATGGTTATTGTGTATCTAACAAATGAAGAGAAAATGAATATATATATATATATATATATATATATATATATATATATATATATATATATATATATATATATATATATATATATATTCTTTGAGCCGTAACCTTCTTCTTCAATTCACACACATATACGTATATGTTGCTGCAAATTATGACTTGTGTGCCTCATGCATTTAATGCATCACATGCCTACTGCATATTCTTGACTTTGAAGCTACGTTCCAGTTTCCAATTTCCCCAGTAGCACAGTTTTCATTAGAAAGTACTCCAAGTCTTCACACATGAACCAGTTAGAAAGTACTCCAAGTCTTCACACATGAACCAGTTAGAAAGTACTCCAAGTCTTCACACATGAACCAGTTAGAAAGTACTCCAAGTCTTCACACATGCAAATTATGACTTGTGTGTCGCTATAGGTATGTCGTTGGCTCTTGTTAAAAACCTATAGCGACAACAAGTCATCGTAATAGATTAAACCTGTGGTCACGACAAGTCGTCGCTATAGGTAACTAATAAAACTTTATTTTTTTAACCCCGAAAATATGATTGACAAAATCTATCCGACGAGACCCTCGTGATACCTCTTGACGAAATTGAAATCAACGAGAGTCTCCACTTCGTGGAAGAACCGGTAGAAATCATGGATCGAGAGATCAAAAGAACAAAGCAAAGTCGTATTCCTATTGTGAAGGTCCGCTGGAACGCTAAACGAGGACCCGAATTCACCTGGGAACGCGAGGATCAGATGAAACAAAAGTATCCACATCTCTTCCAAAACTCTTGAAATCCCAGTCAAAATGAAAATTTCGGGACAAAATTCCTTCTAACAGGGGGATGATGTGACAACCGTCAAAATTGAGTCAAGTCAAAGTCAAACAAAGTCAACAAGTCAAAACCAATCGACTCAATTAACCCTTGTATGTTAGGGTTTACGTTATGTAATCACTATACAATTCGCTATTTTAATGAGAAATCATCATTTGGAAAGTTCATGTGTTTGATTTTCCTTAGCCTTAACAGTGCTAAACAACGAATCAAAACGATAAAACATTATTGCACACTCATCGGGAGTGTGTACGACACTAAAACACGGTTTAACGGGGTTTACGAACCTTGCGTTATGAAGCCGGACACTCAAATTAATCACAAACGAAACCTCTCTAAATCGTTTTCACTCTATCTCTTTCTATTTGAAATCTCTCCCAAATCTCTCTCAAAAGTTACTTTAACTTTTTGTAATCATTTGGGTCATATCGACCCTTAACCGGGTCAAAAATCGCTTGAAACGGGGTAAAAACGGGTAAAATAGCCTTAAGGACCTGGAACTGAAGCTTCAGGACCGAAGCCTCTCATCCGAGGCCTCGGATCCGAAGCCTCTCATCAGGACCGAAGCTGAAGCCTCTCAGGAGACCGAATCCGAAGCCATCAGACAGCAGCCTCACATGCGAGGGTCCGAATCCGGCCTCCATGCGAGAGGTCTCGCAGACGGCCCCTTTTTACCGGTTTTTCGACTACGATTCTGTTTTTACTCCGTTTTTCATTATTTTAACGTGGGATTTTCACCCAAAACTTTATTTTATAAACTAAGGCCCCAAAATATATAAATCTCCAGGGTTTTTATAAAAATATATTAAAAGAATTAGTGGTTGAACTAATTATTGAGGGAATATTTGCTTTTCCTTAATTTATGACAAAAGCAAACCACCACCACCTCACTCTATGATTAGCCACTCTTTCCCACTACCCCTTGTCACCTTAGTGGACCTTTACACCCAATCTCCAGCTCTTCCCACGTTCTAAGAGCTGGAGAATTGGTCATCTCTCCTCATTCTCATTAACTTCTTTCATTCTACACTTAGCAACCAAAGAACACTCTCCAAAATTCTCTCATCTTTTCTCTCAACTTCAAGAACTTCAAGGCTTTCTCCAGGGATTTCTTTCTTCAATTAGTAAGTATCTTCATCATTCATATAATTATTACACTCCATTCTACTCAAATCATTGATATCTTACACAAATTCCATCTTATTCGGTGTTAGATTCTCGAATCATCAAGACATCTTCTTAGTGTTCTTGGGTTGAACACTTCCTCTCTCTTACTTTCATCTACTGAAACCACATAGGGTGAGTTCATACCCCTACATTTACATGTTCTTCTTAAGTTTTAAGGGGGGGAATACAAGTAAAATCATCAAGAACACAATTAAACTTTTTCTAACAGATTACATCAGAAAAGATGGACTTCGATCACGGACTGTTTTCGTCAACTTAAATATTTTAGTTTTCAAAACGTTTCCAGGTGCAAGTAGTTCAAACTCTTAGCTTTAAAATGGCTACTTGCACATCTCCATATGATTTTTCTACAATTTATGGTGATTTTTACAAAACTGCCTATCATTTCAGAGGCAAACCCGGACCAGTATGTGATTATGAACATTTTCACCTCTATTAGAAATCACTAAAAATGATGATAAAATTTACGAACAAACTAGACTCATATTCCAAACTCTCAGAATTTGCGGATTTAGATTTGGAGCTTTGATGATTTTTTCTATAAATTTTCTAAGAACAGTAACAGAAACTGTATTCAACAAAAAGCTGCTGTCAATTTCATTTCACCTTGTAACATGTTGAACAAGGTGTATATCTTTTTGTGATTATATGTTATTGCAATATATGACATTTTATCTTAATATTTAGACACACATCAGTTTACAAATGGATTTGGACATATAAAATATAAAGAATAACAAGTGATTATAATCAAAGTACAACCGATACATTCAAACATTTAATAAACTATTTTGAATATAAATTGCATACATTACAACGTACTACCCTTGGTTGATAAACTATAATAGGTATAGTTTATGATACCTTAACTTTTGTCAACATATTGTAATTGATTCGTAAACATGTAATTCATACAATGATGTAACTTTTTCAATTATATATATGTTGGTTGTGTTTGCTTCAATTACTATTACAATTGTTGTTATGATACTATACATGAAGTCCTCCACCCCTGGACGTTTCCGCCATCCTTGGTTTAGGGGTGTGACAGATTGGTATCAGAGCACAGTTTATAGTAAATTAAATATATCAAACCACATAAGATATACAAACTATAAACACAATTGGGACTAATAGTCTCTGATTTGTGCATTTTTCAAATAAATATACTTTTAGAAAATGAATGGTTTCTTATTAAAAGTATAAATACATGCATACATGCTCACATAGTGTCATAACTAGAAGAGCATAAAGTAAAAGAAGAGGAGTTGTACATTATGGGTATGCCTTGGTATATGTAAATCAAGTCTGGGAAGGATATAGCCTGATCAACTATATCTGTCCGAGGAGTGACTTGCATATACTGGGGGATAGTCATAATGGGCAACAAATCTAACAACCTAACTACACCCTACAGGGAATACTTTAAGAATCGAATCTAAACACCTAAAAATACTATAGGAGTATTTGGTACATTTATACAAAGGATATTTTCATTAAGCAAGGTACGGCCATACGGTACAAAGTTTTCATTACACTACACGTAAATTCGTTAATGACTTTGTGAGACATTTACT
This sequence comes from Lactuca virosa, assembly GCF_052849685.1. Lineage (NCBI taxonomy): Eukaryota > Viridiplantae > Streptophyta > Magnoliopsida > Asterales > Asteraceae > Lactuca > Lactuca virosa. The sequence continues at coordinate 160,574,964 of NC_136434.1, forward strand.
TCAAATTACCATTAAGTCCTGTATTGTAACCAGAGTCTCCTTGAGGGAGAGCGTGATAGTTGTGTATAGATCTATATTGGGTTTGACAAACCCACACCTAAACTGCATGCAACAGTTAGACCGATAGGTCTGGGGTGACAAATGTCATAACATTTTCGACGCCTGAAGAACGTCGTTTTAGGCAACCTTGGTCATAGTATGGTTATAATAAACTCACATAAAGTATTAATAAACATTGGAATTTACGGGAACTTCATTAAAATTTAACGAGTTTATGTCGATTTAAACTTGCATTGTTTTACTATAAATATGACAAATTACTTGTACATTTCGGTCTTTGGGTTTTAAGACTACATTTACACATTAAGGAAAATATTGGATTTTCTAACACAAATACTACTTTTACAAACGAAAGGCTTTTAATAATATCAAACAAAAGCTTATGAACTCACCAACCTTTGTGTTGACACTTTTTCAAACAACTTGTATTCTCAGGAGATCATTAAACAGGTAACCAAGTGCTTTTGAGGATGGGGCGCTAAGGCGTCTACTATTTCATATTTTGTCAACATATTGTAATTGATTCGTAAACATGTAATTCATACAATGATGTAACTTTTTCAATTATATATATGTTGGTTGTGTTTGCTTCAATTACTATTACAATTGTTGTTATGATACTATACATGAAGTCCTCCACCCCTGGACGTTTCCGCCATCCTTGATTTGGGGGTGTGACAACAATGTACCGTTTCTTGTTGAGAGTTTCAACAGTTGATGGTCCACAAAGGTCAATATGAAGAAGTTCCAACAGTTCCATAATTTTCGAATCTATCATAATTGGATGTCCTTTCCGATGCTATTTCCCTTGTTCGCAAGCTGCACATAAGGTATCATTGTCAAACTTTAGTATAGATAAACCTCGAACAAGATCATCAACAACCAATTTATTCAAATTTCGAAAGTTTAAGTGTGATAAACGTCGATGCCATAGCCAGCTGATATCAGAGGAAGCTTTCGAAAGTAAGCACACTGAGGGTTTGCCGATGATTGGTTTTAGATCAAGAGTAAACATATCGCCATAACGTTTTGACTTCAGCAACACTTCGTTTGTTTCAACCTTTGAGATAATACTCCCTTCTTCGTTAAATACAACTTGATTGCCAGTGCCCACAACAAGTTGTGAAACACTTATCAAATTATGTTTCAGACCTTCGACATAAGCAACACGATTTACAGTAAACTGTCCATTCGTTACTTTCCCATAGCCTTTCACTTGACATTTATGATTGTCTCCGGACTTTACAACGCCAGCATTTTCAAAGCTTCGAAAATCTCTCAGGTTTTCCTTTTGTCCAGTCATGTGACGTGAGCAACTCCTATCGATATACCATTTCTCATCATATTGCTCGTCACATAGCACCTGCGATCAATGAAAGAATTTAGGTACCCAAGGTTGTTTGGGTCCTTGGAAATTAGTTTTGAAAACAGAATGAAATGCAGAACTTTTAACCCAATCACAAACTTTAGTTTTGAGACTATCAATTAAGTCCACATCACTAGGTAAAGGAACAGAAACATAAGTTTTTGATAGTTTGGGAGTTTCACTGACACATGCCTTCGTCTTTTTAGATTGTGTATGAACATGCTTTTCTTTCGAAACCGGTTGCCAAGTTTTTACCTAAACATTGGAATCTTTTGAAGATGAGCTTTCAGTTGACGAAGTATTCACATACTGCTCATAAGCTTTGTGAATTTGTTGTTGAGAATATTTCCCTGATTGATACATTCGTCCTTTTCCTTCAAGCCAATTGTAGCGCCCGTGTTTCTAGGCTAGGCATTAATACTGACATAATAGTCTAGGTTAACCTTTGTAACTCATTTAGAAGAAATGAAAAGGAATTATGTGAAAATTATGTGTTTTATGCTTAATTATTAGGGTTTAATTAATTAAGACTAAAAATGAGCGTCGAAAACAAATATTAGATAAAGCCGATATTTATTAAGAAAGTTGTAGTGGTCGTGACAAGGATTACGGATATATAAAGAATACCAAAATCCGAGTTATAACGAAAAAGTTATGACTGTCGAAGTTTCGTGACAAACCGGCCCAGTGCCGAATGTCGTAAAAAGTGAGTTTTTGATAAACTACTTTTTAGCCTTGGTGATCTAAACGAAAATCGTAGTGTTCGTTAAACCGAGAGTATGTATAAAAATAATGCCCAAATCTGACTTCGTATGAGTAAGTTATGATTTTTCTAAGTTTCGGCTTAGCAGTAGACAGCTAAAAACTCGAATTTTAGATCGAGTGATTTTTATCCGACACGACCTAAACAAGAATCGAAGGTCTCGTAAATAGTAGTACAAAGGTAAAAAGTCTGACGAAAACGGACGTCAGATGAAGAAGTTATGAATTTTTAACGGATTTCATGTCCCGGTCTGTTAAAAATAATAATATAAAAATTCAAGTCAAAATTAGCCGACGAAGTCTAAATGAAAGTTGTAGAGCGTAATTTTACCTACGCGTTCATATAAAGAACGTCAAAAACGGAGCCCGTATACGAAAGTTATGGATTTTAGAAGTTTTTGCACAAAAACCGAGAAAAAGCACAAAATCCGAGGAATTTCGCATGGCCCAACTTCGGCCACGTCACCCTCGTTCGGATCTCGCCCCGTGTCTGCCTCGTTTCCGAAGCAGCTTAGTCATCCGAGCAGCTGGCAACGCGTGTCGCAACCCTCGCATCCGAAGCGCAGGTCCAACCGCGGAGCGACGCGTGCCTTCGCGTGTCCGAGCCTTGCACAAGCCATCTGGAGCCTCGCATGCGAGCCACCTGGAGCCACCTGCCCTTTGCTGCTACTGCCACCTGCCCCCCTCGGTCCGAAGCCTCCCCCTATAAATAGAAGGGTGCGAGACTTCCCGGGTAACTTTGGGATTTTGCCCTTTTTCACCCCTAAACTCATATTTTCACCATTTCCACTTCCCCCGAAGCCCCGATATCATTTCCAACGCCCGGAACACGTCCCGGAGTGCCCGAGAAGCCTAAGAAATATATATTTTTGGTTTCGAAGGCCGGCCCTTGCAGAGCCCGGTTTCTCAATAAAACTCCTGGTTTTATTAGAAACGATCGTTTTAGGCAAAGAAGTGCTGCCCGGTTATCGTTAAATCAAGTGACTGTATAGTCACTTTCACCTTACACATATATATGAAGTATTTTCTTTAAAATACGTTCTATGTGTAATTATATTAATTGTTTAATTAAGGTGACTGTTGAATAGATGTTTTATACAAGTTTTAAACTGTGTATGTATTTTTATCTACAAATATGTGGGGTAAAACATGGGTAGATAAATTAGATGATGTGTGATGAAATAAAAGTGATGAGAGATATCGATATTTAAGATGATCTAGTCATCTAGCAGAGTATAGACAATGGCCACAGACTATTTTAGATAGTCCAGTGGAACGTTAGCAGACTTGTAATCGGTAGGTATGTTTGAACTATATGTTCATAAGGTGTTCTCGAACTATATGTTCATTAGGTGTTTTTGAACTATGTGTTCATCCGTTAGTTCTTCTTTTTGACACTATTACATGTCGGGGTACGGGAGCGTACGGGAGTACTTTATTAGTATTTTCCCTATACTTTTATTTTGAAGAGCGTTGGAGTCTTCGTTTCTTTTATGAAGTGATCGGACGAGCTTCATGAGTCAGTGATATAGATCATGAGTTAAATAGTGGGTGTGTGATGAAAGGTGAGTTGGATAGATGAGATGATCAGTGATATAGATCATGAGTTGAGAGTGAGTGGTGAAATATGAGAAAAGCCATACCCAAACGTTGGCGTGAGTGGTGCAATATGAGAAAATCCCTTACCCAAACGTTGGCCCCCGTCATTCAGCAGAGTATGGATGACAACCATGGACTATTCTAGACAGTCTGTGGAACACTAGCAGGCTTGCAACCTGTAAGTCGATGAACTATATGTTCATCAGTTGTACTCTAAAAACCCATTCACATGTATTGCGGGGGGTGGGGGGAGGAACTCCCATGGGAAATACCGTCGATGAATAAGAGCTATGGACTTAGCATATGGAAAACCCATTGACATGTATTGCGGGGGGGGGGGGGGGGGGAACTCCCGTGGGAAATACCGTCGATGAATAAGAGCTATGGACTTAGGACATGGAAAACCCATTGACATGTATTGCGGGGGGGAGGGGGTGGAATCCCGTGGGAAATACTGTCAATAAATAAGATCTATGGACTTAGCACATGGCGACGATGTGACTTCGTGCCTATTTGACATAAATTGTTGAAGGAAAGAAAGGTTGTCACCCCGGTGTTTGTCTTATTTGACATATATTGCAGAGGGAAACAATGTTGTCACCTTGTTGGTTGTTTTATGTTAGGATGTCTTGTTTGACATAAATTGGTGAGGAAAGCAATGTTGTCACCCCTTGTGAAAATCCTTAGGCTGGGTCCCTTGTGATAGTTGTTTTAGGGACGTAAAGTGAGGATAATGGGAATGGGTAATTAGGGTTATTTTGGTTGATGAAATTAATAAATTTATTGTTGATTTAGAACTTAATAAGTTTATTATTTATTGTGGGTAGAAAACCCTATATGCTCACCAGGCTCCCAAGCCTCACCCACTCAGTTTAATTGTATCACATGTATCGATACGAAGTTGCTTTACACTGAGAGATTAAAAGAGAAGTAGATCACTAGTGTAAATGAATGTAAGTTTTGTTTATGCTTATGTTTTTGTATTGACAATGACATCCCAATGGTTTAAGTGAATAAAATACATTTCTTCAGAAATGATTTGATAACATATTTATCATGTTTTTCTGGGAATAAATTCCGCAACACTTTTAATCAAATGATTACTCTGAAATTATTTTAAAAGCATAAATTAAACCGGTCTTTTCTGGCCGTGAAATTGGGGATGTCACAGTTGGTATCAGAGCATTAGTTTAAGCGAACTAGGAATTTGTAGGACTTCTAGACTTAAACTTAGAATGCTAAGCGATAATTGTGAGATGAGTGTCTGCTATATTTTAGACACGGGCACAAGTTTATTTTAGGAAAGATGCCTAAAATGTTTTATGTGTTCAATATTTTATGTTATAGCTATAAGGATGCCTTATATGCTATTATTTCTTCGGATCTATGGTCTGTTGCCGACCGGATCTGGAAACCTTATGTGTGTAGGATTCTAAGCGTATGATTACGATATTAGAACTAACATGTAAACGTTTCGAAGTGATAAGGAGATTTATACGTTTATCGTAAATAAAGCTTTCCTATCTTAAATTCTTGCCCGATACACCGAATGTCTGCTTGGGTGTACAAAACGTTATGGTGAAGACTCGTAGAGAATTGAGTAGATGGAGGAAATGAAAAGCTTATGATAGTGAATGATACCTATCATAAGATATCATAAGAATGGTATCTTGCCTTTAGAATATGTCTAATAAAATAACGGAACGTTTAGAGGGGTACGATACATCTGAAGTACACCTTCGATTGGCAGGATGATGGAATGGTTGGTGTAATTCTTGAAGTTGTCCCATCGTCTGGAATTTCCATCACCAACCAAGTTGAAGTAGAATTGATGATTGAAGATACGCATGGAAGAAGTCCTAGTAGAGTCTAGGAAAATTTTATGATTAATTGGACACATTCGTATGTGTTAAATTGTTTTGTGATTTTAGGACTTGGGGACTGCGAGACAGTACTTGGGACGAGTATGAGTAGGTGTGAATAGTAGTAGAGATCTATACTGCTGGAAGCACAGAACTCACACTTGGATCAGGGAAAGTCACAAGGTTACCAAGGAACTAGTAATTGATTACGTCTTATTCTAGTCTGTCATTACCATCGTTTTGGTAATGACTAAGAAGATGATTGTTATTCCGACCCTAGTGGTCATATCAAATTAAGTCCGACTACGATGAGTTTGTTACGTGGTTCAGAGAACCAAGTTCGATGTAGCAGTTGACTTAAGCCGAATTTAAGTAAAGGATGATCAAAGTGATCAATAGAAGTATCGCGTTTGTTGTTAAAGAAGTTGGGTTAGGTTGTGTTCTGACCCAAAGGGATAAAGTGATAGCGTATGCATTGAGGCAATTGATAGAGCATGAAAAGAACTACCCCACTCATGATCTGGAGTTGGCAGTGGTAGTATTCGCCTTAAAGATAGGGAGGCACTATCTTTATGGTACTAAATGCAAACTTTTCACTGATCATAAGAGTCTTCAATATCTCTTTAATCGGAAGGAATTGAACATGAGGCAATGGCGCTGGCTAGAACTACTCAAGGACTATGACTGTGAGATACTTTACCACCCTGGTAAAGTAAATATTGTTGCTGATACTCTCAGTCCGAAGGTAAATCTTGAAAAGAAAAGGCCAAGAGCGTTGAGAATTGAAGTTGTCTTGACAACTGTGGAAAGTATAAAGAAAGCTCAGGAGGAAGCTTTAGAGAAAAATGACTGAAAGGAGGAACGTTTGGGAAAAACGTTGGTGTTTAATACAAACGGTCAAGGATTGAAGGTATTCAAAGATAGGATTTGGGTACCTAAGACGGGAGGAGTAAGAGGTCTTCTGATGGAAGAAGCTCACAAAACCATGTACTCGATTCATCCCGGCAGTACGAAAATGTATAAGGATCTAAAACCCTATTACTGGTGGCCGACGATGAAGCTCGATGTTGCTAAGTATGTGGCCGAGTGTGTAACTTGTGCTGGGGTTAAGGCACAACATCAGAAACTGTATGGGAGTTTAGAACCTTTACCGGTACCCATGGGTAAATGGGAGGACATTACCATGGATTTTGTGACTAAACTACCCAGAACAAGGAACGGTCACGACATGATTTGGGTGGTCGTTGATCGCTTCACTAAGAGTGCGCATTTCATAGCAGCCAACGGGAAATGGTCTATAGATAAACTTGCGAATTCTTACGTGAAGAAAAATTGTGAGGCTTCACGGTGTTCCGTTAACGATTGTATCTGATCGTGATAGCCGTTTACCTTAAGGTTTTGGAGAAGTCTACAAGAGGAATTGGATACCAAGTTGTATTTGAGTATAGCTTACCATCCGCAAACCGATGGTTAAAGCGAACGAACAATTCAAACGTTGGAAGATATGCTGAGGGCATGTACCCTGGAATTCCAAGGTAACTGGGATGAACACTTACCATTAGTAGAATTTTCCTATAATAATAGTTTCCACTCAAGCATCAAGATGGCACTTTATCACGCTTTGTATGGGGAAAAGTGTCGAACGCCGTCATGTTGGCTGAAAGCTGGGGAAAAGCAGTTTATGGGACCTGAAATAGTCCATCAGACTGCTGAAAAGTTGAAAGTGATTAGGGAAAGGATGTTAGCTGCTCAAGAGAGCCATGCTGACAATAAAAGACAACCGATATCATTCGAAGTTGGAGATTCGGTTTTACTTAAAGTCTCGCCGTGGAAGGGACTTATAAGATTCGGTAGAAGGGGAAAATTGAGTCCAAGGTTTATTGGACCATTTAAAGTTCTTCAGAGGATCGGGAATCAAGCTTACAAGCTAGAATTACCGGAAGAACTAGAGGGTATTCATAATACCTTTCATGAGTGTTATTTGAGAAAGTTCACGGGAGGTGTGCCCGACATAATTCCCATTTCTAAATTAAGGTTGGATGAGAACAAGAGGTTTATTAAAGAACCTGGGGCAACCGTTGACCGTAAGACTAAGAAGTTGTGACGCAAAATGGTCGAATTAGTGCTTGTGCGTTAGAAACATACGAATGGGCCAAATCTCACCCGGGAAACGGAGAGTGACATGATGAGTCGCTACCTGTATTTGTTTGCTGACGTGTGATTCCGGGGACGGAATCATTCTAAGGGGGAGAGAATTGTAACGCCCGTGTTTCTAGGCTAGGCATTAATATTGACATAATAGTCTAGGTTAACCTGTGTAACTCATTTAGAAGAAATGAAAAGGAATTATGTGAAAATTATGTGTTTTATGCTTAATTATTAGGGTTTAATTAATTAAGACTAAAAATGAGCGTCGAAAACAAATATTAGATAAAGCCGATATTTATTAAGAAAGTTGTAGTGGTCGTGACAAGGATTACGGATATATAAAGAATACCAAAATCCGAGTTATAACGAAAAAGTTATGACCTGTCGAAGTTTCGCGACAAACCGGCCCGGTGCCGAATGTCGTAAAAAGTGAGTTTTTGATAAACTACTTTTTAGCCTTGGTGATCTAAACGAAATTCGTAGTGTTTGTTAAACCAAGAGTATGTATAAAAAGAACGCCCAAATCTGACTTCGTATGAGGAAGTTATGATTTTTCTAAGTTTCGGCTTAGCAGTAGACAACTAAAAACTCGAATTTTAGATCGAGTGATTTTTAGCCGACACGACCTAAACGAGATCCGAAGGTCTCGTAAATATTAGTACAACGGTAAAAAGTCTGACGAAAACGGACGTCGGATGAAGAAGCTATGAATTTTAGCGGATTTCCTGTCCCGGTCTGTTAAAAATAATAATATAAAAATTAAAATCAAAATTAGCCGACAAAGTCTAAATGAAAGTTGTAGAGCATAATTTTACCTACGCGTGCATATAAAGAACGTCAAAAACGGAGCCCGTATGCAAAAGTAATGGATTTTAGAAGTTTTTGCACAAAAACCGAGAAAAAGCACAAAATTCGAGGAATTTCGCATGGCCCAACTTCGGCCACGTCACCCTCGTTCGGATCTCGCCCCGTGTCCACCTCGTGTCCGAAGCAACTTAGTCATCCGAGCAGCTGGCAACGCGTGTCGCAACCCTCACATCCGAAGCGCAGGTCCAACCGCGGAGCGACGCGTGCCTTCGCGTGTCCGAGCCTCGCACAAGCCATCTGGAGCCTCGCATGCGAGCCACCTCGAGTCACCTGCCCTTTGCTGCTACTGCCACCTGCCCCCCTCGGTCCGAAGCCTCCCCCTATAAATAGAAGGGTGCGAGACTTCCCGGGTAACTTTGGGATTTTGCCCTTTTTCACCCCTAAACTCATATTTTCACCATTTCCACTTCCCCCGAAGCCCCGAGATCATTTCCAACACCCGGAACACGTCCCGGAGTGCCCGAGAAGCCTGAGAAATTTATTTTTTTGGTTTCGAAGCCCGACCCTTGCAGAGCCCGGTTTCTAAATAAACTCCTGGTTTTATTAGAAACGATCGTTTTAGGCAACGAAGTGCTGCCCGGTTATCGTTAAATCAAGTGAGTGTATAGTCACTTTCACCTTACACATATATATGAAGTATTTTCTTTAAAATACGTTCTATGTGTAATTATATTAATTGTTTAATTAAGGTGACTGTTGAATAGATGTTTTATACAAGTTTTAAACTGTGTATGTATTTTTATCTACAAATATATGGGGTAAAACATGGGTAGATAAATTAGATGATGTGTGATGAGAGATATTGATGTTTAAGATGATCTAGTCATCTAGCAGAGCATAGACAACGGCCACAAACTATTTTAGATAGTCCAGTGGAACGTTAGCAGACTTGTAATCGGTAGGTATGTTTGAACTATATGTTCATAAGGTGTTCTCGAACTATATGTTCATTAGGTGTTTTTGAACTATGTGTTCATCCGTTAGTTCTTCTTTTTGACACTATTACATGTCGGGGTACGAGAGCGTACGGGAGTACTTTATTAGTATTTTCCCTATACTTTTATTTTGAAGAGCGTCGGAGTCTTTGTTTCTTTTATGAAGTGATCGGACGAGCTTCATGAGTCAGTGATATAGATCATGAGTTAAATAGTGGGTGTGTGATGAAAGGTGAGTTGGATAGATGAGATGATCAGTGATATACATCATGAGTTGAGAGTGAGTGGTGAAATATGAGAAAATCCATACCCAAACGTTGGCGTGAGTGGTGCAATATTAGAAAATCCCTTACCCAAACGTTGGCCCCCGTCATTCAGCAGAGTATGGATGTCAACCATGGACTATTCTAGACAGTCTGTGGAACACTAGCAGGCTTGCAACCTGTAAGTGGATGAACTATATGTTCATCAGCTGTACTCTAAAAACCCATTGACATGTATTGCAGGGGGGTGGGGGGAGGAACTCCCGTGGGAAATATCGTCGATGAATAAGAGTTATGGACTTAACATATGGAAAACCCATTGACATGTATTGCGGGGGGGAACTCCCGTGGGAAATACCGTCGATGAATAAGAGCTATGGACTTAGCACATGGAAAACCCATTGACATGTATTGCGGGGGGGGGGGGGGGGGACTCCCGTGGGAAATACTGTCAATAAATAAGATCTATGGACTTAGCACATGGCGACGATGTGACTTCGTGTCTATTTGACATAAATTGCTGAAGGAAAGCAATGTTGTCACCCCGGTGTTTGTCTTATTTGACATATATTGCAGAGGGAAACAATGTTGTCACCTTGTTGGTTGTTTTATGTTAGGATGTCTTGTTTGACATAAATTGCTGAGGAAAGCAATGTTGTCACCCCTTGTGAAAATCCTTAGGCTGGGTCCCTTGTGATAGTTGTTTTAGGGACGTAAAGTGAGGATAATGGGAATGGGTAATTAGGGTTATTTTGGTTGATGAAATTAATAAATTTATTGTTGATTTAGAACTTAATAAGTTTATTATTTATTGTGGGTAGAAAACCCTATATGCTCACCAGGCTCCCAAGCCTCACCCACTCAGTTTAATTGTATCACATGTATCGATACGAAGTTGCTTTACATTGAGAGATTAAAAGAGAAGTAGATCACTAGTGTAAATGAATGTAAGTTTTGTTTATGCTTATGTTTTTGTATTGACAATGACATCCTAATGGTTTAAGTGAATAAAATACATTTCTTCATAAATGATTTGATAACATATTTATCATGTTTTTCTGGGAATAAATTCCGCAACACTTTTAATCAAATGATTACTCTGAAATTATTTTAAAAGCATAAATTAAACCGGTCTTTTCTGGCCGTGAAATTGGGGATGTCACAGTTGGTATCAGAGCATTAGTTTAAGCGAACTAGGAATTTGTAGGACTTCTAGACTTAAACTTAGAATGCTAAGCGATAATTGTGAGATGAGTGTCTGCTATATTTTAGACACGGGCACAAGTTTATTTTAGGAAAGATGCCTAAAATGTTTTATGTGTTAAATATTTTATGTTATAGCTATAAGGATGCCTTATATGCTATTATTTGTTCGGATCTATGGTCTGTTGCCGACCGGATCTGGAAACCTTATGTGTGTAGGATTCTAAGCGTATGATTACGATATTAGAACTAACATGTAAACGTTTCGAAGTGATAAGGAGATTTATACGTTTATCGTAAATAAAGCTTTCCTATCTTAAATTCTTGCCCGGTACACCGAATGTCTGCTTGGGTGTACAAAACGTTATGGTGAAGACTCGTAGAGAATTGAGTAGATGGAGGAAATGAAAAGCTTATGATAGTGAATGATTCCTATTAGAAGATATCATAAGAATGGTATCTTGCCTTTAGAATATGTCTAATAAAATAACGGAACGTTTAGAGGGGTACGATACATCTGAAGTACACCTTCGATTGGCAGGATGATGGAATGGTTGGTGTAATTCTTGAAGTTGTCCCATCGTCTGGAATTTCCATCACCAACCAAGTTGAAGTAGAATTGATGATTGAAGATACGCATGGAAGAAGTCCTAGTAGAGTCTAGGAAAATTTTATGATTAATTGGACACATTCGTATGTGTTAAATTGTTTTGTGATTTTAGGACTTGGGGACTGCGAGACAGTACTTGGGACGAGTATGAGTAGGTGTGAATAGTAGTAGAGATCTATACTGCTGGAAGCACAGAACTCACACTTGGATCAGGGAAAGTCACAAGGTTACCAAGGAACTAGTAATTGATTACGTCTTATTCTAGTCTGTCATTACCATCGTTTTGGTAATGACTAAGAAGATGATTGTTATTCCGACCCTAGTGGTCATATCAAATTAAGTCCGACTACGATGAGTTTGTTACGTGGTTCAGAGAACCAAGTTCGATGTAGCAGTTGACTTAAGCCGAATTTAAGTAAAGGATGATCAAAGTGATCAATAGAAGTATCGCGTTTGTTGTTAAAGAAGTTGGGTTAGGTTGTGTTCTGACCCAAAGGGATAAAGTGATAGCGTATGCATTGAGGCAATTGATAGAGCATGAAAAGAACTACCCCACTCATGATCTGGAGTTGGCAGTGGTAGTATTCGCCTTAAAGATAGGGAGGCACTATCTTTATGGTACTAAATGCAAACTTTTCACTGATCATAAGAGTCTTCAATATCTCTTTAATCGGAAGGAATTGAACATGAGGCAATGGCGCTGGCTAGAACTACTCAAGGACTATGACTGTGAGATACTTTACCACCCTGGTAAAGTAAATATTGTTGCTGATACTCTCAGTCCGAAGGTAAATCTTGAAAAGAAAAGGCCAAGAGCGTTGAGAATTGAAGTTGTCTTGACAACTGTGGAAAGTATAAAGAAAGCTCAGGAGGAAGCTTTAGAGAAAAATGACTGAAAGGAGGAACGTTTGGGAAAAACGTTGGTGTTTGATACAAACGGTCAAGGATTGAAGGTATTCAAAGATAGGATTTGGGTACCTAAGACGGGAGGAGTAAGAGGTCTTCTGATGGAAGAAGCTCACAAAACCATGTACTCGATTCATCCCGGCAGTACGAAAATGTATAAGGATCTAAAACCCTATTACTGGTGGCCGACGATGAAGCTCGATGTTGCTAAGTATGTGGCCGAGTGTGTAACTTGTGTTGGGGTTAAGGCACAACATCAGAAACTGTATGGGAGTTTAGAACCTTTACCGGTACCCATGGGTAAATGGGAGGACATTACCATGGATTTTGTGACTAAACTACCCAGAACAAGGAACGGTCACGACATGATTTGGGTGGTCGTTGATCGCTTCACTAAGAGTGCGCATTTCATAGCAGCCAACGGGAAATGGTCTATAGATAAACTTGCGAATTCTTACGTGAAGAAAAATTGTGAGGCTTCACGGTGTTCCGTTAACGATTGTATCTGATCGTGATAGCCGTTTACCTTAAGGTTTTGGAGAAGTCTACAAGAGGAATTGGATACCAAGTTGTATTTGAGTATAGCTTACCATCCGCAAACCGATGGTTAAAGCGAACGAACAATTCAAACGTTGGAGGATATGCTGAGGGCATGTACCCTGGAATTCCAAGGTAACTGGGATGAACACTTACCATTAGTAGAATTTTCCTATAATAATAGTTTCCACTCAAGCATCAAGATGGCACTTTATCACGCTTTGTATGGGGAAAAGTGTCGAACGCCGTCATGTTGGCTGAAAGCTGGGGAAAAGCAGTTTATGGGACCTGAAATAGTCCATCAGACTGCTGAAAAGTTGAAAGTGATTAGGGAAAGGATGTTAGCTGCTCAAGAGAGCCATGCTGACAATAAAAGACAATCGATATCATTCGAAGTTGGAGATTCGGTTTTACTTAAAGTCTCGCCGTGGAAGGGACTTATAAGATTCGGTAGAAGGGGAAAATTGAGTCCAAGGTTTATTGGACCATTTAAAGTTCTTCAGAGGATCGGGAATCAAGCTTACAAGCTAGAATTACCGGAAGAACTAGAGGGTATTCATAATACCTTTCATGAGTGTTATTTGAGAAAGTTCACGGGAGGTGTGCCCGACATAATTCCCATTTCTAAATTAAGGTTGGATGAGAACAAGAGGTTTATTAAAGAACCTGGGGCAACCGTTGACCGTAAGACTAAGAAGTTGTGACGCAAAATGGTCGAATTAGTGCTTGTGCGTTAGAAACATACGAATGGGCCAAATCTCACCCGGGAAACGGAGAGTGACATGATGAGTCGCTACCTGTATTTGTTTGCTGACGTGTGATTCCGGGGACGGAATCATTCTAAGGGGGAGAGAATTGTAACGCCCGTGTTTCTAGGCTAGGCATTAATATTGACATAATAGTCTAGGTTAACCTGTGTAACTCATTTAGAAGAAATGAAAAGGAATTATGTGAAAATTATGTGTTTTATGCTTAATTATTAGGGTTTAATTAATTAAGACTAAAAATGAGCGTCGAAAACAAATATTAGATAAAGCCGATATTTATTAAGAAAGTTGTAGTGGTCGTGACAAGGATTACGGATATATAAAGAATACCAAAATCCGAGTTATAACGAAAAAGTTATGACCTGTCGAAGTTTCGCGACACACCGGCCCGGTGCCGAATGTCGTAAAAAGTGAGTTTTTGATAAACTACTTTTTAGCCTTGGTGATCTAAACGAAATTCGTAGTGTTTGTTAAACCAAGAGTATGTATAAAAAGAACGCCCAAATCTGACTTCGTATGAGGAAGTTATGATTTTTCTAAGTTTCGGCTTAGCAGTAGACAACTAAAAACTCGAATTTTAGATCGAGTGATTTTTAGCCGACACGACCTAAACGAGATCCGAAGGTCTCGTAAATATTAGTACAACGGTAAAAAGTCTGACGAAAACGGACGTCGGATGAAGAAGCTATGAATTTTAGCGGATTTCCTGTCCCGGTCTGTTAAAAATAATAATATAAAAATTAAAATCAAAATTAGCCGACAAAGTCTAAATGAAAGTTGTAGAGCATAATTTTACCTACGCGTGCATATAAAGAACGTCAAAAACGGAGCCCGTATGCAAAAGTAATGGATTTTAGAAGTTTTTGCACAAAAACCGAGAAAAAGCACAAAATTCGAGGAATTTCGCATGGCCCAACTTCGGCCACGTCACCCTCGTTCGGATCTCGCCCCGTGTCCACCTCGTGTCCGAAGCAACTTAGTCATCCGAGCAGCTGGCAACGCGTGTCGCAACCCTCACATCCGAAGCGCAGGTCCAACCGCGGAGCGACGCGTGCCTTCGCGTGTCCGAGCCTCGCACAAGCCATCTGGAGCCTCGCATGCGAGCCACCTCGAGTCACCTGCCCTTTGCTGCTACTGCCACCTGCCCCCCTCGGTCCGAAGCCTCCCCCTATAAATAGAAGGGTGCGAGACTTCCCGGGTAACTTTGGGATTTTGCCCTTTTTCACCCCTAAACTCATATTTTCACCATTTCCACTTCCCCCGAAGCCCCGAGATCATTTCCAACACCCGGAACACGTCCCGGAGTGCCCGAGAAGCCTGAGAAATTTATTTTTTTGGTTTCGAAGCCCGACCCTTGCAGAGCCCGGTTTCTAAATAAACTCCTGGTTTTATTAGAAACGATCGTTTTAGGCAACGAAGTGCTGCCCGGTTATCGTTAAATCAAGTGAGTGTATAGTCACTTTCACCTTACACATATATATGAAGTATTTTCTTTAAAATACGTTCTATGTGTAATTATATTAATTGTTTAATTAAGGTGACTGTTGAATAGATGTTTTATACAAGTTTTAAACTGTGTATGTATTTTTATCTACAAATATATGGGGTAAAACATGGGTAGATAAATTAGATGATGTGTGATGAGAGATATTGATGTTTAAGATGATCTAGTCATCTAGCAGAGCATAGACAACGGCCACAAACTATTTTAGATAGTCCAGTGGAACGTTAGCAGACTTGTAATCGGTAGGTATGTTTGAACTATATGTTCATAAGGTGTTCTCGAACTATATGTTCATTAGGTGTTTTTGAACTATGTGTTCATCCGTTAGTTCTTCTTTTTGACACTATTACATGTCGGGGTACGAGAGCGTACGGGAGTACTTTATTAGTATTTTCCCTATACTTTTATTTTGAAGAGCGTCGGAGTCTTTGTTTCTTTTATGAAGTGATCGGACGAGCTTCATGAGTCAGTGATATAGATCATGAGTTAAATAGTGGGTGTGTGATGAAAGGTGAGTTGGATAGATGAGATGATCAGTGATATAGATCATGAGTTGAGAGTGAGTGGTGAAATATGAGAAAATCCATACCCAAACGTTGGCGTGAGTGGTGCAATATGAGAAAATCCCTTACCCAAACGTTGGCCCCCGTCATTCAGCAGAGTATGGATGACAACCATGGACTATTCTAGACAGTCTGTGGAACACTAGCAGGCTTGCAACCTGTAAGTGGATGAACTATATGTTCATCAGCTGTACTCTAAAAACCCATTGACATGTATTGCAGGGGGGTGGGGGGAGGAACTCCCGTGGGAAATATCGTCGATGAATAAGAGTTATGGACTTAACATATGGAAAACCCATTGACATGTATTGCGGGGGGGAACTCCCATGGGCAATACCGTCGATGAATAAGAGCTATGGACTTAGCACATGGAAAACCCATTGACATGTATTGCGGGGGGGGGGGGGGGGGACTCCCGTGGGAAATACTGTCAATAAATAAGATCTATGGACTTAGCACATGGCGACGATGTGACTTCGTGTCTATTTGACATAAATTGCTGAAGGAAAGCAATGTTGTCACCCCGGTGTTTGTCTTATTTGACATATATTGCAGAGGGAAACAATGTTGTCACCTTGTTGGTTGTTTTATGTTAGGATGTCTTGTTTGACATAAATTGCTGAGGAAAGCAATGTTGTCACCCCTTGTGAAAATCCTTAGGCTGGGTCCCTTGTGATAGTTGTTTTAGGGACGTAAAGTGAGGATAATGGGAATGGGTAATTAGGGTTATTTTGGTTGATGAAATTAATAAATTTATTGTTGATTTAGAACTTAATAAGTTTATTATTTATTGTGGGTAGAAAACCCTATATGCTCACCAGGCTCCCAAGCCTGACCCACTCAGTTTAATTGTATCACATGTATCGATACGAAGTTGCTTTACACTGAGAGATTAAAAGAGAAGTAGATCACTAGTGTAAATGAATATATTTCTTCGGAAATGACATCCCAATGGTTTAAGTGAATAAAATATATTTCTTCGGAAATGATTTGATAACATATTTATCATGTTTTTCTGGGAATAAATTCCGCAACACTTTTAATCAAATGATTACTCTGAAATTATTTTAAAAGCATAAATTAAACCGGTCTTTTCTGGCCGTGAAATTGGGGATGTCACACCAATGATCAATGTTTTTGTCACGAGACAACCCTTTCGTGTACGAAACTTTTAAGGTTTGTTTACCTGAAGAATTTGAACAATTCGGTTTTTGTGGGAAGAAATCAACATTTGATTTAGGTCGAAATGCCATGGCGTGTCGACTTCCATCATTGTTTCCAACGCTTATATTTTGAGAAAATCGATTTTGAAATTTTTGTTTTTGAGAAAACCTTGTTTGTTGATTAGAAGAAAATCGTTGTGGTAAGGGTTGATTTTGAACACTCTTTGAGGTATTTTTATTATCTTTGTAAAACGTTGTTTTTGGAACTTTCGAAGAATTTGTTTTAGGTTGGAATTCAGATTTAGTTTTATTTATTTGTTTGACCAGAATCCCCTTTTTCGACTGCTTCCTTTTCAGACACTTTAGAGACAAGTTCTAATCGACCTCCCAGACTAAGCTTCGACTCTTCTGCCATTTCATTCACTTCACTTTTGTGAGTTTTCTGTTGATTGTACAAATCATTCAAAGAAGATGTATCGAAACTTTGTTGATTTTTCACCATCATGCTAACACTCCTCCATTCTTTACGGAGTCCCATAACGAAGGTAAGATTGAATTCCATAGCAGATCTCGTGATTCCATAACGATTGCAGTTGTAAATCAGTTCGTTCAGCCTATCATAATAACTTTCAATCTTTTTGCTTGAAATCCTTCAACTCAATCAAACAGTGCTTAACTGAATTGATTTTCGTCTTCTCGCTACCTTGAAACTTTTCTTTGAGATTATTCCATATTTCTTTTGTAGTTGTACAACTTCTGACATAGTTATACACAACAGGAGGCAATGCACCACGTAACTCCCTTATGCATCGTTTTTCAAGTTTCTTCATTCGATCAGTTTGAGCATCAACACTCGTAGTACCAGACGAAGATCCAATTGGTTGAAAATTCGTCGGACGAGTAACATTCCCTGAGATGCAAGACCAAAGCTCTTCATCAAGTCCATTCAAGTAATCTTGCATACGATCATACCACTGATCATAGTATTCCGGAATGAGCATAGGAATCTTGGTTGAAGATCCTAGCAGATGAGAGTATGAAGTCATCGAGTTGAGATTGAAGTTTGTCATTGATGTACGGAAGAAAATTTTTTGAGAATTTTTGAGAAATGAAAGAGAATTTGAAAGAAAATTGTTGAATTGATCAGAGATATCAAGTAGAACACTCGATTCAACAAATCAGTTGCAGAATCAAATCATAACTGAAGATCTAGAATGCTTTTTCACGTCAAAAGGTGCGATTTTTTTTTTTTGAACCAGAAATTTGATTCACAAACCTTTTGAATCAGAGTGAAAATCAGATTGCAGACTATGATTCCTGCTCTGATACCAATTGATGAAGTGTAGAATCAAGTATTAATCAAATCAGAGTTAAACAAATATAGATTGAACACACGATGTAAATATGATCTGGTTTCATCTCTATTATGTTTTCAACTGTTACAGAGAGTTCATAGAAAAGTTCATACAAAGATTCTTATCTAACTCTAAGTAATATCCCTATTTATAGGAAACATGAAAGCACACAAAAAAATTACAAGGACTGAACAGTACGCTTCGTTACAAATGTGCCTTGTAAAATAAACTTATAACTTCGACATATTACAAAAGGTCTTCGACCCTTACACAAAGGGTTTTTTCAGTTACGAATTTTCCAACTTTTCTTCTTTCATTCAATTTCAAACAAGCATTTACAGAAAACATGAATCTAGGGTGAATGTAATCATGAACCAATGGCTTTGATACCATTGGTGGGTTTTCTACGCATCAAATACACTCTAAACTAGGTAGCAAAAAAATCGAAACTACGATATACCTAAGTGTACATGCAACCTATGGATCTATGGTTTCATGCTAATTATATCTACCCTATGAAAACAATAAAAACAAAAGGAATAAAAACATACCTCTTATGTAGCCCTTGATCTCCATGCTTGTTATCTTGATCCTCCATGAAGTTGCTTGGATGAGAAGACCCAAACCAAAATCCCTTTAATGGTATCACACCCAATTACACCAAAGAGTGGAATAAAAATAACTAGGAGAAGGGGTCAATTTCACAAACCCTAAGAGGGTTAGAAATCGTCCCTAAGAGGGGGAGGAAGAAGGGTTGGTGAAACTTCAAGCCAAGGTGCAAGGAATAATGAAATCCCTAAGGCCCTATTTATAGTCTTGGATCCCTTACTAGGTTTTGTACTCCTTCCCATGTGGTATAGGAGCCTAACCACAGAATTCAATCCTTTTCCCATGTGGGATGGAGTGATTTTCATCCAACCCTAATTTCCATTAGGGTATAAGAATATTCCTGATAAACCAACAATTGATTAATTGAATATTCAACGCTTTAATTAATAAAACTGTTAATTAATTCCCAAAATATATATCCAATTAGTATCTAATTAATTATTAAACATAATAATTAATAAACCAATTTCTCCTTTATTTATTCTACTCAATTTGGGTCTTGAGGCAACCCATTGAGTGTTGCATCAGCGAAAGTACATGCTGCAAATTGTAGGTACACGTTCTAGCGGTCCCTACATGGCCTTCATTTCTAACTCCATCTCTTATGACATTAGATAGAGCCGCAGCAGTTCTTTGAGCTATGATTTCTTCTAGTTGTGCTGTACCTATTGGGGGGTTTGGTTCTGGTGGTTGTTGTGGTGCTGATGGTTGGTTAGGGTTTAACCGATTACTTCTTCTAGGCATTTTGTTTTAGTTCCTAAAATAATAAGAATTTTATGAGTTTTGTTAATTATTTAATACACGAGTACTAAATACTTCAATTATTCTTCAAAGTGTAAAACATAATGGACAACATAATGATTACTATAATATATGCTTCATATTACTACCAGTGGTTACATCAGTTTATTTAGGCTTATAAGAGAAAAGTTTCTATAAACATTACAAAATTTGCAAGGTTTTCTACATCCTTGCTATAAACTTTCCCTCTTTTCGCCTTAACTAGTCTGATTTCTCTATTTACACAACCACTAGTTTTAGCTCATCTACCAGAAACCTAAATGATGAACTAGCATGTCAGTGACATTAACCACTTTCTCCTCAAGTGCTTGAGTTCTCTGCTCAAGACTTCCCGTGCGTTCTTCATTTCTTGAGGTTTGATTGTAGAGCTCTAACTCTGCAATCCTTGCATCGTGAGTAATCATGTCGTTATAGGCGAAATTTATACGATGATGGACATCCATCACCGATTCCTGATCTCGCGTCCTTTGTCCTTCTATCCTTCGTACTCTTCCAGAGAGATGAGTAGCCCTTCCTTTTACAATTTCCATCTTATCTTCAATTTTCACACTTTTCTCAAACAATTGAGATAAAGTGTTAGCTTCAGAAGAATGTGGGAGATGTGGTCGAGATGATTGACCAGTCTCATACATCTTAGAAGCTCTTTCTTTAGCCACCCACCTATCAACGGTTTGTGCGATCCGTGCAGGTTCATCTTGAACTCTACGACTTCCTAAAGATGTCGCCTTCTGACTCTTCTTAATCCTTTGCCATATCGGTATAGATTTACGTGCTGTGCGTTTCATTTTTACTCCTCCTAGAACTTTACGGTAAAGAGTGTTCAGTGGTGGTAAAGATGATGCCACCGACTCTGTCTCCTCCATGGATTCGCTTTCTTCCATTGGTTCACTCTCTTCCCATTCGTTGGAGGGTAAAGGTGCTCCATCGTCAGAAGGTATTGGATGAAAGGTGGTTGGATTTATAGGGTAGTAAGGATCGCCTACCATCATGGCGAATGAAACTTCCTCTTCTTCATCCGTATCCTCAATGATTATCCATTCTCGTGAATGTGTCATGTCGAATTCCTATACGTTTTGGATCACCAAGAGTTTTAGTCTATCAAATATTACTCCCAAATTAAATAGTTCATATGATCTGATCATAATAAAATGTAGTTGCGCATTTACACCTAATTGTGATAGGATATACTCACATATAAACTTTAGTTGGAATATTTGATCTAAATCCTTGAGATTAAAAACATTCCGGGTATTAAGGTGTATTCTCATCGCGGGTCTGAGTCTTTATATATGACTCTATATTCTTATTTATTGTATTCACGCTTTAAATATTGTTTGTTACTTCAGGTCTATCTGATAAGGCTCCGGCCAGTCAGGACAGTCGAAAGGGCAGGATCATTTTAGCATATAGCCGTTCTGAAATCCAGCAACCCAAATCGACATGTCTATCCTTGTCACCGCTCCCTTAAGTAGTCCTTCAGTAGAATAATTAATAATACTTTTTATTTATAGGCTAAGGGATATACCTAAACCTAATAGAGTAAGCCCTAAACTATAGACGTGCTTTCCTAAGAAAGTACTAGTTCACTATAGTTAATAGCTCTGATACCAATTTCTGTCACACCCCCAGCCATCGGCGGAAACACCGGGTAGTGTAACGTTATTCTTCGTATCACAGTTATATAACATACATTGAACAGTACTAAAGAAAATACATACCTTTATTGATAACTGAAAGTTACATAACTATTTTTCTAGGACCTATTACATAATATCCGACTATGGCATACTTCTTAATGAACAGAAAGGTAATAGTAAAACTTCTTCTGTTCGAATACATACCAGCTTTTCAAGTTCCTGAAAACACATGCATTTTAAAATACGTCAACATAAAGTTGGTGAGTCCACAGGTTTTGACTCCATAAAATAATACATTTTCCACGTTCAAAAGTATAGTTTTGAAAGTATCATTTTAACTCTCCAACATTTAGTATGTATATTAGGTATAATAGTTTACTTATCAATTAAGTGTTATACCTAAACATTCCTTAATCCTAAGGTATAAGTAGGGGGAAACTTATACTTAACATTAATACTTGTATACGACAAAGTATAATGTTTCTAACAATTTGCTACCATGAGCCTGTAACCGCTGCTATGACATAATACCTCTGATAGAACACACTCATGATTTACCATGAGAAACAAACACACTCATGATTTACCATGAGAAACAACACCGTATGCTTCATCGATGCCGGAACAATAACAAATAAAAGGATAGTTCATCACTCGCTTTTGGTTGACTGTAGCTAACAGTCACAAGTGGGGTGGTCAACCCGTAAACTAATTATACACGACTTCCTCGCTCACACGGTATTAACGGTTACAGTTCAGAGGATTTCCGCTAAGATCCCCAATCTTAGTTGATGAATAAAATTACTCATGTAGACTTCGACGACTTCCTATAGCTCTAACAACAAAAGCATTTTCATGTCTAAAACCCTAAGTCACTAGACTATGCTTTTAAACATTATTCCTAACTTCATAACATTTAGGCAGTATAACAGCTATATCTTGAAGTAAAACCAGGTTTTATCTTGACCTAAAACCAATAATAACAACATATAATGTTCCTAGTTTTATCTTGACATAAAACTATCAATAACAATACTAAGTGTTATCTTAACATAAAACTAACAATAACAACATATAACATATCCAATTTTATCTTGACATAAAACCAATAATAGCAACATACTTTATAACTTAACATATAGAACTTCCGAATATAACTTCGGAACTATATCGCACACAACATATATACAGAATCCTAAGCATAACTCAAGATCTACATTAGTAAAATAACATGCCGACAGGTTGATAATAGTTGTATATATTCAAAATATTATATTTAGAACAACTATACCTAGCTAATATAACTATATATTATCATAATGACATAATAATAATGTATATATAATATTTAGCATGCGTTTTCCCCTGAAATATTAGAAAGTGGGGCCGTGAAACTCACCCTGGTAGCGTGATTTTATGTTATCTAAGCAAAAACGGTCAGCGTACGTGGTCGTCGGGGCTCGGGATGTAAGATAGCCTCAGCAAAGGATAGAGGAGAAAGAAGTTTAGGTGTAAGAATGGCTGAGGTGAGACCTGCTATTTATAGTAGGGATTTTGGACCCCCACGTCGTGGGTTTTGGACCCCCACGTCGTGACTTAGGATCTTATCCTCGTAGACTTGCCATTTGCGTTCCTAGCTTCGGAAGGTGTCATGTGACTCATCACGTCGTGGGATATCTTTGCTCACGTCGTGAACTTGGATCTTATCCCCTCGCAGCCTCGTCACACACCTTCTAGATTCCGAGATGTGGATAACTGACTCCCCACGCCGTGAGCTCTGTGCCCACGTCGTGAGTTGAGTCAGATTAGGGTTTCTGACAACTTAATCTTTGGAAGGTCGTAACTTTCACATACGAACTTCGTTTTTGACGTTCTTTATATGCACGCGTAGGTATTTACAACTACTACAACTCTCTTTTAGACTCCAATAGCTAATTCTAAGCCTATTTTAAATTCCTCTTATTATAGAGATTTATAGTATTCGGTTTATCATAACTTCTTCATGCGAAGTCAGATTCAAACATTCTCTATATTTTTGGAATCGTATGGGCGTATACTTTGAGTTGTATCATAAAGAAAGTTCATATTTGTATTAGAATTTATCATGAACTACATAGCACTCTTATCACATTACTAGGTTAATATAATCACATTACATGATTGGCATAATCACATGTGATTGTCTATTGACCTATTTTGACTAGTGTTACATTCTTCCCCCGTTAGAATAATTTCGTCCCGAAACTTATCTTATGGATGGGGTTTCGTCAAACAGTTGGGGTATTTTTCTTTCATCTGATCTTTACGTTCCCAAGTAAATTCAGGTCCTCGTAAAGAGTTCCATCGAACTTTCACTATGGGAATACGACTTTGCTTTAATCGTTTGACTTCTCGATCCATAATCTCAACAGGTTCTTCTACAAAGTTGAGTTTCGTATTGACTTGTATCTCTTCGAGAGGTATAACAAGAGTGTCATCGGAAAGACATCTTTTGAGATTTGATACGTGAAAAAGATCGTGCACATTACTTAGCTCTTGTGGCAACTTAAGTTGGTATGCGACAGAACCAATTCTTGCTAGAATTTCAAAAGGTCCTATATACCGTGGGTTTAGTTTGCCTCGTTTCCCGAATCGAATTACACCTTTCCAAGGAGAGACCTTCAACATTACTTTATCTCCAACTTGGAATTCTAAAGGCTTACGTCTTACGTCAGCATAGCTCTTTTGACGATCACGTACAGCCTTTAATCGATCCTTAATTTGCACGATCTTTTTAGTTGTCTCGTGGATTATTTCTGGTCCAGTATGTAAGGTATCGCCTGTACGTTCTCTAGCCATCTTGCTTATCTCCAACTTCTTCCCAACACACTGGGGAACGACATTTTCGTCCATAAAGTGCCTCAAACGGTGCAGCCTTGATGCTGGTGTGATGACTATTGTTGTAGGAAAACTCAATTAACGGTAAATGAGTATCCAACGCATTTCCAAAGTCTATTACACAGGCTCGGAGCATATCTTCTAAAGTCTGAATGGTCCTCTCACTCTGACCATCATTCTGTGGATGGTAAGCTGTACTCATGTCTAGACGTGTTCCTAAGGATTTTTGTAGAGATTGCCAAAATCGTGAAGTGAATCTACTATCTCGGTCAGAAATAATAGAATTTGGAACTCCATGCAATCTGACAATTTCCTTAAGATAAACTTTAGTCAGCTTCTCCATCTTGTCGTTCTCCTTAATTGGTAAGAAATGGGCGGACTTAGTCAACCTATCGACTATCACCCAAATAGTGTCGGACCCACTAGGAGTTTTAGGTAACTTAGTGATGAAGTCCATTGATATCTGCTCCCATTTCCATTCAGGTATTTCCAGTTGTTGAAGTAAACCCGAAGGCTTTTGATGTTCTGTATTTACTCTAGAACAAGTCAAACACTTGCTCACATAAGTAGCAATTTCTGCCTTCATGTTTGACCACCAATAATGTACCTTTAAAGCTAAGTACATTTTGTCAGAGCCTGGATGTACGGAATATCTGGACTTGTGGGCTTCTTCTAAGACCAAGTCCCTGACTCCACCGAACCTAGGCGTCCAAACTCGGTTCATAAAGTATTGTATTCCGTCATCTTTTCGTATAAGTTGCTTTTCCATTCCTCGCAAAGCTTCGTTCTTGATGTTTTCTTCTTTTAGAGCCTCAAGCTGAGCTTCTCTAATTTGTGCGGTAAAGTTAGAATGGATAGTTATAGTTAATGCTCGTACCCGTCGGGGTTTAATATATTCTTTCCGGCTCAAGGCATCTGCTACCACGTTTGCCTTTCCGGGATGATAACGAATCTCACATTCGTAATCATTCAACAATTCAACCCATCTTCTTTGTCTCATATTAAGATCTTTTTGGTCGAAGATGTGTTGGAGACTCTTGTGGTCGGTAAAAATAGTACACTTAGTACCGTATAAGTAATGTCTCCAAATTTTTAGTGCAAAAACTACAGCTCCCAATTCAAGATAATGGGTAGTGTAATTATTCTCATGCACCTTAAGTTGTCGTGATGCATAGGCGATAACTTTTCCTCTTTGCATCAACACACATCCCAATCCTTGATTTGATGCGTCGCAGTATACAACGAAATCTTTTGTTCCATCTGGAAGGGATAGGATTGGTGCACTACACAACATTTGCTTCAGTTTCTGAAAAGCAGCTTCTTGTCTGTCTTCCCAGTTGAACTTCGTATTCTTCTGGGTTAGTGTTGTAAGTGGCTTGGCTATTTTGGAGAAATTCTCTATGAATCTACTGTAATAGCCAGCAAGTCCTAAGAATTGACGCACCTCTGTTGGCGTCTTTGGTGCTTCCCAATTCCTGATTGCTTCAACTTTGGATGGGTCAACATGAATTCCTTCGTTGCTAACTACATGACCTAAAAATTGTACTTCTCTAATCCAAAACTCACATTTGGAGAATTTAGCATACAACTTTTCTTTTCTTAGTAGTTCCAAGATTATTTGCAGGTGTTGACCATGTTCTTCCTTGGTTCGTGAATATATCAATATATCATCGATAAATACGATCACGAATTTATCCAAGTATGGTTTGCAAACACGATTCATGAGATCCATAAACACTGCTGGGGCATTGGTTAATCCAAAAGACATAACTAAGAACTCATAATGACCATAACGAGTTCTAAATGTTGTTTTTGGAATGTCGTCTTCTTGTACTCTGAGTTGATGGTATCCGGATCTAAGATCTATCTTTAAGTAGTAGTTGGATCCTTGCAGTTGATCGAATAGATCACCAATTCTCGGAAGCGGATAACGATTCTTGATCGTTAGCTTGTTTAGCTCCCGATAATCAATACACATTCGAAAGGATCCGTCCTTCTTCTTGACAAACAAGATTGGTGCTCCCCAAGGTGAAAACCTTGGTGGGATAAAGCCTTTGTCAAGAAGTTCTTGTAGTTGGCTAGACAATTCTTGCATTTCAGATTGAGCCAACCGATAAGGAGATTTCGCTACTGGTGCTGCTCCTGGAATTAAGTCGATTCGAAACTCGACTTGTCGGACGGGAGGTATTCCAGGTAGAACTTCAGGAAACACGTCAGGGAAATCACATACTTGAGGTATGTCCTTGATTTCTTTTGTCTTTCTCTTCCTATCTACAATGTGGGCTAACAATGCGCTACATTTCTTATGTAGATATTTCTGGGTCTTAGTACAAGAGATGACTTTGAGGTTCTTCCCAGATTTATCACCATAGATAATCAGGGCTTCGCCATTTGGTAAGCGTAGTCGTATGGCTTTCTCATGGCATAGAATTTCGGCGCGGTGTGAAGATAACCAATCCATGCCAATTATGACATCAAAACTACCGATAGGCATTGGCATGAGGTTGACGTGAAAAAGGTAGTTATTAAGAGTTAACAGACAGTTTTCTAGGATTTCATGTGTTTTCTCAGTTTGACCGTTAGCGATTTCTACTTCATAGATTTCTTTTAATCTGCTAGACTTATGACTTAACAATTTTCTAAATGTCGGAGTTATAAAACTTCGATCTGCTCCATAGTCGAAGAGTATAGTAGCATATAAATTATCTATAAGAAACATACCAGATACGACCGAAGGGTCCTGGATAGCCTCTCTGCTTCCGATCACAAACGCCCTGCCACGTCCTATGCCTCCTTGACTCCTTAAATTTGGACATTCTTTCTTGATATGTCCAACCTCCCCACACTCGTAGCATTTTCTTCCTTCACCACGGCCTGTCCCATTATTGGTTTGTTGATCGACTGTTGCAGGTGTTGTGCTCCTGCAGTAACTAGCAGTATGCCCCTTTTTCTTGCACTTCATGCAGACAAAACAGTCACCTGGATGATGACGGTTGCACTGATTGCACCATGACGATTTTGGTTGTGTAGGTACTGCTGTTGTGGCTGCATAATTGGTTGCCACTTCTTGTCTTTTGTCAGATGATTGTTTGGGATTCTTCCTATTAAACTTGCGCTTGTTTGTTCTAGATTTGGGAGACTCAGCCTTTGAGACCACTTCTGTTCTTTGGATCTCTGTGAGGGTTAGCTGATGAGCTATCCTCTTGGTGCTGCCATAAGTCGTAGGCTTTGATGCGATCACCATGCCTTTGATTTGCAATGCTAAACCCCAGATATATTGCTCAATCTTTTTATATTCAGGGGTTACAAGTGCTGGACACATTACAACAAGATCATTAAATCTAGCGGTATAAGCTTTTATCTCTGAACCCTTCATGGCTAGGGTCCACAGTTCTTGTTCCAGTTTATGTATCTCCTCCCTAGGACAATACTCCTCTACTAGCATCATTTTTAGCTCCTCCCATTTCATGGAATTTGCAGTATCAATTCCCATGGTATTCACATGGTTGTTCCACCATGTGAGTGTTGCATCAGCGAAAGTACATGTTGCAAATCGTACTTTACAATCATCTGGACAAAAGCTTATTTGAAAGACGGACTCTGTCTTTTCCATCCACCTCGTCAAATTAACTACCCCTTCATTTCCATGAAAGCTTTTTGGCCTGCAATTCATAAAATCTTTGTAGGTACACGTTCTAGCGGTCCCTACATGGCCTTCATGTCTAACTCCATCTCTTGTGACATTAGATAGAGCCGCAACAATTCTTTGAGCTATGATTTCTTCCAGTTGTGTTGTACCTATTGGGGGGTTTGGTTCTGGTGGTTGTTGTGGTGCTGATGGTTGGTTAGGGTTTAACCGATTACTTCTTCTAGGCATTTTGTTTTAGTTCCTAAAATAATAAGAATTTTATGAGTTTTGTTAATTATTTAATACACGAGTACTAAATACTTTAATTATTCTTCAAAGTGTAAAACATAATGGACAACACAATGATTACTGTAATATATGCTTCATATTACTACCAGTGGTTACATCAGTTTATTTAGGCTTATAAGAGAAAAGTTTCTATAAACATTACAAAATTTGCAAGGTTTTCTACATCCTTGCTATAAACTTTCCCTCTTTTCGCCTTAACTAGTCTGATTTCTCTATTTACACAACCACTAGTTTTAGCTCATCTACCAGAAACCTAAATGATGACCTAGCACGTCAGTGACATTAACCACTTTCTCCTCAAGTGCTTGAGTTCTCTGCTCAAGACTTCCCGTGCGTTATTCATTTCTTGAGGTTTGATTGTAGAGTTCTAACTCTGCAATCCTTGCATCGTGAGTAATCATGTCGTTATAGGCGAAATTTATACGATGATGGACATCCATCACCGATTCCTGATCTCGCGTCCTTTGTCCTTCTATCCTTCGTACTCTTCCAGAGAGATGAGTAGCCCTTCCTTTTACAATTTCCATCTTATCTTCAATTTTCACACTTTTCTCAAACAATTGAGATAAAGTGTTAGCTTCAGAAGAATGTGGGAGATGTGGTCGAGATGATTGACCAGTCTCATACATCTTAGAAGCTCTTTCTTTAGCCACCCACCTATCAACGGTTTGTGCGATCCGTGCAGGTTCATCTTGAACTCTACGACTTCCTAAAGATGTCGCCTTCTGACTCTTCTTAATCCTTTGCCATATCGGTATAGATTTACGTGTTGTGCGTTTCATTTT
This sequence comes from Lactuca virosa, assembly GCF_052849685.1. NCBI lineage: Eukaryota > Viridiplantae > Streptophyta > Magnoliopsida > Asterales > Asteraceae > Lactuca > Lactuca virosa. The sequence goes on from NC_136434.1 coordinate 160,604,080, forward strand.
TACTCCTCCTAGAACTTTACGGTAAAGAGTGTTCAGTGGTGGTAAAGATGATGCCACCGACTCTGTCTCCTCCATGGATTCGCTTTCTTCCATTGGTTCACTCTCTTCCCATTCGTTGGAGGGTAAAGGTGCTCCATCGTCAGAAGGTATTGGATGAAAGGTGGTAGGATTTATAGGGTAGTAAGGATCGCCTACCATCATGGCGAATGAAACTTCCTCTTCTTCATCCGTATCCTCAATGATTATCCATTCTTGTGAATGTGTCATGTCGAATTCCTATACGTTTTGGATCACCAAGAGTTTTAGTCTATCAAATATTACTCCCAAATTAAATAGTTCATATGATCTGATCATAATAAAATGTAGTTGCGCACCTACACCTAATTGTGATAGGATATACTCACATATAAACTTTAGTTGGAATATTTGATCTAAATCCTTGAGATTAAAAACATTCCGGGTATTAAGGTGTATTCTCATCGCGGGTCTGAGTCTTTATATATGACTCTATATTCTTATTTATTGTATTCACGCTTTAACTATTGTTTGTTACTTCAGGTCTATCTGATAAGGCTCCGGCCAGTCAGGACAGTCGAAAGGGCAGGATCATTTTAGCATATAGCCGTTCTGAAATCCAGCAACCCAAATCGACATGTCTATCCTTGTCACCGCTCCCTTAAGTAGTCCTTCAGTAGAATAATTAATAATACTTTTTATTTATAGGCTAAGGGATATACCTAAACCTAATAGAGTAAGCCCTAAACTATAGACGTGCTTTCCTAAGAAAGTACTAGTTCACTATAGTTAATAGCTCTGATACCAATTTCTGTCACACCCCCAGCCATCGGCGGAAACACCGGGTAGTGTAACGTTATTCTTCGTATCACAGTTATATAACATACATTGAACAGTACTAAAGAAAATACATACCTTTATTGATAACTGAAAGTTACATAACTGTTTTTCTAGGACCTATTACATAATATCCGACTATGGCATACTTCTTAATGAACAGAAAGGTAATAGTAAAACTTCTTCTGTTCGAATACATACCAGCTTTTCAAGTTCCTGAAAACACATGCATTTTAAAATACGTCAACATAAAGTTGGTGAGTCCACAGGTTTTGACTCCATAAAATAATACATTTTCCACGTTCAAAAGTATAGTTTTGAAAGTATCATTTTAACTCTCCAACATTTAGTATGTATATTAGGTATAATAGTTTACTTATCAATTAAGTGTTATACCTAAACATTCCTTAATCCTAAGGTATAAGTAGGGGGAAACTTATACTTAACATTAATACTTGTATACGACAAAGTATAATGTTTCTAACAATTTGCTACCATGAGCCTGTAACCGCTGCTATGACATAATACCTATGATAGAACACACTCATGATTTACCATGAGAAACAAACACACTCATGATTTACCATGAGAAACAACACCGTACGCTTCATCGACGCCGGAACAATAACAAATAAAAGGATAGTTCATCACTCGCTTTTGGTTGACTGTAGCTAACAGTCACAAGTGGGGTGGTCAACCCGTATACTAATTATACACGACTTCCTCGCTCACACGGTATTAACGGTTACAGTTCAGAGGATTTCCGCTAAGATCCCCAATCTTAGTTGATGAATAAAATTACTCATGTAGACTTCGACGACTTCCTATAGCTCTAACAACAAAAGCATTTTCATGTCTAAAACCCTAAGTCACTACACTATGCTTTTAAACATTACTCCTAACTTCATAACATTTAGGCAGTATAACAGCTATATCTTGAAGTAAAACCAGGTTTTATCTTGACCTAAAACCAATAATAACAACATATAATGTTCCTAGTTTTATCTTGACATAAAACTATCAATAACAATACTAAGTGTTATCTTAACATAAAACTAACAATAACAACATATAACATATCCAGTTTTATCTTGACATAAAACCAATAATAGCAACATACTTTATAACTTAACATATAGAACTTCCGAATATAACTTCGGAACTATATCGCACACGACATATATACAGAATCCTAAGCATAACTCAAGATCTACATTAGTAAAATAACATGCCGACAGGTTGATAATAGTTGTATATATTCAAAATATTATATTTAGAACAACTATACCTGGCTAATATAACTATATATTATCATATAGACATAATAATAATGTATATATAATATTTAGCATGCGTTTTCCCCTGAAATATTAGAAAGTGGGGCCGTGAAACTCACCCTAGTAGCGTGATTTTATGTTATCTAAGCAAAAACGGTCAGCGTACGAAGTCGTCGGGGCTCGGGATGTAAGATAGCCTCAGCAAAGGAGAGAGGAGAAAGAAATTTAGGTGTAAGAATGGCTGAGGTCGGGCCTGCTATTTATAGTAGGGATTTTGGACCCCCCACGTCGTGGGTTTTGGACCCCCCCACGTCGTGACTTAGGATCTTATCCTCGTAGACTTGCCATTTGCGTTCCTAGCTTCGGAAGGTGTCATGTGACTCATCACGTCGTGGGATATCTTTGCTCACGTCGTGAACTTGGATCTTATCCCCTCGCAGCCTCGTCACACACCTTCTAGATTCCGAGATGTGGATAACTGACTCCCCACGTCGTGAGCTCTGTGCCCACGTCGTGAGCTGAGTCAGATTAGGGTTTCTGACAACTTAATCTTCGGAAGGTCGTAACTTTTACATACGAACTCCGTTTTTGACGTTCTTTATATGCACGCGTAGGTATTTACAAGTACTACAACTCTCTTTTAGACTCCAATAGCTAATTCTAAGTCTATTTTAAATTCCTCTTATTATAGAGATTTATAGTATTCGGTTTATCATAACTTCTTCATGCGAAGTCAGATTCAAACATTCTCTATATTTTTGGAATCGTATGGGCGTATACTTTGAGTTGTATCATAAAGAAAGTTCATATTTGTATTAGAATTTATCATGAACTACATAGCACTCTTATCACATTACTAGGTTAACATAATCACATTACATGATTGGCATAATCACATGTGATTGTCTATTGACCTATTTTGACTAGTGTTACAGTATCTTTCCACATCGTGGTGGAAACTGACCAATGACCGTTAACTTTTGACCAAGTTTGACTTCTGTTAACTTTTAGTAAAAGGACATCTTAGACCACCCAGTTAAGGGCAAAATGGTCTTTTAACTTAAGAAAGAAGTTACAGGAGGAAACTCACTAGACAAGTTAGTTAGGTTTCATACCTTAATTATTGAATTAGGGTTAATTATTTGTGCAAATGTTCGAGACAACATCGGTTTCGCTTAGCTTCCGATGAGAATTTGTCGTATTGGTCTTTGAGGTGAGTTCTCACAAACTTACTTATTATGTAGATTATATGTTGTGTGCCAGACAGACTAAAGATAGACCTCTTGGAGGGAATTTAGTGTATTTCGGATTATTATAGAGCTCATAGAAGAAAGTGATCATTGACAGGCCACCAGAGATAGCCCGCCTAAAAGGAATGTGGTGATTGTGGTCGGTTATGTTATCATGCTAATTAGATTCTTATTACGGTTATTATTTTCTATGTGTTCAGGTATGTGGTATGTGTAAGGTTCAGATTGCATATTTTTTATATAGTGGATAAGTGTTGTGATTACTCAATAAGTTATAGGCTTATAGTTGCTACTTTTGTTTAGTTGCAGGCCCTTCAGGTACGAAGGGCAAGGAGTTGGCTTGATTTGGGGGATCCGGACATTCTCAGGGACGGCACCTATCTATGTTATTTACTTTATTGTTATTTTTTTGAAACGAAAAACTATCCTACTTCTAATCTAATCCTAAACACCACCTATGTCTCCTAGTGAGACTTGAACCCATGACCTCTCATTTGAGAGACTCACTCCTTACCGCTAGGCCAAAGGCCCTTTGGTTATGTTATTTACTTTATATTAGGAAGTTTTAAAACTAAAACTCGGCCTCCACATATTTATCATGTCTATGATACTTTGATTGTGTTTTCCGTGGTTTGAAACTTTTAATATGGAAATGACATGTTTGATTTTCAAGAAAAAAAATTAAGGGTACTTTTGGGATGTTACATCTTCTCACTCTACTTTGTAGAACATTATGTTCCTTGGAATTCTTGTTGTCTTTGTGACTTTTGCATGAATGTTTGTTGAGCGATGTTTGTTTATATGTTTGTTGCGCGATGTTTGTTTATATGTTTGCAGGGTGATACCCATTGGGCGAGGCCCGTTTATATGTTAGTTGGGCTAGGGTCGTATGTTTACTTGTTGGGCGAGCCCGTTGATTATATATTGTATTCGGTATTTTGGGGAACTCACTAAGCTTTGTGTTTACAGTTTTGGACTAAATGTTTTTCAGGTACTTATCATATCGTGGAAAGGTGAAAGTGTGACTATACACATACATTGGATATTTTGTGATTTGAGATTCCACGATGCTTTTTTTTATAACTCCCATTATGGATTTTGGTTTATTGAACAAATTGTTTTACCTTAACTGTTATTCTATGATAATGGTGTATAGTATTTTAATAAATGAAAATTTTGTTGTAAAAAATAGGACGCTACAAAATAATAAATTACAAAGTTGTGATAGCTTGGGTAAATATTGGCGAGGCTTGGTGTGATCTTATGTCAATTTTAGGTTGGAGGCTCTTTGAGTTTTTGTGTAATGTATCGCATCAGAATTTATCAAATCTAATTTCCATGTACTAAGGTTTAGTGTTACTCATTGTTGTAAAATAAAATGAAGGGCAGGATCATATCGTAAAGATATTAAGATCTTAAGATCTCAATATAGATGTTATTTCAAAAATAGGTCTTATCGATATTGGGAACAAAATAGGATGTTGGGATCTTGAAGTCATGAGATCCTAATATCATATGTTCGGAAAATTAACATAATTGCATATCCTACCTAATAAATGAAAAGAATTTCGTCACTTGTCGTCCTTTTGTGCATTATGTCATATGTCATTTTGTGGTAAATTTAGATTTAAATTAAATTATATCCATGTGTCATTTTATGAATTTTTTTCATTTTATTAAATTTCATATAATACTTAAATGTAATAATAAATTTATATCTAATTCATTAATACAACTTTCTTTGTAATTTCTAAATTTCTAAATTGAATCTATTATTTTCGTTGAGTATTTATTTAAATTATTAGTTTAAATTTAAAAAATAAATAAGCACTTCAAATTTAGTAATTAAATATTTTTATTTTTTTCTTATAAATTCAAATTTTCTATATTGTTCTCCATGTTTGTTTATTTTTTTTTTGGATAAACTCATATAATAGATGAGTCTCACAACTAATATATATTTTATGTTGAATTGAAAAATGCAGAAACTGAACATAATTGCATATATGTATTTTATGTTGAACTGAAAGATGTCTAATCAGGATTCAAATGTTTATAATAGTTTACATTAGTTACCTAAAACTAAGTTACTCTTATTTGATTAATTTTTTTTAATTACAATCTAATATGTTCATCATTCAATATTATTAATCAGGTTGACCAGTATGGACATGTTACTTAGTCGTCTCATTTTTTCCATTTTAAAAACTCGCATAAAGTCTACTAATATGTTAGCCAACGAAAACAAAAACCTAGATAAAACTCGATTATCAAATGATTATTGGCCTAGTGGTATTAGATGTTTAAAAAGGTTTATCTATCCTAAGGGGTTGATGGTTCAATTTTCATGATGAACATATGTAAAGTTTGAGAGTAGGATTTAAAGAAAGTGTGCCCGCTAGCCGTTCTAAAAAAAGGTAAAATTCGGTTTGATGATAGCCCTGCCTAAAATATATTTGATCCGATCTAAAATTATTGAGACAGATCAAACCCAATAAATTATTATTTGAATTTGAAGTTCGTAGTTACTTTAAAATCGAAGCGATATGATCCAAAATAAGCCCGATAGGACCGGTCCATACATGCACCCTTGCGTTTAACGATAACAAGACCATGTTAAAATGGGGGATCCACCTAAACTTCATGCGCAACCTTAGCCTCAACGTACATCTCTAAACACAACTCACTCCATAAGCAACACTCACCTACCCTTTATTCATTTCTTTTGTCACCCCTCCCTCCCCCCTATAAAACACACTCTCTACTTCACTCTGCAACTACCAAGAACCACCCATCTACTTCTCTATTTCCAAAATAAACCCTCTAATTTTGTCAAATTTAGCAACAAACTCCCTCCATCGACTTTTCTTTAGCTATTTGGTAAATTTTGTTGAGTTTTGATTTTCAACCCTTAGGCCAAAACCCAAATGAGGAAAATTTTCTTGCTTGGACTTCTCATTTCCCTTCTTGTCACCTCTTTCCTTCAACCCTCTATGGGAAATCCAGGTATTTTCACATTTATCTATATTTTTTTAATGCTTTATCATAAGTTATTACTATTATAGTCTAAAGTAGTATTACATAGTAACTATCTAAATAATATATATATATATATATATATATATATATATATGAACGCGCACACACATATACTGTAGAATATGTAACTTGTGTGTTTTTATACAATAATAGTTCATATGCTTTTCAATCAATTTTTTTTGAACAGTTGATTAGTGATATGTTTTTCAATCAATTCTTATGAATGTATTGTTTGTGCTTTATTTAGATCCTAAACATGCTTTCTCGAGACTTATGAATGTTTTTTCTTGTTTATATTGTCATCAAATAAGAAGTATATCTGATGGCTTAAATAATTAATTAATGACCAAAGTTTTATAATACTATGGATAGTTTACAGTTTCTTGTTGATATGTAGTTATTTTTTAGAAAATTTAGCATGCTACGTGTGATTTAAGTCTCTTTTTTTGGCATATCACTTGTAGACTCCTTTAGATTCACATTCATCACAATGGTTTAGTTACATTTAGTCTAGTACATATATTTTTTTAAACTATTAAGATTGTTAATCAAATACCGAATAATACCTACAAAACAATCAAACAGCATACAACCAAAAAGTCATATAAATGATGAAAAATGATGAAGCCACCCATTAAACAACACTAACTTTATGCCAAAAACATACATTTTATAGTTGTTTATCATACTTCCAGAAGGAGAAATATCGTACTTTTTATCATTAGTTCTAGTGGTTCCTTGGTATCATGACCATTTAACCGCGAGTAAAATATATTCATGCAAGATATAATATTGCAAACTATAAACAATAACTAACTAAAATTTAACTAATAGTCTTCTTAAGTAATGCTTATTGTGTACCATATGGCATTATCTATATTCATGAAACTTTTGACATAGCATTTACATGGAGCTGGATGTCAAGAACTTTTTCATAGATCTATATTATTAGTTTTAAGACATATGCATTTTAGATCATTATATTTTTTTTAATACAAGAATAGTTTATATGTTTTGATATATACTGAGACGATTTCTTGTTCTAATGAGAATATTTTTGTTTCTTAGCGTTGCTAAAAGCGTATTGTAAAAGCAAATGTAAGGGAAAATGCTTAAAATCGGGTTTTCTGGAGAAGTGCATGAAGTACTGCGAGATATGTTGTGAAGAGTGCAAATGTGTGCCTACGAATATGTTTGGTAACAAACACGAATGCCCTTGCTACAAAGACAAGAAGAACAACAAAGGCAAACCCAAATGCCCTTAAATTTCAATTTCATTGTTATAGGTAGAGACGAGACCAACAGCAAAAGACAAAGCCAAATGCCCTTAAATTTTCAAATTATTGCATCCCAACCATCATATGATATTTTATGTACTGGAATTTAGTGTCTCTTTTGTTATGAGTATAATAAATGGATAACATTTTCTAGTTGTTAAGATCATAAGATTATATTTGCACTTTCGTATGGGATGTGTGGTTTATTGCTCAATAATTAAGAAACAATTATTTATTTTTATTTATTTGAAGATTCTATCTTTTAACTATTCAAACAAGTACTAAGATTTAAAAGTTTAAATCAATAGGCAAGTCAGGTCTTAAGAAAATTCACATTTGAGATACCGACATATAGTATTGGTCATGTATAACTAATGGAAAATCTAGGGTACGTTTGGTAACAAGTTTTTAAAATTTTTTGGTTTTAGTTTTTTTTTTTTCTTTTTTTAAAGATTGACATAAAATAAATAAACAAATAAAAAACTTTGTTCTAGAATAACTATTTAAATCTTTTATTTTAAACTAAAAACTTCTAGATCTAAAAACTAATTCAATTGTAACTTTGAGATAGTGTTTTCAATTTTTATATCGATCGTTAAAATTTAGAATAATTAACATATTATATATAAATGTAAAAGTTTTTATTTCATAGATGATGTCAATAACATGTAGTAAGAATTTTAAAAAATATATTTGTTAAAATTTTAACTATATAATTTTTATTTTACGGCAAACTAGCATCTTGTTTTTTTAATATTGTTGATAATGTGGAAGATTGATTAGGACACACACTCACATACATATATATATATATATATATATATATATATATATATATATATATATATATATATATATATATATATATATAATTAGATCTTTTGTAAACCCATATTTTCCTACGAACCACTCTTAAAATGAGAATTTTTTTATATGATGTTTTTTCTCAAAAAAGTGACAGTAAACAAAATCGGTCTTATATGCATATTTTTTTACGAATATTCTTCTATATGACCGATTTGATGCTTTAACTTTTTTTTTTAAATCACACAAAAAAAATTTGCATTCTAAAAGTGGTTTGCGAGAAAATATAGGTTCGAAAAAGATTTTAACCATATATATATATATATATATATATATATATATATATATATATATATAGAGAGAGAGAGAGAGAGAGAGAGAGAGAAAGTACAATACATAATCATTATTAACAAAGTAACTAATCAAAAACGTCGGAATTTCAAGTGATTAACGGCAAAATAAATAGTTGTAGGCTTTTACAATGGACGCATATGAACCAAATTATAACAAAACCCATTTTTTTAATTTAATTTTTTTAGTCCATGTTTTTTATCGAAAAAAAAAACGAATATACCATTATTTATAGTTTTTTCATTCTCTTTCCATATAGATTCGTATTGATATACAAAAAATGAACTTTGTTTTGCAAAAAAAAAATAATAAATAAAGAAGAAAAACCCTATTTCGTTTTCTTTGTGTTTTGAAAAGTTAAGATCTATTTTTTATCAAAAAAAAAATAATTATTATGTTAAAATTCATATTTGTTGGTACTTTTTAGAAATAAATTCATATTAATGTTAAAAAAAATGAAATTTCAGTTTAGATTGACATTGTGAATCAACTCAGATTGACATTGTGAATCAATTCAGATTCACATTGTGAATATTCATATTTTTTGTAATCTTTAAACATAGATTCATACTGATGTAAAAAAATCGTAATTTCAGTTCAAATTTATATTGTGACTCTGTTCAGATTCACAATGTGAATAATAGTAAGTCAGATTCACATTATGAATTTCGAAAACTAATATATATATATATATATATATATATATATATATATATATATATATATATATATATATAGTTATATAGTTATACATTTCATATTCATAATGTCAATAAACTCGTTTGTTGATTTTACAAAACTAATTTATAAGTAATCAAAACGTTAAAATATTATAAAATTATATGGAAAGTATATTTCAATTCATATGTAAATTTGTAATGTCCGGGATTTGTCAGGTAATATTGTCACTATTTATTCAAGTTACATTGTGCATATATTGGATTTTGAGGCTTGGGGCGTACGCTGGGGGTACAAGGTGTACGTCCGGCGTACGTAAGTGAGGCATGGAGCGGGAAGTTGACATGCATACGTTGGGCGTACCCCAGCGTACGCTGTGCGTAGGCTGATCAGATGCGAACCCTAAAATTTAGGGTTTGCACCCTATATAAACATCTTATAACCCTCCAAACCCTCATCCCCTCAGCCTCCAGTGTCCCCAAAGTGTCCAACTCGAACCCTAACCCCCTTACATGTATCTTGAGCTTACTTTGAGCAGTTGGTGTTATTTTGGTGGTTTTAAAGAAGAAGGAGCAAGATCTTGGAGAGGGCTTGTAGATCTAGAAGTTTGGCATCATTTCTAACCCATTGTAGGTATAAAGCTTTAAACTTGATCATTGCATGCTTAGATTTAGTTTTGGGGTGTTTTATGTCACTTTTTGGTCCCATGCTTGTGGTCCTTTGAGTTTAACATGTTTCTGTCCGAATGAGCTGTCCTTTTTGGTTCTTGGATGTGTTTAGAACCATAAAATCAGACCTTGATGGTTTAGCCTCAACCATGCAAGTGCTAGACGGCTACTAAGTGAACTTATGGACTTAATGTGTGTCTTAATCCCCACCCGTGCATGCAAAAGCATAAAGTTCACAACTTTATGGTTTAGGACATTATTAGGAGCCTAGATCTACGTTATGGATGTTAGGACTTAATGGATTAAGTCAAAAGATAGAACTTAAGGTGGCTGGCAGGAACGTTGGGCGTACCCCCTGGTACGTTGCGTGTACCGAGTCAGTTTTCTACCTCTGGTTAAAGTCGGAGTACGTCGGGCGTACCTGCTGTGTATGTCGTGCATACTCATTCAGTGGGCTGTTTTGGGTCGTGAGTGTTGGGCTTAGAATTTATGGGCCTCAAACCCACAGGTGGACTGAAACCCTTGGGCCTGGGATTGTGATTATTATATTGGGCCTTATTGGGCCTTAAAGCCTAATTATTTGGACTTGGACATTTTATTATGAAAGATGGGCCTTGGGAGGAAAGGGCCCAATAGGAAAAAGATTAGGGAACCTTTGCTTTATGTGGAATAATTGGGCCTTTGGAGTTATATTTAGATCCAATAGTTAATTAGGAAGTTGTTATGCTTTAGGGAGAAGAGCCCCGACTCATTCGTGGAGTACGATTCGGTATTCATAGTTAAGGTAAGTCTCCCTTCGTAGAATCTGTGGGTCGAAGGCACTAAGGACGACCCACTAGTATTGTTATAGCTTAATAGTTGTCTTTGTGATAATCATTAAAGTGGTATGTATTGTTTGTTGTTTATGTGAGATATTCATGATTTTATATGGTAGTGGTAGGGGTGAGATAGACCTCATAATCGGTTGGAATAAGACCGAAGGGTAGGTCGGGCACCCATATATGCCTGGCAAGGGTAGGTCGGGCACCCAGATATCCCTGGCAGGATAGTTCGGGCACCCAGATATGCCTGGCAGGATAGGTTGAGCACCCAGATATGCTCAGCAGGGTAGGTCGGGCACCCAGATATGCCTGACAGTATGTTATGTTATATGTGGTATGGTGGGGGAAACTCACTAAGCTTTATGCTTACTAGTTCAGTTTGTGTTTCAGGTACCTCCAGCTCGAAGGGGAAAGGGTTGGCTTGATCGCATCGCATCACACAATGATTCCGCATTTGAGATCTTGGGATTTATACTTTGATGATGATTTTCTATGTACTGTCTTGATTGTATAACTAAAACTATTTCGTGTCCTCATGGTTTTGAAAACATTGTAGTTCTTGTCATGTTTTGATAAACTAAAAATGAAACGTCGTAATTTTGGGGATGTTACAAAATTTCACTAAATTAATTTGTGAATGATAAAAGAGTTGAAATAGTAAGTCAGATTCACATTGTGAATCTTAAAATTTAAATGTTTAGAATTCAGATTCACAATGTCAATCTGAACTGATCGAGGTGTTTTTTAATCGATTTTGATGTTTATTAAGAGAGGACAAAAAATTAATATTTTTTTTTGTAATAAGTTTTTTTGGATAAAAATAAACTTAAATATTGAAAAAAAAAACATCAAAACGAAGTGAGTTTTTTTAGAAAAAAAGTTCGCTTTTTATTGTAACACCCGGTTTGATTTGGAAAGGTTTTATGCATGGACTCGTCGAGTTGGGGGATCAACTCGTCGAGTAGGGTCGTGGTATCATGGAATGCAGGATGGGACCGACTCAGCGAGTCGAAGGGTCGACACGGCGAGTCCGAGCTGTTTAAAGAAAACCCTAAATTTTGGGGTTTGCCTCCTATATAAACGACATTATACGCCTTTGTAGCCTCCCTTAACATCATAAGAGATCGTTTACGTCCGCAAACACTTGGGTGTGTGGAGTAAGAGCTTTGGGAGCTTAAATATTGGGGTTGTGGAAGGAATTCCAAGCTTGAAGAAGAAGTATCAAGGGGAAAACACTAGATCTAGCATCTAGTTCGTCTTGGTCTTTGAATTGAGGTATGAATCTGTTACCTTAAGCCTAGATTCTATTTGAGAGTTGTGACCAACTTTGAGGAAATGAAAGCAAGCTTAGATCTGGACCTATCACAAGGATATGGTTCCAGATCTGGACTTTCTTAGGTCCCAAATATCATAAAGTCACACCTTTTTATAAGCTTATCCCCTCTCCATGCATTAAAACCTTGTTTGAAGGATAGTTTTGGTGTTATGGCCATGTGAGGCTATGCATGCATGTAAAGTTTGCAACTTTACGTGACATCTTCACTAGGAGAGTATGGATCTGAAGTTTGAAACCTTAAATCCCACTGGAAAGAACAGAATACGTGAGAACTCGTCGAGTCCCTCTGGTGAATCGGCGAGTCGAGAGGGTTTTCTCATTTACGGCTAAGGGTTCACGGCCAAGGGTTCACGGTCAAGGGTGTACGGTTGGTGGTTTACGACCGTGAACATCAAGGAGCTCGACGAGTCCCCCGGGTGACTCGGCGAGTCGATGAGTTAAGCAGGGAACCCGACGAGTGACTGATTATACTCGATGAGTCAAAGTCAATATGGACTGTTGACCTTGACTATAGACCTTGACTTTGACCAGGTTTGACCCTGGGGGTATTTATGGGATTATGCTGAGTTATTTACTCATTGATTATAGACAGTTTGGGAGGAGCAACGTGGGATATATCTGACTACAGTTTGTGAGTTCAGCCTTTGAGAGGCGAGTCTTCTCACCATATCAATGGGTCTAAGGCACCAAGGCCGGCCCATTTTATGAGATATGGTTATTGATTGAATGTGCGATATGATAGTATGTTATTTGCATGGAAGACCACGTGGGGGTTCCCGTGGCATTTGGTATAGGACCTTGGAGGGTTTCCATGGCATCCTAAAATATTTGCTTGTATAGTTTGCATTATGTCTTGTTTGGTGGGAAGACCTTGTGGGGGTTCCCAAGGCAGGAAGACCATGTGGGGGTTCCCATGGCAGATAAAGACCACGTGGGGGTTCCCGTGGCATTTGGTATAAGACCCGGGAGGGTTTCCAGGGCTTCCTTATTTGTCGAATGCATGACTTATGTGATATATGTAGCATATGGCTAATTCGATATGTGTTATGTGGTTTGTGTGAGGGATATGCTTTGGGGGACTCACTAAGCATTCGCTTACAGTTTGTGGATTTGTTTCAGGTTCATCTGAGTCCAAGGTCAAGGGCAAAGCTTTATGACGCAACGTGCACTCTCTTTCAGGCGAGTTTATGGGACACTCTGATATTTGAAAATATAGTTGTAATGAATATGGATTTGAAAAAATTGTTTTGGAAATTCTTGATTTATGGAAATGTGTTTGGTTAACTAAAAATGAAAATTTTCTTTGAAAATTTGGGTCGTTACAAGTTGGTATCAAAGCCTTGGTTTGAGGGATTCGGGGACACTCTCAGTTGTGTCAGGACTCAAACTAAGGAAATGATAAATTATTTTCAAAACAAAAGTTAAAAACTTTTAAGAGATGAATAGAAGAGAGTGCAACGCACGCGATCAGCCGAGCCAAGTAAGTAGTTCCAAATGTGTAAGCCATGTTATACTGATATTTGAGCTTGATGATCGTATGAGATTTGCTATGTGTATGCTTTTAAGATTGTATACGGTTAGGAGCTTATAGTCTCAGAATGATTGATTTGGCCTTATTTCCTGTTCCTTGTTTGGTTGTGGTCCTAGGGTAGAATCTTTTATTCGAAAGTCTATTTGATCCTCTTCGGTGTATAATTTGCATGCATAAAGGCAACCTGTTATGATTGGCCTGATTGATATGGGTAGAGCAAATCTTAGGACAGCCTAGGATTTGGGTTATGTGGTGGTTTGTAGTATATGATTTGTTTTGGGACGAATTAGAGTTATCAAGTAAAGATTTGGGGAAAGATACAGGTAGGTGTGGAAGGTAGTATTGGGCCCGTACTACTGAAAGCACAGGACCTGTGCCCGAGCCAATGCTAGATATGACAACTCTAGGGAGGACCGATGTGGGAAGATCCCCTTTATAGATGTTCTGATTTATGACATTTCAGTTCAGCATGGTGGTGACACGATTCGGGACAGGGGGATCAGGATCAGGATCGGGATCGGGGTCTGGGTCTGGATCGGGCAGCGGTACCGAGCCTATTGATGAGAGACTGCGTGATATCATTGCAGCGGAGGTTACGAAGGGCATCCTTGACGCTACCTCAGTCATATTTGGGACGATCAAGGAGGGCATCATGGAGAGCATGGAGGAGAGACTCAGATCATTCAGGGCTGAAATTGCTTCGGGCCAGATTGGGGCACGAACTCCCTCGTTCCGGGAGTCCAAGGCGTGTGGGGCGCCGAAGTTTTTCAGGGTCAGGGACCCCATTGTCAGCCAACGCTGGGTGGCGGATATCGAAAACGCCCAGCGCACGAGTTCTTGCCCGGATGTGGCAAAGGTTGGGTTTGCTTCTTGCATGCTGAGAGACAGAGCCCGAGATTGGTGGGGCGAGGTTACTAAACAGGTGGGACCAGCCGGGGTGGCTGAGATGAAATTGGCCGAGTTTGTTCGGCGATTTTATTTGGGGTTTGCACCACCCATTGAGGTGCAACAACTAGTGCGAGAGTTTCATGATTTGTAGCAGACCACCGAGACTGTGGCGGATATCATCGCCAAGTTTCGGGAACGAGCTTTGTTGATCCCTCAGTATGCTACCGATGAGGAGATGAGACGGACCCGATATCATTCCATGCTGAGAGATGATATACAGGAGTTTGTGAGCTTTACGGGGTGCAAAACCCTGAATGAGATGGTGGAGAAGGCCCGTGAGAGGGAGATGGAGTTGGATTCTCGCACGAAGCGGAAAACTGAGCAAGTGCAGGTAGCAGGGGGTCAGGCTAAGAAGCCTTAGACCTTGGATACATCTAGTAAGGGCCAGCAGGGCCGTGGCCGGTGTGCCAAGTGTGGGAGATCCCATGGGGGAGCTTGACGGGGGTCGAACCCAGTGTGTTATACGTGTGGTCAGCCGGGCCACGTAAGCAGGGACTGCCCCAAGAAGGGCCTGATATGTTTCCACTGCAACCAGACTGGCCATAAAAAGGCTGACTGTCCGAGGTTGCAGGGAGGAGGGGGAGCAGTGGCGGCGCCCGCGCCCGCTACAATGAGGATTACCGATGGTCGCCCTGCTAAGGCGGAAGCTCCAGCAGTGAAGAGCTGTGCATTTCAGCTGACTACCGAAGAGGCACGCGCAGCGCTAGACGTTGTGGCCGGTACATAATTATTCTTCCCTGCTCTATGTATCTATTTCGCTTATGTGTATTATATGCTTGTATAGGGACCTTTTTGGTAAATGGTATGTCTGCTCATGTCTTGTTTGATTCGGGTGCTACCCGATCGTTTGTATCTCTTGCGCTTAGCAAGAAGTTCCGGGACGCGCCGGGAACTTTGGATTCCCTGCTCGAGTTGGAGATTGCAGATGACCGCGTCGTTAGTGCTGCAAGGGTGTATCGAGACTGTTTCCTGAATGTGCTTGGTGAGAGATTTCGTGTCGACCTAGTCCCGATACCGTTGCGAGGGCTGAAAGTGATTATCGGAATGGATTGGTTGGGGGCCAACGGGGCCATGATTGACTGTGAGCATTAGTTGGTGAGGGTTCAAAACCCAAGAGGGGGAGAACTGGTGATACATGGTGATAGGGCATTGCAGGGGCCGACCCTCTGTTCGGCTACGAGGGCTAGGAGGTTCCTGCAGCGGGGTTGTTCGGGATTTCTGGCTTATATCTCGGATACAAGGGTAGAGATCACGAAGGATGTAGGCAGTGTGTCGGTTGTGCAGGACTTCCGGGTTGTTTTCCCCAAAGAGTTACCAGGAGTGCCTCCGGAGAGGCAGGTGGAGTTTCGCATCGATTTGGTGTTGGGTGCCGCTGCGATGGCAAAGGCACAATATCGGTTGGCACCACCTGAGATGCAAGAGTTATCTACACAGCTTCAGGAGTTGTTAGACCGAGGGTTCATTCGTCCGAGCAGTTCCCCGTGGGGAGAACCAATTCATTTCGTGAAAAAGAAGGATGGATCCCACAGGATGTGTATCGATTATAGGGAACTAAACAAGCTAACGGTGAAGAATCGTTATCCGTTGCCAAGGATCGATGATTTTTTCGACCAACTGCAGGGTGCGTCTTGGTTTTCCAAGATTGACCTTCGGTCGGGATACCATCAGATGAGGATTCGGGATGAGGATATACTGAAGACGGCTTTCAGGACTCGGTATGGGCATTATGAGTTTGCAGTGATGCCGTTTGGGCTCACCAATGCCCCAGCAGCGTTCATGGATCTTATGAACAGAGTGTGTAGACCGATGCTGGATCGGTTGGTGATTGTTTTCATTGATGATATCCTGGTCTATTCTAAGACCAGGGAGCAACACGAACAGTACTTAAGGGAGGTGCTGGAGACCCTAAGGGCAGAGAAGTTGTATGCCAAGTTCTCCAAGTGTGATTTCTGGCTGCGAGAGGTACAATTCTTGGGGCATATCATCAACCAGGAGGGTATTTCGGTTGATCCAGCCAAGGTTGAGGTTGTGATGCGGTGGGAAGTACCGAAGAATGCATCAGATATTCGTAGCTTCCTGGGTTTAGCGGGTTATTACCGAAGATTTATCCAGGATTTCTCCAAGATTGCGATGCCATTGACCCGTCTGACCAAGAAGAATGTGACGTTTCGGTGGGGTACGGATCAGCAGTTGGCCTTCGAGACCTTGAGGCGGAGATTGTGTGAGGCTCCGATCCTTGTTCTACCAGAGGGATTAGATGATCTGGTGGTACTCTGTGACGCATCGATTTCAGGGTTAGGTGCAGTACTGATGTAGAGAGGGCACATGATAGCATATGCCTCGCGACAGTTGAAGCCGCATGAGGCAAATTACCCTACTCACGATCTGGAACTGGGGGGTGTGGTGTTTGCCCTCAAGATTTGGAGGCATTACTTGTATGGAGTGTGGTGTACCATTTACACCGACCACAAGAGTCTGAAGTATTTGATGGACCAACAGAACCTCAACATGCGACAAAGAAGGTGGTTGGATGTGCTAAAAGACTATGATTGCGAGATTCTATACCACCCAGGGAATGCCAACGTAGTGGCTGACGCTTTGAGCCGTAAGACGGCAAGTTCCCCTATTGGGAGTGTGTGTTTGAGGATGACGGATATCTCTCCATTGTTGGAGATGATCGAAGAGGCTCGGGTTGAGGGAGTGAAGAAAGAGAATTGGAAGGTAGAGAGGATCCTAGGACAATATCCTTTGTTTGTTAAGGATAGTCGTGGTCTCTTGACGCAGTGTGGCCGGGTGTGGGTACCGTTGACCGGGGGAGTGAGACAGAAGATATTATAGGAAGCGCATAAGTCCAAGTTATCTATAAATCCAGGAGCTACGAAAATGTATAGGGACTTGAGGCTGAGTTATTGGTGGCCATGCATGAAGCGGGAAATTACTTAGTTTGTAGAGCAGTGCTTGACTTGCAGGAAGGTCAAGGCCAAGCATCAGCGGCCTCATGGTAAGGTCTAGCCGCTACCCATTCCCATGTCTAAGTGGGAGGAGATCACTATGGACTTCATTACGAAGTTTCCAAGGACGGCGAGGGGTGTGGATGTCATATGGGTGATTGTGGATAGACTGTCGAAGAGTGCCCATTTCATTCCGATATCCGAAAGTATATCCGCAGAGAAGTTGGTGGATATTTATGTGTGTGAGGTGGTGGCTAGACATGGGGTTCCTGTGTCGGTAGTTTTTGATCGTGATGTTCGGTTCACATCCAGGTTCTGGAAGAAATTCCACGAGGAGCTGGGCACTCAGCTACATTTTAGCACAGCGTACCAGCCCTAGACCGACGGTCAGAGTGAGAGAACGATCCAGACACTGGAGGATATGCTACGACCATGTGTGTTGGATTTTGGAGGGAGTTGGGATAGGTATCTCCCACTGGCAGAGTTTTCGTACAACAACAGTTATCATGCCAGTATCGATCGAGCTCCGTTCGAGATGTTATACGGTCGGAGGTGCAGGACCCCGGTTTGTTGGGATGAGATCGGACATCGGGTCATAGGAAGCACTGAGGTAGTGCTCAAGACTACCGGGTTGATTCAGCAGGTACACGACCGGCTGCGAGTCGCACAGAGCCGTCAGAAAAGCTATACTAACCGACGGCGATCAGATCTTGAGTTTTAGGTGAGGGATTTCGTGTTGCTGAAGGTGTCGCCCTGGAAAGGGATCATCAGGTTTCGGAAGAGCGGTAAGTTGGGGCCTCGGTATATAGGCTCGTTCAGGATCACGGCCCGGGTGGGCAAGGTGGCATATCGCTTGGATCTGCCAGAGGAGCTTATCCATATTCACAAAACATTCCATGTGTCGCAACTTCGGAAGTGTGTCACAGACGAGGCTGCGGTTGTCTCGTTGGGTGATATACAGGTGGATGAGAGCTTGAACTACATCGAGAAGCCCGTTGCCATCTTGGATAGGAAGACGAATGTTCTTCGGAATAAGGAAGTAAGATTGGTGAAAGTGCAATGGCAACATCGTAAGGGTTCCGAATGGACTTAGGAACCGGAAGAGGAGATGCGAGAACATTACCCCAATTTGTTTGGGTCAGCAGACTTCGACGAAGTCTAGTTCAAGTGGGGGAGACTTGTAACATCCGGCTTGATTTGGAAAGGTTTTATGCATGGACTCGGCGAATTGGGGGATTAACTCGTCGAGTAGGGTCGTGGTATCATGGAATGCAGGACGGGACCGACTCAGCGAGTCGAAGGGTCGTCACGGCGAGTTCGAGCTGTTTAAAGAAAACCCTAAATTTTGGGGTTTGCCTCCTATATAAACGACATTATACGCCTTTGTAGCCTCCCTTAACATCATAAGAGATCGTTTACGTCCGCAAACACTTGGGTGTGTGGAGTAAGAGCTTTGGGAGCTTAAATATTGGGGTTGTGGAAGGAATTCCAAGCTTGAAGAAGAAGTATCAAGGGGAAAACACTAGATCTAGCATCTAGTTCGTCTTGGTCTTTGAATTGAGGTATGAATTTGTTACCTTAAGCCTAGATTCTATTTGAGAGTTGTGACCAACTTTGAGGAAATGAAAGCAAGCTTAGATCTGGACCTATCACAAGGATATGGTTCCAGATCTGGACTTTCTTAGGTCCCAAATATCATAAAGTCACACCTTTTTATAAGCTTATCCCCTCTCCATGCATTAAAACCTTGTTTGAAGGATAGTTTTGGTGTTATGGCCATGTGAGGCTATGCATGCATGTAAAGTTTGCAACTTTACGTGACATCTTCACTAGGAGAGTATGGATCTGAAGTTTGAAACCTTAAATCCCACTGGAAAGAACAGAATACATGAGAACTCGTCGAGTCCCTCTGGTGACTCGGCGAGTCGAGAGGGTTTTCTCATTTACGGCCAAGGGTTCACGGCCAAGGGTTCACGGTCAAGGGTGTACGGTTGGTGGTTTACGACCGTGAACATCAAGGAGCTCGACGAGTCCCTCGGGTGACTCGGCGAGTCGATGATTTAAGCAGGGAACCCGACGAGTGACTGATTATACTCGACGAGTCAAAGTCAATATGGACTGTTGACCTTGACTATAGACCTTGACTTTGACCAGGTTTGACCCTGGGGGTATTTATGGGATTATGCTGAGTTTTTTACTCATTGATTATAGACAGTTTGGGAGGAGCAACGTGGGATATATCTGACTACAGTTTGCGAGTTCAACCTTTGAGAGGTGAGTCTTCTCACCATATCAATGGGTCTAAGGCACCAAGGCCGGCCCATTTTATGAGATATGGTTATTGATTGAATGTGCGATATGATAGTATGTTATTTGCATGGAAGACCACGTGGGGGTTCCCGTGCATTTGGTATAGGACCTTGGAGGGTTTCCATGGCATCCTAAAATATTTGCTTGTATAGTTTGCATTATGTCTTGTGTGGTAGGAAGACCTTGTGGGGATTCCCAAGGCAGGAAGACCTTGTGGGGGTTCCCAAGGCAGGAAGACCATGTGGGGGTTCCCATGGCAGATAAAGACCACGTGGGGGTTCCCGTGGCATTTGGTATAAGACCCGGGAGGGTTTCCAGGGCTTCCTTATTTGTCGAATGCATGACTTATGTGATATATGTAGCGTATGGCCAATTCGATATGTGTTATATGGTTTGTGTGAGGGATATGCTCTGGGGGACTCACTAAGCATTCGCTTACAGTTTGTGGATTTGTTTCAGGTTCATCTGAGTCCAAGGTCAAGGGCAAAGCTTGATGGCGCAACGTGCACTCTCTTTCAGGCGACTTTATGGGACACTCTGATATTTGAAAATAAAGTTGTAATGAATATGGATTTGAAACAATTGTTTTGGAAATTCTTGATTTATAGAAATGTGTTTGGTTAACTAAAAATTTAAATTTTCTTTGAAAAATTGGGTCGTTATATTTATATTTCAACATAGATTGCTATGGAAAGATGACAGAAAATCGTGAACTACGATATTCGGTTATTTTCGATAAAAAACTTGTCTTAAAAGAAATTTAAACGAAAAAATAAGTGAGAATTTTTGTATAATTCAGTCTATGTGTGTCCAATGTACAAGTGTACATCCATTCCGTTCAGAGTTGATCATTATGATTTTTGACTCTCATGATGGGTTCATTGGTTCCTTGTTAATAATGGATCTCTATTGAACATCACCATATATATATATATATATATATATATATATATATATATATATATATATATATATATATATATATATATATTGGGTCCAGTTCCGGTGATGACGTAAAAAGTGGTGAGGACTGTGGGACAATTCTCCAACTCCTATTTCGTCAAGGGTACAAACGTCAAACTCAAATATTTGGTTGTGATGCGTTCGCATGCGACCCACGTCCGTGGTAACTAATACGGATTCGATGATTTAATCACATGCGGCTAATGTCAATGGAACGTCATTTAAGTGAGTTTTATTATTTATTTTTGTTTTTTTTTTATTTTTTGTTAAAAAAAATTAATAGATATATGTTCGGTTTTAACGTTTTTTATTTTTTTTAGTTTTTTTTAATTGGATTTTTTTCGTTTTTTTAATAACTTTACTGCATACTTGAAGGTCTTAGTGTTTGTGTTTTATTGTATGATTTTTTTTCTTTTTGATTTTTTAAACTAAACATTGGTTTGAATTTTTGATGTTTAACAATTATAAAATTTTGAATAAGAAGAATATTAAGTATCATAATACTTTCCGTTCATACTTTTTTTAATCATATCATTTTTGGATCAAAAAATTTTGAATCACATTATTTTGAATCGTAGTATTTTGAATCAAATCCTTTTTAAATCATATGTTTTTTGGATCAATAATATATTCAATTAAATATAGTTTTTGTTTAAAAAAATAGATCAATATATATTTTAAATCATTTAATTTTGAATCATAAAAGATATAATTAAGGATTATAAAATATTTGAGTTTAAATATTTTTAGATCATAACAAATTAAGGACCATAAACAAGTTCAATCAAAAAAAAATTTAATTATAAATATTTTAAATCATCATATTTTGGATCATATTATGTGCAATATATTTTAAAAAAATTAATATTTCCACTACAAGAAAAATGACTTACAGTCACACCAAAAAAGTGTGATCATATGCATATAGTGACATTTTATTTTTTCACTGAAAGTGTGACGGAATGTGACGTCATCGTATGAATCTTATGGTCACTTTAAAATGTAGTGTCTGTATGATATGAAAACATGTGGTCGTATTATAAAAGTGTGGCAAATGTGTACGGAATTTTGTTCCTTAAATATCCAATATTGTAGCGTTAAACCGTCAGTAGACACATTTATTTAGTAACTGGGTAACTGTATATCACCAACTTGCGACATTCATGATGTTTTAGTGTAGTTGTTTTCTTTTATATTATCACACAGTTTAAATTTTATTAAGACTATTGTGTATCTTTTGTAAACATGTAATTACAGTGAGAATGGTCATGTTTGCTAAATGGACACATGTAATTAATTCCATAAGTGGTGAATTGCTAATAATTAGTCACAAAAAACAATCAATTTTTGTGACTATAGCCTATCGTATAGAGACACATAATTAAGTGAAATACAATCATAAGTATTATAAAGACACACATTTTGTTAAAATTAAGGACTATTTGGTATCATATTAAGACTATTGGGTATATTTTAGACACATATAATTATGGTGAACATGTCCATGTTCGGTAAATGGACACATATAATTAATGATGTAAGTGACGATTTGCTAGTATTTAGTCTCAACAACAATCAATTATGGTATTTATTTGCCACATAAATTGTCTTTCATGTTGTTAATGTTTAACTTAGTCACAAAAACTTTAGAATAAACATCATTTTAAAATGATTGTAGGCTCATAATTCTTGTATATTATGGCTATTGTTAACCATTTAGCCACACGTTAAAAAATGATGTAAAGTAACCATTGTATAATTTCAGAGACATTGAAAACCTATAAAACATAGCCAAATTTATATTAAAGCCACTTTAATTTACTATTTATTGTTACTTTTTCTACATTGTAGACACATCAAAATAATTTAAATTAAAGTAACCAAACGCAACAATATGAAACAAAAGCAAAATTCATAATTTGATATTAGTAATAATTGAAATCCAAATCCATACATTAAATTCCTAATTAAAATAGCAAAAAAAAAATTGTCCTAATTTCAAGAATTTAAATAATGGTAAAAAAATCAAATACATCATAAACCAAAACCTAAACATAACTAGGCATTCATCTTATTTGTATTGCTCCTTGTCTTCTTGAGAAGGGCATCAGATGATATGTAAGTTGGTTTCCTTTTCTTTGAGTTTTGATGTTGATGTTCTTGATGTGATATAATTTCTGGTACCTATAACAACAACACTGAAACAAAAAAAATGAGTTCATCATAAACTTTGTATACTACTTTATGAAGAAAATAAAGTGTAATGCACAAAGTAGTGAACATAATTAAACAAACCTTTGACTCGGTTTGCACAAGGTATTTTGGCTATGGAACAAAACTTTTATATGCATCCTCAACTAATGTAAATTCTCCAGTTTTATGGGGTAGAAATGCATGTTTTATTACCACTTCATCAATGGAAACTTTATAGCAATCATCTTGTAGAGAAACTCCATGAATGAATTGTCTTTCTAATGATAAGTGAACGGTACCACGAGCAACGATGTTCCTTTTATACGGATATGATAGGCTATACTTGATTGGCTACAATGATTTGTGATATTAACATCAGAAAAAGAAAGACAAAAATGTATATTTAGCATGTCAAAAAAACGTACTGACCTGCGGAAGTGAATTTTTTGGTGAAAGTGTTGGTATCTAAGGACTTGTAGTGGAAGTATTATATTCAACAACTTTTTTGGTGGTTTTTGCAATTGCCTAAAAAAAAAATTTAAGTCATATATGGAATATTAGGATTTACTACAAAAGATAAATTAAAAGCAATGAAAATTGTTAAGTAAATACATACCTGTGTTACATTTTAGGGAAGGCAATGGTTTATCGAGAATTGTAGTGGCAGAATTAGTTTGAATTGTTTTTGGTGGTTTTTACAATTTCTTAAAAAAGCGAAGTCCCAAATGAATAATCAGAAATTAGTACAAAAAAGATAACGACAACAAACTTGTGAAGTGATGACATACATGTGTTAAGAGTTCCTCTGTTGGTTCTTTGGTTGTGATTCAACAACCATGTCAATTGAAAGCCCTAGCAAATATAAGAAAAAAAGGGACAATTTATTTGAGAAATGCAATTTACATAAACATTTTCAAGTGATGTAGTTTCTAAGATGACTTACATTTACAATTGTTTGAGGCAAATTTGGAAATTTCGAGACACTTATCACAATGCTGACCCCTTTGCCTTTTTTCTGAAAGAAATATTAATAAGCAGCAACAATTAACACAATGTTGACCTGAAATCCTATAGCAGAATCTGAATTATATTAATCTGAAAGCTTGCTTCTTAGAGCATGCAAAGCGTGTCCTGAAACATCAACATCAAGAATCATAATTTTAAACTGGATAATGAGATGAATTTTGAAGAATTCGAGTTAGGGCTCAAAACCCAAGACCAATTTCCTAAAACAAAAAAGATTTAACACAATTAAGTGATAATTTAAAGCCTAAGAGAGAAAGAGAACATGGGAGTTTATCTTCAACGTCATTTGCATCCAGATAACTGATTTTAAGAACAATGATTTTATCTCCATCAAAAACTTCAACTTACAAGTTCATAGATGCCTTTTCCAGTACCACTTGCATCAATATAACTATTTTTATAAAATCAGACACAATGAGTACTAGAAGGAAGGAAGTCGGCTGAATTGATTAGGCATTTTCGTTGAAGTGAAGAATAAAATCAAACCAACAGGTGGGTGTTTGGGCATCTCGACAGCAAGGGCGGGATGAGAAATCCTGATTGGTGGTGCAAAGGATTTTTAATTACACATGAAAAGGAAAGAAATGGGTGTGCACCTGGTGGAATAACACAATAGTGGTGGGTCGATTGAGCTTTAGAATCACATCGAAGGGTGTCGTTGGGTGACTTTTGTGTAGAATCTAAGAGAGTTGCGTGCTATTTCATTAACATGTATCACCAATTACCACTGCTACTGATTCTATTCCACGGTTGGAAATTTCTTGCAATCGAATTGTAGAAATCTGGATTATGCTACATTGACAAAAACTCACTTAATCTGAAGCAGTAGCCACAAACTCAAGGAATATAAAACTCAAGGATAGAGAAAGAGCTTGATTTTTGTACCTGTGAAGGCCGGAGAAGGCGTCCCGTTCGATAATGGTATCTGTGTCACAACCGGAGAAGACGTCGCCGCTGGAAAGGAGTCATCATCGGATATTGTATGGGCTTGTGGTGGCGTCGCTATGTGATTGCATCAATGATCTGCTGCTTGCTAATTTGTTATGCTAGGGTGAGAAA
The DNA here is from genome assembly GCF_052849685.1 of Lactuca virosa. Lineage (NCBI taxonomy): Eukaryota > Viridiplantae > Streptophyta > Magnoliopsida > Asterales > Asteraceae > Lactuca > Lactuca virosa. The sequence continues at coordinate 160,629,414 of NC_136434.1, forward strand.
GGGAGCATGAGTTAGGGTTGGAGATTAGGAAAAAGGAAACAAATTTTCAAAATCCCGCTCATTCAAAGCCTTTAAAAGTCAAAATCAAAGACTTGGGTAATTTTGAATCTAGGAGAGCTATGTGGGTCAAGGGGGAGCACGTTCACATCTTCACTCCTAAATTTATAATTATTTTTTATTATCTTATTTCTTATTATTATATACATCGGTACACGTACATCCATACAAATTATTAATTATTAATATTTTAAATTTTAATAGAAAAATCACTTAAATTATGGTCTAATTTATGTGGCGAGTAAGGATCAGTCGTATGTTTTGTCGTCTTATGCCCACGACGTGGCCAATGAAGGCCACGTCATGGAGGACTCGCTGAGGGCCTGTTGACTTCTTTGGCTTGGATATGGACCCGTGGGCCTCGACGTGGCCAAGGTTGGTCACGACGTGGAGGTCAACTAAGTTTGACTTTGACTTGAGTTGACTTTTAACCAACTCTTAGTTTGGTAGGTAGACAAAGGTTTTACTTTTTATGATTATCTAGGTTTGGAGTAGCACCTGTATGGTTGATAGAGAGAGAAGCAGCAGTTGATTATCAGTTGAGAGGTGAGTCTCTTCACTGTACTCGTGGGTCGAAGGCACCAATGTCGACCCACTAGATTATGAAGCAGGATGCTAGTTGTCTATATGATGCTTTCATGTTTGTATGATTTAGGCGGGGCCCATTATGTATATTGGGTGGGGCCCATTATGTACCTTTGGGAGCGGCCCAATATGAATGATGAGCGGGGCCCGATAAATACCGGGCAAGATCCGATGAATACCGAGCGGGGTTTGAAGAATACTAAGAGGGGCTCGATGCAGGGCGGGGCCTGATGAATGGCGGGCGAGGCCTGATAAATAAACTATCTTTCTCTCTCTGTCTGTCTCTCTCTCTCTCTCTCTATATATATATATATATATATATATATATATATATATATATATATATATATATATACACTCAAACTTAAATGACTACTATGACAATGAAAGTTAAACCCTAATTGTATTAGAATGCATGTGGGTGTGGGTTTGGGTATAGCAGCTTGGTAGGGGGTTGGTATGGATGTAGAGTGTTTGGATGTGTGGTGTTGGGGTAGATATGGATGTGAGGTAGATGTGTGGTAGGCTTCAAGGTTGGATTATATGAATGAGTGTGTAGGTCATGGTGTAGGTATGGGTTGAAGGTAATGGTGAGTGAGGTTATGGTAGGTGTAGGTTATATGAGTTGAGGGTGAGTGGGTATGTGGGTATGGGTTTGAGGGTAAGGGTAGGTGTAGGTTATATGAGTTGAGGGTGAGTGGGTGGGGAATATGGTGCGGGTGTTGATATAGGTCACAATCCCTAAGCCCTAACTATAGGAATGACCCATAAATCATAGGTCACAATCCCTAAGCCTTATACCTTAAGCCATAAGCTCCAAGATCTAAGATCTTAGCCATAAACATAAGCAATAAGACATAAAACCACAATCCGTAATCCATAATCCATAAGACCTAAGCCATAATTCATAAGCCTTTAAGCTATAAGTCATAACTCATAAACCATAAGCAATAATCCCTTATTTATAAGTCATATTTTATACTCTCTGCGTGATAAGCCTAAAGCCCCAACCATAAGCCTTAATCCATGTGCCATAGGACTTAAGCCTTAAATCATACATCATAAGTCACAAGATACTTGCCTTAAGCCCTAAGAAATAATCCATAAGTTTTTGGCTTATGGCTTATGTCATATAGCTTATGGCTTATTACTTAGGGACTAAGGCTTAGGGCTTAGGGATTAGGGATTGTGGATTAGGGATTAGAGATTACAGCTTAAGGCTTAAGGCTTAAGGCTTAAGACTTGTTACTTAGGGCTTATAGACTATGAATTAAGTATTATGGCTTAGCTCCTAAGGATTATTGTGTAGGCTTATGGCTTATTACTTAAGGGTTATGGATTATGACTTATGCAATATGGCTTACGTCTTAAAGCTTATTGTGTAGGACTTCGACTTAGTGCGAAAATGAAAATAATATATATATATATATATATATATATATATATATATATATATATATACACACACGTATATACACATACACATAAACATACATACATATACATACACACTAGGGATGAGAATTTGGCCCAGAAACCCGAACCAAACCGAAATCCGAACCGAATTAGGCCCGGATAAGCAATTTGATTCGGGTTTCGGGTATCTATATTATGCTTATATTATTGTCATATAAACATCTTAATCTAAATAATTTAAATTTCCCTCCATATGAAATGGATCACCGCCAACAAAAATATTTTTTTTCCCCTTTTCATGTAGTCTCTTTTGTTAATAGATAAATGAACCCAATTGAGAGTCCATCTCCAATTCCAATCAATCGTTTCCACTTGCCCTAATCCCAAAGACGCAAAACGATCTCTCGACTCTCGTTGTTCTTTTGATTTCCTTCTCTATTGTTTCCACTTGCTAATTGAGTCTGAGAGTCTGAGACGTACAACAGGTCCGGCAGTATCAAGCCCTTCGACTACACCTCGTCGCCTCCGCCTGAAGCAGCTCTGCTTCCAGGTCCTCTTGGCGCTTGCTCATCTCGTTGCTCCCTCTCTGAAGGTATGTTCTGAGCTTAGTTATGTAGATACGACAGTATATTGCCATCGTTTAGTTGTGTAAATTCACAGTTTCACAGATTTACAGTTTCACAAATTCATGGTTTCACAGATTCATGGTTTCACAATTTTAATGAAATTCGTTTTTATTGATTGATAGTTCTGATCAAATTTGTTTTTATTTGAAAATTTTAAATGGTTAACATCACAGATTCATAAAGATTTTTGTTCACACGGTATTGGACTTGTCTCATCTGTTTCCCCTCCTCCAGATGACCCCTCAGCTGTCATAAATTCTGCTTAATACTGTTAAATTTTTTGCCTAATATTATTAAAAAAAACTGCAATATTAAAGCTACTAGCCAATGAAGAGTTTATATAATCGATAATGTTTGAAATTTGATTGTTTATATGCTTGTTTGTGTGTTGACTAGTCGTTCCTTGAAGAGATAACTCGAGATATTCGTAGTGCAGATGGGGAGTGGAAAATAATTATGCTGAGATATTTCAATCCTGTTGGGGCTCACGAGAGTGGGAAACTTGGTGAAGATCCCACTGGGATACCAAATAATCTGATGCCTTACACACAACAACTAAGTAGTTGTTGGAAGATTACCAGAGTTGAATGTTTATGGTCATGATTACCCTACAAAAGATGGCAGTGCTCTATGTATCTATCTATTCTTGTTATAGCAGCATACTACTTCCATTCAATTGATTTTTCTTATAATTTTTTATTTATCTTTGCAGATCCGGGATTACATCTATGTGATGGATTTGGCTGATGGTCATGTTGCAACACTTAAAAAGCTAGAGGAATTGTGTTATATATTGTATGGTGGTGGTTTGCAGGGAAAAATATGTGATAAAATGATTATTTTCGTACTAATTTTCATGGAATTCTTATACGTACGGTATGTGTTTCTTAATGTCATGAATTACATTTGTAGCGATAATATTTTTCCTTCTTTTAACATATAATGATCTTTATTTTTGTTTGTAGAAGGGAAAGACCAAACCTTGATCCTAGAGTTATGTGGAGAATAAGAAAATGACAAAAAAATGACGATGTACTTTCCTTAATATCTTTTTACCATATTATACCATCAAATTTCTAGTGCAATATTGTTATAACACAAAGTTAATTTTTTCAGTTTTTTACTGTAATGGTGGATGACGTGTTATAACATAAACTACATATTATAGCAATGTACTTTTGTTATGCAATATTAGACAAAGTTGTATTATTTTCATTTATTTATCATACTTTTCTGTTAAAGAAAGTTGTATTCTTTTCATTTTTAATGGTGTATGATCGGGTGCAATTAAAAGAATAGATGACAAAAAGGGCAATTTGGTCCTTTCTTATAGCTCTTATTCAATACAACTATATTGTTATTTGTTTTTGTTTTTATTGTTTTTATTTTTTTTTGGTTTTTTCAGAAATTGTTTCTGTTGAGGTAACTTTACAAAACTGTCATTCAATTTTTTTCATTAATTTATACAACCCTTTAATTGCAAAAAAAAACAATGTACTTTTGTAAAATGGCATGATTGACCTTTTTGTTCATTTTTTATTCTGCCAAATGATATCAAAGATAAAATGGTCAAATTTATGAGTCTTCCAAAAAGTCTAAAATTGTCATTTTTTTTGTATAATAACTTAACCATGAAACAATTTCAGTTTTACAACAAATTTTCATTTTGTGAAGACTATTCTTTAAACTTACAAATACAATAGTACAACCAGAATGAACATAACATAATTATAGTAACATATTCAATGAACGACCCCTAATTATACTGATAAGACATTATTGTTCTTTTATAACTATATTTACATATAGACACATATAATAGCTGTAATCATAACTAAATGATACCTACACTGACAATATTTGTTTCTTCTCAAAACCAATTCATCATATTTTGACACACATAATAAAAGGTACATGAACATAAACAACCAATACTAACTTGTTTTCTTTTCTTGCGTTAACTAAGTACAACTACTACAGAACCGACTTATGGACACACAAATATTTAGTGACCATATGTATCACCTTTTAGCTACTTTGTCTGTTATGTGTCTAAAAAGGCACCAGGTTATAGACAAACACACAACTGCCTCATATCACAATACGTTTATCTACTGTCTCTCATAAAAAAAGTATGACAATGATAATCGATACCTGTGGTTGATTATGACATATGGCCTCAATGTTCGAGTGTGACTAATATTTGTCACATTTGGTATAATTAAGTGTGGTTAAAGTTTTGATTATCTATAAAATGCCCACACAAACTAATTTAAATGTATCCAAAAACAGTTTGTAAATTTTTTTAATGACCTTTGGACACACTTTTAATAAAAAGTGTGACAGGCCGTTTTTCGGAAAGTGTGACCGTAGGTCATTTTTGTACTAGTGTTTTTAAAATGTTCTATATTTCTCTTTTTAATACGACTAATATAGTTCAATACATATCGATGTAAGGCAAATGGGCAACAAGCTGCGCCGCTAGCCTTTCTGGATGGCAAAGTTAATTCTTTTGAAAACAACATTTGTGAATCTAGGAGATATGACATTAGAATGCATGACCCGTTGGACTCTGTTGAGGAGCATCATTGCCTCTGATGCGAGAAAACCAAATGTTTCAAATGCAAAAGGTACAAACACATGTTGATTTTCTATACATGCATTCTCGTGCTTTGTCACTTTGCACGCAGCAACTTTCAAAGCGACATGCCCTGCTGTGAAACCCCGCTCCTTAAACCGACGAGAGGAGAGACCCTAGTAAGATCTGCACATGCGTGCTTCCCTCCTACCCATCCAAAGACCAAAATGTCAGTCGGGCTAAGTGTGAATCTTCCATCCCGCGGGTCCGTCAATAAGTTCAAAAGTATATTGAGTAGAAGTATCGCTTAAATTTTTATGATTTTTGGAGATTTTTTTTTCTGAGTTTTTTTATAAAAAATAATAATAATTTCTTTTTCAAATTTTCATGATTGTGCTCATTTGGTAGAGAATTAAATATTAAGAACTTTGGTTTTTTTCAGAATTTTTTTTCAAAGAAAAAAAAAGAGTTATACAAAATAACTAAATAAAAAAAACCCAGTTAAACCGAGTGTGACACGTGTCTTGGATGTTGGATGGGGCGCATCTGGCGCGTCGTTTGTGTGTGAAATGAGCGTGACTTTTAAACGGTTATTTTTTCACATTGAATATCAACCTTTAGTTTTTACAAACAAACGTTAAAGATTTGTTCTCACAGTCGTCACTATTGTTCGAGTCCTCACCAGATCCTGATTATCTAAAGTGAATATGTGACTGTCATGTATGTAATATTAGGTACATAACCATCTAAATTGACTTCATTTTGATTAAAAAAACACAATCTTCTTTCATTGATGGATTCTTTCTATTTTATTTTGAACTCATATTATTTTTTATTTAGTAACTTATCCTCAATATTTATGTATTTTGAATGTGTTTTTATTAAACCTTTAGTAGAAGCTCCATAACTTCCTCGGACACCTACTTTATGTATACTTGCATTGTTTTTTTTATGGATTATGGGCTATATATATATATATATATATATATATATATATATATATATATATATATATATATATATATATATATAGGGAAGGGTTATTTGGAAAACAAAAAAAACCCTAAAAATCAAATGCATAAAAAAAATACTTAGAGATCACAAAACTTTTTTTTTGAAAAAATCGCAGCTTTCTATACAAATTCGCTGAAAAAAATTTATTAAAAAAAAATGATTTTTTTTTCAGCGGATTTTAAGAAAATGCTGCGATTTTTTATAAAAAAATTCAAAAAAAAGTTGTGTGATCTCTAAGTATTTTTTTTATGCATTTTTATGATTTTTAGGGTTTTTTTTAAGGTTTTTTTGTTTTCCATAGAACCTAAACCTATATATATATATATATATATATATATATATATATATATATATATATATATATATATATATATATATATATATATATATGAACATTCCAAAAATACGGTTCAAAATTTTCATTTTAAATCATTAATAAAAACCATAAGTATCGTTCATCATATAAAAGTCATAAATCGTGTATCTCAATAATATCATAACATCTGTCAATATATCAAAATCATATATCAAAACATCAGAGTGAATCTTCCCAGGCTAAAAGCTGTGGTCTGTGCCATGTAGTCATCCCGAGCTCTTCTCCTTACTAGCGGAAGTACCTGGAACCAAAACTGAAAACTGTAAGCACGAAGCTTAGTGAGTCTCCCCAAACTACCACATATCATACACATAATCATATAATCGCATATAACATACATTGGGCCCTGTCCTGCTACATCGGGCACTGCCCGGCATCGGTCCCCGCCCGGCATCGAACAAAACTCGGCATACATATGAGCATAACTACTAATACACATAACATGAGCATAGCCACCTAATCATAGACATATAAACGTTCCTCAGGCCCCGCCCGACATCGGACCGAAATCCGAAAAGCATACAAACATTCTTCGAGATCCGCCCCGGCATCGGACCATAGTCTGGAACATACAGATGCAAACACATGCATGAATCACAAAGACATCAAGCATACTAACATTCTTCGGGTACCGCCCCGGCATCGGATCGAAATCCGGAAAAACATATAAATCTACATCGGTCCCCGCCCGGCATCGGACCTTAATCCGGAACATACTAACATACATAAACGGGCTGGCCTTGGTGCCTTTGACCCGTTCCTACTGGAGGAAAACTCACCTCGTAAGCTAACTATGAAATCTCATGTGAGGAATCTTTGACGGCTGCTCCAATGACTCCCCGGCTATCATTATCACAATAACACTTAGTCAAAAATTGATAATCCTTCTTAGGGTAAAATGACCATTTTACCCCTGGTCAAAGTCAACGTTCTAGGTTGACTCAACTCGCCGAGTTGCTCCATCAACTCGATGAGGTCTATAAATCAAAACCCTGAAATTGCGATCCAACTCGTCGAGTCATCCCCCTGACTCGCTGAGTTCCTTGGCTACTCACAGTCGCGATAAAACGAGTCAACTCGTCGAGTCCCTTCACTGACTCGTTGAGTTCTACCTTATACAGAATCGAGACAGATCAACTCAACTCGTCGAGTCCCTCTCTGGACTAGCCGAGTTCCTTAGTCTGTTTGGGCCGTCTTAATAGATTAAGACCCAACTCTTCAGATCTAAGCTTCATACTCCTCATACACCTTGAAAATGTCCTTTTAAGGGTAAAGTTTCCAACTTTACCCGTTAATAGCCCTTCATCATGGGTTTAGCTCAAACCCTAAACCTTTAGGACCTAGATCTTGGTCCACAAGCCATCCATACTCCAAACTAAGGCATATTCACTGAAATCCAGACTCTAAGCACTCCATGAACGCATAAAGTTCTTAACTTTCTCCCAATGCATGGCCTTTTGAAGCTTAAAAGGCTAAAATGGCAACCTATAGCTTGCATGGGGCTTCCATAGCCATAAAGTTTTCACCTTTATGCCATGTGAGCCCTTCCAATTCATAGATCTAAAGTATACCGACTTGGGACGTCCATGTCCCAAAGATGATGTTTCTTGGACCAAAACCCCCCATAAAATGATAAAAAGGAGATCTATCAAGCTATTAAGCAAGGTTGAGACTTGATTACCAGAAAATGAAGAGGATGAGATGTTGTTTCTCGATCTACTAGCTTCTTTCTGAATCTCCAAGCTCCTCCTTCTTCAACAAGCTTCAAAACACACAATCTTCACTCAAAAACAACTTACAAGCTCATACAAGGCACTAGGGTTTCATGGATTAGGGGTTGGGACTTGGAGGCTGGAAATGAGGCCAGCAAGTGGGGATTAGGATGCTTAAGTAGGGTGCAAAACCCCGAATTTAGGGTTTCATCCTGGAAGCCCTACTCGTCGAGTCGAGGCTCTCAACTCGTCGAGTAGGCGACTTAAAATCCCGCGGCCATTCAGGTTTCTACTCGACGAGTTTGGGGCTCCCAACTCGTCGAGTAGCTCCACAAAAGTGAATAAATTATATTTAAATGCGTACCAGGAACCAGACGTTACTATATATATATATATATATATATATATATATATATATATATATATATATATATATATATATATATATAGGGTTAGGTTATAATGTGGATTGTAACTATTGTGTGGATGTACGGATCATTTGTGGTCCAATCATTTTTGGTAATTTAAAATGTGATTATCCTATATATGTAATAAGATCAAAACGGTTTTAAGGGTAATTATGTCAATTTGGTTAACAGTCAAATAAGGAATGTCATATATTCTCCCTACTAACAAAAAATCACACCTGATTTCAATAAATTTGGGATTTGAATTTGATTCTCCAGTTTATGGAGTTAAGAGCTCATAAAGAACCATACAAAACTTTCTCTGATTATGCATTCTTACAAGAATGAACTTACCTAACTTAAAGAATGAACATATAATAAGAATCCATATTCTGACAGAATAAATATACGATAACCTGACCTTACTCATGAATACATGTACATAACTTTTTCTGATTATACATTCTTACAAGAATGAACATTGTCACACCCGAAAACCGTAATGGCGGAAACGTTCGGGGGCGGAGGACGTCATGTTTAGTATCACAAGTCATGCATCATAGTAATCAAAGTAATAAACAACCATTTCATTAGAAATAAAGTGTTTACAAAGTATGTGGTTCACATAACATAGACTACAAAGTAAATAACAAAACAAGACATGAAGCTATTATGCTCCATCTTCTGCATCCCAGTGCGCGTACCTATCTACTGGTCTTCTAAGAATACAAGTTATTTTGAAAGAGTAGATCAGCATTTAAGCTGGTGAGTTCATAAGATTTTAGTGATGTAAGTAAGTTGCAAGTTCTTTTAGAAAAGTTTGTCGGTTCCTCCAGAAAATCCTATATTTCCTGCTTTGATGAAAGATAAGTAAAAATGACTCTACAATTCTTTCGATGAGTACTAAATGGATACAAGTTATATAAAAACCAGAGCAAACAAACAATCGGTTGTGTGTATCTGCCCTAAGCCCACAACCAAACAAGGAACAGGAAATGAGGCGGAAGGCACACATCCTATTGTTTGTTAGATCATCGTTGTATATAACCCTGGCGTATTCACTTGGTACTCACGGAGTTAACTGTAATAGTTCCTTTATATTTGATGAAAAGATTTTTTAAGAAAACCCTTATTTATTTTAGTAAAAATGGTAACCACAATAGTTCCTTCTGTAATCACTTAGTTTATACTAGCTATATATAATCTAATATCGAACAGATAGTTAGTTGTGTGAATATGCCCTAAGCCCACAACCAAACAAGGAACAGGAAGTAAGGCGGAAAGCACACATCCAACTACCTATCGGATATTAATTATATATAACATTGATGTATAAACTAAGGTATTATAGAATTAACCACCTAAGGTCCTTTAAGTTATACTGGTTTAAATAAATGGATTAAACCTTTACTGGTAAGTTTCTAGTTTTGTCTACCAAATGTTCTATTTGAAAAGTATGTTTTGTACTAGAAAACGATGTATTGAATTAGTATACTATGACCTGGCCCATACCTGGTACTCCTTATGATTACTTGGTTTATACGGAATATATATATATATATATATATATATATATATATATATATATATATATATATATATATATATATATATATATATATATATAGCTAAGATCGAATAGATACTAGGTTGGGTGAATCTGCTCTAAGCCCACAACCAAACAAGGAACAGGGAATGAAGCGGAAAGCACACATCCTACTACCTGTCGGATCCGATTAATATATATCCCTGATGTATAAACTAAGGAATCATAAAGTTAGCATTATAGGCCCCTTCCTACTGAATGTACTAGACTCGATTGTTCTGATTGTCGCTTGTAAGTTTTCCCTAGTTTATAACTATCTTAACGCGAAAATAGTTTGTATTAACTTTCAAGTGGAAATGTCACAATATGAAAGTAATGGGAAAAATGTAAGTACATAGTTGTCTTTTAAATTGACATACTGAAGTATTGATTACCTTAAAACTAGTTTGTTTTATTAAGGTCACAATGTGATGTGGTTGTACCCATACTATACGCTCTCCCTGTAAGAGATTCTGGTTACAAAACGCAACTTCAGCAAACAAATTGCTAAGCCGTGAGATAGTCTCACATTAAAGTTATCTTGATCTTGTATACCACATTTATTATCACCTTTTGTTTAGAACAATGAGTTAGTGATCATTGGTATAATTTAGTTAATCATGATTTGTTCTTCTGTTACAGTATATAGTATGTTCTTTCTGTTATCGTGTATTGTATCTACCTCCATGTTTCTCTTTATAGTATGTTCTCTATGTTATCGTGTATTGTATCTACCTCCCTGTTTCTCTTTATAGTATGTTCTTTATGTTATCGTGTATTGTATCTACCTCCCTGTTTCTCTTTATAGTATGTTCTCTATGTTATCTTGTATTCTATCTACCTCCCTGTTTCTCTTTATAGTATGTTCTCTCTGTTCTAGTGTAAACTGAACCCTTAAACTATACCTATTATAGTTTACTAGTATGTTTACTTGAATTGATACTGGCCTGAAGAAAAGACTTATTTATCTACTAAGTTATGATTGTTCTTTAAAAACGGAGTTTTATAAACTATAAAGTAACATAACTTAAAAAGAGTTTTCGAAATGTTTTGACCACTTATAAATACATAAGCAATCTGTTAAAATGATGTTTATAGCAAAACATTTACACAATTATCATTATGTTCAACTTGTATTCCCCCCCCCCCACCTTAAAAGCATTTAAAATGGTTAAAAGATTGATTATAGGGGTATGAACTCACCTTATGTGGGTGATTCAATCGAATATGCGCGTAAGGATGAGAAGTTCCACGCATGAAGTTCCGAGACACAATCGAGTCCTAAATGACATATATGGCATATATTGGCATGAATTTAGTGTTTAAAAGCAACTAACATGCAAGGAAACACCCTTGGAGACCAAGAAACACTTGGACTAAGTGTTAGAATCACATGTGATTCATCAAAGGGGTGTATACGGCCTAACCATGGAGTGTACGGCCATGGGTGTACGGCCATGGAGTGTACGGCCATGGAGTGTACGGCCGTACATCATGGTAAAATATGCACAAGAGGGTGTTTGAACAATGGGGAAGCTAGAGGGTCTATTGCTCAACAAGAATGTGCACTAAGTTCTCATTTTGGAGGGCCTTTGGGAGTGTTTTGAGGGGTGTACGGCCATACAAGGGTGTACGGCCGTACACTCCTTTTGTTCTTGCAAAATTGTCGTTTCTAAGGTGTTTAACAAGAGATATTAACATGTACTAAGCATAGGGAAAGGATACTAACGATTTGGAGGCTCAAGGAGGGTTTACGGCCACTAAGAACAAGTGTGTGTTCTTGGTTTTCTTGGTGAAAGATGAAGATCTTGAAGATCTATCCAAAAAGATGATTTCCATGGATGAAATAAAAGGGTGATACATGATTAAGAAGGATAAATACACAAGGATGGAAGAATCACTTACGTTTTTGATGATCTAGGATGAAGAACTCGATGATAGTTGAGAGAGAATCCGATTTCTAGACATGGAAATGAGAGGAATGACTAGAAATGAAGGGATACCCTTCATATGGGGGTGGGTGTACGGTCAACATGGGTGTACGGTCGTACACCCATGTGTACAGCCATACACTCCCTTGGATAGAGTGTTCGGCTCGATTTCAATGCGAAGAACTCAAGCTGACACTTCCCTGAGCCCATAGCTTGATTGTACTGAGTCTTGAACCCTTAAACAGACTCTAAACAATGCTAAAAGATAGCAGAAACAGGTCTGACACTCGGTTGAATTGAATGGTTGGGCTTACGAGGCAAAAAATTTCGGGTTGTCACATCATCCCCCTGTTAGATGGAATTTCGTCCCGAAATTAGCTTTCTTAGCAGTACTACTGGGGTTGTGCTACTCTGATTTGCAGAATACACACTCGTAGACCTGGAAAATTTTCCCTAATGTCCATGATAGGATTCATACCTGGTCCATCTATCATTAACTCGAGTATACAAGTCGTATATGATTAAGATTAGTTAGACGGTTGGATGTGCGACTCTGCCCCAGGTCCACAACCAAACAAGGAACAGGAAATAGGGTGGAAGCACACATACTAAATCTGCGTAATCATAATCATATACCACCCTCGCGTATACACTGAATAGTGATAGATGGGCTGTATTCGTCCTTAGCCTATGTGCTTCAACTTGGTCTGTTAAACGAGTGGTATTTCGGGAAGGTCTGCGGAACATACGGCGGCAAGGCTTTGGAGGGAAAAGTACTCTTCGCATGAGTACTTCGGGGTTTTAGAATACGAGGGACAAAACTGAGGTCTAGGTCGGACTGTCTTTACGAATGACGAAGATTTCTGAATTTGACGGTCAAGGCGATAGAAACATATGAACTTAGTATGGTGAGGACCACACCAACTCATGACGAATGATAGCAACAGACTCTTTACTGAACAAAAGTTTAGCCGATTTGAAAGAAATGTATGTTATACGATGATGTATCCCTAGTGTGCTCGACAATGTACTCTGAGTATACTTTCTAGTGATTTCTGTTTTCTCCTTGATGTTAACACTTCTACGTATCGTACCGCGATGAGCGAGTACATACTGTGAAAGTGCTTTGATAACTAGTGTCGATACTTTATACTATTATCCTCCTCGGTACCACTATGATCGCCTAGAATATACAAGTTATGAATAATTAAGATGAATAAGGCAGTCGATTGAGTAACTCTGCCCCAAATCCACAACCAAACAAGGAACAGGAATTAAGGTGGAATCACTCAATCTAAGTCTGCAAAATATTAGCTATGCACAACCCTGATGTACATACTAAGCCATCATAGCTTCTCTGAACGGATCTTTTAGTTCTCTTGAATCATGTGACTTGTTCCGATAAGTGAGTTATTATAATTACTTTTAAATGTTTTCCCCAAGTTTTAATCTTATATAAATATAAATTAATTTTTAAAGTAATTCTTATTTTATTTCGAAAACGTACCGCTGCTCGCTAGCGACTCCGGGGTAGATTCTCCTGCGGTGATCATCAGAATTCATCCATCCGCTCCTGAGTTCTTTGTTATCGGGCAGTCCTTCTTGTAGTGTCCATTCTCACCACAACCATAGCAGGCTTGGTTTTCTTCAACACCAGGGACTTGGGAGATCGGTTGAGCCGGTGCCTTGCAGAAACGGACTGTGTGTCCCTTTCTGTGGCAGTTCAGGCACTGCATTTCCCGACATACTCCGGTGTGGTGATAGTTGCACTTTCCACACTTTGGGAGAGTTCCAGCATATCAGCTGGCAGGTGCTGGAGTAGCAGGTGTTGTGGCGGCGTATATAGTACCCGTTTGTTGCTCCTGCGGGGGTTCGTGTGTTGTTCGATTCTTCTTCCTGTTGTTCCCCGACTTCCGTTTATAGTCCTCTACTTTTGATGGCTCGGGAACGGGGACTACCACGCCATGGCGGACTCCATGGTCAATGAGTCGTTGGGCCAGGCGTTTGGCACTATCGAATGTGGTTGGGTTAGAAGACAGTACATCTCCTTGAATCAGGGCAGATAAACCCCAGATGTACCTCTCTATCTTCTTGCTCTCCGGGGTAACCATCCCGGGGCATAGTGCTGCCAGGTCGCTAAACTTGTCAGTGTAGGCCACTATGTGTGAGCCGATCATGGTGTGCTCCCATAGTTTTTGTTCCAGCTTTTGAACTTCGCCCCTCGGGCAATATTCTTCCAACATCATCTCTTTCAGGTTCTCCCAACCTATTGAGTTAGCCACTGATAGGGTCAGTGACTTAACATGGCTATTCTACCATGTTAGGGATCTGTCTGAGAAGGTGCAGGCAGCAAACTTCACTTTGCTCCCTTCTGGACACGAACAGATTGCAAAGACCGAATCTGTTTTCTCGAACCATTGCATCAGAGCGATGACTCCACCATTTCCATTAAAGGATTTGGGTTTGCAGTTCATGAAGTCCTTATACGAACACTCCCTTGGGTGTCCATGAGTAACTCCGGGGTTGGTTAAGTGAGTACCGCTACCAGATCCTAAGGTATCACTTTCACCGATGTGAGCTAGAGCAGTTGCCACTGCGGCTGATATCGCTGCTTGGAGAGCAGCAGGATCGAATTGTGGAGGAAGTAGTGGCGGTTGAGTTGGAGTTATCGGAGTAGTGCGTCTGTTTGATCTGCGATGAGGCATCTTTGCTAAAAGAATACAAAGATGAGATGGAATAAGTCTATAGCAGTGGATATAAGCCAAAAGCTGAAAGACAAGGTTATCCTAGTTCTGAGTGTATCTAGTTCTGACTTTCATAGGGTTTTGGAAATAATTCATAAAAGAGTCTGTGTAAAATAAACTTTATGAATCATAAGTGGCTATCCTCGAATGAATATCTATGAATTGAATAACTGTTACCAGTTGCACGAAAGAAAATAATCCTAACACATAATGTGAGCAGTGTCTCCACCAGCTCACTAAGTCAAACAAGATTATTATTTATTAGTGTGACGCATAAGACGTTTTGGTTACTTCGGCTGATCCTTCTTTGAAAACTTCTCATGAACCTGCTCTTGTTCCTCCTTGACTCTTCTGTTGACTGCTATGAGGTAGTGGTTGATGAGTTTGAGCCATAAGAACTTTCCTATGTGCACATGCAAACCCTAATGCTTGGATCTAGGTTTCTCTATTGTAAATGCAATTTATCCAAGTCTTGCAACCCCTAGATCTAGTGTATACAATTCGAACTTGACATAAGAAACTCAGACCTAGATGATTACCTATTGTTGCTTGCTTGAATCTTCTTGTTCTTGGAGCTTAGAGTCACAAGTGTCACTCCTCTAATGGCTTACAAACACCAATTGGCAAGAGGGAAATATGAGAGAGGGTAAGGACTTATGATTTTCGGCTCTAGGGTTTCCAGGAGAACAAGTGGCTGAAAATCATATCCCAAGGGTCCTATTTATACTGTGAGCAATTAGGGTTTCAGTCAAAGCCCTAATGGACAACTTAATCACCAAGCAGCCCATGGAACCTTCTGGAATAAGGCCTTGGACGAAATCTAGATGGGTTCCTACCCACAATTTCGTCCACCCCTTTAGCCATAAAGGTTTCCCTAGCCCAAAATACAACTATCACACATTTGACAGTTTAAACCCCTTTATTCAATTAATCTCTTTTAGTCACCAAATTAATTCTCAATTAATTTATGACTAATATTAATTAAATAATATGATTATTACTTTAATATATTATTCTCATAATATATTCATAAACCATAATATATTATCTCTCTCTATAAATCACCCTGTCAAGTTGCTATGGTGAAGGCAACCCAAAAGGACCATACACAACCGGGTCAAATACTTACCAAATATAGTTACGGGCTTAAACACTAATCCAACAGTCTCCCACTTGGAACACTACCTGTCCTTTAGATAAGGGATCGTATGATCCTCTGTTCTTGATATCGTGCAGACAATCACATGGAACATAGTCATACTTATTGTCCAACAGTTTGTTTCTCGATCTTGGATTCTTTTGACATAGAACTTAATTGAACACATCAATTCATTCCTGACCGGTCCTGGAACTTAAGTCAAATCAAATCATCGAGGGTCCTTGATATCGGTTTTACCCTCTTAGGATAAAAGGAACAGATAAACTTCGACTTATATGCATTTACTATCCACTAATCAAATCATACACAACAATGTGTTTTATAACATCAAGTTACTGATGCGTTTACGCATTATCAATGCACAACCAATTAGCAAACAATAAACCATATATCTAGGTTTTAAGACCATATGATATTATCATCTTGCGATCACTCGTGATAAATTCCATGAAGTGATTCCAGCAAGTGTAGGTTTATTCCAATGCTCAAAACTTGTTCATAAGCACTCATGAACGTTGTAGCAAACTTTTGCTATGTCTAATACTCTTTAGACAATCTACACACCAATTCATGACAGTCTTCATTCATATCTACTTCCAACATATGAACGACTGTGGACGGTTTGAATAATCTCTTGTTATTCAGGAAGTCAAAACATGCAAAATGAAACAATATGTAAATGATTAACATAAGACAGTAACATTACTAATAAATAATACTCTTTTATTTAATCATCGAATGTTAATTACAATTTATCTATTACACGTTTCTAAACTATCTAATCTAAACTAATATCGTCCTTCAGCCCGATGCTCCTAGCGTGTTGCAAGTCCTTAACCCTGCCCAGTCCCTTCGTAAGCAGATATGTTGGGTTATCCTCTGACGATACCCTCTTCACTACGAGGAGTCCTTCTTCCACTCGATGTCGAATAAAATGATATTTTCTGTTGATATGTCGAGATCTACCATGATCCCTCGGTTCCTTGGTCAAGGCAACCGTTCCTTCATTATCACAGAAAATTTCCATAGGCTCTTGTATGGCCGGCACAACTCCAAGGTCTCCGATGAAGTTCTTCAACCATAATGCCTCCTTGGACGCTTCGCTCGCCGCTATATACTCTGATTCGAACGTTGAATCCGCTACGGTCTCCTGTTTGGAACTTTTCCAAGTCACTGCTCCTCCATTAAGGGTAAAGACCCATCCCGACTGCGAACAGTACTTGTCCCTGTCGATCTGAAAACTGGCGTCACTATACCCTCACACCTCTAAGTCATCACTCCCACCGAGGACTAGAAACCATTCCTTGGTCCTCCGAAGGTACTTAAGAATATTCTTGACTGTGGTCCAATGTGCTTTGCCAGGGTTCCCTTGATATTTGCTGACCATGCTCAAAGCGAATGCCACATCAGGGCGAATACAAGTCATAGCATACATGATCGAGCCAACTGCGGAAGCGTAAGGTACTCGGCTCATCTCTGCTATCTCGACTTCAGTACTCGGACATTGAGTCTTACTCAACTTGGCATTACTTTGGATTGGTAACTCCCCTTTCTTTGAATTCTCCATACTAAAACGTTATAGTACCTTGTCCAAGTAAGTATTCTGTCTAAGTCCTATTAGTCTCTTACTTCTGTTTCTCACTATCCTTATTCCCAAAATATAGGAAGCCTCTCCGAGGTCCTTCATATCAAAGCACTTCCCGAGCCAGGACTTAACCTCCTGCAGTGTCGGGATGTCGTTTCCTATGAGTAGTATGTCGTCGACATACAATATGAGGAAGCTTACTATACTCCCACTGGCTTTGACATATACACATGACTCATCCTCGTGTCGCAGAAAGCCAAACTCTTTGACCTTCTCGTCAAAACAAAGATTCCATCTGCGAGACGCTTGCTTAAGTCCATAAATGGACTTCTCAAGCTTACACACTTTATTGGGATGCTTCGTATTGACAAAAACCTCTGGCTGAGCCATGTAAAAAACCTCAGCCAACTTCCCATTAAGGAAAGTGGTTTTGACATCCATTTGCCATATTTCATTGTCATGAAATGCAGCAATGGCCAGCATCACCCTGATAGACTTTCGCAACTGGTGAGAAGGTTTCATCGTAGTCAACTCCAGGAGTTTGAGTGAAACCCTTCGCAACCAACCGCAGCTTATAAGTGTGCACATTTCAATCCACGTTAGTCTTCTTCTTGAAGATCCACTTGCACCCGACCGTCTTACGACCTGGTACATGGTCAACCAAATTCCAAACTTGGTTGTCATACATGGACTGAATCTTGTTGTCCATAGCCTCTTTCCATTTCGCAGACTCCGGGCCTGCCATGGCTTCCTTATAGCTGTTAGGTTTGTCCAGATTCACTAGAGTACTATCACTAATGAATGTATCCCCTTCTGTAGTAATATGAAAACCATAAAACTGGGGTGGAGCATTAACCCTTTCGGAAAGTCTAAGAGGCAAGGACTCGTCAATTGGTTCAACTGGAGTTTCCTCCTCAGGTTAAGCGCCAGTGTTAGAGGTTCCTTCATCGCTCGACTCTTGAAGCTCTTCAAGATCGATTTGCCTCCCACTGTCTCCTTGGCTTATGAGTTCTCGCTCTCGGAAAAACCCTTTCCTCGCAACAAAGACAACATTGTTACTCGGTCTGCAGAAGAGATATCCAAAGGATTTCTGTGGGTAGCTGATGAAAATACATTTCTCACTACGATGTTTGAGCTTGTCGTGAGTCTCTCGTCTTACGAAAGCCTCGCAACCCCAAACCTTGATATGTGCTAACGAGGGAGCTTTCCATGTCCACATCTCGTGAGGTGTTTTGGCAACCTTCTTCGTAGGGACTAAGTTAAGGATATGGGCGGCAGTCTCTAAGGCATACTCCCAGAATGAGATAGGTAGTGAAGCACGACTCATCATGGAATGAACCATGTCTAGCAAGGTTCGATTACGCCTCTCAGCTACACCATTCAACTGTGGTGTCCTAGGTGGCGTCAATTGCGAAACTATTCCGCATTCCTTAAGGTAGTCGTGGAATTCAAGACTTAGGTACTCTCCACCTTGATCAGATCGAAGCATCTTGATTTTCCTGCCCAACTGATTCTCCACTTCTTGTTTAAACTCTTTGAACTTTTCAAAGGTTTTTGACTTGTGCTTGATTAAGTAGATATACCCATATCTGCTATAATCGTCTGTGAAAGTCACATAGAAGCGGTTCGCATCCCTTGTGGTGGATCTAAAGGGTCCACATACATCTGTATGTATGAGATCCAATAAACCCTCACCCCTCGCACAAGTCCCAGTGAAGGGTGACTTGGTCATCTTTCCAAGTAAACAAGACTCGAACACGTCATCGTCCCTAAGGTCGAATGACTCAAACACTCCATCCTTTTGGAGTTGGGCTATGTGTTTCTTGTTGACATGTCCAAGACGACAATGCCACAAGCATTCTTTATCCATACTATTGGAAGAATCCACACACAACACATCATTTCCTAAGTTATCTACAACCATCACAGTTTCATGTATTCCATTACAAGGCAATGCTTCAAAATATAAAACATTATTAAGATAAGCATAAATAGAACCCTTTTCATTATCAAATGAATATCTAAAACCTTGTCTATATAAACCATGAAATGAAATAATGTTTCTTTCCATATCTGGCGAATAGCAACAATTGTTTAAATCTAAATTTAATCCATTACTAAGCACTAAGGAATATACTCCAATCTTGGTGACAGGCGACGATCTTCTGTTTCCCATGATCAGATTCATCCTTCCATGCTCCACATCCCTATTTTTTCTTAGTCCCTGCAAATCAGAACATATGTGAAAACCACATCCAGTATCAAGAACCCAAGAAGTAGCATGTGATAAATCATTAGATTTAAAAAAGATGACTTGATCTTCCCATCCTTGATGGCCTGCAGATATTCTGGGCAACTTCTCTTCCAATGCCCTAACTTGTGGTAGTAGTGGCACTCTACCTCCTTAGGGTTAGAGTTGGGTTTAGCAGAACCAACTTTGGTTCCACTAGAAGAGGTATCATCTTGGGACTTTCCTTTGCGGTGGCTCTTTGAGGGAGCCTTCCTATTCTTACCCTTCCCTTGTCCTATTGCCCAGATAGGAGCAGCAGCGGGAGTTGGAGTTGATGCAACAGATTTATCCTTGAGGTTGCTCTCAGCAGTCCTCAACAAGCACTGAAGCTTGCTCAAGGAGACCTCCTCCTTATTCATGTGATAGGTCATGCGGAACTGGCTATAGCAGGGAGGCAAGGAGTGAAGGATAATATCAATTGTCGGCTCTTCATCAAAGTTCACATTCAACTTTAGCATGCGATCAACATATCTTTGCATCTTTTGCAGATGAGTGGTAAGGGACTCTCCATTACCCATTTTGGTAGTGATCATCGAAGTGATGATCTCGTACCTTTCTTGCCAAGCGCTCTGGTGGTACCGGTCCATCAGATCTTGGTGCATCTCGTAGGGGTACATGTCCTCATAGGACTTTTGGAGTTCTACAGTCATAGTCTCCAGCATGATGCAATGGACTTTCGTGGCATCACGCTCGTGGGCCTCAAAGGCCGCGATCTCTTCAGCAGAGGCAGTGTTGATGTCAATCTCCTTCAGCTTCTCATCGAGAACATACTCTTTGTCCTCGTAGCGAGTGACCATGCGAATGTTGCGGATCCAATCATTGAAATTGGACCCATCAAAGATCACTCTCCCACACAAGTTCATGAGTGATAATGAGCCAACGGAGTTTGAACCAGAAGTGTTGTTGTTGACGTTCAACATCTGAAAAAGAAAAAGAACAAGGTTTGATTAGAAACGAATTCCCCAATTAAACACCCAAAATGAGAAATTAGGGCTAGGAACCAACAACATTATTCACAAATTAGAAAAGGGATGCCGTAATCTAACAAGCGAATAATTTGAAGGTAAGTGAATGTCGATTCACTAATTCTCCACCATGAAAAACGAAAAAGAGATTAAGTTTTAAATGTATTGAAAAACTCCTAGATCCTTTGAGATTCATTGAACTTCAATGACATGTTTAAATCTCGATATGCCCCTCTAGTTTGTGACTGGGATACCGAGGATCACAAAGCGGGTGTGAATAATGCAAATGTACATGGTGCCCTCATTGTTACAGTCACCTATTCGATGTGCCGATTAACCACACACGCTCCATCGAACTATGAAAAACAATGAGTCACCCTTTGCCACCATTGCTTAGAACCCAATTAATGTGCCGGTTAACTACACACGCTCCATTTGATGGGTTTTGAGCATTCTAACACTTCCTAAGTGTACATGCAACCCTAATAACCTTGGATCTATGTTTGTCTAATAATCATGCAAAGTTGAATTCCAAGGTTATATTCCTATCTAGCATACATGGGGAACATTTTTAACTTGAATGAAAGATAGAATAACTTACCTTGTTGTTGATTATGATCCTTGAAACCTTGTGAGCCTAGCACCCCAAGTATGATGCCTCAAATGCTTCACACAACACCAAATGCAAAGGAGTAAACTTTGAGAGAATCTTACACTTGCAAAATCGGCTCTAGCCCTCTTGTTTCTTAGTGTCGTAGATTTTGGTGGAGAACATGTTGCTTATATAGTGTGTCACATCTAGGGTTACACCATGTAAACCCTAATGTGGCATGACTCTTCATTTCCATGACCCATGGGTTTGTAACTCCCATGGAGCATCCTATGGGTGGAACCCAACTTGATAATCCATGGAGCCTCTTAGCCCACTATATAAGATACGGAAGATTTACATAATCAACCCATATATTTAATTAGTTATCTTTTGATCACTTAATTAATTCTAAATTAATTCTTGATCAAACTAATTAAATAATATTATTAATATATCAGAACTTAAAATATATTAATAAACCATAAGTGTTATTTCTCTCATTTTAGTTTATCCAATTGCATGGTGCCATGCAACCCAAATGGACCATGCTGGGTCGGGTCAAGTACATACCAGAAATAGTTATGGACTTATACACCTTATCCAACAGTCTCCCACTTGGATAAGTCTAATAACTATAACTGCAATACTTCAGGAACCGATCGGCAATCGTAGCTCTTTCAAGGTCTCTCGGAACTGAGAAGATGATGATACGCCATTTAAGATAAGTGATCATATAATCCTCTGTTCTAGATATCAGCCGGACAAATACATGGAACAATGTCTTACTTATTGTCCAGCAGTTTGTTTCCCGATTTCCGATTTGTTTGACAAAGAACTTAATTGAACACATCAACTTAGTTCTGACCGGGCCCGGTACATAGGTCAAAACAAAATCATCGAGGGGCCCAGATATCAGCTTCTAATCCAAGAAGGAACAGATAAACTTCGACTCATATGTTTGTTCTACCACTCATTGAATTATACACAAAAGCACGTTTTATAACATCGAGTTACCAATGCGTTAACGTACAATCAATGCATAACCAACTCATAAGTAACAAATCATATCTCTAGGTTTGAAGACTTATATGATATTACCGTCTCACGATCACTCGAGATAAATTCCATGAAGTGATTCCAGTGAGCGTGGGTTGAGTCCAATGCTCAGAACTTATGAGCACTCATGAGTGTTGTAGCCATGTCCTACAGCTTAGACCTCTGCAACCAATCATGACAGTCTTGATTCATACCTACTTCTGACATATGACCGACTGTGGAGGTTCGAATAATATGATATACCAAACATAATTATTCTGGAAGTCAAAACATGCAAAAGAAATATAGTAAACGATCGACAAGAGATAGCAACACTTTACTCATAAATAAAACACCTTTTATTCATCATCTAATGTCAATTACACTTTACAAATTTCAAGGTTATCTAACTACTAAATCTAATATCATCCTTCAGCCCTATGCTCCGAGCATGCTGGAGATGCTTAACCCGAGTCAGTCCCTTCGTGAGGGGATCTGCTGGATTCTCATCCGATGATACCCTCTTTGCTACGAGGAGTCCTTCTTCTATTCGATGTCTGATGAAATGGTATTTTCTGTCGATGTGTCTGGATCTCCCGTGATCCCTTGGTTCCTTGGCTAAGGCAACTGCACTTTCACTATCACAGAAAATTTCCATTGGCTCTTTAATAGCTGGTACAACTCCAAGGTCTCCAATGAAGTTCTTCAGCCATATCGCCTCCTTTGCTGCCTCGCTAGCTGCTATATACTCTGATTCGCAAGTTGAATCAGCCACTGTCTCTTGCTTGGAACTCTTCCAAGAAATTGCTCCTCCATTTAAGGTAAAGACCCAGCCTGACTGAGAGCGGAAATTATCCCTATCAGTCTGAAAGCTAGCATCACTATACCCTACAACTCTCAAGTCTTCACTCCCACCGAGGGTAAGGACCTAGTCCTTAGTCCTCCGTAGGTACTTGAGGATATTCTTTACCGCAGTCCAGTGTGCCTTGCCAGGGTTCCCCTGATACCTGCTAACCATGCTCAAAGAAAAGGCTACATCAGGTCGAGTACACGTCATAGCATACATGATCGATCCTACAGCCGAAGCATAAGGTATTCGACTCATTTCTGCTATCTCAGCCTCAGTACTAGGGCTTTGTGTCTTACTCAATCTGGCGTTACTCTGGATGGGTAACTCTCCTTTCTTGGAGTCCTGCATGCCGAATCTCTTCAACACCTTATCCAAGTAAGTACTCTGACTAAGTCCAATTAGTCTTTTACTCCGGTCTCTCAAGATCCTTATCCCTGGAATATAGGCAGCTTCTCCTAGGTCCTTCATAGAGAAACACTTCTCAAGCCAGGACTTAACTTCCTGCAGAGTTGGGATGTCATATCCAACAAGGTTCGATTACACCTCTCAGCTACACCATTCAACTGCGGTGTCCTGGGAGGTGTCAATTGTGAGACAATCCCACATTCCCTAAGATAGTCGAGGAACTCTGAACTAAAATACTCACCACCTCGATCGGATCGAAGCATCTTAATGTTCCTGCCCAATTGATTCTCGACTTCCTGTTTAAACTCTTTAAACCTCTCAAAAGTCTCTTACTTATGCTTGATTAAGTAGACATATCCATATCTATTGTAATCATCAGTAAAAGTCAAATAATAACGATTAGCATCCCTTGTGGCATGTTTGAAGGGCCCACACACATCTGTGTGTACAAGATCCAACAAACCTTCACCCCTCTCACAAGAACCTGTGAAGGGTGACTTTGTCATTTTTCCAAGTAAGCATGATTCGCAACTATCATCTGACTTTAGGTCAAATGACTCCAATACTCCATCCTTTTGGAGTTGGCCTATGCGTTTCTTGCTTATATGTCCAAGACGACAATGCCATAATGATGCTTTATCCAAGTTATTATTATTAACAGAATCAATACACAATACATTATTTCCTAAGTTATCAACCACAGATACAGTTTCATACACGCCATCACAAGGTAATGCTTTAAAATAAAGAACATTATTAAAGAAAGGATTAATCGAACCAACTTCATTATCAAATGAAAAGGTGAAACCTTGTTTATACAATGCATGAAAGGAAATAATGTTTCTTGCCATTTCTGGCGAATAACAACACTTATTCAAATCTAAACTAAACCCACTACTTAGCAATAAAGTATAAACTCCAATCTTGGTGACAGGTAAAGCTTTCCTATTCCCCATGATTAAGTTTATTCTTCCATGCTCCACATTCTCACTTCTTCTTAGTCCCTGCAAATCAGAACAGATATGAATACCACAACCGGTATCAAGGACCCAAGAATTAGAATGGGGTGAGTTATTAGATAAGATAGTGTAAATACCTGCATGGTTGGGTTTAACTATACCATCCTTCACATCTTGCTGGTATTTTGGGCAGTTCCGCTTCCAATGTGACTTTTCATGGCAATAGAAGCATTCAGCCTCTTTTGGGTCAGAAGAAGGAGTGACGAAACCTTTCTTGGTTCCACTTGAAGAAGAGCCATCAAGGGTCCTAGCCTTGGTACCCTTCGAAGAGCTCTTCCTCTTCTTCCCTCTACCTTTCCCGATTGCCAAAACTGGGGTGGAGTTTGGAGTAGGAGTGTTAACAACCGACTTACCCTTAAGACCTGTTTCTGCAGTCTTGAGGAGTCCCTGAAGTTTGCTGAGTGTGACCTCTTCCTTATTCATGTGATATGTCATGCGGAATTGATCATAACACGATGGTAAGGAGTGCAAAATGATATCTATTGCAAGCTCCTCAGGGAAGTTCACATTAAGCTTCAGCAACCGATCCACATACCTTTGCATTTTCTGCATGTGGCTCGTGACGGATTCCCCGTCCTTCATCATGGTTGTTATGATAGAGCATATGATTTCATACCTCTCTTGTCGTGCACTTTGATGGTATCTTTCCATCAGATCTTGGTGCATTTCAAAAGGGTAGAAGTCCTCATAGGACTTTTGGAGTTCCGCTGTCATGGTGGCCAACATGATGCATGCCACTTTTGTAGCATCCCTTTCATGTGCCCGGAAGTCAGCGATCTCGCCAGAAGCAGCATTGTTTGAAGACATCTGAAAGAAGAGAACAAGATTAGTTTAGATATTAAGAAAGTCCTTAATAAAACACCCAAATGTAATATTAAGGCTAGGATCCAATCACAATATATTATAACTTAGAAGAGGTATGTCATAATCCAAGCTATAACATATTTGAAAGGTAGGTGAATGACGATTCACCAATTTCCACCATGAAAAACGTAATATAAATATTAGGTTTTTAATTGGTTCTTAGAAATTCCTAGATTCTTTTGAGATTCAATGAACTTTTCAAAGGCATGTTTCAATCTCGAGTGTGCCCTCCAAGTTTTGTGACTGGGATACCGAGGATCACAAAACGAGGTGTGAAGTAACCATGCAAATCACTTGGTACCCTCAAGGTTTATCACTCAATCGATGTGCCGGTAAACCACACACGCTCCACCGATGCTATGGTAAACCTTAAGTCACCCTTTACCTACCTTGTTAAGTCCAAGTTAGTGTGCCGGTTAACCACACACGCTCCACCAACGACTTAAACAAAGTGTAAAGTGTAATTTCATGGATTAGCACCTTATTCACATTTTCCTAAAGTAACTAAGATTGGGAATTTAATAAAAGCATTTAGTTACTTTATAATATTCATCATACTTTTAATGAGAATTTATAAGTCCTTGTCTTACCCGTTCGGCTAACGACCCTCCACCGATCAAGGAAGCGGTGGGTGAGAGTGGACACCCATTAAGTTGCCATTTTATAGGCAACAACCTTATACCCCCCTTATAGACCGGCTTCGTGATAGAGGCGTACTAGCGGTAAGACGACTTGTTGTTATACATATATATATTAGTAACTTATAATATTATAAAGTATAAGGGTTGAATTTTAACTTTTAAAATTCTAAGGGTTGAAACTAAAGTTTTAATCAAGACTTTACATGTTCCAAAACTTGAGGGCAAGTTTTGTAAACTTCCAAAACTTTTCATTTCTTATAACTTATGAATTAATTGAGTAATAAAAATGAAGACTCTTCATTTTTATAACTCTTGTGTTCTTTTAATGGCTTTAATAAAAGTGAGACTTTTGGTTTTCCATAACTTGAGGACAAGTTATGGACTCCATTAAAACACATTATGATCATGAATTAAACTACCATGAAGGTTACAAACAATTCCTATGATCATCTAATCTTCATAAGTTCAAGAACATGAATATGAACACTTTCAAGAATCAAAAATTACACTTAAAAAAAACTTGTAATTTTAATAATTGTCATTGTAAATGGATTAGCATAAACATTACACCATCTAAAACAAGCTTTAAAACATCAAAACAGTTTAGGGTAATGTTTCTAGTCCATTTCCAGCAACAAATGTGCAAACTTTCATACGAGCAGAAAACAGAAAAACGATTTTTTTTTCAAGCTGTATGCACACAAAAAAAAAACAAACAAACCTAGGCTCTGATACCACTGATGGGTTTTGAGCATTCTAACACTTCCTAAGTGTACATGCAACCCTAATAACCTTGGATCTATGTTTGTCTAATAATCATGCAAAGTTGAATTCCAAGGTTATATTCCTATCTAGCATACATGGGGAACATTTTTAACTTGAATGAAAGATAGAATAACTTACCTTGTTGTTGATTATGATCCTTGAAACCTTGTGAGCCTAGCACCCCAAGTGTGATGCCTCAAATGCTTCACACAACACCAAATGCAAAGGAGTAAACTTTGAGAGAATCTTACACTTGCAAAATTGGCTCTAGCCCTCTTGTTTCTTAGTGTCGTCGATTTTGGTGGAGAACATGTTGCTTATATAGTGTGTCACATCTGGGGTTATACCATGTGAACCCTAATGTGGCATGACTCTTCATTTCCATGACCCATGGGTTTGTAACTCCCATGGAGCCTCCATGGAGCATCCTATGGGTGGAAACCAACTTGATAATCCATGGAGCCTCTTAGCCCACTATATAAGATATGGAAGATTTACATAATCTACCCATATATTTAATTAGTTATCTTTTGATCACTTAATTAATTCTAAATTAATTCTTGATCAAACTAATTAAATAATATTATTAATATATTAGAACTTATAATATATTAATAAACCATAAGTGTTATTTCTCTCATTTTAGTTTATCCAATTGCATGGTGCCATGCAACCCAAATGGACCATGCCGGGTCGGGTCAAGTACATACCAGAAATAGTTATGGACTTATACACCTTATCCAACACCATTAACGTCTTAGCAAGGTTACAAAGTGTAATTTCATGGAATTGCATCAAATTCACTTTTGCCTAAAGTAACTAAGATTGGGAATTTTGTAAAAACATTTAGTTACCTTTATAATTCATTATACTTATTAATGAGAAGATGGTTGCCCTATCCTACCCGTTCGGCTAACGACCCTCCACCAATCAAGGAAGCGGTGGGTGAGAGTGGACACCCATTAAACGGTCATTTTATAGGCCATAACCTTATACCCCCCTTATAGATTGGCTTCGTGAATGAGGCCTACTAATGGTAAGACTAGCATTTAAGTTATACACACACATACACACACACACACACACACATATATATATATATATATATATATATATATATATATATATATATATATATATATATATATATATATTAATCTTATAATATTATAAAGTATAAGGTTGAATTTTAAAACTTGTAAAATTCTAAGGTTTGAAATTTAAATAGTTCAAATTAAAACTTTTAATCACAAAATTTAAATTTCAAAACTTGAGGACAAGTTTTGAACTTTTCAAAACATAAAGGATCAAATAGCAAATAATTTTAAATTAAACAATTAATTTAATGATTATCTAAATTTGACCTAATCAAGATTATTCATAAGATAATTCACCAAATAAATTCAAATAACCAAACATTATCAAATAAGGAATTTATTATTTAAATAATTGGTAATTATCTATTGTTTTGTTAAGGATATTGTCAAACAGGTGATAAAATTCGGATTTTATTAAACCAAAACGATTTAGGTAAGTATCCTTAAGCAAAACAGCAAGAAATCCCGAAAATCTCTCTGACAGACGCTCCGACTCGCCGAGTCCCTCCTACTCGTCGTGTCCACAATGGGACTCGTCGAGTCTGTCAGTTAGGGGGCAGGAAAAAAACGATTTTTAAAGCATGAACAAATAAACAAGGCATCAATACAATAGAAACCAATCAAGGCTCTGATACCACTGATGGGTTTGAGCCATAAGAACTTTCCTATGTGCACATACAAAACGTAATGTTTGGATCTAGGTTTATCTATTGTACATGCAATTTATTCAAGTCTTTCAAACCCTAGATCTAGTGTATACAATTCGAACTTGACATAAGAAACTCAGACCTAGATGATTACCTCTTGTTGCTTGCTTGAATCTTCTTGTTCTTGGAGCTTAGAGTCACAAGTGTCACTCCTCTAATGGCTTACAAACACCAATTGGCAAGAGGGCAATATGAGAGAGGGTAAGGACTTATGATTTTCGGCTCTAGGGTTTCCAGGAGAACAAGTGGCCGAAAATCATATCCCGAGGGTCCCATTTATACTGTGAGCAATTAGGGTTTCAGTCAAAACCCTAATGGACAACTTAATCACCAAGCAACCCATGGAACCTTCTGGAATAAGGCCTTGGACGAAATCTAGATGGGTTCCTACCCACAATTTCGTCCACCCCTTTAGCCATAAAGGTTTCCCTAGCCCAAAATACAACTATCACACATTTGACAGTTTAAACCCCTTTATTCAATTAATCTCTTTTAGTCACCAAATTAATTCTCAATTAATTTATGACTAATATTAATTAAATAATATGATTATTCCTTTAATATATTATTCTCATAATATATTAATAAACCATAATATCTTCTCTCTCTCCGTAAATCACCCTTTTAAGTTGCTATGGTGAAGGCAACCCAAAAGGACCATGCACAACCGGGTCAAATACTTACCAAATATAGTTACGGGCTTAGACACTAATCCAACAGTCTCCCACTTGGATAAGTCTAGTAACTACAAATGCAAGCACTATCCGATTAGCAATCGTAGCTCTCAAAGACGCTGTCGAACTCTGATCTTATCAGTAACCTGTCCTTTAGATAAGGGATCGTATGATCCTCTATTCTTGATATCGTGCGGACAATTACATGGAACATAGTCATACTTACTATCCAGCAGTTTGTTTCTCGATCTCGGATTCTTTTGACATAGAACTTAATTGAACACATCAATTCAGTCCTGACCGGGCCCGGAACTTAAGTCAAATCAAATCATCAAGGGGCCCTGATATCGCTTTTACCCTCTTAGGATAAAAGGAACAGATAAACTTCGACTTATATGCATTTACTATCCACTGTTCTTGTAACATCCCAAAAATACAACCCAAAAATTTTTGTTTCAATATTACTAAAAACCCACAATATAATATGTCATACAATAAAACCATGAATCGTGCGTCTGAAAATATCATAGTAAGTTTATCAAATCAACTGATGTCCAAACATATCAAAATATCTGAAGTCCATTCATCATATTAACTCTTAATTCGACCGTAAAGTCTAGAAAGGGCTCGAAATCAACAAGAACAAACTTCTCAAGAGATCTAATTGATAATAAGCAAAGATTCGAGCTTGATACCTCAAAGGGGACTGAAATGCAACCACAAGTCCGGATCTACTTGCTCCCCTTGAATACTTCTCTTCTCTCCTCTTCCCCCAAAACTCCAAGATGCACTAAAACCTTCACAAGTGAGAAAATGCTCCAAAAATGCTTAAGAACGGCTAGGGTTTCGTATGGGACTCTTTGTGGGTGAGGGAGGCTGGTCTTGGGGCATATAAGATGTTTAAATAGGGTGCAAATCCTTGAAATTAGGGTTTCATCCAGACTGGCAGACTCGCCGAGTCCGGGAATATGGACTCGTCGAGTCGCCAACTTAAAACGCGTGCAAATCCCGTCTCTACTTGACGATTCGGGCTACTGACTCGTCGAGTACCCCTTTAAAAATGAAAATTATTTTATTTAAATCACATACCAGAAATGGGGTGTTACAACTCTCCCCCACTTATCTCAGACTTCGTCCTCAAAGTCTGCTGCTGCTGAATCTATAAATATCTCTGGGTAATGCTCCCTCATTTCCTCCTCGGCCTCCCACATCCATTCTGAACCCTTCCGGTGCTGCCACTGCACCTTCACTAGCTGGACTACCTTGTTCCTCAAGGTCTTCATTTTCCGATCCAAGATCGCAACGGGCCTCTCAATATAATTCAGGCTGCTATCAACCTGAATATCCTCCAAGGGTACAACTGC
This sequence comes from Lactuca virosa, assembly GCF_052849685.1. Taxonomy (NCBI): domain Eukaryota; kingdom Viridiplantae; phylum Streptophyta; class Magnoliopsida; order Asterales; family Asteraceae; genus Lactuca; species Lactuca virosa. Next base: position 160,660,457 of record NC_136434.1, read on the forward strand.
TGACTCGTCCGCCAAACACTTCCTCAACTGAGAAACATGGAAAGTGTTGTGGATCTGGATAAGCTCTGCTGGAAGATCCAACCGATAGGCAAACCGACCCACCCGGGCCAAAACCCTAAACGGACCAATGAACCTGGGGCCCAACTTGCCCCTCTTCCGGAACCTGATAACACCCTTCTAGGGTGATACCCTCAGGAGGACCATATCGCCCACCTGAAACTCCAAATCCGAACGCCTCCTGTCGGAGTAACTCTTCTGCCGACTCTACACAGTCTACAGTCTGCTACGGACCTGCTGGATCAACTCTGCGGTCTTGAGTACCACCTCTGTACTCCCCATTACTCGCTGACCGACCTCACCCCAACATATTAGGGTCATGCACTTCCTCCCGTAGAGCATCTCGAAGGGAGGTCGGTCTATACTGGAGTGATAGCTGTTGTTATACGAAAATTCCGCTAATGGAAGATACGTATCCCAACTGCCACCGAAATCTAGTACACATGCCCGAAGCATGTCCTCGAGAGTCTGAATCGTCCTCTCGCTCTGTCCATCCGTCTGAGGGTGGAAAGCGGTGCTGAAATGGAGACAAGTACCCATCTCGTCATGAAACCGCTTCCAAAATCTGGAAGTAAACCGGACATCTCGGTCTGACACCACCGAGACAGGCACTCCATGTTGTGCCACTACCTCACGCACATAAATATCAGCTAGCTTCTCGGCCGATATACTCTCCTAAATCGGTATGAAATGCGCGCTCCTGGTCAGCGATCCACTATGACCCAAATCGAATCATCTCCACGTGCGGTCCTGGGAAGCTTAGTGATGAAATCCATAGTGATATCCTCCCATTTCCACACGGGAATGTCTAACGGCTGCATCTTGCCGTGGGGTCTCTGATGCTCCGCCTTGACCTTCCTTCAGGTCAGGCATCTCTCCACGTACCAAGCTACGTCCCGCTTCATGCAGGGCCACCAATAGTCGGGTCGAAGATCTCTGTACATCTTCGTCGCCCCTGGGTGAATGGAGAACCGAGACTTGTGAGCCTCGTCCATCAACACCTGCCGTACTCCGCCCCAGTATGATACCCATACTCTCCCATGAAGGGTCAACAATCCTCGACTGTCATCTTCAAAGGAAGGTACTCGGCCCACAATCCTCTCACACTTCTGCCTTTCCTCCTTCAGGCCCTCAACCTGTGCCTCTCTGATCTGCTCCAATAATGGAGTAACCACTGTCATCCTCAGACAAATATCCTTCATCGGGGCTGCTACCGCCCTGCGGCTCAGGGCGTCGGCCACTACGTTGGCCTTGCCCGGATGATAAAGGATCTCACAATCGTAGTCCTTTACCACATCTAACCATCGGCGCTGCCTCATGTTCAGATTCGGCTGATCCATGAGGTACCTCAAACTCTTGTGATCCATGTAAATGGTACAGCGGACCCCATAGAGGTAATGTCGCCAAATCTTGAGAGCAAACACTACTGCCCCCAACTCTAAGTCATGTGTCGGATAGTTAGCCTCGTGAGGCTTCAACTGTCTAGAGGCGTAAGCTATCACATGGCCTCACTGCATCAAAACCGCTCCCATACCTGTGATCGAAGCGTCACAGTAGACTACAAAATCCTCTACTCCCTCTGGCAGGGTAACAATCGGCGCCTCGCACAATCTCTGTCTGAGGGTCTCAAATGCCGCCTGCTGCTCAGGCCCCCAGCAAAACACCACCGACTTCTTGGTCAGTCGGGTGAGCAGAACTGCTATCTTGGAGAAATCCTGGATGAATCTCCTGTAGTACCCTGCCAGTCCTAGGAAGCTCCGAATCTCAGTTGTAGACCTCGGGACCTCCCACTGCATCATGGCCTCTATCTTGGCCGGATCTACTAGTATACCCTTCTGGTTGACGAGGTGTCCAAGGAACTGCACCTCTCGCAACCAGAACTCGCACTTGGAGAACTTTGTGAAAAGTCTCTCCCTCCTCAGCGTCTCCAGCACCTCTCTCAGGTGCTCATCATGTTGCTCCTGAGTCTTGGAATAAACCAAGATGTCATCAATGAACACTATCACAGACCGATCCAACATCGGTCTGCATACGCGGTTCATGAGATCCATGAACGCGGTTGGAGGGTTGGTGAGCCCGAACGGCATCACCACAAACTCATAATGACCATAGCGGGTCCTAAAAGCGGTCTTCTGCACATCCTCATCCCTGACCCGCATCTGGTGATATCCTAACCGTAGATCAATCTTGGAGAACCAAGATGCTCCCTGAAGCTGGTCAAACAAATCGTCTATCCTCGGGAGTGGGTAACAGCTCTTCACCGTTACCATGTTTAGCTCCCGGTAATATATGCACATACGGTGTGACCCATCCTTCTTCCTCACGAACAGGATCGGGGCTCCCCATGGTGAACTACTTGGCCTGATGAAACCCTTGTCTAGCAGCTCCTGCAGCTGCGTAGACAACTCTTGCATCTCTGGAGGAGCAAGTCGATATGGTGCCTTGGCTATCGGAGCCGCACCCGGAACCAGGTCAATCCGAAACTCGACCTATCTTTCCGAAGGTATCCGAGGTAACTCCTCCGGGAATACGTCTGGATACTCTCGTACTACTGGTACGCGATCTACTGTCGCCTTACCCTTCTCCCGGGCATCTAAGACATAGGCGACGTACCCTGCGCAACCCTGCTGAATGTAGCGCCTCGCTCTCGCTGCTGAGCACAGAATCGGTCTGCGCTGTGGCCTCTCACCCTGAATCACTAACTCTCCCCCACTGGGAGTGCGAACCCTCACTAACTGCAGCTCACAATCAATCACTGCCCCATTGGGGCTCAGCCAATCCATACCCACTATAACCTTATTCCCTCACAGGGGAATGGGAACCAAGTCCACTGAGAACTGCTCATCAAATAACTGCAACGAACACGCCCTATGTACTCTCGCGACCCTGACGGTCCTGTCATCAGCTATCTCAACCTCTAGTCGGCAATCCAGCTCCCCCGGAGCTCTGCTAAATCTCTTGCTAAGCGCAAGGGAAACAAATGATCGAGTAGCCCCCGAGTCAAACAATATTGTAGCTGAAATGCCGTTCACTAAGAACGACCCTATATGACAACATATAACCATGAGAAACAATCAATATAAATAAAGAGATAAGAGGAAAAAACATACCCGTCACCACATCAGGAGTCGCTCGTGCCTCCTCTGCTGTCATCTGAAAAGATCTACTCTTCGCCACTGGCGCCTCACCCCGGCCCTGACGGTCGTCTGTAATCCTCAAAGTAGCAGGGGCAGGTGTTGCCACCTTCCCTGCTGCTGCTAAACTCGGGCACTGGGACTTTTTATGTCCTCTCTGATTGCAATGGAAGTAAATCAGATCAGCTGATGTGGTGGTGGTGGTAGTAGCTGTACAATCTCTACTCATATGCCCGGTCCGGCCGCACTTATAGCAACCGGCACTACCTGCCTTGCACGCCCCATCGTGCAATCTCCCACACTTGCCACACCGACTGTGGCTCTGCTGTCCTCTAGATCTGTGATCCGATACCTTGGGCTTTTTGCCCGAACTCCCTGTGCCAGATACCGCCTCCGGCTTCCTCTTCTTCTCCATCTCCAAATCTATCTCTCTCTCACGAGCCCTCGCAATCATATCATCCAGCGTTTTACAGCTGGACCGGCTCACAAACTGGCGGATATCACTCCGCAACATCTCATGATAACGGGCCTTCTTCATTTCCTCATCAGCTGCGTACTGAGGAACGAGAAGAGCCCTCTCCCTGAACTTGGCGGTAATCTCCGCCACTGTCTCTGTAGTCTGGGTGAGATCCTAAAACTCCCTGGCTAACTGTTGCACCTCAATAACCGGTGCAAACTCGGCTCTAAACCTGGTAGAAAAATCAGCCCAGGTCATCGCATCAAGAGCTGCGTCATCTCCGATAACATGCCCGATCTCCTCCCACCAATCTCGTGCCCTGTCCTTCAGAAGACAGGATGCTAGTCTGACCCTGTCCCCCTTGGGACATCTGCTGGTGTGGAATGCATTAGCGACATCCGCCAACCACCTGGTACTCGCAATGGGATCCCGCGCCCCATGGTAATCTGGAGCTCCACAAGCCCGTAACTCCCTGAAGGTGAGTGTGCGCGACCCCATCATAGCCGCCACCTCAGCACGGAAGGTGCTCAACCTCTCGTCCATCAGCTCTAAAATACCCTCCTTGATCGAACCGAAGATCACAGGAGTCTGCTCAAGTATGGTGCGAGTAACCTCTGAAGAGAGGAACTCCCTGGTCTGCTCATGTAGATGCTTGGCCCCCGAGCCTGATCCTGATCCCTCGCCGGCTCCTGAACTGCCGACTGCTGGCCTAGGGTGTAAAACCACCATTCTTAAAACACATCATGGCAAACGTCAGAAACACTGATATATCTCGAGGGATCGCTACTACTACAAGTTTCCTGGTCTCATCTCAGCTTTCCTTGGTTCAAGTACGGATCCTCTGCTTTCAGTAGTACGGGCCCATACTACCTTCCACATCTATCCGTACTTTCCTCAAGTAATACCTCGACTCCACCAAGTCACTTCTACTGCTATTGATCTCTGCTACTCTCATCCTAGGCTTGCCCTAGGGAAATCTCTGACTCCACCCAATCCAGTCCTCAGCTGCTGAAGGCTTCCTTGTAATGCCAGTTAGCCATCACCTGAATACCATCACATGTGACGAGGCTCAGATAATCCTTCAAGTAAAAGACTCGTCCCTACAACGGTTAGACTCAGACAAGAGTTACGTAATAGAGCCAAATCCAGCACTCTGAGATTATTCAACCCTGATCACATGTGACGTGACGTATTCACCTAATGGCTAACTCCCATCACTCTGAGTCCTACAAAGCACGAAGCAAGCAGCATTCGGACACAGGAAACTACTCAAGCAATTCTATCCTCATAACGGGAAACCGTACTAGCATACAATGCTAAGCTCATACTATCAGGCATAACCTAAACAGGCCATCCTACTGTTGTCTACTCAATACTAGCATGCAATTAGCAATAAGCTGAAACACATATAACAGGCACATAAGGCATCCTCCTAGATCCTTAGTCCTATTCTAGCATGTTGTTCTACTGAAACTGAAACTGATAATTATAACATAAACTTATATGGGTAATTTGGGAGTACTTACTTGAGCTCGGCTGATCGCATGCACCACACCCTTTTCCTTTTCTTAAAACTCTTTTCTTTTTAAGTTTCTTTTACAAAAATTCTTTCGAAAACATTTTTCTTTTGAAAATCCTTCACTATTTCCTTAGTTTGAGTCCAGTCATACCCGAAAGTGTGGCTGAATCCCTCAAACCAAGGCTCTGATACCAACTTGTAACATCCCAAAAATACAACCCAAAAATTTTTGTTTCAATATTACTAAAAACCCACAATATAATATGTCATACGATAAAACCATGAATCGTGCGTCTGAAAATGTCATAGTAAGTTTATCAAATCAACTGATGTCCAAACATATCAAAATATCTGAATAAAACACCCAGGATAAACTGAAGCTGTGGTGTGTTCCACGCCATCATCCCGAGCTCTTCCCCTTACTAGCGGAAGTACCTGAAACCAAAAACTGAAACTGTAAGCACAAAGCTTAGTGAGCTCCCCCAAACTACCACATACCATTCAATAACATATAAAGCAACTACTGGGCCTTGCCCACTGCATCGGACCGAAGTCCAAAAACTGCATCGGACCGAAGTCCGGAACTAACCAGGGCCTTGCCCTCTGCATCGGACCGAAATCCGGAAACTGCATCGGACCGATGTCAGGAACTAACCATGGCCTTGCCCTCTGCATCGGACCGAAGTCCGGAAACTGCATCGGACCGAAGTCCAGAACTAACTGAATATAGCATAGCATAATCATAACTACTGACATAAACACATATACTGCATACTGCATCGGACCGAAGTCCGGAACACATAACACAAAGACATGCTTGAATCACAAAGACATCAAGCACAATGAACTACTGCATCAGACCGAAGTCCAGAACTACTGCTAACTAAACGGGTTGACATTGTGGCCGTAGACCCGTTCCTACTGGAAGGAAACTCACCTCGTAATGCTGGCTGCTGAGATACTAAATCTGAAACTGTCTGACTGCTGCTCCGGAACTCCCCGGCTACAAATCCCATAAACACTAAATCAGATACTGATAACTACTCTCAGGGTAAAATGACTATCTTACCCCTGGTCAAAGTCAACATCCTGGTCGAAGTCAACTTCCAGATGACTGGACTCGCCGAGTTGGGCCGCCAACTCGCCGAGTCCCTATCATCCTTTCTAATCCTCTACCCGCTTCTACTCGTTGAGTTTGGCAAAGGCTCGACGAGTTCTTCTTCAATACTAACATCTAGTTCATCTTCATCTGACTCGCCGAGTTGTATGAACAACTCGTCGAGTCTTCCTTCATCCTATGAATGAGATCAGTCATGGACTCGCCGACTTGTATGAACAACTCGTCGAGTCCCTCCACTACTCGATCTGAGCCTTAACTCACCGAGTCCATTACCTACTCACTGATTCCACCTTAACTCTCAAATAGGGAAAAATCGGGGACTCGCGACTCGACTCGTCGAGTCTGAAGAACGACTCGCCGAGTCCCATGCATGTCATTATTAAACAGTCGATTCTGCTCGAATCCAGAGCATTCCATTCATAGATCTGGGCTCCTAGGGCTGGTTTTTCACGTAAAGTTTCTAACTTTACGTGAATGCATGCTAATATGAAGCTCAAATGCCCAAAACAAGCTAAAGGAAGAGATCTAAGCTTTGAATGGAAGCTTGGCTCAATAAAGGTGGCAACCTTGAGCTTAAGAGGCTCTGGAAAGCTTAGATCTGAAGTCCATTCATCATATTAACTCCTAATTCGACCTTAAAGTCTAGAAAGGGCTCGAAATCAACAAGAGCAAACTTCTCAAGATATCTAACTGATAATAAGCAAAGATTCGAGCTTGATACCTCAAAGGGGACTGAAATGCAATCAGAATTCCGGATCTACTTGCTCCCCTTGAATACTTCTCTTCTCTCCTCTTCCCCCAAAACCCCAAGATGCACTAAAACCTTCACAAGTGAGAAAATGCTCCAAAAATGCTTAAGAACGGCTAGGGTTTCGTATGGGACTCTTTGTGGGTGAGGGAGGCTGGTCTTGGGGCACATAAGATGTTTAAATAGGGTGCAAACCCTTGAAATTAGGGTTTCATCCAGACTGGCAGACTCGCCGAGTCCGGGAATATGGACTCGTCGAGTCGCCAACTTAAAACGCGTGCAAATCCCGTCTCTACTCGACGAGTCGGGCTACTGACTCGTCGAGTACCCCTTTAAAAATGAAAATTACTTTATTTAAATCACATACCTGAAATGGGGCGTTACAGTTCTTCTTGTGATACTTGTTCTAGTTTGTATATATGTATAAGCATGTATGTATACTTTTATAAGGTATTGTTATATTTTTAAAATAAAATATTATCCAGAGCACTTCGGCCCCATTGTATTTATAGTTGTATATCTTTTATCGGTTGATATACTTAGTTCACTATAAACAATGCTCTGATACCAATCTGTCACACCCCAAAACCGGAACGGCGGAAACGTTCGGGGGCGGAGGACGTCATGTTTAGTATCACAAGTCATGCATCATAGTAATAAAAGTAATAAACAACCATTTCATTAGAAAGAAAATGTTTACAAAGTATGTGGTTCACATAACATAGACTACAAAGTAAATAACAAAACAAGACATGAAACTATTATGCTCCATCTTCTAAATCCCAATGCACGTACCTGTCAACTGGTCTCCTGAGAATACATGTTATTTTGAAAGAGTAGATCAACATTTAAGCTGGTGAGTTCATAAGATTTTAGTGATGTAATTAATTTGTAAGTTCTTTTAGAAAATCCTATATTTCCTGCTTTGATGAAAGATAAGTAAAAATGACTCTACAATCCTTTCTATGAGTACGAAATCGATACAAGTTATATAAAACCCAGAGCAAACAAACAATCGGTTGTGTGTATCTACCCTAAGCCCACAACCAAACAAGGAACATGAAATGAGGCGGAAGGCACACATCCCATTATTTGTTAGATCATCGTAGTATATAACCCTGGCTTATTCACTTGGTACTCATGGAGTTAACTGTAATAGTTCCTTTATATTTGATGAAAAGATTCTTTAAGAAAACCCCTATTTATTTTAGTAAAAATGGTAACCACAATAGTTCCTTCTGTAATCACTTAGTTTATACTAGCTATATATAATCTAATATCGAACAGATAGTTAGTTGTGTGAATCTGCCCTAAGCCCACAACCAAACAAGGACTGGGAAGTAAGGCGGAAAGCACACATCCATCTACCTATCGGATATTAATTATATATAACCCTGATGTATAAACTAAGGTATTATAGAATTAACCACCTAAGGTCCTTTAAGTTATATTGGTTTAAATAAATGGATTAAACCTTTACTGGTAAGTTTCTAGTTTTGTCTAACAAATGTTCTATTTGAAAAGTATGTTTTGTACTAGAAAACGGTGTATTGAATTAGTATACTATGACATGGCCCATACCTGGTACTCCTTATGATTACTTGGTGTATACTGAATATATATATATATATATATATATATATATATATATATATAACTATCTTAACGCAAAAATAGTTTGCATTAACTTTCAAGTGGAAATGTCACAATATGAAAGTAATGGGAAAAATGTAAGTACATAGATGTCTTTTAAATTGACATACTGAAGTATTGATTACCTTAAAACTAGTTTGTTTTATTAAGGTCATAATGTGATGTGGTTGTACCCATACTATACGCTCTCCCTGCAAGAGATTCTGGTTACAAAACGCAACTTCGGCAAACGAATTGTTAAGCCGTGAAATAGTCTCACATTAAAGTTATCTTGATCTTGTATACCACGTTTATTATCACATTTTGTTTAGAACAATGAGTTAGTGATCATTGGTATAATTTAGTTAATCATGATTTGTTCTTCTGTTATAGTATATAGTATGTTCTTTCTGTTATCGTGTATTGTATCTTCCTGCCTGTTTCTCTTTATAGTATGTTCTCTATGTTATCGTGTATTGTATCTACCTCCCTATTTCTCTTTATAATATGTTCTCTATGTTATCGTGTATTGTATCTACCTCCCTGTTTCTCTTTATAGTATGTTCTCTATGTTATCGTGTATTGTATCTACCTCCCTGTTTCTCTTTATAGTATGTTCTCTCTGTTCTAGTGTAAACTGAACCCCCAAACTATACCTATTATAGTTTACTAGTATGTTTACTTGAACTGATACTGACCTGAAGAAAAGACTCATTTATCTACTAAGTTATTATTGTACTTTAAAAACGGAGTTTTATAAACTATAAAGTAACATAACTTAAAAAGAGTTTTCGAAATGTTTTGATCACTTATAAATACATAAGCAATCTGTTAAAATGATGTTTATAGCAAAACATTTACACAATTATCATTGTGTTCAACTTGTATTCCCCCCCCCCCCTTAAAAGCATTTAAAACAGTTAAAAGATTGATTATAGGGGTATGAACTCACCTTATGTGGGTGATTCAATCGAATATGCGTGTAAGGATGAGAAGTTCCACGCATGAAGTTCCGAGACACAAACGAGTCCTAAATGACATATATTGCATATATTGGCATGAATTTAGTGTTTAAAAGCAACTAACATGCAAGGAGACACCCTTAGGGACTAGGAAACACTTGGACTAAGTGTTAGAATCACATGTGATTCATCAAAGGGGTGTATACGGCCTAACCATGGAGTGTACAGACATGGGTGTACGGCCATGGAGTGTACGGCTGTACACTCATGGTAAAATATGCACAAGAGGGTGTTTGAACAATGGGGAAGCTAGAGGGTCTATTGCTCAACAAGAATGTGCACTAAGTTCTCATTTTGGAGGGCCTTTTGGAGTGTTTTGAGGGTTGTATGGCCATACAAGGGTGTACGGTCGTACACTCCTTTTGTTCTTGCAAAATGGTCGTTTCTAAGGTGTTTAACAAGAGATCTTAACGTGTACTAAGCATAGGGAAAGGATACTTACGATTTGGAGGCTCAAGGAGGGTTCACGGCCACCAAGAACAAGTGTGTGTTCTTGGTGTTCTTGGTGAAAGATGAAGATCTTGAAGATCTACCCAAAAAGATGATTTCCATGGATGAAATGAAAGGGTGATACATGATTAAGAAGGATAACAACACAAGGATGGAAGAATCACTTACGTTTTTTATGATCTAGGATGAAGAACTCGATGATAGTTGAGAGAGAATCCAATTTCTAGACTTGGAAATGAGAGTAATGACAAGAAATGGAGGGATACCCTTCATATGGGGGTGGGTCTAAGGTCAACATGGGTGTACGGCCGTACACTCCCTTGGATGGAGTGTTCGGCTCGATTTCAACGCGAAGAACTTAAGCTGACACTTCCCTGAGCCCATAGCTTGATTGTACTGAGTTTTGAATCCTTAAACAGACTCTAAACAATGCTAAAAGATAGCAGAAATGGGTCTGACACTCGGTTGAATTGAATGGTGGGGCTTACGAGGCAAAAAATTTCGGGTTGTCACAAACATACATAACTTCAAGAACCAACATTAAAGAATGAACATACATGTATCAACATAGCATAAGAATAACTATTCTAACAGAATACAATATGCATATTCTAACAGAATATAATGACATAAAATAAAAAAATATCATTCTTCTAAGAATAATCATGAAATCATGTAAAAAGTATTACATCAAAAAGAAAACCTTAAAAAACATTCTTCAGTAATTCTTTAAGAATGAATGAGAATACATTTTGTGAGAATGACATTCTTTGAGAATATCTTTCATAAAATCAAATTCTAATATTTTTTTTTTTGCTCTGGATCCATGAAGTTGCAAGTGGGAGTAACTCCAGAAACCATAATCTTTTGTTGCTTATCTTCCTTATTCATCAAGAGTATCAAAATATCATTCTTCTTTATCTTTTTTTTCTTTTTTTAGTATCAAAATATCCTTCTTCCTTGTCTTTTTTTTCTTATGCAGCACCTAGAAGCATGTAATGCTGATAGAATGTATTGATTTCATTCTGAATATGTATATACACTTCAGTTGAAACACAAAATAAAAATGCCTCATCTCAAGAACATGACAATTATTCCAGAATTCATCTGCTAATGATCCGATAAATTGATTTGATGACAGATTAATCCCTTTTAACTTCACAAAGTTACCAAGAAAATTAAGGGCATACCCTTCGATTTGGTTTCCAGCAAGATTTAAGAAGCTTAAAACTTCATATTCTGAGAGAGAATTAGGGATTTCTCCAAATAATTTGTTGAACCCTAGATTAAAACTTGCAAATTCTTCAAGTTGTTGGAATTGATTGTAGATAAATTTACACTAATCGAATTCCCTTCGATGTCAATCACTTCAAGTTTCGTTAACCCCCAGACCCCATTAGGTAGTTCACCCCTAAATTCATCAAATGGAAATGATAGAACCCTAAGCTTTGAAAATTTCTCAATTACATTCGACATTTTACCACCTAAAAATCTCCCTTTCTTTAACGAAGAACAATCCCTAACAATCCCAGAACCATGCAATGCAAGATCAGAATATTTACTTCTCAAACAAGAACCAGAATGAACAAAATTACCTCCTGGTATCCTCAACTCAGAAACCCTACCATGTGAATTGCACGTGATTCCAAACCAAGAACAGTGATTTGGGTTTGAAGATTTCCAGGTTGAGATCATGTTATGATGGTTAACAATGGTGTTCTTCAACTCCAGAAGTTGATATCTCTGAAAATTCCGCAGCTTTTCCAGAAATCAAACAACACAGTGACAACAAGATGAGAAATCAAACAACACAAAATAAAAATGTATTGATTTCATGCTGATAGAATGTATTGATTTCATTCTGAATATGTATATACGCTTCAATTGATTTCATTATGAATATGTATATACAGTGGAGAGGCACGCACCAGAGACGAAGATCCCCTCTCTGCCTCTTCTATTTGCAGGCAGATAAGCAAAAATATCTCATCTTCCTCTAGAATCGTATGGTGATCTATCCTCTGCATCATTTTTGGTGAAGGCCACTGACGCTGGAAAAATGGAGGTAAGTGTGAATCGGTGCAGATGAGATTAGGTGGCGTAGGGTTCTTGAGATGTAGCAAAGATTTAATGGTAAATGACCCATTATTTAAGGGATTTTCCATATATATTCTAATTTATTTTTGGTTTATAAAAAGGATTACACATAATGTTACAAAATTACCATTATATAATTTTATAAATTAATTAATTTTTCTTAAATATGATTGGTGCCCTACATCCACATAATAATTAGTCATCCACATTTGAACCTCTCTCTCTCTCTCTCTCTTTCTCTCTCTCTCTCTCTCTCTCTCTCTCTCTCTATATATATATATATATATATATATATATATATATATATATATATATAGAGAGAGAGAGAGAGAGAGAGATAGAGAGAGTTATGTTCCAATGAGAACATTTTTCCCGTGAGAACATTTGAGAGCATTTTTTAATTAGACTAATACAAAAGGCCCCACCCTACTATGACGTCTCTCAGCCGTTTTTGAACTTGCACCACCCAATTAGACCACCGGACCAGTACCGGAGTGAGCGTCCGTCGTCGGAATCGTCGGAATCGTCGTAATCGTTGGAACACTCGCCTGAATCAGCCAACTCTTTCCTCTCCCTCCATCTCTACTCGTATTATCGTCAGAAAATATCTTTTTCCGGCTTTCATCTTCTTGAAACGCCTCCCTGTACCACCTCCTTGAATCAGTCGTGAAACCACCTTTTCGGAAACCACCTCCCTCTCATTTACTCTCTCATATTGTTTCATCACATACCAAATTTGTTTTCACCAGATCTGAAATAGAAGGATACGAAATCAACTATTCGGAAAACAAAGTTATCGGATACCGCCCCTATCTTATCCTCTCCGATTTCGTTTCACTGGTAATTTAATTTGTGATTTGTGTGTTTGAATGAAAATGGGATCATCATGTACTGATATTTCACATTGATTTGGAGTTTTTTGTGTTGCACACCAACTGTTTGATGAAAGTCCTCTTAGAATTTTTGAATAAGTAGGGGCTGATTTGACGATGACAAAAATCTTGTATTTGTTATAAAGTATAATACAATTCTTTCAATCATATATGATTAATATATGTTATAATCATAAATGTTTTAGTCATATATTTTTAAAATCACATATGATTGATATATGTTATAATCATAATTTTTTTTGAATATTTACATTATATGTTATAGTTTTTTAAATCATATATTATTAATATATTTTGTAATAATAATTATTTATGTTGTTAATGACAGGTTCTATTGTTTCATAATGTCTTTTACAAGCGATAATGTTAATTTCTTCAGAAATGAAAATGAAATTAGTAATGAAGAAGTTAATGAAGATGTTGAACATTCAAGTCATCAAATCCAAAACTTAGTGTTTCAGGTAAAAAAAATTAAATACTTATTTATTTTATTATTATTATATATCATTTCTTTTAATTATTAATGTTTTTTAGAATTGAATATATATCAATGTATGTAATGTACAATCACATGTGATTGATAATGAATTCATTATACAATCACATGTGAGTAATAATGAATTCCTTATATAATCACATGTGATTATAAGTAATTCATTATTGTTGATTTAATCTTTTTTGTTAATCTTATGTGATTATTAATTAGTAGTTCATTATTAACGTTTTTTAGAATTGAATATATATCAATGTATGTAATGTACAATCACATGTGATTGATAATGAATTCCTTATACAATCACATGTGAGTAATAATGAATTCCTTATATAATCACATGTGATTATAAGTAATTCATTATTTTTGATTTAATCGTTTTTGTTAATCTTATGTGATTATTAATTAGTAGTTTATTATTAATGTTTTTTAGAATTGAATATATATCAATGTATGTAATGTACAATCACATGTGATTGATAATGAATTCCTTATACAATCACATTTGATTAATAACGAATTCATTAGATAATCAGATGTGATTATAAGTAATTCATTATTGTTGATTTAATCTATTTTGTTAATTTTTTGTAATTATTAATTAGTTTTTTTTATAATTATGTTTAATATAGTGTTAATCATATCTGATTATCCATTTTTTATATATGTTCAATTATTTATTTTAATCATATATGATTATATAACAAATTCATTATTAATCACATGTGATTTTATATTGTTTTGATTTATGTATATTCAAGTGTTTATTTTATAATAATATATTATTAAAATGTTTTCTATATTTGATCATACAGGTGACTGTTCGAATTCTTTTAATGATGGAAATTCAAATAGTTCAAGTTGTGTATCAGAGTTTTATATGTCAAAGGCTCTACATGATATCAACCCAGATGTTTCTGAAGAGTTTAAACCTACTAAGGAAATGAGGTTCAAAGATGTGGATGAGGGAATTAATTTTTATAAAAGATATGCAGAGAAAGCTGGTTTTGATGTTCATTTGAACACATTAAGGAAAGTTGGTGATATAATAAAGCATAGGTTTTTGGTTTGTAACAGGATGGGTAAACCAAAATTGAATCCAACAGAACGTAATACAATCTACAGGGTTACAGATTGTAAAGCTAAAATTATTGTGAAACGTGTCAAAGGAACAAGTGAGTATAAGTTTGATAAGTTTCAAGAAAATCACAACCACAAGCTTGAAGATACATTTCATTTGAAAAGTACAAGGACTCTTTCATACTCTGACAAGGAGTTCATTGTTCGGGCGTCTACTGCAAAAGTGGGTGCTACAAAAGCTTACAAACTGAAATCAACTTTGAAAGGTGGTTTTCAATATGTAAGGGGCAAGGCTGTAGATTACAGAAATTTTAAGAGGGATATGGGCTCAATTATTGGATTCAGAGATGCTCAACTTATTGTGAACAAGATGAATGATCGGAAAAACAACTATCCGATTATTCGTTTTTTATAGATGTGATGAGAATAATGTATTAAATGCAATGTTTTGGGCCGATGAAACAGATAAAGCACACTACAGTGAATTTGGAGATGTTATGTCACTTAATGCAACATTTCGTACAAATAAGTAAGTTTTTTTTATGTATTTATGTTTATAATCAGATGTGATTTATATTTTTTCAATAATTATACTAATGTGATTATTATTGTAATGATATATGATTGACTAATGCTGAACATGTATGGTATTTTGATTATGATTATAATCATATCTGATTGATCATATTCATATGAGATTGATGATTGATTAATGCTTTACAACTAGTCTGATGTAGTTATTTTCAAATCACATATGATTTATCAATGCTTAATAAGTACTCTGAAGTATACTGATGTGATGATGATTGTAATCATATGTGATTGAATAATTTCTCATCAAGTATTTGTAATGTGATTTTGATTATAATCATATGTGATTTATCATTTATTATCAAGTATTCTTATGTTATTTATTTTTATGTTATAAATATTTTTAATCTTATTTTGATTATTACATGAAATATGTATTCATTGGTGTTTGTTCCATTCACTGTCATTGATCATCATAAATCATCTGTTACTGTTGGAGCCGGGTTGTTAAGCACGGAGGATGTGGATTCGTATAAATGGCTTCTTGAGCAATTTATGAAGGCTCATTCAAATAAACAACCATTACTTGTTTTAACTGATCAAGATGCAGCATTAAAGCAAGCAGTTGAGTCTGTTTTTTCTCAATCCAAGCACAGATTGTGCATGTGGCATATCATGAAGAAACTGCCAAAAAATGTACATTTTTTTAAATCACACGTGATTTTACATAACATATATTTTTAAATCACATATGATTTTTCAATTGAACAGATTTGAATCATATGTGATTTGTTTTCTAATGTTTACATATTTAAATCATATGTGATTTTGTTTCAATATTGTAATCAGATGTGATTTTCTAAATCATATGTTTATTCTATCATAAATGATTATGGGTATAAAAACACATGATTATTCGAAATCAGATGTGATTACATTTATAATCACATATGATTAAAGGATTTAAAGTTATGTGATGTGATTTTTACCTTTATATTTTAATATTAACTTATAATGTTTGAATCACATGTGACTATTACAGCTATCTGTGGAATTTCTTAAAAGCACGAATTTCAAGAAAATGTTCAATAAACTTGTTTGGGACATTTATATCGAGCATCATATTTTCGAGAGGAGTTGGGAACTTTTGATGAAAGAATTTAATCTTGAAGATGAGAAATGGTTTAAAGATATTTTTGAAAATAAGGAAGCATGGGTACCTGCATATTTCAATGATTTTCCAAGGTGTGGGTTGATGAAGACAACATCAAGGTCTGAGAGTATCAATTCATTTTTCAATACATATTCAGAAACTGAAAATTTCTTTCTAAATTTCATGATGAATTATGACGCTGCCATTAAAAAACAATGTTATACACAACGTGAACTTGATCGTAAGACCAAGGGAGCAAAGTATTCTTGGAGGTCACCGCGTATGATAGAACAACATGCAGCAAAGGTGTATACTAGCAAAGTTTTCTTTGAAGTTCAAAAGGAGATTTATAAAGGAGGTTGGTTTTGTGAGGTTAAAGATTTAGGGGAGGGAGATGGATGGGAAATTTTTAAAGTTATTCACAAGAACTAAAAACACGAAGTAAAAGCAACATATAAGGTATTTTATTTTTTTTATTTATATCATTTATATATGTTTATATATCATACTCATCTGATCAATCACATGTGATTATAAAGATAATGTGCATATGTCGTTGGTGTGTATATTGTTTTCATGTGTGTAATCATATGTGATTGATATATTTTGTGTATATAAAACATTTTAATCACATGTGATTAAACAAGACTGTGATTTTTATTTGTATAATCATATGTGATTTTTTATTGTTACAGGTGGAACTAAAATATGATGAAAAAGAAGTGAGTTGCACCTGTGGACATTTTAATCGGTTTGGTATTCTCTGTAGACATGCTTTTAGAGTATTAATGGACAAAAATTTTAATGAAATACTGGAACAATATATTCTTAGGCAAGGGACAAAGGATGTAATATCTTTGAATTATCAGTTGTCGAGAGATCGTTTTGATGAAGAGGATGAAGAAGTTACCAAACTGGTTAATGAAGTATTTTTGAATGTTGAAACTGCTTTAGATATTGTGAGACATGATAAGCAGAAGTTAGCATGTTTGGCTGAAAAAACATAAATTTTGTTGAATGAGGTGAAGATTAATTGTTCAAGTGACAAGCCTATTACAAATTCGGATATCTTTGAAAAACTTTATAATGTTACTATTCCATAAGAAGTCGAGATTTTTGTTCCAGAAATTCAACATAATAAAGGATCACGAAAGAAAAGGCTTATTGGTGAAGTTGAAAAAGCAGTTATGAATGCTCAAACGAAGACCATAAAATGCTCATTATGTGGTAAAAGAGAACCACACAACAGGCGTACTTGTCCAAGTAGATTTAATGCTCAGAATTAATGAATAGACATTTTATTAGTTTTCAATTTTTTAAGTAAACCATGTTCATAACAGATGATAATCATTTATGATTCAATTTATTTTTCCTCATTCAATTTTTTGGTTGTTTGTTTATAATTATATGTGATTCTAAAATTTTTACTAGTATAATCACATGTGATTTGTTTCAATAATTTGTCTATATAATAAGTATAAACTTTTAATAAAAGATCTTAATCACATGTGATTGTATAATATCATATGTTTTTATATACATAATCAGATGTGATTTAACAATATCAAATTTGCACATGATAATCTAAGTATATTACACATGATAATATAAGTATTATTTTTATAATGTGTACATGTTTAACCATATGTGATTTTTCTTTTTGTGTATGTATATATTGCACATACGATATTATTTTTCTAATCACATGATAATCATATGTGGTTGAAGTATAAAATATACAATGATCATATTTGATTATTTTTCTAATCACATGTGATTATTTTCTAATCACACGTGATTACGTATATAATCACGTGTGATTGTCGATATCACATCTTATTGTACAAAGAACAAGGCATTTTATAACTGTTAGAAATATCAAATTCATATGTGATTTTATAATATCATATGTTTTTATATACATAATCACATGTGATTTTATAATATCATAATGTCACATGATAGTCTAACTATAGTACACATGATAATATAAGTATTATTTTTATAATGTGTACATGTTTAATCATATGTGATTTTTCTTTTTGTGTATGTATATATATGTGGTTGAAGTATAAACCATACAATGATCATATTTGATTATTTTTCTAATCACATGTGATTACGTATATAATCACATGTGATTGTCGATATCACATCTTATTGTACAAAGAACAAGGCATTTTATAACTATTCGAAATATCAAAGTCATATGTGATTTAAAATGAAACATTCTGTAAACTTTAATTTACAGTTAAAATACTTATCTATACTAATTTTCACAAATCCATGATATCATATATTGTCTTAATAAACTAGCAAGCATTCATGTAATTGAAAACTAAACATTGTCTAAATAAACAAACAATCAAATCATCCATTTACAGAAGTCTTTCAAACTTCAGTATTTGAATCTTGACCTTCGCATCAAACCTCTTCCCACATCTTCATCTTCTCATTCACCACTTTGACTTCCATTATCCTTATAGGCAATCACTCAACCTTTGATGGATTTCTACACAAGCATTTCTTTGATCGCTTTCTTTCTTCTCTTTATTTTGTTTATTGTACTCACGTGCAAGTTCCATGACATCATCATTCATCAAATTAATCTCAGAATTTATCACTGCATGAGCATATTTGGTTCTCACCAAATCAATCAGTGCATCTTGAGCTCCTTCATTTGGGAATCTAGTTTTGTATTCTGGTTGAGCCATATACGTTTCCATGTATCTCATCACAAATATTCCACAGTCTCTTTTGTTATGTTTAGTTTTACATAACAGATCTGGTATTTGTGGTTTGATATTTGGGTCTTGAAGGGCATAACATCTTGGATGATTTATTTCATGCAGATATCTCAAGAAGTATTTTTTCTGAAAATTAAAAAAAAATAAAAAAAATAAGAAAGTTAACCACATAAAATTAAACATAAAAAGATATTATTAATATTTACATAATCACATGTGATTACAAATATGAAATAATGTTTTCATTATTTTTTAATTCAAATGTATAATCAGATATGATTTGAAATGTTTATTCAAATGTATAATCACATGTGATTTATTTATATAATCACATGTGATTTATTTATATAATCACATGTCATTTATTCATATATGATTTATTTTATCTAATTATATGATTTTCTTATTTAATCATAGTTGATTTTTTACATACCAGGTTTTTAAGTAGAGGCATGTACTTTCCTTCAACAGTTGCGTCTGATCTGCTGTTATCCAAGATGACAATGTTTGGATTTTTTATGTTGAAAATGTAGAGAAACATGTGTTCTTCCCGACAAACAGGGAAAAATATCTGCATTTAAATATTTATTGTCATATTTATGAATATATATAAAGAATAATTTGATATTGAATAACTTACCAAATCAACATCTTTCAATTTTATTTTTTATTCATCTCCATTAAACCAATCTACAAAGTATTTTTTGAATAGATTGTATCTATACTCATCTTTCTCCTTTGCTTCCTTTTCCATTTGTTCTTTTACTTTTTTGTCAATCTTTTTCCTTTTGTCATCTTTTTTTGGTTTAGGAAGTTGCTCATCCTCAATGTACTTTGTCTACATGTTAAATGATTTGTGGTTTTAGTGTATAATCATATATGAATTGAAATAGATAATATTATTTTAGTGATAGAATCATATATGTTTCACTTACAGTCATTTGGATAGACAAGAAAACTCTGTATGGAGAATTATTAATGTCTCGGTCCTTCTCATTGTAGTTGAGCAGTGCAGACCATGAGTCTATGACATCTGAAAATAGATATTCTCCGGGAAAAAAACTTTCAAATACATATCGGAATACGACTCTTTTGTTTATTGTGAATAACAGTTGATCACTGTAAATATAAAAAAAATTGTAATTTCAGTGTAAATATAATGTTGAACAAGTATATTTAAGATATTTTTTTAATCATATATGATTAATCACTGATTAGAATGTATAATCACATGTGATTTACTAATATTAAACAAGTATGTTAATGTTTATTTTTTGTAAATGCTAATCAAATATTAATAACTTACTATACAGTTCCCTGCAAATGGAACAACCATTCACCAAGCATTTCCTCTTCTTTTGTTAACTTTGTTTTCAAGCAAATTGCTCTCTCTTTATATGGAGATCTCCTTACTTCGGCTGGTTTTTTCTTTCTTTATTGCCGATGTTCCAGAGTTACATTTTGTTTTTCTGTAAGATCAGGCAAAGACTCTTTGTTTCGATTTTTTGAATTCACAATTTTTATCTTTGGGTGGTTCTTCGCTTTTGGATCTAGCGCATCTTTCACCAGATTTTCTTTTTCACCTTCATCTTTTTTTTGTTCAGCAGTATTCTGCAATTGATATATGGTTATAACAGTTAGAAAAATATTAGAACCATAATTTTAAAATTTTAATAATTACTGTTAATCACATATGATTGTAAGTTTAAATAATGTGATAATTAGTTTTAATCACATATTATTGTACGTCTAAGAAATAATAAAATCATATGTGATTACATTCATAAAGATATGATTTTGTACGAACAGACAAAATAATATTTAATCACATATGATTGTACGTCTAAGAAATAATAAAATCATATGTGATTACATTCATAAAGATATGATACTGTACGAATAGACAAAATAATATTTAATCACATATGATTGTACGTTTAAGAAATAATAAAATCATATGTGATTACATTCATAAAGATATGATTTTGTACGAACAGACAAAATAATATTTAATCGCATATTATTGTACGTTTAAGAAATAATAAAATCATATGTGATTACATTCATAAAGATATGATTTTGTACGAACAGACAAAATAATATTTACCTCTGTCATCTCTGGAGGTGTTAACTGACTTATCTTAAGATCATATGAGGCCATCATACTCTCTTCTTTTTTATTTTGGTATTCTTTCATGGACTTTTCATAAACAGAATTGAATTCATCATCATTTAACATTTCGGTACTGCTAAACTCTTATGTGTTTTCAAAAATACTTTCAATAGCGTTTGTTATTGTTTTGTTCACATCTTCTTCAAAAATCACATAAACAAAATAAGTTAGTAGAAAAATCACTTGTGATTATAAGTAAAATATAATGTTGTTTACCTTCTCCTTCAACATTTTGCTCTTCTTCATTATCACCACCTTTTTCATTTTCAACACCTTCATCATGCAAATTCATGTCATCAAAACAATTATCGTTATTGACTGTCTTTTTAAGTATTGTAATCAATTGTGTGTGGTTATAGTAAAACAAAATAGTTTTTGTTGATTATGATCACATGTGATTAGTTATATAGGAACAATATACTTTTTATCAATTATGTTCACATGTGATTATAGATAAATATTGATATGTTTTACTAAAACATATCAACATTTATAGACAATTATTAAGAAATAGTTTCATAATATTTAATCAATTACATTAAAAGATTTTTAAAATTTTCAAATTACATACAATAGAATTTAAATTAATCAATACATATACATAAAAAGTAATTATCATTCAATACAATATTTTTATCATTCAATACAATATTTTTATCAGATAAATATGATTGGTACCTTCTCCTCGAACAACATTTGTTCCTTTCAATTCTGCATATAAGTAGATTATGTTAGTTATCATATATGATTGTAAAAATATATTTTTTCATAATTTTATATATACAGAAATATATACTTTTTCCTTCTTTCTTTTCACCAATTTTCCCCTCCATATTTATCCCCTCTACACCTGATATATAATTATAAAAAATTATTAATCATATATGATTAAAAGAATTAATTACACAAAGATATTATATTTATGTTATTATAATCACATGTGATTATAAGGTATGTAATGACATTTATAATCACATGTGATTATAACGTATTTAATAACACTGTTTTGTTAATTATAAGATATGATTTTCAATATATTTATATTTACCTTCTCCATCTCTTTGTGGTTGTTCACCAGTTATTGCTTCTATTTTCTTATCATTCTTCCTTTCTATATTCATCCCCTCCACAGCTGAATACAATTAAAAAGAAATTATTAATGATTTGTGAATGTAATCACATGTGTTTACATAAATTATAATTACATTTGATTACTTTATTAATATATATTGTTGTTTACCTTCTCCTTCAGCATTTTGTTCTTCTTTATTATTACCACCTTTTTTATTTCCAACACCTTCATCATTCAAATTCATGTGATCCAAACCTTGATCATTATTATCATTTTCATCTTTCTCACCATCTGCATATATAAAAAATTTGTAGTTAATCACATGTGATTTACATATAATAAAAAATTGTTTTTAATCACATGTGATTGTAAAAAGTTACTTCTTAAGAATCACATATGATTGATTAATCATATGTTATTAAAAAAAAATATTGTACAAATATATTTGTATTGTTATGTGAATATAATCACATGTGATTACAAGAGATGTAATCATATATGATTATTATGCTTACAAATATATTATATTTTTATTTTCAATATATTTATATTTACCTTCTCCATCTCTTTGTGGTTGTTCACCAGTTATTCCTTCTACTTTCTTATCATTCTTCCTTTCTATATTCATCCCCTCCACAGCTGAATACAATTAAAAAGAAATTATTAATGATTTGTGAATGTTTACATAAATTATAATTACATTTGATTACTTTATTAATATATATTGTTGTTTACCTTCTCCTTCAGCATTTTGTTCTTCTTTATTATTATCACCTTTGTCATTTTCAACACCTTCATCATTCAAATTCATGTCATCCAAACCTTGATCATTATTATCATTTTCATCTTTCTCACCATCTGCATATATAAAAAATTTGTAGTTAATCACATGTGATTTGCATATAATAAAAAATTGTTTTTAATCACATGTGATTGTAAAAAGTTACTTTTTAAGAATCACATATGATTTAGTAAAATATTACTTACCTGTTATTTTAATATCTTCACCTCCCTCATCTTTATTTTTTCGTTGCTGTTCCTCTCCTCCTTCAAGATTCTCATTTTCTTGTCCCGTAACTGCATATAATTTAAGATAAGTATTTAATCACATGTGATTGTATAGAGATTTTTTTAAATACACTTACCTCTTTCAATATTTTCCCCTCCGACATTATTTTTCTTTGATTGATCATTATCATCTCCATTGTCATCATCATCATTACTATTGTCACTCTTATCTTTAAAAATTGCATCAAAGCTAATTTTCAAATGATTAAGGGTTATATTTTCTGGGAATTTATTTATACCATCTTCAATCATCATATGTAACTTCTTATACTTATTCATAACCACATGTTCATAAGCCTACATAATAAATGAATTAAAATATATATTAATATATATAATGTAACATGTAAAATATTAGTAAATAATAATGAGTTTTCATATAATTGTTGCAATTAAATTTACCTCCTCATTCAATTCTTCATCAACATACTCATCATTGAAATCCCCTGTTCCAAAATCACCAAGCTCATCCTTTTCAAAAGTTTCTCTCATCTTTATTTTCTCTGAAGTCCAATGGCAGATCATTGGACGTGTTCTTTCAATGTTAAGTACATCAGATTTGATTCTGACTAGATAAAGCAACTGCAAAAAAAATTATTAATTTTGTAACAAATTCTACTAATCGTATATGATTTAAGAATATGACATTTAAATCACATGTGATTATAGATACTCATGTTAGAACATACGTTATAAATAAATAAAAATCATATGTGATTTTAAAGATATTTAAATAGTGTAAAACATATTAAACATACCACCAAATAAGCAGATGGTCCATTAAAATTGCTTGTTGAATTTGATGGATCAAAAGACTGTTTGTTTTTAACCAAACAATCTATCAGATAAGAACACCAGTCGATGTTTTCTATTTTCGTCTTGCTTGTTATGTAGGTCAATGGGTTGGTGTTTGCTTTTCCTAAAGAGCTTGATTCTATCAGCGAGTTGATCAACAAAGCTATGAAATTCGTCTTGAAATTCATATCTGCCTTGTTGGTGGAAACAATCTTAATCTTTATATCTTGAAGTCGAATCATCTTCTTGTCATCAAACTGGTTTGTCCATTCTTCATAACATTTATCTTCTTTTGTTCTGAATGTAAGTTTTGAAAACTGTTTTCTTCCCAAAGGAAATCCAAGAATTTCTTTGATGGATTCTTTGGTGACATCAATAACTCCTTTTTGAAGAACTATCTTCTTTGTTTTGGAGTTAAAATTCTTAAGAACAAAGCAGCTTAAGGCCCCTAGGACCTCTGACATCTTCATATTTAATATTCCCCCAAAACCCATCTGTCTGACACAATTTTTTTGTACTTCATTGAGGCCTTGTATAACAGACAACAAAGCTCCAGGTGTACATCTATCATCAAATATATCACATAATGAATTTAATTCATATGTTATGATAATAATTAATGAAGGTATTATACATGTTTTATAATTTTACCACATGTGTGTTAACTGAAAAATACATGAAATATGTTTTGAATAATCACACATGATTGATTTTTAAATCATATATGACTTAATAAATTTTTGTATAATCACATTTTCGTATATAAAAGATATTAATCACATGGTGATTCATCTTTGAATCATATATGATTAAATAAATTATCTTATTTGTATATTGATTTTTTTCATACATAAAAGATATTAATCATATGTGATTTAATAAAGGTATTCGTATATCACATATGATTTAATAAAATTATTTTTTTGTATAAAGTTGTTAATCACAAAGTTATACCTGTTTCTGATTGTATCAAAATGCTTCTTTATTATCTTCTTCTTTCTTTTCTTTATATCTTTTGTTGCAGAATCGGAATCATCTTCATTTTCATCAAGTCGTTGATCTTTACTTTTTGAAGATATGGCTTTTCTTTTTCTTGACTCAGTTTTCTTTTCAGTTGTTATGAAAATAATAATCATATACTAATTGAGAATCAAGTAATAATTAATAATTATGTGATTTTAAATACATATTACAATCATATGTGATTGAATTATACATTTGTCGTGTTTTAACTTGGACCTTGTTTCTGTTGTGTCTTCTTCATTTGATCTTTTTCCTTTTCCTTTAGAGAGACAAATTGTAAAAAAGGGATAATCATATAATCATATGTTTATAACATGTCTTCATAAACCATATGTGATTTAAATATACCTTTTTTTCTGTTGCTGTATGCTTTTCTTTTGTGAATACTACAATAGCTGTAATCAAATTCATATTTGTATACAAATCAATAATAAATAAGTATAAATATAGATAAAAGTCAGAATCAATAAAATAATGGTATTATAATAAAGCTTAAAGTGTTATTGATTGATGTTAATCACATGTGATTGATGATGTTTTTTGCATATAAAAGCAGGTAATCACATTTGATTAAAAACATATGGTGTTATGTTTATGTGTATAATCATATGTGATTGAGCAATACCTTTCATATTTTCTTTCTGTTGTTATCTTTGTTTCTTCTGTTACACTGTCCTTTTTTCGCTTTTTGTGCTTTTGTTTTGGATTTTCTGAGATATATAAAAATACATATATAATCAGAAAATGACAAAGTCAATTTCAGTCAGATGTGATTGAACACAGTCATATTATTTATCACCTTCGTTCGTGATTTTTGTATTTGTCCTCCTTCTGGAATATTTTTTTTTCAAATGTTTTAGTATCATCTGCAATTTCAAACGGACTTTATTTACACAATACATGAATTACAGAACACTAAATCGAGAAATTAAACTTTAATATTCGTAAAATTGAGAGTTTAGTCGTAACTTTTGAATAAATGCATATTTCATGTGTGTTGAACAAAGCAATAGAAGAAAAACTATATACTCGCAACGAGGGTTTTAGTTTGAAATAACGTTTGAATAAATGCAGATTTCATTTATATTTAACAAAAAAACTTTCAGTAAATTGTTCGACATCGAAACTAGGGTTTGATTTCAAAAAAACTTTTGAGTAATGTCGATTTCCTGTATATTGATGAACTAACAGTATTCGAGTGATATTCATAAAAAAAACTCGATAATAATGAGAATCGAGTGATATTCAGCAAAAAAAGTCAAATATGCGTTGTGATACCTTTGGATGAAGGTTTTGATGGCGTTATCTCTTTTTTTGACGACATTTCTTCATTTTCGTTGAAAATGTTTGAAAAAGGATGAAATGTTAGAGACAGAAGAGGGTTTTCTGTTGAGAGAAATGATGTATTTTGATGGCGTAAATGGAAGATTCTGATTATGTATGCACAATTCAGTTTATATTCCTTTTTACAATTATACTCACTTATTTTCTAAATGTGATATGTTTGGAACCAATTGTTAAGTTATTCACAATTATGCCACCTTCTAAATTCTACATATAAATCCCGTGGGGGTTAGGTAACAGAAAACTATTTAGCTTGTATAATTTGTCACATTTTTTCAACTTTTATCCAGATTGAGCCAATACTTTTATTTTTACACATGATAATCTAATTATTATTATTTGTTTTTGTAATCATACATGATTGATGTATAAATCATACATTGTCCTTAATAAATACAAATTAATCACATGTGATTTAAAAATTGTTTTTTGTATTTTTAATCATATATAATTGATGTATAAATCATACATTGTCGTTAATAAATGCAAACTAATCATATGTTATTTAAAAATTGTTTATAATCACATATGATTACGTATATAACCACATGTGGTTTCAACCCTTGCGGAACATGGGCTTCTCCTAGTTAAATTGTAATTTGTATGTATGCGTATGTTATACATGATAATCACATGTGATTATTTACAATATTTTATTGGATGCATATAATCATATGTGTTTGAATTATAAACCATACAATGATCATATGTGATTATTTTTCTAATCACATGTGTTTATATTAATGTTTATATGTTTAATCACATATTGTACTATTGTATTTTTTTGCTTTTATATTTATAGTCATATGTGATTGAGTATTTAAAAGTTTTTTTGTTTTTGTAATCATACATGATTGATGTATAAATCATGCATTGTCCTTAATAAATGCAATTTAATCACATGTGATTTAAAAATTGTTTTTGTATTTGTAATCATATATGATTGATGTATAAATCATACATTGTCCTTAATAAATGCAAACTAATCATATGTGATTAGTTTCAATATTTTATTGGATACATATAATCATATGTGATTATTTTTCTAATCACATGTGTTTATATTAATGTTTATATGTTTAATCAAATATTATACTATTGTATTTTTTTTCTTTCATATTTATAGTCATATGTGATTGAGTATTCAAAAGTTTTTTTGTTTTTTTAATCATACATGATTGATGTATAAATCATACATTGTCCTTAATAAATGCAAATTAATCACATGTGATTTAAAAATTGTTTATAATCAAATGTGATTATCTATATGCTCAAACATTTAAGCTTCACATATCCATATTACTTATCAATATTAAGCTTCACATATCCATGATATCATATATGTGCTCAAACATTTATATAATTAAAACCTAATAATTGTGTTTAATAAATTACCAAGCATTCATCTAATGAAAAAGTAAACATTGTCTAAGTAAACCATCAATCAAGTTATGCATTCACAGACTTCACCATTTTCGATCTTAAACTTCACATGAAACCTCTTCCCACAATAACATTGTTCTCTCAATCTTTAATGTAGCATACCAAAAATACAACCCAAAAATTTTTGTTTGAAAACTTTACTAAACCATAATATCAAATATTAAAAGTTAAAAACCATGAATCAAGTATCTCAAAATGTCATAATAAATTTATCAAATCGAAACTAGTGTCAAGATCATATCAAAATATCAGAGTCTAACTTCCAGGCTAAAATTGTAGGGTGTGCCATGCCATCATCCCGAGCCCTTCCCTTTGCTAGCTGAAGTACCTGAAACCAGAACTGAAACTGTAAGCACGAAGCTTAGTGAGCTCCCCCAAACTACCACATACCATACTATAAAATATAAAGCACATACTGGGCCTTGCCCACTGCATCGGACCGAAGTCCGGAACTAACTACGGCCTTGCCCACTGCATCGGACTGAAGTCCGGAACTGACTAGGGCCTTGCCCACTGCATCGGACCGAAGTCCGGAACTACATCGAACCGAAGTCCGGAACTGACTAGGGCCTTTCCCACTGCATCGGACCGAAGTCCGGAACTGACTGAACATAGCATAACATAATCATAGCATATAATATGAACGCATATACTGCATACTGCATCGGACCATAGTCCGGAACACATAACACATACCATGCCTGTATCACAAAGACACCAAGCATACTGAACTACTGCATCATACTGTAATCCGGATCTACTGCTAACTAAACGGGTCGGCATTGTGGCCGTAGACCTGTTCCTACCGGAAGGAAAACTCACCTCGAAAGGCTGGCTGCTGAAATGCTGCTCGGGAATTGTCTGACTGCTGCTCCGGTAACTACCCGGCTACAATTCCCAAAAGACACTTAATCCGACACTGATAACTAATCTTAGGGTAAAATGACTATTTTACCCCCTGGTCAAAGTCAACAATCCGTTGACCTGACTCGCCGAGTTGGGCCGCCAACTCGTCGAGTCCCTATCTTTCCTTCTACTCCCTTTCCCGACTCTACTCGTCGAGTTTAGCGAAGACTCGACGAGTTCTCCTTCTATAATAACATCGAGTCAACCTTTATCTGACTCGTCGAGTTGTATGAACAACTCGTCGAGTCCTCCTTCATCATATGAACACGTCCAGTCTATGACTCGCCGAGTTGTATGAACAACTCGTCGAGTTTGTTCTTGTGGGAAGAAGATTGTCTTGGACTCGCCGAGTCAGGGCGTAGACTCGCCGAGTCCCTCTACACTCATAACCATGTCTTAACTCACTGAGTCTTTACTCCACTTGCTAAACAGACTCGCCTCTACTGAACAGGGAATCTAAGACTCGCGCCCTGACTCGCCGAGTCCGAAGAACGACTCGCCGAGTCCTTTGCATGCAGATTCTATTCAGTCGATTCTAATCAGTTTCAGTGCATCCAATTCATAGATCTAGGTTTCTGGGACAATTTGAACATGTAAAGTTGCTAACTTTACGTGTATCTATGATGCAATGAAGCAATAACACTTAAACTTGGCTATAATAGGGGTTACTTGTCTAGAACAAGGCCATGGCTGCGAAAAGGTGGCCTTCTGGAGCTCCTGGAACTCAAGAGAGGCTAGATCTGAGATATGGCTTGATTACAAAGCTTCATCACTAGGGATTTGGGGTTTTTGAGCTCAAAACCATCAATTTGGGGACAAACTAGATCTAGCAATACAATAACCAAGATGAAAGCTTTATTACCAGAAAGGATGGCCAAAGAGGAGTATAATCTGGATCTACTTCTTCTTCCTTGAGTTCTTCTACCTTCTCCTTCTTCTTCTTGCTCAACAATGCACCAAGATTCCTTCACAAGGGCAAAAAAATCACTCACACACACTTCAAGGAGGCTAGGGTTTCGGGAATAAGTCTCTGAGAGGTGAAGGAGGCTGGTTAGGGGCTATAATGGGGTTTAAATAGGGTACACTCCCTAAAAATTAGGGCTTCGTCCAGACTGGCGGACTCGCCGAGTCCGGAATATGGACTCGTCGAGTCGCCACGCCAACTCCACGTACTGACCCGCTTCTACTAGACGAGTTAGGGCCACTGACTCGTCGAGTAGCTTCTAAAATAAGAAGAAAAATAATGTTTTAAATGCATACCAGGAACGGGGCGTTACAACTCTCCCCCACTTATCTCAAACTTCGTCCTCGAAGTCTGCTGCTACTGAATCTGAAAATAACTCCGGATAATGCTCCCTCATCTCCTCCTCGGTCTCCCATGTCCATTCTGAACCCTTCCGATGCTGCCACTGCACCTTTACTAGCTGAACCACCTTGTTCCTCAACGTCGTCGACTTTCGATCCAAGATCGCAACTGGTCTCTCAATGTAATTCAGGCTGCTTTCAACCTGAATATCCTCCAACGGTACAACTGCTGACTCATCCACCAAACACTTCCGTAACTGAGACACATGGAAAGTGTTGTGGATCTGGCTAAGCTCTGCTGGAAGATCTAACCGATAAGCAACCCGACCTACCCGGGCCAAAACCCTAAAGGGACCAATGAATCTGGGGCCCAGCTTGCTCCTCTTCCGGAACTTGATGACGCCCTTCCAGGGTGACACTTTCAGGAGGACCATATCGCCTACCTGAAACTCCAAATCAGAACACCTCCTATCTGCGTAACTCTTCTGCCGACTCTGAGCAGTCTGGAGCCGGCTACGAACCTGCTGTATCAACTCTGTGGTCTTAAGCACTACCTCAGTGCTCCCCATGACTCTCTGACCGACCTCGCCCAAACAGATTGGGGTCCTACACTTCCTCACGTAGAACATCTCAAAGGGAGGCTGGTCTATACTGGAGTGGTAACTGTTGTTATACGAAAATTCCGCTAACGGAAGGTACGTATCCCAACTGCCACCAAAATCTAGGACACATGCCCGAAGCATGTCCTCGAGAGTCTGAATCGTCCTCTTGCTTTGCCCATCCGTCTGAGGGTGGAAAGCGGTGCTGAAAAGGAGACGAGTCCCCATCTCATCATGGAACCGCTTCCAAAACCTGGAAGTAAACCGGACGTCTCGATATGATACTACTGAAATAGGCACTCCATGACGTGCCACAACCTCTCGCACATAAATATCATCTAACTTCTCAGCCGATAGACTCTCCTGGATCGGTACGAAGTGCGCGTTCTTGGTCAACCGATCCACTATGACCCAAATCGAGTCAACTCCACGTGCAGTCCTAGGAAGCTTAGTAACGAAATCCATGGTGATATCCTCCCATTTCCACACGGGAATATCTAATGGTTGCATCTTGCCGTGGGGTCTCTGGTGCTCTGCCTTGACCTTCCTGCAGGTCGGGCATCTCACCACGTACCAAGCTACGTCCCGCTTCATGTAGGGACACCAATAATCTGGTCGAAGATCTATGTACATATTTGTCGCCCCTGGGTGGATGGAGAACCGAGACTTGTGGGCCTCATCCATCAACACCTGCCGTACTCCTCCCCATTACGGCACGCAAACTCTCCTATGAAGGGTCAACAATCCTCGACTGTCATAATCGAAAGAAGCTACTCGGCCCACGATCCTCTCGCACTTCCGTCTTTCCTCTTTTAGGCCCTCAACCTGTGCCTCTCTAATCCGCTCCAACAATGGAGTAATCACTGTCATCCTCAGACATATATCTCTGATCGGGGCCGTCATCGCCTTACGGCTCAGGGCGTCGGCCACTACGTTGGCCTTGCCCGGATGGTAAAGGATCTCACAGTCATAATCCTTTACCACGTCTAACCATCGACGCTGCCTCATCTTCATATTCGGCTGATCCATGAGGTACCTCAAACTCTTGTGATCCGTGTAGATGGTACAACGGACCCCATAGAGGTAATGTCTCCAAATCTTGAGGGCGAACACCACTGCCCCCAGCTCTAAATCGTGCGTCGGATAGTTAGCCACGTGAGGCTTCAACTGTCTAGAGGCATAAGCTATCACATGCCCTCGCTGCATCAACACTGCTCCCAAACCTGTGATCGAAGCATCACAGTAGACTACGAAGTCATCCACTCCCTCTGGCAGGGTAAGAATCGATGCCTCGCATAATCTCTGCCTGAGGGTCTCAAATGCTGCCTGCTGCTCAGGCCCCCAGCGAAATGCGACCGACTTCCTGGTCAGTCAAGTAAGCGAAACTGCTATCTTGGAGAAATCCTGGATGAATCTCCTGTAGTACCCTGCCAACCTTAGGAAGCTTCGAATCTCATATGGAGACCTCGGAACCTCCCACTGCATCACGGCCTCTATCTTGGCCGGATCTACTAGTATACCCTTCTGGTTGACGAGGTGTCCAAGGAACTGCACCTCGCGCAACCAGAACTCACACTTGGAGAACTTTGCGAAAAGTTTCTCCCTCCTCAGTGTCTCTAGCACCTCCCTCAGGTGCTCCTCGTGCTGCTCCTGAGTCTTGGAATAGACCAAGATGTCATCGATGAACACTATCACAGATCGATCTAACATCGGTCTGCATAAGCGGTTCATGAGATCCATGAACGCTGCTGGTGCGTTGGTGAGCCCAAATGGCATCACCACGAACTCATAATGACCATAGCGGGTCCTAAAAGCGATCTTCTGTACGTCCTCACCTCTGACCCGCATCTGATGATAACCGGAGCGCAAATCAATCTTGGAGAACCAAGATGCTCCCTGGAGCTGATCAAATAAGTCATCTATCCTCGGAAGTGGGTAACGGTTCTTCACCGTCACCTTGTTTAGCTCCCGGTAATCTATGCACATACGGTGCGACCCATCCTTCTTCCTCACGAACAGGATCGGGGCTCCCCATGGTGAACTACTTGGCCTGATGAAACCCTTGTCTAGAAGCTCCTGCAGCTGCGTAGACAACTCCTGCATCTCGGGAGGAGCCAACCGGTATGGTGCCTTGGTTATTGGAGCCGCACCAGGAACCAGGTCAATCCTGAACTCAACCTGTCTCTCAGGAGGTATCCCAGGCAAATCCTCTGGAAATACATCCGGGTACTCGCGTACTACCGGTACATCGTCAACTGTCGCCTTGCCCTTCTCCCGGGCATCTAAAACATAGGCGACGTACCCCGCGCAACCCTGCTGAAAGTAGCGCCTCGCTCTCGCTGTTGAACACATAATCCGTCCGCACTGTGGCCTCTCGCCCTGAATCACTAACTCTCCCCCACTAGGAGTGCGAACCCTCACTAACTGCAAATCACAATCAATCACTGCCCCATTGGGGCTCAACCAGTCCATACCCACTATGACCTTATTCCCTCGCAGGGGAATAGGAACCAGATCTACTAAAAACTGCTCATCAAATAACCGCAGCGAACACCCCCTATGTACCCTTCCGACCCTGACGGTCCTGTCATCAGCTATCTCAACCTCAAGTGGACAGTCCAGCTCCCCCGGAGCTCTGCTAAACCGCTTGCTAAGCGCAAGCGAGAAAAACGATCGGGTGGCCCCCGAATCAAACAATATTGTAGCTGAAATGTCGTTCACTAAGAACGACCCTATATACAAACACACAACCATGAGAAATAATCAATACCAAAAACAGAGAAAAAAGAAATACATACCCGTCACCACATCAGGAGTCGCCTGCACCTCCTCTGCTGTCATCTGGAAAGCTCTACTCTTCGCCACTGGCGCCTCAGCCCAACCCTGACGGCCGTCTGTAATCCTCAAAGTAGCAGGGGCTAGTGCTGCCACCTTCCCTGCTACTGCTAAACTCGGGCACTGGGACTTTTTATGTCCCCTCTGATTGCAATGGAAGCAAATCAGATCAGCTGCTGTACAATCTCTACTCATATGCCCGGTCCGACCGCACTTGTAGCAGCCGGAGATCCCTGCCTTGCACGCCCCATCGTGCAATCTCCCACACTTGCCACACCTACTGTAGCTCTGCTGTCCTCTAGATCTGTGATCCGATACCTTGGGCTTTTTGCCCAAACTCCCTGTGCCAGATGCCGCCTCTGGTTTCCTCTTCTTCTCCATCTCCAAATCTATCTCTCTCTCACGAGCCCTCGCAATCATGCCATCCAGCGTTTTATAGTTGGACCGGCTCACAAACTGTCTGATATCACTCCTCAACATCTCATGATAATGAGCCTTCTTCATATCCTCATCAGCTGCATACTGAGGAACAAGAAGAGCCCTCTCCCTGAACTTGGCGGTAATCTCCGCCACAGTCTCAGTAGTCTGAGTAAGATCCTGAAACTCCCTCGCTAACTGCTACACCTCGATAACCAGTGCAAACTCAGCTCTGAACGTGGTAGTGAAATCGATCCAGGTCATCGCATCGAGAGCCGCGTCATCTCCCATGACATGTCTGATCTCCTCCCACCAATCTCGTGCCTTGTCCTTCAGGAGACAGGATGCTAGTCTGACCTTGTCCCCCTCGGGACATCTGCTGGTGTGGAATGCATTGGCGACATCCGCCAACCACCTGGTACTCGCAATGGGATCCCGCGTCCCATGGTAATCAGGAGCTCCACATGCTCTGAACTCCCTGAAAGTGAGGGTGCGCGACCCCATCATGGCCGCCACCTCAACACGGAATGTGCTCAACTTCTCATCCATCAGCTCCAAAATACCCTCCTTGATCGAACCGAAGATCACAGGAGTCTGCTTGAGTATGATGCGAGTAACCTCTGAGGAGAGAAACTCCCTAGTCTGCTCATCCAAATGTTCGGTCCCCGAGCCTGATCCCGATCCCTCACCGGCACCTGAACTGCCGACTGCTGGTCTAGGGCGTAAAACCACCATTCTGAAAACACATAATGACAATGTCAGGAATACATATATATCTCGAGGGATCGCTACTACTACAAGTTTCCTGGTCTCATCTCAGCCTTCCTTGATTCGAGTACTGATCCTCTGGTTTCAGTAGTACGGGCCCATACAACCTTCCACATCTATCCGTACTTTCCTCAAGAACTGCCTTGACTCCACCAAGTCCCTTCTACTACCACTGCTCTCTGCTACTCTCGTCCTAGGCTTGCCCTAGGGTAATCACCAACCCACTCTCTGCTATCAGCTACACAAGAAGTCCCGGCTACCTCCCCCCTAACTAGCTCGTGAATACTATTACATATCACTAAGACTAGATAATTCTCCGAATGAGAGATCCTACCCTACAACGGTTGGACTCAAACAAGAGTTGCGCAATAGAGCTAGACCTAACCTTCTGAAATTATTTAGTCCTCACCATATGTAACGTAACATATTCATTTACTAGTTAGTGAAAGATAACTAAGACTTCCTAAAAGCACAAAGCAAGCAGCATTCGAGCATCGAGTACTCATAATCAAGCATATACTACTCTGGCTATAATACTGACAATTCTGTACTAGCATGCAGTTTTCATAGAGCTGAAACACATATAACATGCACATAAGGCATCCTTCCTAGATCCTTAGTCCTAATCTAGCATGTTGTTCTAACAAAGTTGATAATCATAACATAGCATAAACTTGTATGGATAATTTGGGAGTACTTACTTGAGCTCGGCTGATTGCATGCACCACACCCTTTTTCTCTTTTCAGAGTTCTTTTCTTTCAAAAAAAAATTCTTTTTGCTTTTCTAAAACTCTTTTCTTTTCAAAACATTATACCACTTCCTTACTTTGAGTTCAGACACACTCGGAAGTGCGCCCGAATCCCTCAAACCAAGGCTCTGATACCAACTTGTAACATCCCAAAAATACAACCCAAAAATTTTTGTTTGAAAACTTTACTAAACCATAATATCAAATATTAAAAGTTAAAAACCATGAATCAAGTATCTCAAAATGTCATAATAAATTTATCAAATCGAAACTAGTGTCAAGATCATATCAAAATATCAGAGTCTAACTCCCAGGCAAAAACTGTGGGGTGTGTCATGCCATCATCTCGAGCCCTTACCTTTGCTAGTTGAAGTACCTGAAACCAAAACTGAAACTGTAAGCACGAAGCTTAGTGAGCTCCCCAAACTACCACATACCATACTATAACATATAAAGCACATACTGGGCCTTGCCCACTGCATCGGACCGAAGTCCGGAACTAACTAGGGCCTTGCCCACTGCATCGGACCGAAGTTCGGAACTGCATCAGACCGAAGTCCGGAACTGACTAAGGCCTTGCCCACTGCATCGGACCGAAGTCCGGAACTGACTGAACATAGCATAACATAATCATAGCATATAATATGAACGCATATACTGCATCGGACCATAGTCCGGAACACATAACACATACCATGCCTGTATCACAAAGACACCAAGCATACTGAACTACTGCATCAGACTGTAATCCGGATCTACTGCTAACTAAACGGGCCGGCATTGTGGTCGTAGACCCGTTCCTACTGGAAGGAAAACTCACCTCAAAAGGCTGGCTGCTGAAATGCTGCTCGGGAATTGTCTAACTGCTGCTCCGGTAACTCCCCGGCTACAATTCCCAAAAGACACTTAATCAGACACTGATAACTAATCTTAGGGTAAAATGACTATTTTACCCCTGGTCAAAGTCAACAATCCGTTGACCTAACTCGCCGAGTTGGGCCGCCAACTCGTCGAGTCCCTATCTTTCCTTCTACTCCCTTTCCCGACTCTACTCGTCGAGTTTAGCGAAGACTCGACGAGTTCTCCTTCTATAATAACATCGAGTCAACCTTTATCTGACTCGTCGAGTTGTATGAACAACTCGTCGAGTCCTCCTTCATCATATGAACACGTCCAGTCTATGACTCGTCGAGTTGTATGAACAACTCATCGAGTCTGTTCTTGTGGGAAGAAGATTGTCTTGGACTCGCCGAGTCAGGGCGTAGACTCGCCGAGTCCCTCTACACTCATAACCATGTCTTAACTCACTTAGTCTTTACTCCACTCGCTAAACAGACTCGCCTCTACTGAACAGGGAATCTAAGACTCGCACCCTGACTCGCCGAGTCCTTTGCATGCAGATTCTATTCAGTCGATTCTAATCAGTTTCAGTGCATCCAATTCATAGATCTAGGTTTCTGGGACAATTTGAACATGTAAAGTTGCTAACTTTACGTGTATCTATGATGCAATGAAGCAATAACACTTAAACTTGGCTATAATGGGGGTTACTTGTCTAGAACAAGGCCATGGCTGCCAAAAGGTGGCCTTCTTGAGCTCCTGGAACTCAAGAGAGGCTAGATCTGAGATATGGCTTGATTACAAAGCTTCATCACTAGGGATTTGGAGTTTTTGAGCTCAAAACCATCAATTTGGGGACAAACTAGATCTAGCAATACAATAACCAAGATGAAAGCTTTATTACCAGAAAGGATGGCCAAAGAGGAGTATAATCTGGATCTACTTCTTCTTCCTTGAGTTCTTCTACCTTCTCCTTCTTCTTCTTGCTCAACAATGCACCAAGAATCCTTCACAAGGGCAAAAAAATCACTCACACACACTTCAAGGAGGCTAGGGTTTCGGGAATAAGTCTCTGAGAGGTGAAGGAGGCTGGTTAGGGGCTATAATGGGGTTTAAATAGGGTACACTCCCTAAAAATTAGGGCTTCGTCCAGACTGGAGGACTCGCCCAGTCGCCACGCCAACTCCACGTACTGACCCGCTTCTACTAGACGAGTTAGGGCCACTGACTCGTCGAGTAGCTTCTAAAATAAGAAGAAAAATAATGTTTTAAATGCATACCAGGAACAGGGCGTTACATTTAACATCGTCATTATCTTCATCATCATCATCATCATCTTCGTCATCTTCATCATCATCATCATCATCATCATTATTTTTGTTGTCTTCTTGAGCAATTTGATCTTCATCATTAAAAAATTCATCGAGCATACTTTTCAAATGATTCAATCTTACACTTGTTGGGAAGTTATTGATTCCATTTTCAATCAACAAATTGATTTTCCTAATCTTCATCAAAATCATTTGTTCATAGTCCTAAATCAGAATTAATTTGAAGTTTATATTAGCAATATATATCATTAAACATTATAACTGTTAAATAATGAGATTTTTTTGTATAACTGCTATAAATACATTTACCTCCTGGTTAATATCTTCTTCAACAAAATCTTCATTTAAATCTCCTGTACCAAATTGCTTGACGATTTCTTTTTCATAAATTTCTCTAAGCTTCATTTTTTCTGATGTCCAGTGACAGATAACTGGACGTTTTCTTTCAGCAATAACTACACTGCAATGGACTCTATCTACATAAAGCAACTGGAAAAAAAGAAATATTTGTTATTATAATCACATGTGATTAACCTATTATGTATTTATAATCATATGTGATTTAAAACATTTTACTGTTAAACCACATATGATTATAAATGTTATTAAACAAAAGAGATGTTATAAAGCATACCACTAAATGGTCCAACAAAATTGCTTGTTGGATTGGATGAATCAAAAGATTGTTTTGTTTTAACCAAACAATTAAGCAAGTAGGAGCACCAGTCAATGTTGCTTATGTTTGTATTCTTCATGATGTAGTTTAAGGGATATGTGTTTGCTTTTCCGCATGAGCTTGATTCTATAAGAGAGTTGATCAACAAAGCAATGAAGTTCATCTGGAAGTTCATATCTGCATTGTCCGAGGCGACAAGGTTCACTTTAATTTCATGCAATCTGATCATTTTTTTGTTTTGAAATTGTTCAGTCCATTCATCATAACATTTATCATTTTCTTTTCAAAATGGAAGTTTTGAAAACTATTTTTTTCCCAAAGGAAATCCTAGCATTTGATTCACTGATTCTCTTGTCACATCAATCTCAACCCCCTCCCGAAGAACAATTTTCATTTTTGTCGGATCAAATTTATCTACAACATAACAGCTTAATGTCCCTGGCACTTCAGTCATTTTCATTTTCAATAGATCAAGAAAATCCCATTTGTTTTACACAATCTTTTTGGATTGTATTGAAAGCTATACCTATTTCTAATTGTATCAAAATGCTTATTTAAAGTCTTCTTCTTTCTTTTTTTAGTCTCTTTTGTTTCAGAAACTGAATCTTCAGCTTTTCTTTTCTTTTTTGATTCGTTTTTCTTCTCTGGTCCTATAAAAGATGTTAATGAAGTCATAATAAGTAAATAAAAAATGATTATACAAATAGTTAATAAATAAGCATATATTTTTCAATCTCTATTTTAATCACATGTCATTGAAGGAATATTGTTTTTAAATAATGTGTATAACTTATAGATATAAATCACATATGATTGAAACAAGTCATGATAAATAAAGCATACAATATTTATAATAAAACATATTCCTTTATGATTGGATTTGCTTGTGTGTATCAGAGATTCTAATCACAATGTCAGTTAATCAGATTTTAGGATGTTTATGTATATAATCATTTGTTAATCACATGTTATTAACAATCCTAAAATATTGTTTAATCACATGTGATTAGCATCTTTAATACAAACATACAAATCCAATCACAAGTGAGTATCATAGGTCTTTTATGAATTGTTTTGGATTATTGATATATATTAATATATATAATCATTTGTGATTGAAATATACCTTTTTCAGATGTCTTTCTTGGTGATTTTCTTGGTTGTTTCCCTTTAGGCACTTCTATGTTTTGTTCTGAAATTATATAAATTCAAATAGAATTAGAAAACCATATATGATTAAAACAAAAGCATAAGGTTTTCATAACAGATTTTAATCCCATGTGATTGAATCTGTTTTGTGTATTTAATAAAAATCACATATGATTGAAAGCATGTTTATGTATATAATCATATGTTAATCACATGTTATTAACAATCCTAAAATATTGTTTAATCACATGTGATTAGAATCTCCAATACAAACATACAAATCCAATCACAAGTGAGTATCATATGTCTTTTATGAATTGTTTTGGATTACTGATATATATTAATATATATAATCATTTGTGATTGAAATATACCTTTTTCAGCTGTCTTTCTTGGTGATTTTCTTGGTTGTTTCTCTTTAGGCACTTCTATGTTTTTTTCTGAAATTATATAAATTCAAATAGAATTAGAAAAACCATATATGATTAAAACAAAAGCATAAGGTTTTCATAACAGATTTTAATCCCATGTGATTGAATCTGTTTTGTGTATTTAATAAAAATCACATATGATTGAAAGCATGTTTATGTATATAATCATATGTTAATCACATGTTATTAACAATCCTAAAATACTGTTTAATCACATGTGATTAGAATCTCTAATACAAACATACAAATCCAATCACCAGTGAGTATCATATGTCTTTTATGAATTGTTTTGGATTACTGATATATATTAATATATATTTATAATCATTTGTGATTGAAATATACCTTTTCAGCTGTCTTTCTTGGTGATTTTCTTGGTTGTTTCTCTTTAGGCACTTCTATGTTTTGTTCTGAAATTATATAAATTCAAATATAATTAGAAAACCATATATGATTAAAACAAAAGCATAAGGTGTTCATAACAGATTTTAATTCCATGTGATTGAATCTGTTTTGTGTATTTAATAAAAATCACATATGATTGAAAGCATGTTTATGTATATAATTATATGTTAATCACATGTTATTAACAATCCTAAAATATTGTTTAATCACATATGATTAGAATCTCTAATACAAACATACAAATCCAATCACAAGTGAGTATCATATGTCTTTTCTGAATCGTTTTGGATTATTGATATATATTAATATATATAATCACATGTGTAGGCTTTTCTTTGTTTTTTTCTGAAAAAAAATACATATATAATTAGAAAATCATATTTGATTATACACATAAAATATATGAATCAGAACTGATTATTGAATAATTTAATTGTTACCATTTTGAGTTTGTCTTCTTGCTGTTGCTTTTGTAAATTTTTGAGTAGTCGTTTCTTTATGTTTTGGCTGCTCTTTATTGGTTTCTGAGATATACAAATAGATGTATTATAAGAAAATCATATATGATTATTAAAAGTCATGAAAAATAAATAATATATTGTTTATATAGATTGTGATCACATGTGATTCAATCTTTGTTCTATGTATAAATATAATCACATGTGATTCAATCATTTTCGAGATTATAACATCAACAAATCATATATGATTGCAAACGTTCATTATAAGTAAGACTTCATCAGCAAATCATATATGATTGAACATAGTCATATGATTTATCACCTTCATTTCT
Organism: Lactuca virosa; assembly: GCF_052849685.1. Taxonomy (NCBI): domain Eukaryota; kingdom Viridiplantae; phylum Streptophyta; class Magnoliopsida; order Asterales; family Asteraceae; genus Lactuca; species Lactuca virosa. The sequence continues at coordinate 160,701,712 of NC_136434.1, forward strand.
GTTTTTTGGATCTATCATCTTTGTGGAATGTTTTTTCTCAAACGTTTACACAAACCAACTTTATTTACACAATAAATGAATAACAGAACACTAAATCAATAAATTAAACGTTAATACTAGTAAAACTGAGTGTTATTTAAGAGAAAACTATAGTAAATTGTTCGACATCGAAACTAGGGTTTGATTTCAAAATTTTTTTTTTTTTTTGAATAATGCCGATTTCCTGTATATTGATGAAACTAACAGTAGGAAAACTCGAAAATCAAGTGATATTCATCAAAAAAAAAAGTTGATAATCATGAAATCGAGTGATATTTAGCAAAAAAACGTCAAATATGCGTTGTGATACCTTTCGATGAAGCTTTTGATGGCGTTTTCCCTGTTTTTGACGACATTTTCTTCGTTTTCGTTGAAAATATTTGAAAATTGATGAAATGTTGGAGAGAAGCGAGGGTTTTCTGTTGAGAGAAAATGAGAGTTTTGTTTTCGTAAATCGAGTTTCCCAACAATGTATGTTTGGAAACAGTTTATATTCCTTTTAATGATTATAGCCCCTTATTTTTTAAACGTGATATATTGGAACCAATTGTTAAGTTATTTACAATTATGTCACCTTGAAAAATTAAAATGTAACTTTTGTTCTCAAATGTTCTCGGGAAAAATGTTCTCGATTGAACGCTTATATATATATATATATATATATATATATATATATATATATATATATATATATATATATATATATATATATATATATATATATATATAAACTAAAAAAATTTAGAGCCGTCTTCTTAAAATTTGTAGTTAGATATCAATATATATATTTTTAGAACATAAAAATGATAAATTTTGACATTTTTAATAATAAAAACATGAAAAATGACTACTGAGAAATTTTGACATTTTTTATTATATTAGAGTACAAAAATGAAGAATTAATGTAGTCAAATTTAATAGTTTTTGGTGATTATATTATAAATTTGAATTAACAATATATGTTATCCATTTCAACAAAGGTTGCAAACAAATCAATAATTATCGGTGATTATTAGATATATTTGGTTTAACAAACTTTTCCTAGATAACTAATCACAATTATATGAAACTTGCACTATTTTATATAGCCAAATTGAAAATTATACGTTCACATACGTAAACATTCATGATATTTCATGATCTCAGAATCAAACAGCATGCATAAAAATCTATAATAGCACACTATATATATAATAACACCTCCATCAATACGAATATTATATATATTATACTAAACCACATAACACCAACATGCACCACTTATTGTGTACGTTAATACTTAATATATCCATATTTGCCCTATATACGTTCAAAGAGCAGAATACGATAAAACAACCTAGATAATAATACGACAAAACAACCTAGATCATAATAATACCTATAATACCAACATATATCATATAACAAACCCTAGCTTCAATCCCTTCAACACTTCCTAGTACGTACTCCACAACATCCATGAACAAGTGGTGACGTGGCACAACAAACATCTTCATCATTGATGACCTGGCACTTTCGGCCTACTGCTTCTAGCCAATGCAAGAACCCTCTTTCCGTGTGGATGACTGTGTAAAGACGCATACTCTTTCTGAATTTTATTAATCATCGTCTCCAAAATGCCATCCTTCATTATATATATAATCAAGAGTAAATTAGAAATTTTGTGTGTTGTGCTTCACTCAAAATCACTTCACTTCAACATTTAAAATTGTTTCAACGTTAGTTCTTAAATTTGTATTTCAATGACATGGTTCATGTGATTTATTCAAAATCACAAGTTCAGTATAACATATGATAGTCATTAGGGATCATATCCACATCAAAATATAAACTTAAAGAACAACATTGGGACAATATGAAATTTCGGACTAAACTTGCAATTTTTTGGAATTTGGCCAATTAATTTATCTCATGAAGTATAAAGTTTCGAAATTAAATCTTTAAAGACAAAACTAACCTTGGCAGTGTGTAAAGCCGATTGTGCAACATAGTTCCCAAATGGATGTGTAATCAACGACAAAAAGTTATGACTGTTTATAAACTCCCTATTGATAGCAATCACCACATCATCAGAAGCATCCTTCAAAAACTTCTCAACTACATTACTCGCAAACTTGTTCATCCCCAATGACACAAAGTTACCAGAAAGCCTCCTTAAAATTTCACCCGTTGCTTCTGGTATTTGCATGCCTAGTATATGTTGCACTACATAATTCCTGAAAATTTATAGTAATATATAATATTTATATATAAACAATTACAATAAAGTATTAACAAGATCGAATATACACAAAAAGAAAAAAGAGAGAGTAAAACAAATTACCCATAAGGATGTTCGGATAGATGAAGTGAATTCTCTATAATTGGAGAAATGAGACGGTCTTTAGTTACTCCAACCGCAAGTGATACACATTGTTGTAACACGCAACATCCACTTTTATCGGTAGCAATGTCGATACAGTTATCAGCTACCACATCCAGAATTGGCTACATGCAATGAAATAAGGTTTACTGTTTTTACAAGTATAGACAATATACTTTATTTTATACTCAAAATACGAATATTTTACATATATTTACTTACAATTGAAATCATAATTGTATTATTTACTCAAACTAACAATAAGTAACCATAATGGCAACCTATATACTTCCAATTTTTTTACATTTTTTTTTAAAGATAACAACAATATATATGTACTTACAATTCCTTGCTCATAATACCAAGGTACTAACATTTTTTACTATAGCAGAATGCATGTAGATAAAAATAATGTACCTTGCTATTATCTATACAGAAAAGTATAAGGTACAATGCCATAATAGCAACGTCTACACTTGATAACAACATATATACTCGTGTATTTTACCCATAAAATATAAACCATAATGGCAAATTGAGTACTTTTTTTTTTATAATAGTAACTTCAATTTTCTTTTTCTTTTTTTACTAAATTATGTCAAACAGTTGCTATTATGATTAAAAATATGGTGTACATGGTAAACTACATTGCTATATTCCCTGAAATTTGACCTAAAAATAATTGCAAAAAGTAAATAATTAATCATATATGTGATATATATACCTGACATTCATTAACATGGAACAATTTCAAGCAATTTTGAATGACATGATGGCCATTGGTGTTCTTAGACAAAGTGACAGTGATCCTTTTAAGTGCTGAAACTATTAAAGATCGCTGTTCTAAAGTGGTAAGAAGTTCAATCAATTTCTGCATAGCTCGAGTCCTGAAATTAATGAAAACCAATTAATATAATAAATTTTATAAAAAAAACTGATAATTAATCAAATTAATAAATTAATATATACCCATGAGAATTGAGGCAGATAGAAGTGAGATTTCCATTATCACTGATAAGAGTAACAACAATGTGAGTCAATTGTCTCTCGTTGATCGCTTTGAAAAGCTTCTGAGCAAGATAATTCATGGAAGCATCCACCATTAATTCACGAATATGATCTTTAATTTCATTAAAAATCATCTCAATTTCTTCGGGCTTTCCTTCTTCACATTTATTCTGCAAGAACTGACACCCTTCTTGATCTTTAGCCACCAAATATATCAACCCTCTCATATCCTTCAAACTCGCCGGAAACCTAGGTCGCCGACTTTCTTGTTGCCGGGAAAAAGGGTTGTTGTTATTAGGGTTTTGTAACTCGTAAGCGCTAATCCAATCTCTAGAGCGATTAGTGTTTTCAACCACCAAGCTTTGATTCTGATCTCTCCGGTGGGGATTACAGCAGATATCGTTGCAGCCGGTGTTTTTCCGGGTTACTGGAGCTCGCAGTTGAGTATAGACGAAGGAGTTGTTTCTGATATCAGAGGCCGGAAGGGTTGAAGGAGACGGCAAGTACGGCGGTATCTGGTGGTGGTTTGGTGACGATATATTAAATCGGCTGAAATCGATTTCAAGATTCCGGTCGTATTGGGTTTCTGGGAAACCACTAAGCGGTGATCGGTAACCATAGCTTTGAAATCCGGGAATGATATCACCGGCGCAGTACAACTGATCGCAACTGTTGCAGGAGTGATCGTATTCGTAGGGATTGTACTCAATAAAATCAGGCAACAACGGCGGATACCGATCACGATGGTTCAAAATCGAACGGACTGGATTGACTCCCATCGCCGCCGGCAGCTGTTGATGTTGTTGTTGTTTGTTTTGGAAAGAGAGAACGCCGTGATCAACAAGAAACCCATCGTTGTGGTTTACAGGCCGCATGGAAGAAGTAGAGCCCATAGCGGATGATCCGGATCCGCCGTTCACGGTGGCGGGTGACGGCTGAAAGGAATTTGTAGGGTTTTGACTGATGAACAACCAGTCAAACTCTTCGTCTCTTTTTGATCTTGAGCCGTTCTCCATTTGTAACTGAAAACGGAAGAGAATCAAAGGAAAGGGTTTATGAAAGGGAATAAAATTAAACGAGATATCATTAAAGCGAAAAGATTGTGGTGTGGGTTAAGGGTATATATAGCCTCATGCATGCAAAATATTCTAAATTTTGAAATAAATAAGTAATTAATTTAAACTTTCTTAACATATATCTCATTGAATGTTATATTTTAAGTTAAATTTAAATACATACCATGTATATCGGTTATTTAATAACAAATATTTTTTTCCCATTGGACGAAAATGCCCTATGGAGATACACATATACATGTACGGAAGATTTCCATATAATAACTAATTGCAATCTGTATTTAAATTGAATTCAAACTTTTACGTGTTGTTAAATATTAAATATTATCTAATTAAATTCTAGATACACGAATCATGGAGATGGAGATAATCACATTGAGCATATAATAATAATAAACAAATACTTATGTAATTGTAATACCAACTCATTTCAATTTTCTTTAGTTAATTGATTGTAGATATTAGTAGTGTTCAAACCTCATATTATAAATTTAGGTCCCAAAAATATCGGATATTAGATTTTGAGTAAATTACATGCATGTTTGGTTTCCGAATTTGTACCTAATATAATACCTTTAGTCCAAAGGTTTTGTTTGTTGCAAAGATGGTCCTTAATCGAAGTTATATTATCAATGTTTGATCCTTCCCTCTTTACTCCATTTGCCATATGTCTGTTCAAGTCGCATGAGGGTATTTACGTAATTTTTCCTTATATATGTCTTAATATGATTTACTTATTCACCTAAAAGAAAGGGTTAATTTCAAGTATCATCCCCAAGGTTTGTGATTAAACATTATAGATTCTAGAAAAAAATACCATGGTTACTTGAGATCATGTTATTTGAACTTCAAAATGTGTGATTTTGTCAATGGCGTTGCCAATGTGGAACATTAGAGTTGGTGGTAATGAATTAAACTTACATTAGAGTAGATAAATTTTAGGTACCAAAAATATCGGATATTAGATTTAGAGTAAATTACATGCATGTTTGGTTTCCGAATTTGTACCTAATATAATACCTTTAGTCCAAAGGTTTTGTTTGTTGCAAAGATGGTCCTTAATCGAAGTTATATTATCAATCTTTGATCATTCCCTCTTTACTCCATTTGCCATATGTCTGTTCAAGTCGCATGAGGGTATTTACGTTATTTTTCCTTATATATGTCTTAATATAATTTACTTATTCACCCAAAAGAAAGGGTTAATTTCAAGTATCATCCCCCAAGGTTTGTGATTAAACATTATAGATATTCTTGAAAAAAAATACCATGGTTACTTGAGATCATGTTATTTGAACTTCAAAATGTGTGATTTTGTCATTGGCGTTGCCAATGTGGAACATTAGAGTTGGTGGTAATGAATTAAACTTACATTAGAGTAGATAACATTTATGGGTATCTTGGGAAAAACTTATTTGAGCTCGGTCGATTGCATGCATCACACCCCTTGCCTTTTATAAAAATCGTTAGTTTTAAAAGAAATATTTTTCTTATAAAAACCTACCAAACCCTCGATTTGAGTTCAGACACACCCGAGAGTATGTCTGAATCTCTCAAACCAAAGCTCTGATACCAACTTGTAACATCCCAAAAATACGATCCAAAATTTTTATTATTTTTAAAGTTACTAATCTCATATCCCGGAACATCATCAATTTCAAAAACAATGTAAACATACTATGATCATAGTATGTAATCAAAACAAAACATACAAAAATATTATCAGTGCATAAGTTAACGAATTAAACTTGCAACCGATGTATGGTAAATTGAATATGGGTTCTGATAATGAGTGTTTTTAGTTTTGTATTATTGCTTGAGTTGAGATTGTTTGTTTGAGTTTATCTACTAAACAGATGGTAAACCAAGAATGTTCACAATTAAGATGCATCATCGGGTAAGTTTCTCCAAATCTCAAACAATAAGCTATAGATGTGGATACGTTGACTTTGTAAATTTTGTTGATATTGGTGCCTTCTTAGTAAATGATTTAGATCTCATAATGGAAAAGTTAGGACCCAATGATAATGTCCTTCTATAATCTATATTGTCACTTCTTAATACCATGAAAATATTTGGATTATGGCATAATGGCATTATATAGTAAGGATTATATCATGTACTTGTCCAAGTATATTGATTACAACACACTTATAGAAATATAAGTGTGAACATGGAATTTTATGTGTTCATCTTACTTTCTGAGACCACCTAAGTCTAACATCAATAAAAAAGTAAAAGGTCGTGACAATGTTTCACCTTAATTAACCTTAAAATTGACCATCAATGTTGGTTGGTTGTAAGTTCATGTATAAGTTTTTCCCTTTTAAAGTGAAAACATATAAAATATAAAATACTATATAAATAAATAAATAAAATATATGTTAAATATCAAGAGTCTTATATATGATGAGGCTGTTTCATAAGAGTAAGTATTTTTAACCTAAAAAGGTACAAAAAATAAAATATGGGACTAGAATTGTCAATTATTTAAACTTGTATGTTTAGAGTTGACCTAGTCGATGATCATTTAGTCGATAAAAGATGATTATGGGGATTTTATGATAAATATGGAAGTTTGATTAAAAAGTTACCTGAAATAGTAATAAATTCTTGAACTAAAATGACGTAGGGGACTAGTTTTGCCATGAATTGAAAAAAAAATCTAGTAGGGGTTCTCTCCATTTGGGGAGAAAAGCATGATTCGGAGAAGAGGAAATCTCCTATGGATGAACTCTCACGCTTCCATGGAGATTTAGAGCAAACTTGATGAATAAGAAGAAGCTAGAGTTTGAAGTTGGGCGCTTAACATCAAGGAGGTATAATCTCTTCCATTTTCCTCTTAAAATGGAGTTAGATTTGGTATAAGAATCAAATACAAATTTTAAAAGTATAATAGTTTTGTATTATAACACCCTGTTTCAGATCGTTTCCATTTCGGGGTGGTGATCAAGGATTAGATATTAGCAGGATTAGGACCCTTGAAGAAGTTAGTTTTGGGCTCTTTTGGAGGTGGATGATCCGGGTATTCGGTTTGCGTTTTGGAGTTAAAGGGTATTTCGGTAATTTGTCAGCTCAAGCTTTTATGGAAATTGAATGATGTTCGGGAAATGCTGAGGCAAGTATAAGTTGATTAAAGTGTAGAGCTTCTTGTTACCTTTTCATGGATATAAGGATCGTCGGAATCGGGTTTGTAACAAAGAAGTTATGACCTTCGGAGTATATTAGGGTTAAAGGGTTAAGCAGTACACGGGGTGTACATATATGTACGCGTGGCGTACTAGTTCTAAAGCCGTTATGTAGGGCGTATAATGGTGTACATAGGGCGTACAGATGCGAAGCAGGATCGCGCTTTCGGGCACGTACGCGGGGCATACAATGGTCTACGCAGGGCGTACGTACATTTTAATGAAAACCCTAATTTCGATGATGTACCCTATATAATCTCATTAAGTCTTTTTGGTTGGTCCTTATACCATACTCCAAGTTCCCAAAACCCTAGAAATCATCTCTAAGCCTCCATGGTTGTGATTTTGAGCTCATGATGTGCATTTTAGTGTTTTTGGGTCATTTCCAAGAAGACGAAGTTGGATGCAAGGTTGTGAATCAAGGATGAGCTAATACATCTGGATTATGTGCTTCATTTTCATCTTGTTTGAGGTAAAAAGCTTGAACCTTGTTCATTGTTGGCTTAGTTCTAGCATGTATGAGTTTTTGGTTCTTTTTGGTTCCATAGATGAGATCTTGTGGATTATTATCATTTTTGAAGCTTAGAGTTGCCACTCTTGGTGTTATTTTGGTCCTAGAGTCATAAAGTTGCCATCTTTGAGGTCTAGATCCATTCATGCATGAGTTAGGGCCATTTTCATGGAAGTAGAATGTTATATTTTGAGTTGGGTTCATTTGGGGCATGCAAAGTCACCAAGTCAGTGACTTTATGGGTCTAGACATAGATTAAGACTCAGATCTGTGGTTTGGACCTTTGGGCTAAGCCTTAAGTGCTTAATGGCAAAAGTTGGCTTAATAGAGGAGTGTGCGCAGCGTACAAGCCATCAAGCATGTACGCGCAGCGTAACGCTGAGTATGCCCTGTGTACTCAGTCGGAGTGGGCTTCGCACCTTTGGGCCTCGGTTTGGGCCATTTCTTGGACCCAGTTGCTTTGGGCCTTCGTGGGCCATCTGAAAACATGCTTTTGGACTAAGTAAATTATTGGGCTTAAGGGTAAGGCCCATTGGATGGGTTTAGGAGCAATTTGGAAAATTGGACCATATGTGGGCCACAAGTGGGCCATGGAAGATTAGTTATTGTTGGTCTTTTATATTGTGGATTTAGGCCTTAGTCTTGGATCAAATTGGGCCAGGGGTAAAATGGTTATTTTAACCCAAGTATGGAGTATTGGATATTGATTGGGTTTTATTTTGTATTGATAGCTCAGGGAGTCGTCAGGGCAACAGCTAAGGATTTCTTTCTGTGAGATTCAGCATTTGAGGTGAGTTTCCTCACTGGGTTTAGCAGGTCGAAGGCACCAATGTCGTCCCATGGTTTTGTGTTAGGATGTTAGATGTATGTTCGAATCTTGCGTGCGTTATATGTGTTGGATTAGGTGTCTAAGCTCATAACTATAATTGGTATGTACTTGACCCGAGAGTAGCATGGTCCATTTGGGTTGCCTTCACCAGAACAATCTGATAGGATGGATATTTGAGAAAGAGGTTATTTATGATTTATTAATATATTATAAGTTCTAATATATTAATATGAAATCATATGATTTAATTAGTATTGATCAAGAATTCATTTGGAATTAATTTAGTGATCAAAAGAGACTAATTAAATTAACGGTGACTGATTATGTAAATCAGCAATATATATATATATATATATATATATATATATATATATATATATATATATATATATATATATATATATATTGTTTGGGATATTGATCCATGATGGGTTAAGTTTATGTAAGTATCCATGAAGAGTTAGCCCACATGAAATATGGATCATAACCCAAGTGTATGGATTAGGGTTTACCCATGACTCTTGGATTCCTACACTACATATGTAACCTCTAAAGCCCAAAATCGTGTGCAAGTCTTCTAGGAAGAGATATAACTGATTTTAGTGTGCTCCATACTCTCTCTCAAATGCCCTCCTTTGTTCATGGTGTTTGTGAACCATTTGAGGTATCACACTTGAGGTGCTAAGTTCTTAAAGGTCAAATACAACAAGTTCTACAAGCTACATAAAGAGGTAATTCTATAACTTACTTTTATGTTGTTTATGTCAATTATATGCTAGTTGTAGGCTTAATGCTTTGGAAACAATATTGCATGTATAATTAGAGAAAACTTAGATCCAAAGCATTTAGGGTTGTATGTGCACCATAAGATGTTGTAGTATACAAAACCCAACAGTGGTATCAGAGCCTATGATTGTTTTCTATTGTATTGATGTTGTTGTATTATTTTTCAAAGTTGAAAAAATGTTCTGACAGAACCTACTCGACGAGTACATGATTGGACTCGACGAGTAGGTTGGTTTTTGTAACTCGACGAGTCCATAGTTGGGCTCGACGAGTTGGGTGATCAGATTGCAGTTTTTCGGGGTTTTTGGCCAGAATTGGATTAGGAACATTACCACAAACTGTTTTATATCATAAAATCTGTTTTTTTGATATGGTAGTGATCATCCTCATCCAATTAAAAGATAATTGTCAAAATTTCAAGATTTGTATTGGTTTATATGATAGGCTAATTTCTTGTAAATTGTTGATATGAATTGTCTTGACTTATGAGTTTAACTATATCATAGATACAATATATGATAAATTTTATTTGTTAAAATATTGATCTAAATGCTCTTTAATGAGTTCCATAACTTGTCCTCAAGTTATGGAACATGAAAAGTTTTTTCATAAAAAACACATTAACTCATAAGTTATGGAAAACCAAAAGTTTTGAAGAGTTACAAAACTTGCCCTCAAGTTTTGGTATTTGAAAAGTCTCAAATTAAGAAACTCTTGTAATTAAAAGGTGTAACTCTTGGGTTCATAAATTAAAAAACTAATTAAATAGTTTTTAATTTTGAATTTTTATTTAGAACCTTGATGTTTTTGAATAGTTCAAATTACACCTTATGGACTTTATTAAATTAATTGAAGTGTTTAATTAAAAAATATTAATAATTCCATAATGACATGGTTTCAGTTTAATTAAATTAAGAGTATAATTTATTAACAGATTAAACCATCTAGTATTTTAAAAGTTTAAAATACACCCTTATACTATTATAATGTTAAAACCTTAATAATTATATATATATATATATATATATATATATATATATATATATATATATAAGACAAGTCAATCTTACCTTTAGTATGCCTCATTCACGAAGCCAAACTATAAGGGGTATAAGTTTACTGCCTATAAAATGGTGGTTTAATGGGTGTCCACTCTCACCCAACACTTCCTTGATTGGTGGAGGGTCGTTAGCCGAACGGGTAGGATAGGACATTCTCAATTAAAGTATAATGAATAGTTTAAGTAACTAAATGTCTTACAAATTCCCAATCTTAGTTACTTAGGAAAAATATGAATTTGATGCTAACCCATGAAATTGCACTTTGCACCTTACCAAGTCGTTAGTGGAGCGTGTGTGGTTAACAGACACACTAACATTGGACTAGTAAGGGTGGCAAATGGTAGCTCGATGTTTGTCATAGATCAATGGAGCGTGTGTGGTTAACCGGCACATTGATTAGGTGATAAATGACATTGAGAGTACCAAGCACATTTGCATGGTTATTCACACCTTGTTTGTGATCCTCGGCATCCCAGTCACAAACTTGAAGAGCATAATCGAGATTTAAACATGCCATTGAAAAGTTCATTGAATCTCAAAGAATCTAGGAATTTCAATTCATTTAAAACCTAAAATTCATTTTCGTTTTTCATGGTGGAAATTGGTAAATCGTCACAGCGAATGAATATGATTTCCCATGATTACTTAGATGGTATTGGATCTCTATGTGAGTCGTTATAACCATGCATGATAATGACTAGTTCGTCTGTCTTGGCATTCTAGTGAACGTCGGAATTTGATCTTAAGATTTTGTCACCCTAGACTGGCCGAGTCTAACTGTAGCGAACAGCTTAGGTGTGGGTACACAAACTCTCGCTCTCCCTCCAGGAGACTTTGATTATAACTACAGACTACGACCGACACTTATTGGTGTCGCCCGTTATTACTCACTTAATCCAAATGAATTTGATTAACCTTGATTAACGACCTGATTTTGTTTACTTGAATAAAAGGTAAGCCTAACAGACGAGGAGAAGAGGACTACTAGGCCCTACTAATTACGTATGTTATTTAAGGCTGTCGAGTATACGAAAGACGCGTTGGCCCATTTCGCATATGATTTATTTGGACCTTACTAGCAATGCTAATGGGCCACCGAGGCCCAATAGCATGTAAAAGCCATTGAGGGTCCCTTAAGCATGTAATCGGGTCACAGGAAGCCCAATAACATGTATTATTTATGTTAGGTCCAAAAGTCATGTTAATGGGTCACGAAGGCCCAATAAGCATGATTAGAATCTTTCAAGCCCAACAGTTAGAATGTTTACTTGTTTTGTATAGTATTAGTGTTGCAAATTTGTTTAATCGATATGTCGTAATAATCACCAAATTGTTTTTTAACGATTCATAGATTTATAAAAATAGATATTTTTCTATTTAAACCCATAAGTTATAAAGTTTTGTATATTTTGACCCAATTATTTTATTATTAACATAATTGACCAAAAATATTAGTTTGACCTATTCAGCCCTTTATTTTGGTAAAGTTGGCAAATTTTTAGCCCTTTTTATGAAAAATGACATATTTGGTCCTTGAACTATTTTTCTTGAAATTTTTTGGCCTAAACACTTAATTAAATAATGTTTTAAGCCCAAAATTTTATTTTGGACAGTTTTAGCCGCTTAGTTAAAAGATTTGCATTTAAATCCACACTTTTTGCAATTTTTACAACTTTTACCCAAAATCCAAAATCTTTGCATTTTTAGTCCCTTTTGATAAATAAGGCCACTTTAACCCCTGAAATAGGTTTATTTACGTTTATAGCCCCTTTTTTGAGAAAATTTTCCAATTCAGCCCCCTTAAATTTGATTTTTCGCATTTTTGGGCCTAAATAGCCGAAAAGCCCAAATTTTAGCCCATTAGGCAAAAATTTACATTTTTAGTCCTTTAAAAAGCCTAATATTTATAAAAACTCTTATTTTAGCTGTTTTGACCTTTTGATCCTTGTAGAAACCGTGAATGACATCTTTTTCCCCATCTTTTGTTTATTTATCAAAAATAGTCCAATAATAAATTTTATGTTGTAGTATGTTTATTATAAACTTTGTATGGTAGTTTATCTTGACATGTTAAGTGAAATATATCCTAGATCACATATTTTTCCTTTTTGAAATATAGATCTCGAAATATCTTTCATTTTTAGCACAGATTTACCACATAAACACAAGAAATCACACATAACATACAAATACACATAGATCTTCACATTTTACCTGTATTCTCCCACATAAATCATATGAAAACCGAAAATAGAGGGGTATGAACTCACCTTGGGTTTGTGGGTTCGGTTTTGAAGATAGAGATGGAAAGATGAAGTGATTTTTGGCCCTAGCAACTTCCTTGAATAGATCTCGAACTCAAGAAGATTTCTAAAAGTATAAACACCAAAAACTTTGTTTAAAGGAATGATCTAACAAGAGAGTGAAGTTATGATGCTTGGATGTGTAAAGACTTACCAAAGATTGACAACACTTGATGAAGACTCTTGAATCCAAGCCAAATTTTCGAGAATTCCTTGAAGGAAGGAAGGAGATGGCCTTAGAGAGAAATGGAGAGAATTTTTTTGTGTATTGTGTGTGTGGTGTGTCTTCGGCCGAAACAAGAAGAGAGGAGGGAGAAGAGAGAGTGTGAGGTGATAGGTGCATGGATGTATGTGATATTTGCATGGTTACATGGGGGATAATGTGGAGGTGGCACTCCAAGTCAACTCTCCCCTTAATCTCTTATTTTATTGTTTTTTTTTGTTTTATGCTTGGGCCGAAATGGGCTAAGGAAGGAGAAAGGAATCACTTTGGCCCATTCTTGCACTTGGCTCGAGTTCATGAGGCCCATAAGGAAAACTTACGGCCCATTGGGCCCTTAGGGTAGCTCACGGCCCAATTTTTGTATAAAAGAATTGATTTATGACCCATTAGGCTCATTGGATTTGTTATGGCCCAATAAGGCCCATTAAAGATAAACTAGTCCATTTTAGGCTTATAAGGCCCAAAAAGGTTAAGTCTCATGAGAGTGGGTCCAATAAGAGCCCATTTAAGAGTTCTAAGCCCAAAATAGTCAAGTTGGAAGTTAATTGACCCATTAGGCCTAATAAAGAAATCCTAGTCCATATTGGACTTAAACCGGGATTTCTAGGGTTTCCAACCTTTTGTTGACTATTTGAGTGTTTGTATAGAGTGTTTGATGGAATTTTGTTGCCATTGAATAAGCATCATACATGCTTTCAAGTTTTAGTTACAATGTTATCCTTGTTAATTGTTTACAAAGCATCAGAATTCCTAGTTGTGACATCATCCCCCCGTTAGAGGGAATTTCGTCCCGAAATTCTTTTTGAAGCTAGATTTGAGAATGAGAGAATAGGTGAGGGTACTTCTGCTTCATCTGGTCTTCGCGTTCCCATGTGAATTCCGGTCCATGTTTCGCGTTCCACCGAACTTTCACAATCGGAATGCGACTTTGCTTAGTACGCTTCACTTCCCTGTCCATGATTTCAACTGGTTCCTCGATGAACAGGAGATTCTCGTTGATTTCGATTTCTTCCAATGGAATGACGAGAGTTTCGTCGGATAGGCACTTCTTCAAATTAGAAACATGGAACACGGGGTGTACACTGTTGAGTTCAGCAGGTAGTTGTAGTCTATAAGCCACTGGACCGGTTCGGGCAAGGATCTCGAATGGTCCAATGTACCGTGAGTTTAGTTTTCCCCGTTTCCCAAAACGAATCACCCCTTTCCAGGGAGAGACTTTTAACAACACCCGATCCCCGACTCGGAATTCCAAGGGCTTTCGTCGTTTATCAGCGTAGCTCTTCTGTCGGTCTCGTGATGCTTGAAGTCGAGCTTTGATTTGAATTATCTTCTCTGTCGTTTGGCGTATGATTTCTGGTCCTGTTAATGCATTGCTTGGTGTCTGTTCTCTTGCTAGCTGAGTGTTACCTACCTCAGCCCAACACAACGGTGATCTACATTTACGTCCATATAAGGCTTCAAAAGGAGCAACTTTGATGCTTGAGTGATAGTTGTTGTTGTACGAAAACTCAATTAAAGGCAAGTGGGTATCACACGACCTTCCAAAGTCTATCAAGCATGCACGAAGCATATCTTCAAGCGTTTGAATAGTTCGCTCACTTTGACCATCGGTTTGTGGGTGGTAGGTAGTGCTCATGTCGAGTTGTGTTCCCATAGCTTTCTGAAGCGATTGCCAAAAGCGTGAAGTAAATCTACTATCTCAATCTGAGATGATAGATATTGGTATTCCATGGAGTCTCACAATTTCCTTGATGTATATTCTCGTCAATCGCTCCATCTTGTATGACTCCTTTATTGGCAGGAAATGAGCGGATTTTGTCAACCTGTCGACTATTACCCATATGGTATCCAATCCATCTGTTGTCTTGGGTAATTTGGTCACAAAGTCCATAGTAATCCTTTCCCATTTCCACTTGGGTATTACCGGTTGTTGTAATAGTCCCGAGGGCTTCTGATATTCTACCTTCACTTTAGCACAAGTGAGGCGCTTGCTAACGTAAGTGGCAATTTCTGCCTTCATGTTAGGCCACCAATACTGCTGCTTGATATCCAAGTACATTTTATCTGAACCCGAATGGATGGAGTATCGTGTCTTATGGGCTTCATTCATGACTACTTCTCTGAATCCCCCAAGTTTAGGGATCCAAATTCGGTTCATGAAGTAATATGCTCCGTCCTTCTTGACTTCAAAGTTCTTTTCCATTCCACGTAACGCTTCGCTTGTTCTGTTTTCTATCTTCATGGCATCAAACTGGGCTGCTTTGATTTGCGAGGACAGATGGGATTGAACGGTTATCGAAAGAGTCTTCACACGACGATTTGAGTACTCCTTTCGACTCAAGGCATCAGCTACCACGTTAGCCTTGCCTGGGTGGTACTTGATTTCACACTCATAATCGTTTAGTAGCTCAACCCATCTTTGCTGCCTCATGTTTAACTCCTTTTGATTTAACATGTGTTGGAGACTCTTGTGGTCGGTGAAAATGGTGCACTTGGTACCATAAAGGTAGTGCCTCCAAATTTTCAAGGCGAAGACCACAGCTCCCAATTCGAGATCATGGGTGGTATAATTCACCTCATGTGTCCTTAGTTGTCGGGATGCATAAGCTATCACCTTTCTACGCTGCATGAGTACACAGCCTAAACCCTGATTCGAAGCATCGCAGTAAACTACGAAGTCCTCAGTTCCCTCTGGTAGTGATAGTACTGGTGCACTATAGAGGGCTCGCTTCAGAGTTCGGAAAGCAACCTCCTGCTTTTCTGTCCATTCAAATGGCACGCCCTTTTTTGTAAGCACGGTAAGTGGATTGGCTGTTTTGGAAAAGTTCTAAATGAATCTCCTGTAATAGCCTGCGAGACCTAAAAATTGACGAATTTTTGTGGGTGTCGTTGGGACCGCCCATCCTTCTATGGCTTTGACCTTAGAAGGGTCCATATGTATCCCTTCTTGACTGACAACGTGACCCAAAAAGTTCACACTACGGAGCCAGAACTCACACTTAGAGAGTTTTACGTATAACTTTTCGGTTCGTAGGGTTTCCAAGATTTGCCGGAGATGTCGGCCATGCTCCTCTTCGCTTTGAGAATAGACTAGGATATCGTCGATGAAAACAATGACAGAATTGTCGAGGAATGGTCGGCAGATTCGATTCATCAGGTCCATGAATGCGGCAGGGGCATTCGTTAGACCGAAGGGCATTACAACAAATTCATAATGTCCATAGCGAGTTCGGAAAGCGGTTTTGGGGATATCCTCTTCCCGGACTTTGAGTTGGTGGTATCCGGATCGTAGATCTATCTTAGAGAAGTAACTTGCTCCTTGGAGCTGGTCGAATAGATCGTCGATTCGAGGAAGTGGGTAGCGATTTTTGATAGTGAGCTTAGTTAGTTCTCTGTACTCAATACACATCCTAAAGGATCCGTCCTTTTTCTTAACAAAGAGGACCGGAGCTCCCCAGGGTGAGAAGCTAGGTCGGATGAATCCTTTGCTCAAGAGTTCGCTAAGTTGGCTTGACAGTTCTTGCATCTCCGCAGGAGCCAACCTATAGGGTGATTTGGCAATGGGCGTAGCTCCCGACACCAGGTCAATTCGGAACTCGTCTTGTCTTTCTGGGGGTATCCCCGAAAGATCTTCAGGAAAGACATCCGGGAAGTCGCAAGCCACTGGGATGTCTCGAATATTGACCTCTTCTATGGACTTATCCACTACTTGAGCCAGAAACGCCAAGTCCTTCTTTTGTAGATACTTCTGTGCCTTAATGCACGAAATAAGACGAAGGTTCGTACTGGGTTTGTCCCCGTATATAATTAGGGTTTCGTGGTTAGGGAGATGAAAGCGAACGGCCTTCTCGTAACACATAATTTCGGCATGATGGGGGCTCAACCAGTCCATGCCGACAATCACATCAAAACTCCTAATAGTTACAGGCATCAAGTTTATTTGAAAGACGTGATGATTTAAAGTTAGGGTACATCCTACATAGATTTCCCCAGTTGATTTTGTTTTCCCATTAGCCATTTCCACCGTAAAGGTTTCATTAAGCTTTTGGGGTTGTTGTTTTAGCAAGTGTTTGAATTTATTACTCACAAATCTTCGCTCTGCCCCGGTATCAAACAGGATGCATGCATATGAGTGGTTAAGGAGAAACGTACCGGTGACAACAGCGAGATCCTGAACCGCTTCTCCTTGACCCATAGTCAGCACTCTTCATGCTGCTCCTGTCGCCTGGTTGTTTGCATTGGGACAATTTCGCCTGAAATGTTCGGTCTTCCCACACCCATAACAGGTATAACTGGCTCCATCCTTTGTGGTGTTGTTGTTGTTGTTGTTGGGCATCTGGTTTTGTGGAAGCTGGGTCCTACAATACTTTGCTGTATGGCCCTTCCGGTTGCATCTTGTGCACATCATCTCTCTGCATTCCCCGTGGTGATGGTAGTTACATTTGTTACACTTGGGAAGATTCTATGTGTACTGTTTCGGAGCATTCGGCGTGGATGAGGCTGGAGCATGTGGTGCTGTGGTAGCTTGGGTTACTGCATGGACAGTCACTGTCTGTTGTTTCTTAGATGATTCAGAGTTCTGTTTTCCTCTTCTCCTGTTGTTCTTCCCTTTCTTATTCTCTTCTTCCTTCTTAACATCCGCTTCCACAATCTTAACACTCTTCTTGCTGCCATGATCATACAGTTTCTTGGCCAATCTTTTGGCGCTATCAAACGTCTCAGGGTTTGCCGCAATGACATTCCCTTGGATAGGTGCAGTCAATCCCCAGATGAACCTCTCAATCTTTTTCCCTTCTGAGGTGATCATACCCGGACACAGAAGGGATAGATCGCTAAACCTGGATATGTATGCGTCGATATTGGAGTTCTGAACTGTCAAGTTCCACAATTCTTGTTCCATCTTTTGTATCTCGCCTCTAGGGCAGTACTCTACCAACATCATTTCCTTCAGTTCTTTCCAGGGCATCGCGTTTGCCACTGGAAGGGTCATGGCTTCGATGTGACCGTTCCACCATGAAAGAGTTTGATCAACAAAGGTACATGCTGCAAACTTGACCTTGCACCCATCTGGACACCCGTAAATTTCGAAGACGGATTCAATTTTCTCAATCCACCGCTTTAGGGCTATGACACTTCCCATTCCATTAAAGGTTCGTGGCTTGGCATTGGTAAAGTCTTTGTAAGAGCATGTCTTGGTAGGTCCTTGATTTATTCCGTTGTTTGAACTTCCAGCCCCCTGCCCGTTTCCTCCGCCGTTGTTCCCTTGGTAGATTTGCGCCATGGCTGTTGTGACTACAGCAGATACAGCTGCTTGAAACGCAGCTGAGTCGACTTCCGGTGGTGTCGGTGGTTGGTTATTTCCGTGGTTTGGTCTCTGCGGCATCTTGCTGTTACGGAACAGAAAGATGTTGAGTATGTATTGTTTTTAAGTTGGGAATTTCGTGAATCGGTTTGCGCATCTAAGTGTTTCCATAATTTACACTAAGCAATAAGAACATAAAACAGATAACAGATAACAACATCACGAATAAACACATAATATTTTCCACTAATATTATCCGCACTTTGATATATGAAAATTTTGCTCGAAAGAGCATACATAGAGGTACAAAGTTTGACAGCATAACGACTCTATGAGTAGTGTAATCACTTAAACATGGAGTCGGTAGTACATAGCAAACATAAGGGAACATAGCACTAGTAGGGTAAAGCTGGTCCTAACACACTAGGAAGCGCCCAACGGTGGCAGCGAGATCATATACCGAAGTGTTGTGCCAATAACTGGGCCATCTCAGTCATCTCTCCAATGACTTCATCTCTTTCCTGTTCAGCCTGCACCGCTCGTGCTTCCATGGCGAATAGCTGTTTTCGTAGTGCGGCAGCCTCAGCCTCCGGAGAACGATTCTCTCTCACAGGATTTCCTGGTGGGGCAGGGTGGTTCTGCTGTGTCTCGCCGGTAGGTGGTGTGACGGAGGCTTCGTCTGTGCCTCTTTCTTCCTCCATATCGTCATCGGTCCCATCAAACTCATAGTCTGTGTCCGTGTACTCGTCGGGTCCAACGCCGTGTGCTCCCCCTTGTTCTTCCTCGGGGTCGTCCTCAATCATTCCGTGGGCCACTAAGACCTAATGAAACTGAATGCCCTGATGCTCCTCTTCCATGGTGACTGTAAGGGGGAACACGTAAGGAGGTATATAAATAAACTATTATTACTCCTAAGATTTGTTATTTAGATAAAAGAGTTGGGTTGATGCGCTCTTCTTGTTTATCAATAGGGTATGCCTTAGGTTTACTGACCATCGCGATCATCCCAGGGCATGTGATAGTTGTATTACGAAGAAATGTAGTTGATCAGGCTACATTCATCCCTAATACAACTGTGAACAGTCCTGGCTTAACCAGGATGTCAGGTTCTCCCAATCATCTTATTTGATTTGTTATTATGTTCATTTTTCTAAGTCACACAAGTAAGAGTGTTTATTAGCACGTTTTATTTGTTTTGTTCAGAGTTATTTAGTCCCTTGTTGGGTTTATAGTTGCATATCAATGTGTGGTTAGATATGCCAGTTCACTATAAACAGAGCTCTAATACCAACCTGTCACACCCCCGAACCAGACGGCGGAAACGTCCGAGGGCTCGCGTGACTTAAATTGAAATATCATCACAATGAATATACATGAAACATAACATAAACGTCACCATGCATTAATACATTACAACTGATCTTGTTCACATCAAGTACATTGTTTAAATATTACATATCCATAGCATAAATTGTTTGAGAGTTTTCAAAACATAACATCCTAACACACTTGGTATTGTTCTTCAGCTTATCTATAACCTGAGAATATAAGTTATTTTGAAAACGTCAACATATAGAATGTTGGTGAGTTCATAAGCAGGTTTGATATGAAAATAGTTGATGTCGTTTGTAAAACCCAGAAAATCCGATATTTTCTGTAATAAGACTGTTCACGAAAATGTTGTGATGATCCTATAAGTATATGCGTGAATGATTTCAAAACGTGTATAAATGAGAAGTTTTGCATTATAGTTATTGAAAGTACAAGTGAATAAGATTGGATTCCCCGGAAAACCCGATGTTTTCCGATAAAATAGTATGATTGTTTTGTATTATTGTATCGTCACAGCGAATGAATATGATTTCCCATGATTACTTAGATGGTATTGGATCTCTATGTGAGTCGTTATAACCATGCATGATAATGACTAGTTCGTCTGTCTTGGCATTCTAGTGAACGTCGGAATTTGATCTTAAGATTTTGTCACCCTAGACTGGCCGAGTCTAACTGTAGCGAACAGCTTAGGTGTGGGTACACAAACTCTCGCTCTCCCTCCAGGAGACTTTGATTATAACTACAGACTACGACCGACACTTATTGGTGTCGCCCGTTATTACTCACTTAATCCAAATGAATTTGATTAACCTTGATTAACGACCTGATTTTGTTTACTTGAATAGAAGGTAAGCCTAACAGACGAGGAGAAGAGGACTACTAGGCCCTACTAATTACGTATGTTATTTAAGGCTGTCGAGTATACGAAAGACGCGTTGGCCCATTTCGCATATGATTTATTTGGACCTTACTAGCAATGCTAATGGGCCACCGAGGCCCAATAGCATGTAAAAGCCATTGAGGGTCCCTTAAGCATGTAATCGGGTCACAGGAGGCCCAATAACATGTATTATTTATGTTAGGCCCAAAAGTCATGTTAATGGGCCACGAAGGCCCAATAAGCATGATTAGAATCTTTCAAGCCCAACAGTTAGAATGTTTACTTGTTTTGTATAGTATTAGTGTTGCAAATTTGTTTAATCGATATGTCGTAATAATCACCAAATTGTTTTTTAACGATTCATAGATTTATAAAAATAGATATTTTTCTATTTAAACCCATAAGTTATAAAGTTTTGTATATTTTGACCCAATTATTTTATTATTAACATAATTGACCAAAAATATTAGTTTAACCTATTCAGCCCCTTATTTTGGTAAAGTTGGCAAATTTTTAGCCCTTTTTATGAAAAATGACATATTAGGTCCTTGAACTATTTTTCTTGAAATTTTTTGGCCTAAACACTTAATTAAATAATGTTTTAAGCCCAAAATTTTATTTTGGACAGTTTCAGCCGTTTAGTTAAAAGATTTGCATTTAAATCCACACTTTTCGCAATTTTTACAACTTTTACCCAAAATCCAAAATCTTTGCATTTTTAGTCCCTTTTGATAAATAAGGCCATTTTAACCCCTGAAATAGGTTTATTTAAGTTTATAGCCCCTGTTTTGAGAAAATTTTCCAATTCAGCCCCGTTAAATTTGATTTTTCGCATTTTTGGGCCTTAATAGCCGAGAAGCCCAAATTTTAGCTCATTAGGCTAAAAATTACATTTTTAGTCCTTTAAAAAGCCTAATATTTATAAAAACTCTTATTTTAGCTGTTTTGACCTTTTGATCCTTGTAGAAACCGTGAATGACATCTTTTTCCCCATTTTTTGTTTATTTATCAAAAATAGTCCAATAACAAATTTTATGTTGTAGTATGTTTATTATAAACTTTGTATGGTAGTTTATCTTGACATGTTAAGTGAAATATATCCTAGATCACATATTTTTCCTTCTTGAAATATAGATCTCGAAATATCTTTCATTTTTAGCACAGATTTACCACATAAACACAAGAAATCACACATAACATACAAATACACATAGATCTTCACATTTTACTTGTATTCTCCCACATAAATCATATGAAATCCAAAAATAGAGGGGTATGAACTCACCTTGGGTTTGTGGGTTCGGTTTTAAAGAGAGAGAGAGAGATGGAAAGATGAAGTGATTTTTGGCCCTAGCAACTTCCTTGAGTAGATCTCGAACTCAAGAAGATTTCTAAGAGTATAAACACCAAAAACTTTGTTTAAAGGAATGATCTAACAAGAGAGTGAAGTTATGAATCTTGGATGTGTAAAGATTTACCAAAGATTGACAACACTTGATGAAGACTCTTGAATCCAAGCCAAATTTTTGAGAATTCCTTGAAGGAAGGAAGGAAGGAGATGGCCTTAGAGAGAAATGGAGAGAATTTTTTTGTGTATTGTGTGTGTGGTGTGTCTTCGGCCGAAACAAGAAGAGAGGAGGGAGAAGAGAGAGTGTGAGGTGATAGGTGCATGGATGTATGTGATATTTGCATGGTTACATGGGGGATAATGTGGAGGTGGCACTCCAAGTCAACTCTCCCCTTAATCTCTTCTTTTATTGCTTTTTTTTGTTTTATGCTTGGGCCGAAATGGGCTAAGGAAGGAGAAAGGAATCACTTTGGCCCATTCTTGCCTTGGCTCGAGTTCATGAGGCCCATAAGGAAAACTTTCGGCCCATTGGGCCCTTAGGGTAGCTCACGGGCCAATTTTTGTATAAAAGAATTGATTTATGGCCCATTAGGCTCATTGGATTTGTTATGGCCCAATAAGGCCCATTAAAGATAAACTAGTCCATTTTAGGCTTATAAGTCCCAAAAAGGTTAAGTCTCATGAGAGTGGGTCCAATTAGAGCCCATTTAAGAGTTCTAAGCCCAAAATAGTCAAGTTGGAAGTTTATTGGCCCATTAGGCCCAATAAAGAAATCCTAGTCCATATTGGACTTAAACCGGGATTTCTAGGGTTTCCAACCTTTTGTTGAATATTTGAGTGTTTGTATAGAGTGTTTGATGGAATTTTGTTGTCATTGAATAAGCATCATACATGCTTTCAAGTTTTTGTTACAATGTTATCCTTGTTAATTGTTTACAAAGCATCAAAATTCCTAGTTGTGACATTGGTCAAGCAAATTTGATTGGAAAATTTACTTCCCAAGCTGCCATGGACATAGGCAATGACATAGATAGTCGAGATAAGATCCCTTCTCCTATGGGAAGGGAATTGGCTATGGTCAAAAGATCCAAACATAAGAGAAAAGCCAGTTCTAAGATAGTTCCATGTGCAAATGCCAAAGAGTCCACTTGTTTCTACTGCCATTTGAAGGGACATTGGAAGCGAAGCTGCCCTGACTACCTGAAAGATCTAAGAGAAGGTAAAGTCAAAAAGTTTGACTCTGCTTTAGGTAAGTCCACTATCTAACTCTATTAAGTTCCTATTTGGAGATTCTTAATACATGATGTGATGAAATTACATTTTGATGTTTTGTAGGATCGAAGAAAAGAAAGGAAGCTTAAAGGAAGAGCAAGTTGAATCTGGTCGCGGATCGGATTTTTGAGCTGCTACTTAGGAGTTATGATAGATTGCTTAGAAATATTTGGAACATAGTTTTCATTTGTAATTGCATTTTAAGGAAAAGTTTTTTTTTCTGCATTTTATAAATAAATAAAAATTTGATTTTATCTTGATTTATATTTATCCTTGCAATGGCATTTGTGAAAATTGATGTTTGTATATTTCTATTGTTAGCAATATTGGAAAATGGATTTGATTCTTTTGTTTGTGGTAGTGTCAAAATTTTCCAAATAAGGAAAGATTCTCATCACCCAAGTTGCAGTTGGATAGAAACTTGGAATCATGCAACTTGTATTGTGTGATGAATGAGAACCTTCGTCTTTGGGATCTTAAGACTAATTCCTTGTTCACATGTATATGTGAGTCAAGTGAAGGACTAGGGGATCAGGTACACTAGATTGTGCACTAGTCAGGTCCACCACAAAGAACGATAAGACTATTCGTTATAATTTACTAAAGTTTAGTATATATGGTTATACTTACAAGATTAAGTGTAATTATGAATCTTTGAAAAGGTTCAATGTATAGCAGAACGAATAAAAAGAATCAAATTAGGCAGAAAGATAAAAGTTTCTCCAATGTGAAAGGATTGGAGAGTATTTGAGTATTGTGTTTTATGATTATCTTAGTGATTATGAAACCATATCACAATTGATCCTCTAAGGACATCTTAGTGCATTTGTATGGCTAAGAAGAGGAATCATGAATTGTTGAAATGGTTAAATCAGGAAGATGAAGCATACTTCGTTCCAAAATCAAGTCTTAGAGTCATACTCCAAGATTGTGCCTTGAGTGACATAATCTTAAGTAGGTTTATAACATATTTGAAACTGGTAAGTTGTGATGTCTTGGATAAGACAAAGAGCAACTAAGACCAATCGTGTGAAATGTTTTTTCTTGATAAGAAACTGCACTAACTCTTGAATATTTGTTGTCAAGTAATGTTTCTTGACAAAGAGAATCTTATATGTCAAGAGGTCAGTGGGAGTCTTAATGGTATTGAATAGCTTCAAGAACTAATCAAGAATAAACCTATTGTTTATCACTAGCACACGACTTGAGTTTTGTAACCTATCGTGCTGACATATTCTTGTTTCTGTGTCCATTCCAGTTAAAGTTGACTATGCATGTGAGTTCTATGAGTTCTCAATTGTTTGCATAACAGCTTGGAAGCAATGGTAGGCCCTTGTGCTGCCAGGAGGCAAGAAATTAAGATTGAACAAGTTCAGTCCATATGAGTTTGGATTTGTCACTAACCTTGTCTTGTGATTATGGTTATGACAAACTCACATGGATAGGAACACATACACCATAAAATCTAAGTGCCATAAGGTTTCTCTCCAATTCATGAAAATGATTGTGAGGAAACGCTTTCACTAAGTAGATTTTAAGGAGATAGCAATTGTAATATTTGCATTCTCAAATTCGATTATGATTACAACATCCCTCTTCATAGTTCAAATTGTGAGAAATGGCAAATAGTTTGAACATTCGGAACTTATTGTAGTAAGTTCTGAATAGTTTGGACACACATGTGAGCTATCTAAGGAAAGGTGTATGAGTTTGAGAAGCCTAGATAAAGTCTTATCGAAGAATCTTGTATTAGAAATCTAAACTTTGGTAAGAAAGTCAACAAGTATTGATTTCTAGAAGTCCAGTTGATTTCTGGGTACATGTCAAAGCTAGTGGGAGCATAAGTGTTATGCTATTAAAGAAATAATTGTTATGATAGTGGAAGCATAATCATTATGGTAAGTGTTGCAAGTTAGCAATGTTAATTATAGAAAACAAAAGTTTCAATTTGCTAAGTTACAGAGGTTGAAAAGTTGTTTTGCTATAATTAAGGCAGAGGAATTCATACTTCATTTCAAATCTAAAAGCTTAGATTGTGAGATTTTAATGAAAAGAGATTAATTGAATTTGGGGGACTGATATTGTAATTATAAGATAGTTGCAATATGGGTTGTCAATCCTGTAGGAAAGGGATGGACGAAAATATGGGGAAGCCCATATAAAAATCGACCAAGGCAAGGGTTCTGGAAGGATCTAATGGGCTGCTTAGAGCCTAAGCAACCAGATTAGGTATTTGACTGAAACCCTGATTCCACAGCTATATAAGGATACCCCAGGCACCCTAAAATCGGCTACCACAACCCTAGAAGAGTTCCAAGAGCCAATTTTAGCCTCTCCCCTCTATCTCTTATTCTCCAATTGCCTTGGTGTTTGTGATTCATTAGAGGCATCGCATTTGAGGTGTTAAGTTCTCATAAGCTCAAGATAATCAAGTTACAATTGAAATGTATGTTTCTAACTTGTGTTTAGTTATGATTCTCGATTTTTTTTATATGCTAGTATTCGGGTTTACAAGCTTTGGATGATTTGCATGTACAAATAGAAAAACTAGATCCAAATCTTTAGGGTTTGCATGTGCACCGTAGGATTGATGTTTTGCTCAAAACCCAACAATTTAAAGGGTCATTAGCCTCCCTCGATCTCCCTTACCGTCCTTCTTGAGCTCAGAAAAACCTTACTCTCGCCTACTCTCCATTATTGTGTGTAAAGAAGCTTGGAAGGTGGATTTTGCGAAGAGGGCTTGATGTCTAAGGAACTTGGAGCAAAGAGAAGCTTGTGGGTCTGACTCTACTTCATCTTGACATCAATTTGAAGGTAACAAGTCGTTACCGTGACTTATCTTTAGCTAGATCTCTTCATGTAAAGGTTTAGGGCCATTTTCTAGTTGGTTGTGGGTTATTTCGGGTATTGGACATGATCTGAAGTTGTAACTTCAGATCTGGACTCCTCTAAGTCCCTATAGTCATAAAGTTATCAGATTAGCAAGCTTTTCCCCTTCTCCTTGGGTTAAACCTTTTCCTTAGCTTGGTTTTAGCATTTAGGACCATGAATGTACGTAAAGTTTGCAACTTTACGTGGAAACCATGCTCAAGGAGGTTAGATCTGCAATTTGGAGCTTTGGGGTAGCTTAAAATCGTCTGAATGAGAAATGGACTGAAGTGACTCGACGAGTTGCATGGTCAACTCGACGAATCGGATGAAGATTGGCCGTTGTGGGTTTCTGTATGGACTCAACGAGTTAGTGAGACGACTTGACGAGTCAGTTAGGGTTATCCCGACATTTGGACACGCACGGACTCGACGAGTTGTCTGGAAACTCGGCGAGTCAACTAGGGTTTTCACGATTTCTCGAGAGTTGAAGGACTCGACGAGTCAGTGAACTACACTCGACGAGTTGGGTCAACATGGACTGTTGACCTTGACCGTTGACTTTGACCTTGACCAAGGGATTGACCAGTTGACTTCTGGGGGTATTTTGGTAATTTGGGAATTTATGGAAGTGAATCATTGATGAATATAGGTGGTGGAGTTCGTGGCTGGGATTCGAGAGCTTGATCTTATCAATACATTTCGACATTTGTGAGGTAAGTTCTTTTCACTATATCAACAGGGTCTAAGGCACCAAGGTCGGCCCTTTATGATTTATATCTTGGTTATAGGATGGTTGATATGTTAGTGATCTGTTAGATTGGTATATTGGTTATAGGATTATGCTATGTTAGCGATCTGTTAGATCGGTATCCTGGTTATAGGATGGTTGTTATGTTAGTGATCGGTTAGATCTGTATCCTGGTTATAGGATGGTTGCCATGTTAGTGATATGTTAGATCTGTATGACTATCTGTACATGCTAGCCAGCATATGATATTTATGTGCACATGTTTGTTGATTGGGGGATAGGTTGAGGCGGACATGCTTTGTGCTTACACCAACATATCCAGGGCGGACCGGATAGACTGCAGACCCGGGAGGGCACACTAGTCAGACCGAAGGCCCGACGAGCGGTCCGGATAGGCTGAAGGCCCGCGAGGCGGTCCAGACGTGCCGATGGCTCAGAGAGTGGTCCAGATAGACTGATGGCATGCGAGGCAGTCCAGTCAGGCTGATGGCTCATTATGCAGGCCGTGGTGGGTTTCTGCATGGACTCGGCGAGTCATTGAGACGACTCGACGAGTCAGTTAGGGTTTTCCCGACATTTGGACACGCATGGACTCGATGAGTTGTCTGGAAACTCAACGAGTCAACTAGATTTTTCACGATTTCTCGAGTCTGGAAGGACTCGACGAGTCAGTGAACTACACCCGTCGAGTTGGGTCAACATGGACTGTTGACCTTGACCGTTGACTTCGACCTTGACCAAGGGATTGAGCAGTTGACTTCTGGGGGTATTTTGGTAATTTGGGAATTTATGGAAGTGAATCATTGATGAATATAGGTGGTGGAGTTCGTGGCTGGGATTCGAAAGCTTGATCTTATCAATACAGTTTGACATTTGTGAGGTGAGTTCTTCTCACTATATCAACAGAGTCTAAGGCACCAAGGCCGACCCTTTATGATTTGTATACTGGTTATAGGATGGTTGTTATGTTAGTGATCTGTTAGATCGGTATACTGGTTATATGATTATGCTATGTTAGCGATCTGCTAGATCGGTATCCTAGTTATAGGATGGTTGTTATGTTAGTGATCGGTTAGATATGTATCCTGGTTATAGGATGGTTGCCATGTTAGTGATCTGTTAGATCTGTATGACCATCTGTACGTGCTAGCTAGCGTATGATATTTATGTGCACATGTTTGTTAATTGGGGGATGGGTTGAGGGGGACATGCTTTGTGCTTAGGCCAACATACCCAGGGCGGACCGGATAAACTGCAGACCTGGGAAGGCATACTAGTCAGATCGAAGGCCCGGCGAGCGATCCGGATAGGCTAAAGGCCCGCAAGGCGGTCCAGACGTGCTGATGGCTCGGAGAGCGGTCCAGATAGACTGATGTCCTGCGAGGCGGTCCATTCAGGTTGATGGCTCAGTATGCAAGTTGTTCGTTTATATGATATGATTATGATTGTATGGTGTTGGTATTTTGGGGAACTCACTAAGCTTCGGGCTTACAGTTGTTGATTTTGTTTCAGGTACTTTTGATGATCGCGGGAAGGCGAAGGCTTGATCGTACACCTCCTTATGTTTTCATGATTTGATTCTGGGATACTCTGACATTATAGTATTTACAAAACAAGTTTTGTAATAATCATTGGTTTTGAAATGTTTTAAAAAGTTTAAATTTGGCATGATTTTTATGGATGTTACAAGTTGGTATCAGAGGCGTCGTTTGAGTGAATTGGAGGAAACACTCGTGTGTCTCCAGTCTCAAACTAAGGACAATATTTTAAAATGATTTTTTTTAAAATGGTTTTCAAAATACTAAAGGAGAACGCAAGTGTACGGTCAGCCGGAGCCAGTAAGTAGACCCCAAAATACCTTATGGATTATTTGATCCTGTGATATGTTATAACAACATGCTAGTACTAGGCTAGGGATCTTCAGAAATTACATGATAGAATTGCCTGATTATATGATGCCTGGTAGCCTATGGTTTTTCCTTATATTAAATTGACATCATTACTGTAGTTGCTTAGTGTATGCATCACGGTCGTACATAATTAAGATATTATAGCCTGAGAATGTTTGGTTTTGCCTTATTTCATGTTTTTGTCTGATTAAGGGCTTAGGGTAGGATCAGATATTCGAAGTTCTATAAGGTCCAGTGTTATGTATGGCTAGCATACACGAGTGTTGTAGGGTGGTGGAAGTTTCATGGATGGGTGGGTTGTGCGGGGTCAGTAGACCAGTTATGAGATACTTAGCTTTCCCTCTAGGAGTGAAGATTGAGCGCTCGGCATGCATACGTATATTGTTAGGGGTGTTGTGATGATACTTGAGACAAATATGGGTAGGTGTGGAAGGTAGTATGGGCCCGTACTACTGAAAGCACAGGACCCATACGCGTAGCAAGGAAGTCACAACCCCTAGGTTTTGTTGGTAGTTGGTTTTCCGTTGTTGCACGGAATGACATATATCTTCCTGGTATGTATTTTAAGTATGGTGGTTACGAGACGATTTGAGGCCGGATCCGGGTCAGGATCGGGAGCTGGTAGCTAGGATAGGCCAGTGTTGACAGAGGATCGCGCTAGGTAGATTATCTGGGAGAAGGTGTTAGAGATTATCCGGGGTCAGATTCCGGAGATGTTTGGGTATATTAAGACCGTCATGGTGGAGTACTTTGATGAGCGCTATGCAGCCATTGTTGAGACGACTGTCGCAACAACTTCAACAGTTGTAACGGCGGCAGGGGAGGAGCTAGCGGCCAGGATAGGCCGGTATTGTCCGTTGATCAAACGCGGGAGATGATTTCCGTGGAGGTATCTCAGATTTTGCAAGAAGAATTGTTCGATGTCATGAACCGTGTCACCGCCAGGGTGATCGCCAAGCTCGGGGACCAAATTGCAGTCCTGCAAACTGTGAGAGACGTTGCTACTAGGATGACCACTGGGGGAGTGTCGGTTGTAGGGTCACACCTAAGAAAGAGGAGGAGGGACTTTCCAGCAGAGGACAAATAATTGGAGGCTGCTGACCTGTGTACTGGAAGTTAGGAGGGTCAGGAGGTGTGTGGCAAGTGCGGGGGAACCCACATATTTGCTTGTCACAAATTCAGGTGCTACAAGTGCGGAGAGAGAGGGAATATGCAACGAGATTGCAAGAAGTATCAGATATGCTTTCACTGTCACCAACCAGGTCATTTCAGGTCCAGCTGTCCTACGTTGGGGGCGGAAGGAATTCAGATTCCAACGGTCATCGTTCCTCAGGAGGTCAAAGTTGAGCCGCAAGAAATCTCAGGTATGTAATTGGAAACCCCATTCTGTAATAATATTATGGTCAAATTGTCTTTGATCGGTATTGGTCTTGCCTTGGAATCTCGTTGAGTATGGGAAAGCAACAACTTCGGGTTAGTTACCTGTTTTGTTTGATCTATGTGTGGCGGAACTTCATGAGTCGTTAGGTCACTAGAAGTGTCAGGAGAATTTTATTATCAAAGGATTGTTGGTAGTTAGAGTTCAGGGATTCCTTATAGGATGGGAAGTAGAACGGTTGATTGGTGGATTGGAATTTTATCATTTGTGGCAAGGGTTGTACCCTTTCAGTTCTTCCGAGTTCACCAGAGTGAGCAGGATTGTGACCTACGGTCAGGTGGTATTTCCAGCCCGGGGTCCGTTGGTCGCAGGGGTTGGCAGCAATATTTCAGCGCTGGTAAGCGCAGGTGAGTTGATGTGGCGTGAGCTTCTTGCGAGGCAAGTAGGTACCACATCCTCGGGTAGGTCGGGTGCTGGATTGTCAGTTGGATTGCAAACAAGGATCAGTTCATGTCACCTGGGATCGAAGGGGGAGTTTTTCCGCGTACCCTCAAGAGGTTCAAAGTAACCCAAGAGGAAGAAGTCAAGACTTCTTCGAATACTCTTGAGAGTGTGACATTTCCTGTATTCTTCGGGGTGATATCGGGAAATTGTATTGTGTTGGAATGTTGTTGATTGGGTAAGTTATATCCCGGGTTGACTTTATGCTATGCTTGAGTTGACTTCTAACTAGTAGGTAGTGGTTAGTTTCCCAAGTGGGGGAGAATTAGGAATTCTCAGATGGAGCATCAGCCATTGAGGGTTTTGTTTAGCTCTCAGGGCTCGGCAGTACATTCAGCACGGGTGTGCGGGTTATTTAGCGTATGTGGTGGATACGCGGGTCAGGGATCAAACCACGGTTTCCCGAGAGGGTGGGCGATCAACATGAGGTCTAGAGTTAGGTCGGGATTATAGTCTAGGGATTGGATCAGGAGTTCGAAACCCCAAGTGGGGGAGAGCTGGCTATATGGGAGAGGCCACCAAGATGGGTCCAGGGTTATGCTCTACAAGTTTAGGGCGGACCAGACATGCCGAAGGTTCTGAGAGTGGGCCAGATAGATTGAAGGCCCGGTGAGGGCGGTCCAGGCATACTGAAGACTTTGTGTGTATTCTGTTAGATCTACGTTCTGGTATTGAGCGTGCTGTTTTGTGACTATCATCTGTGGAATTGTATGTTAGCTGTGCTTGCTGGTTATCACCTATGGAGTATCCTTAGGGAATGACGATGGTCATGTAGGAGAGCCTAAAGACTCTTAGGCAACAATTTCTTCTATAAGGAAATCGTGTATGGTAGGACTTCTGTATTGTGA
Source organism: Lactuca virosa (assembly GCF_052849685.1). Classification (NCBI taxonomy): domain Eukaryota; kingdom Viridiplantae; phylum Streptophyta; class Magnoliopsida; order Asterales; family Asteraceae; genus Lactuca; species Lactuca virosa. The sequence continues at coordinate 160,733,491 of NC_136434.1, forward strand.
TGCTTGTTTGGTGTTGTGTGGGACGACGATTAGGTCCCCTCAATGCAGTGAAAGAGGGCAGTATCTCTAGGACTCATGAGGATGTACAAGCAATGTAATACCGACAAGGTCGGTATGAGATCAGGAGCATTTCAACCATGGACTGAGGACCTGGTAGGGGCATTCCAGTCATGGGCTGCAGGCCAAGTGGCCATGATTGATCATTAAATTTCTTTGCGATACTCTCAGTGTGATGCGTTGACGAGATCGGAAGACCCATTAATTAGTTGGTTTGAATAGGGAGCAGTCAAGGGCCGTTGGAAGTGCCAGTCGAGTGTCAGATTGAATCTGTGAAATGTTTGCCCCGTATTCTTGCGTGTTTGCAAGTTGTTGTTAGGGATCGAATGTAATGAGGAAGTTATTGGTTGATCGTCTTCTTTCGTCACTCCGAAGATTGGTAATGGCATGGCAAAGAATCAAAGGTCATGTTCAGGTTTTGGTGTATCATATGGATTCAGATTGCGAAAGGTTCGCTATCGACCTGGTTGAGGGTCTTCTCTGCATGATTTGTGGTAGATTCAGTCAGAAACTTGGGGTGGGTTCATGGACGGCCATTTCAGGATGGCTTATAATGGAAACTTGCGTTGGGATCGCAAGTGTATCTGTGTGAGGCGTGCACTCTGGAGGTCAAGAAAGTAAACGGGGGAGCGTTTTTGGTTTGTAGGGTGAATCGTGAGTTACATGCAAAAGTTATAATGTCGTCAACAGGAAGTCGAGGGCTATTGGGTTAGAGCGTACCTGTCTGTCAGGTTCTGAGAACCGGGTTAGATCTTGCTCCTGCTTATCTATGGCAACACATTGTGTTTGGAGGGTTGAGGCGGTCCTGCTCGATGCAGTACCCGGTGCAGGCCGACTGAAAGTCGTAGGCACGGAGACCCAAGAGGAGCAGTAGGGTTGCGACAATAGACTAAGATACCCGGTGCGGGCCAACTGTAAGTTGTAGGCACGAAGGGCAGGAGAAGCGGTAGGGTTGAGACGGTAGGCCGCCAAACCCTGAGGATTTCAATCCGGTGGTTGATCGGATTCGACATATTGATATTCCAACCCGAGGTTGATTGGGCCAGTCACAGGTGTTTGTGGTTATGCGTTAGCCATTGACTGTTACTGTATGTAGATTCGGGAGCTGAAGTAAGCATTATCCTGCCAGCACAATAAGGGTTCATCTTCTAGTTTGCTTTCCGTAGTCCGTGTATCTCTGAAAATTTGGTTATCGAATGAGTTTTCGTGAAAGAATATATAATCTCTTCTCCAGCAGAGAATTATCGGCAGCCGCGTATGATCCATGATTGTGTTCTGGGAAGGACTCCAGGTTTTCAGGGTGTGATCCACTTCAGGAATGAGGGAATTTGAGTTTCCGATATATCGGGCCATTTCGGGTTTGCCAAGGTTGGCAAGGCAGCGTATCGATTGAGTCTCCCGGAGGAGCTCAGTCAGATTCATAGCACTTCCTATGTCTCGTAGATGTGGAAGTGCGTGTCGGACAAGGACGCCGTGGCATCATTAAGGGAACTTCAAGACGATGAATGCATGAACTACGTTAAGAGGCCGGTGGCCACCTTGGAATGAGAGGTAAAGGTTCTGCGTAGCAAGGAGGTACTTTTGGTAAAGGTACAAGTGGCAGCGTTGGAAGGGGTTCAAGTGGGTTTGGGAGCTGAAGGCTGGAATGCAAGAGCATTGTCCGGATTTGTCCATTGCAGCAGGCTTCGAGGATGAAGCCTAGTTCAAGTGGGGGAGAGTTGTAACATCCCGATTTCCGAGAATGAGATTTAGGGATTTCATGCAATTAAGGAAGCCTACTCGACGATTTGGAGACCCCAACTCGTCGTGTAGAGTTTTAGTCAGCCCGCGTGATTTATGCGGTCTACTCGACGAGTCGGAGGACCCCGACTCGACGAGTAGGAGTTGGAAGATGAAACCCTAATTTCCAGGGTTTTGCACCCTATTTCAAGGGTCATTAGCCTCCCTTACCGTCCCTCTTGAGCTCAGAAATACCCTACTCTCGCCTACTCTACATTATTGTGTGTAAAGAAGCTTGGAAGGTGGATTTTGTGAAGAAGGCTTGAAGTCTAAGGAACTTGGAGCAAAGAGAAGCTTGTGGATCTGACTCTACTTCATCTTGGCATCATTTTGAAGGTAACAAGTCGTTACCGTGACTTATCTTTAGCTAGATCTCTTCATGTAAAGGTTTAGGGCCATTTTCTAGTTGGTTGTGGGTTATTTCGGGTATTGGACATGATCTGAAGTTGTAACTTCAGATCTGGACTCCTCTAAGTCCCTATGGTCATAAAGTTATCAGATTTAGCAAGCTTTGCCCCTTCTCCTTGGGTTAAACCTTTTCCTTAGCTTGGTTTTAGCATTTAGGACCATGCATGTACGTAAAGTTTGCAACTTTACGTGGAAACCATGCTCAAGGAGGTTAGATCTGCAATTTGGAGCTTTGGGGTAGCTTAAAATCGTCTGAATGAGAAATGGACTGAAGTGACTCGACGAGTTGCATGGTCAACTCGACGAATCGGATGAAGATTGGCCGTTGTGGGTTTCTGTATGGACTCAACGATTTAGTGAGACGACTCGACGAGTCAGTTAGGGTTATCCCGACATTTGGACACGCACGTACTCGACGAGTTGTCTGGAAACTCGACGAGTCAACTAGGGTTTTCACGATTTCTCGAGAGTTGAAGGACTCGACGAGTCAGTGAACTACACTCGACGAGTTGGGTCAACATGGACTGTTGACCTTGACCGTTGACTTTGACCTTGACCAAGGGATTGACCAGTTGACTTCTGGGGGTATTTTGGTAATTTGGGAATTTATGGAAGTGAATCATTGATGAATATAGGTGGTGGAGTTCGTGGCTGGGATTCGAGAGCTTGATCTTATCAATACATTTCGACATTTGTGAGGTAAGTTCTTTTCACTATATCAACAGGGTCTAAGGCACCAAGGTCGGCCCTTTATGATTTATATCTTGGTTATAGGATGGTTGATATGTTAGTGATCTGTTAGATTGGTATCTTGGTTATAGGATTATGCTATGTTAGCGATCTGTTAGATCGGTATCCTGGTTATAGGATGGTTGTTATGTTAGTGATCGGTTAGATCTGTATCCTGGTTATAGGATGGTTGCCATGTTAGTGATATGTTAGATCTGTATGACTATCTGTACATGCTAGCCAGCATATGATATTTATGTGCACATGTTTGTTGATTGGGGGATAGGTTGAGGCGGACATGCTTTGTGCTTACACCAACATATCCAGGGCGGACCGGATAGACTGCAGACCCGGGAGGGCACACTAGTCAGACCGAAGGCCCGACGAGCGGTCCGGATAGGCTGAAGGCCCGCGAGGCGGTCCAGACGTGCCGATGGCTCAGAGAGTGGTCCAGATAGACTGATGGCATGCGAGGCGGTCCAGTCAGGCTGATTATGCAAGCTGTTCGTTTATATGATATGATTATGATTGTATGGTGTTGGTATTTTTGGGGAACTCACTAAGCTTCGGGCTTACACTTGTTGATTTTGTTTCAGGTACTTCTGATGATCGCGGGAAGGCGAAGGCGTGATCGTACACCTCCTTATGTTTTTATGATTTGATTCTGGGATACTCTGACATTATACTATTTACAAAATAAGTTTTGTAATAATCATTGGTTTTGAAATGTTTTAAAAAGTTTAAATTTGACATGATTTTTATGGATGTTACAAAATAGGTGCAAAACCCGAAAAAATAGGGTTTAAGACATCAGTGGCGTGGCCTTCCTTGCCACGTTGTGGCGAGTCAAAAAGACTTGCGGCTGGAAAATGCCTTGCCACGTCGGCTAGGGTTTGATATTTTTGGTTAGAACCGCTATGATACCATATAGAAATTGATAGTAGAAGATTCAACTATTTCATTGATCACAAAAGGGTTTAAATGCAAGAAAAAAGATAAAAACAGAAGTCCCTAAACTTAAGGCAAAAGCTAATATAAAATATGCATAAACAATATCTAATACGAAAATAATATCTAAATTCCAATAATATTAAGATGTTTTTAGGTCATTATACTCATCATCGAATCATAGATGAATAGTGCTTTGATACCGTGAAAATTAAGAGACAAATATGGATAGAGTTTTATTATCAGAAAAAATATGTGTAAAATAAAAGCAAAAATGAAACTATACATAGAAAACCAATTAGGGTAAACACTTAGAAATATACATAAATTAGATTTCTAAGAATTAAATTGTTTATTCGTATGATCATTGATCAATTTGACAATTTTAATCATGATACGAGGAAACCTATGTCCTCAACTCATGTTGAGGATTAAAGGAACCCCGAGAACTCTTCAAGAAATTTGAATTAGACAAACATAAAATTTGACCTTCTCAGTTTACTTAAAAATTAGGTCCATATCATTATCATGTTATTGTAAAAATAGCATTTTTGGTTGCTATGAGGATAATAAGTTTCACAATAATATATGCAAAATTGTTAAATGATTTTAGCTATTAATATTGAGAAAATTGTACTATTTAAACTCTAAAGTTAGTAATGTTGATATTATAAATCATTTCCATAATATGAAAGTTGCACATGAAACAATAATTTAAGCCTGACTTTAATACATATTTTGGGTCTGCTAGAGTTTAAACTATGGATTTCTTGTATGAAATTCCGCACCCAACTGTTAGACTCCCATCACAGGCAACCTTTATATTAAGTTGTTTTTGCTTTTAGTAACATTGTGATTTATCTCATAGATGGTTCGGACATACACCTTGTTTGATTCGGAGTTATATAACACAATGGCACAATTTTAAAAGTCAATCCTATATAATTGTTGTTGTTAATCAGGGTTGGGTCGAACCTAAGCCATTTCATGTATTGGGTGAAATATTCTAATAATGCCTCAATTTTATGATGTCAACGTAGAAACCAATGTAAAAAACTACTTCTCTAGAGCAACAAGGTAATAAAATACCTTGTTTAAAGAATTCACATTCTTTCAAACTAAAGATACACAATTACAAAAAAACTAATTTTTATAACATGTAAAGAAAACATATTTAAGACCATATTTGTGCGATTATTCCAACGTTTAAATATAAACTTTGAAAGAGTTCTATAATCACAATATACAAATTACACATTAGTCCCTCAAACACTCAAACACAAATTATTGTATGCCCTTCCATTATCTACACTTTTTCTTTATCCTGTATGCAATGAACATGGAACCATAAACAATATCCGAGTTAATAATTTCCATATAAACCCTAAAACAGTAAATATAATAAAAATTAAAATTAAACAGTAAAGTCCTTATTTACATTTCTAAGTCAATATTATTTTTTTTGAACCGCGGATGCATTAGAAAAAGACTAGCAAAATGCTAGACAAAATTACACAGTACAAGCATTACAAAGGAAGATACATCAATCGAACCAATAAATAAAATTATAAGGAGATCTATGTTTAATCCAATTATAAGTAACTAATTGAATATCATCCGCAATTTTTAAAGGAGAGCTTCTCTTCTTGTTGAACACTAGATTAACCAAACCACCAAATATGTTAAGGCAAACTTAAGCTTTTTCTTCTTCTTTCCTTAAACAGGTTCCCCCAACTGCAAAACTTATTTTTTCCAGAGAACAATTTAACAAATCTTTTTTTTTATTCAAAGAACTCTTATTTTTTTTTCATGAGAGCAACTAAATTGATGAATAATAACAAGAAGCAAATCATCATAAACAATGAAAATTGAAAACAAAAAATAACAAACCTTTAAACAATAGACATGAAATTCAGAAAAAAATCCATCTTAAAAGAAGAGAGATGTTCACCAAAAACAACATTCTAATACCTAAGTAATGAAATTAACCAGCAGGACAATTTAATTGGAATTTTAGTGTCAAATTTATGATACTAGCTTTTAACTATTAATCCTGCCGTTTAAAAAAAATTGGAATTTTAATGTGAGTCTATTTATGTTTATGTTTTTACATTCTAGATGTATAGTGGTCTAAAAATAAATCATAAAATAAAAAATATGAATATTTTTTGGAATTTTAGTGTGAGTCTATTTATGTTTATGTTTCCACATTCTAGATGTAGAGTGATCTCGATAATAAATCATAAAATAAAAAATATGAATATTTTTTAAAAACCTACTCTTGAAGAGCGACAATGTAAAAGTTATACAATTTGCGTGCTTTTGCCTCTAGAAATTAAGATATGAACTATAGAGATTTAGAAATCAGAACAAAAAATTATAACTGAAGCAAACCATAAAATTAAGACACAGAGGTGTGAAGCAACTCATGATTTCCAAATCAAATAGAAGAGCCCAAACACAAAATAGATATCCATAGCATATTTGAGATTTCGAACTCCAAATCCTAAAGCAAAACGGTAAACCACAAAAACCAGACCTCCTGAAGCAAACTCCTAAACAAAACAAATAAATAAGATATTAAAGGTACAAATTTTGTAAAGAAAAGTACCTATTGAGACATGAAGCAAATGTCAAACTCCAAAAATCGTCTTTCTACCTCTTAATTTCGAAAATACCTCATGAGACCTTATTCAAACTTTGAAAAGAAAAATACTCCATGACAGTTGATTTAGAGAGGAGAAGAGGCGATGACAATCAATTTAGAGAGGAATTCGACTACTACAATTATCGTTTTTCAAGCTGCGATTGGCGGCAGAGGAGAAATCAGAAAATTAAAAATAACAAGTATGAATCACCGAATTGGAATTAAAGAAGTGTATTATACAATATTCATTCTTTTATGTGTCGATTGAAACCAATCACAGATAAAGAATATAACTCTCACACCTTGTTCTCGAGTTTTTTTCGCAGATTCATTAAAGGAAAGGGAAGGAAAATTTTGACAAAAAGAAAGGGAGGTGAAGGAAAATATTTATTACTCCGTGTTCCCGAGTTCGAAGGAAATGAAAGGAAAATTTAAAGTTTTGTGTTCCCGAGTTAGGAGGAAAAAGAAAATAAAACTTGAAATTTTCCTTCCCCTCACTTTCTTCTCAAATCCGCCCAATTTGGGAGGAAAATTTGGAAGGAAAATATGACTTCAAAATCCTTCCCCTCCCCTCACTTTCCTTCCATTAATGAAACTCGGGAACACGGTTTTCCTTCGCCACCCCTCACTTTCCCTCCGTATCCTCCCATTTCTCTCCTTAAGTAGAAATCGGGAACAAGGCGTCAAGGCCAGAGCGTCTAGTTAATTTTGAGGGCCCCATATAAAAAATAAAAATGGGCGTTTTAATATAATTTTTTTAAATAAATACAAAATTTGCTAATACTATGATAAATCGATGTATTATAATCAAAACAAATGAATGATAATATGATATATAGTCTTCATGGGTATATTAAATTAAAAACATATATATTTCGATTTCATGTTATGTAGGCCTTGCGTTTAGACTCCATCGTACATAAACTAAAAGTTTTGGATCAAGATGATATATAGTATTAGTTATCAGGCTAAACTTATGCCCTAGATATATACTACCCTGGGCCTTAGCCCATCTCGTTTAGGTATTGGAACACACCTTGTTAATTATATCTGATATGAACTACTTAGTTGGAATTAGGGAATTATTGTCAAAGATGGTTGATCTTGATTAAAATAGGAGATCACACATTTACAATATGGTTTGGTTGAAATATATTATGCTTGCTTCTTTCCGAGTGAAAGTGAAATCAAAATTGGTGTTTAAAATAATTCGACATATACCTAAAATAACAAAGATGGCTATGGATAATGTGGCTAGTTTATTTATACATGTATGTATGTTTATTTATTTGTTTATTTTTAGGGGTGGAGGGAGTGACACAAGACTTTGAAAAGAGTAAAAAGAGGAGAGGGGGAAGAGATTGGAGGGAAAGGGAAAATATATCGCGCGCAGGAGATGCGAAAACAGCGCTCTCTCTTTCATCACCATATCGAATTTTGGTCACTCACAATCAACATCTAACCCATTAGCGGCGGAGAGTCCATATCGGAACCACATACCCACCACTACCACCGACTTACCTTCTCTCTTTCAAAAAAACTCTCTCACTTCCAAAACCCTAGATTCTTTCATACGCCAAATTGCTTCATCTCAAGATCTGTTTCTGTTATTCAACGAGGTAAGCTGCTGCACTCATATTCACTCATATCTTATGTCTACGTAGAAATGTATATGCTCATGTTGTTGAATTGCTCGACTTTGTTGGTTTAAATAGCTGATGTTTAATGTAAAACTTTGGGAGCTTGAATCAATCGCACATTTTTCCTCTGGGATTTTCAAGAATGAATGCATTTTCAGCCCCTTTGTTGGAAATAGGCTAGATAAAGGAGAAGAAACTGGATTTTTTTATGAGATCTGTTGGTTTTCATTGAAGTTTAATCAAGGAAAAAAATAGATTTTATAATGCTTGCTTTTCATGATATGCAATATCTATATTTCGTTTAATCTCAAGGCTCTTTTTGATTATTGACATGCCGTTTTGAACAGAGTTATCGTCAAATAACATAATATCAAACATGGCAAATCACAAGAGTAATGAAGTGGTCAATGGAACTCCAACTCAAGGAGACGTAAGCAAGGAATCAGGTCAGAAGAAAGGGCAAACAAGAAAAAAAGAAAAAATCGGTACTCAGACTCCAAGGGTATTACGTTCAAGATCGCAAGAGAAACCTAAAGCTTCTGAATCAGTAGATCCTTCTCCACAAGATCAAACAAGCACAGAAAAGAAGAGAAAGAAGATAAAGAAGATAAAAAAAGATCAAAATGACGAATTCTCAAAAATAAGAACACATTTAAGATATTTACTACAGAAAATGAGCTATGAACAACTCTTCATTGATGCTTATGTTGGCGAAGGGTGGAAAGGCCAAAGGTTTGTGACATTGTGATTTGTTCTTCCATTTTCAAAAAAACAAGATTATTTATATATATTTTTTGTTTTGTGACAAACAGTTTAGAGAAAATAAGACCAGAGAAGGAGCTTCAACGTGCTAAATCAGATATCAATCGTTTCAAATTGAGAATAAGAGATCTTTTCCAAAAGATTGATAAATCATGTGAAGAAGGAAGGTTTCCAGATACTTTATATGATTCTGATGGGCTAATCGACAGTGAAGATGTAAGAGATTCTTTTAACTTATAACTTATTATTATTATTATTACTTTTAATCTTTTATCTTATTGTTATTTTTTTTTTGGCAGATATTTTGTGCAAAATGTGCACAAACAGAAGTAAAACTTGACAATGATATTATTCTTTGTGATGGTTTTTGTGATCGTGGATTTCATCAATTTTGTTTGGATCCACCTTTATTGAAAGAACAAGGTAGCATCTTAATTTTTACAAAAAAAAAAAAAAAAACACATTTTTTAACATTAATTAATACATAAAGAGCTTTATAACCAATTATTATCATCTCTTTGGTATACAGTTCCTCCTGGTGATGAAGGGTGGCTTTGCCCTGCTTGTGATTGCAAGGTTGACTGTGTTGACTTGTTAAATGATTCCATGGGGACAGATTTGTCCATCAATGATAACTGGGAGGTCGGTTTGGTCATTTTTAAAAAAATATTCCATTTGGGTTTTTATAAAAATCTTGATTTTCATATCTTTGACAACTGCAGAAGGTCTTTCCTGAAACTGCAGTATCTGGGGACAACTTAAATGACATTTCAGGGCTTCCCTCTGATGATTCTGAAGATGACGATTATAACCCTGATGCTCCACAGGTGGCAGAAGATGAGGTAGATGTAGAGGATCCAAGCTCTGATGAGTCTGATTTCTCTTCTGCATCTGAAGATTTGGGAGCCATAGCAAATAATAATAACAATAATAATAATAATAATAATAATGAAGAACAGTATTTAGGGCTTCTTTCTGATGATTCAGAAGATGATGATTTTAATCCTGATAAAGCAGATGATGATGATGATGATGATGATAATCATAAGGCCAAAAGTTCTGGATCAGATTTTACATCTGATTCAGAGGATCTTGGTGACATCAGCAAGAATGAAGTGACATCAGCTGAAGTTGTTAAAGAGTCTGTAGTATCTGAAAAAGATGAAGAAATCTTGAAAACAGATATGGAAAATGACGATTCTGCCCCTATAACTGCAAGGAGACATGTTCAGAGATTGGACTACAAAAAGCTGCATGATGTAAGAGCATGTTTCTTTTCCTTTTCTCTGAATGGAGAAATGACCGTTTTACCCCTGTTTCCCATGCATGGGAAATGATGTCTTTGTTTTGTATTTTGGATTGAATGAATTGTTTGTATACGAGTAAATGACTATTTTACCTCTATTTCCCATCTGTGGGTAATGATGTCTATATAGATAATAAGTGATGTATAGACGAAGACGAAGTCTGTTTCTTTCTTGCACTGAATGAGTTGTTTGAGTATAATCAAATTAAATGACCATTTTACCCTTGTATATACAGGAGGCATATGGGAATGTTTCATCGGATTCAAGTGATGAGGATTTTTCTGATTCTGAAGGGCCAAAGAGACAGAAGAATACTAAAGAGGCAAAGGGTGAAAACTTGAATAAAAAACAGAAAGAAAGTGACTCTACTACCCCTGTAAGAAAAAATGGTAAGAAGGTAGATGTTGAGGGCAAAAATGGTACTTCAGCACGTAAGGGTTCTTCTGCAGCTGGTTCTGGTGATAAAAGTGGTGCTAAATCATCAAATAAAAAACTTGGAGAAGCTGTTACTAAGGTATCTTTATAATTCTTGTAACAAAATACTATTTAATATTATTTACAATCATATATATATATATATATATATATATATATATATATGTTTTTTAATTCCAATTTATTCTTCTTATGCAGAGACTCTATGAAATATTCAAGGAAAACAAATACCCTAACCGAAATATCAAAGAAAATCTAATGAAAGAATTGAATCTCACTCTGAATCAGGTTTATAATCTTTTGTATTATTTATATATTTTGATGACAATATTTCTTCTATTTCATGTATAGTTTTTAATATTTTGTGTATTATTAATAAAATATTATTTGACAGGTCAGCAAATGGTTTGAAAATGCTCGTAGGAGTTCTAAGCACCCTGAACAACACAACGGTGGAGCAAGTACCCCAACCCCGGGCCCCACACCAGAAAAGTCAACAGCCAAGCAAGCGAATTGGAAAAAGTCAACAACCAAGCAAGAGAATGGGGAAAAGTCAACAACCAAGCAAGAGAATGGAGAAAAGTCAACGCCCATAAAATCTAGTAAGAGAAAAGCAAAGGGGGATGATGAGGATATGAATTTGAAAGATGCTAATTCTTCTCCAATGGATTTATCGAGTCAAAGTGCTCGTAGAAGTGGTAGGGTTCGTGCTAAAAGAGTGTGATTAATATAAAATGTGAAATTTAATCACATTTTATGAAATATTGATTTAATGTGATGTGGATTTTAAGGCCTAATTTGGTGGTGTTTTCATGGTTGTTGTAGTGGTTTTTGTAAGAACTTATGTGATGACAAAGAAAGTTGGACATTTTTTTGTTGAGATATAAATTTGCGGATTAATGAATTTATTCGATGTATGTTTACTATATTGTGGTTAGATGTTTTTAGATATCTAACATGGTATGAGGGTGAATGTCTAGCACCTCATGGGCTCACAACACATATCATACATGCATGTTAAGGTTTCATATCGAGACACGTTCCATACATAACTATGTTTTTGAAGTATTTGTAGAAATAATGCATGTTTGAATCTTATAGACAAATGTTTAATGATCAAAAAGCTTAAATTCAAGTATGCTTAGTATAAACTTGTAGGAAACTAAACCAAAAATGTTAAGCACCTAAAAGGCATTTTCTTCAAAACAATTGGTACATCCCATTTGCACTATTCAAACATCATCAAACATCAAGTGCGTTGATGAAATATAGAACATCAAAACTTATATAACAAATGAATGAGGTAAATGGAAGGTAAGATGTATAAATGGAAGGTAAGATGTATTCAATCATGCATTTACCCAAAGATAAAAAGACTGCGTTTATAGATGACCTTCAACATATAAGAACGAGTCCACAATGATAAATAATGTACCTACACTACTCCGCCATACATGCCATGTTATCTGGAAGAGCAAACTCTTTCAAGCCCATGTTATCTTCAAACTATCTTCTAAGGAATCCTCTCATTAGCCCACCATCGAGTGTTGCCAACTTCACCCACATAACCATTAGTGGGTTGGGTTGATATTTTCGAGCATTTAATTAAATTTGTCAACTCGTCTAACTCATTTAAGTAAATGGATTGGGTTGGAATTTTCAACCTGCCGACACGTTTAAATATAATATACATACTTATTCTATATTTCATTAAATATTAATTTTCACTTATAATATTGTATTATGTCTAAAACAGAAAACCCTAATTCTAATTTCTAAAACTTTGGACATTGGTGTTGTATCAAGACTTTAGCCGTGAGGTTACAAACTCTAATCTCATTCTGGTTCATGATTACGTGAAAATGGAGTTGGTGAAAATGGAAGTTGAGTTGCTAACAAATTAAACATCTCCAATGTTATTTGAACAATTTATTTGTATCTATAATTGTATGTTTTCTAACTTTAAAAAAATATTGGAGTTTGAAACTTATTTAAGTATGGTAATCTTATTTATTTATTTACATTTTAACTTTAAACGGGTCAACCTAGGTTCATCCATTTGTTTAACATGTTGGGCTTGAGAAAAAATAACATGTTAATCCGATATCAACACAATTATTAATAAGATTAAAATTCTCAATCCATTTTACTGAACAATATGTTCAATCAATTTAATGAGTTGAAACTAAACCCAACCCCGTCGACCCGACCATTACTACTTACTTACCTATATATACTAGGGTTAATGACCTAGAAAGGTAACGAACTTTGGTCTTTGTCCACATTTAGGTAATCATGTTTTTTTCGTTCACATTTGACCATTGAACTTGCTTGACCTGTTCAAAATAGGGTAATATGACTGATAATTGCGGTAATATTACTCTATTATGAACAGGCCAAACAAGTTTATTGTTCAAAGACAAAACTTCAAAAATGGTCCCTGTGGTTTCCGAAAATCTGAAGTTTAGTCCCTAATCTTTAAAAACCTCATAGATGGTCCCTGTGGTTTCAAAACTTTTAACAAATGGTCCTTTTCGTTAACTCTGTTAGCTTTTGGCCGTTAAGTGAAGGGTATTTCTGTCATTTCACTGCCACAGGGACCATTTATGAAGATTATTATTTAATATTAAAGGGTCCCACCTCTCTCTCTCTCAAAAACATCAAACCACAGCTGTTATCTGCTCCTTATACCATCATCACCACGAGGTGACACTGGCCAAGGTAAGTGATTTCATGCCTCTACTCCGATCAAAACACACAGATCCACCGTCATCCTTTCCCTTCAGCAACCCCTTTATTTCGATTGTTCAACAGTAAAATAAGTATCTCCTACCTTCATTTTCGTTCCCTTCACCTTACTTCTACCCTGTCACCACCATCAATCACAGTCCGTGGTTTCTTTCAAAGAAGAGAGCAACAAAACCAGAGATCTATCATGTTTGGAGAAGGTATCATTCAATGAGTTCAAACAACTAGTTCAAGAAGCCATTACCAACAAATATTTCGCGTTTTCGTCTTCATCAGAAAACACCACTTCAAAATCAAATCAAATCCCGATGAGATCTCAACTTGGGGCATACCTCTTCTTAAAGGCGATCGAACTGATGTAATTTTGCTCAAGTTCTTGTGAGCTAGAGACTTCAAAGTGAAAGATTCTTTCATGATGCTTAAGAACTGATGCCTATAACGGGTTTCAGAACAAATAACTTTATCAGAAAACCTTCTCCGATGAAGAAAAGAGAACAAGGTTTCTGAAATGGAGGATTTAGTTTCTTGAGAGGAGCATAAGAAAGCTGGATTTTAGTCCCGACTGCTTAAATACTATTTTTCAGGTCAATGATCTGAAGAACTCGCCGACGCCGGGGAAGAGGGAGCTCCGACTAGTCACCAAACAAGCTTTACAGCTACTACAAGACAATTATCGTGAATTTGTTCCAAACCCACTTGTGTTTTGTTCTTGGATCACGGTTTTTAACAAAAATTTGTATGTGTGTTTGTTCAAGAGAAAGAAGATGAACCCAAGATCTACCCACTTGGAGAGAGAGAGAGAGAGAGAGAGAGAGAGTGAGAGAGAGAGAGGTGAGACCCTTTAATATTAAATAATTAGTTTTTTTTAAAATAAGACAAATCTTCATAAATGGTCCCTGTGGCACTGAAATGACAAAAATACCCTTCATTTAACGGCCAAAAGCTAACGGAGTTAACGAAAATGACCATTTGTTGTTAAAAGTTTTGAAACCACAGGGACGATCTATGAGGTTTTTTAAAGATTAGGGACTAAACTTTAGATTTTCGAAAACCACAAGGACCATTTTTGAAGTTTTTTCTTGTTCAAATGTGTACGAAAAAAACATATTTACCTAAATATGGACAAAAACCAAAGTTTCTTACCCGCTTTGGTAATATTTGACAAGAACCGTCTCAGGAATGTGTCCTGGGATCGGGCTCCGAAAATCAATGAACAATTAGGTTAGGCTTAGTGTAACCCAATTCAGTCCCGACTGATCATGGGCTAGGCTGTGTTGCTAGGTATTTAAAGCACATACATCCTATCCCCTTAAGCGTATACAACCTAACCCCTAACTAGCTCGACCTAAGACTTGACCATCTCCTCATACACAAAGACCGGACAACCCAATTTCATGTCACATCAATGGATCTTATGACTACTTGCACTTAACATAAAGAACCCAATATTACAAAAATGGGTAAGAAACTTTGGTTTTTGTCCATATTTAGGTAACCATGTTTTTTTCGTACACATTTGACCAGTAAACTTGTTTGACCTGTTCATAATAGGGTAATGTTACCGCTAATTACCAGTCATATTACCTTATTTTGAACAGGTCAAATGTATACGAAAAAAACATGGTTACCTTAATGCGAACAAATACCAAAGTTCGTTACCTTTCTAGTTCATTAACCTATTAGTAATTCCTCCATCATTTGTTTCTCTCTGTGTTGAAATTACACCAAAACTATTCCATTTAAGTTGTGTTGATTTTGTAATTTTTTTTTCCAACGATGCCCTCAAAATACCAACCTAGCATTCAATCAACCATATTCTCTTCCATCAACACAATGTTATCGACAAGAAACATACACAATGGCACCTGTCTGTTAATCTCACAAGAAATCTTGTTCATAATCACAGCAAAGATGTATATGCTAAGAGTTGATCAATGATGTAGGCATGTAGCCTTAATTTACACGAAGTATCCAAGCTAGCATTCAACTCAGTCATATTCTCTATCACCAACATAATATTGTACGTTGACCGAAAGCATGCATCATGGCACCCCCTCCCTTAGTCCCTTTAATCTCGTGAGAAATTTCATCCACAATCAAAGCAAATTAACATGAATATGCTAAGAGCTGATCCTTGATGTAGCCCAATTTCCATCAAGAAAAACTCAGTGCGCCAACTATATGCCACAATCTGATACTCTTCTTAGTTTCTTGGTATGACTAAGTTGCTTAACACCTTGATAGTTGCCACAACTTTCAACCTTTGATTTGTTCTTATAAATTAGTATGACAATATTAGATCTCAACTCCTCCGACATCATGGTCGTTGTTAAGTATCTTAACACCTTTGATAATTCCCTAACTTTCAACCTCTCATCTGTTCTTATAATTTTGTATTACAATGCCAGTTATCCCCTCCTTTTAACATAAGTTTGTTTTGATAAAACACAAGCTTATACAAAATCTTGTAACTCAAATATGGGTTCAAATATTTATAAAACAATTGGCATAAATTTTAATTAATTAATCAATATGATTAATAATAGTATAAGACGATGTGTTTTCTTGAAAAAAAGCACCTCAATCGATGTGGTAAGTGCCTTTGAGTATATGAATATAAATTTGATCATATCCTTCAATCACAAACAATACAATTGCAAAAAAATAAAACAACTAAGAAACATGGTTTAAAAATCCAAATATAAATGACATTAACTAAAAATAATATACATGAAATGTCTCAAAAAACCAATCCTTAGGTTGCCCAAAGGGTGAAAAAAGATGTAAAAACATCTAAATCTTATTAAATGTTCCAATTCCAAACACAGAAACTGCTCCATCCAATGAACCCACTTACTATCAATGCCTCTTAAAAAGCTTTGCCTAACCAATCACCACTCAAGTACCTGCATCAAGAAAATTTCCAAACCAGTTTTTATGTTTGAAAAAAAGCATTCCAATATCATATAAAAAACTATGGTTTTCAACTTGTAATAATCAAAGAAGACTCAATAAGTATGTTAGATACCAAAAAGCATATAGCATTAATGCACCATTCTTTGAAGTTAACTAGATAACAAAATGCAGATATTTATAAAAATCTCAAACAAGATTCAAACTTATTTGGAAAGTTGTACAAAAACAAGGCTCAAAACTTCCAATTCAAATAAAATTGCTACTTAAGACATTGGTTTCTTCCCAAGTTGATCTAACATCTGTTATAAGTTATAAAGATTCTGTCTTTGTTGGAAAGTTGTTTTATGAAGTTACAGAAAAGATTAAAAGGTAACAAAATAATGAGAAACCTACAATGTTGTATGTCTGTAGTGCCTTTTGATGCTTGAAATTGCTTGAAATCACCCATCTTTTCCATTCAATCCTACCAATAATCAAACAAATCCCAATCCCATTGTTTCTTATGTTAAAAATAATTTAAATTTGAAAACACACATTAAACAGCTAATTTACCTATATGCCTATAAACTAATGAAGAAAGACTGATTTCAAAGTTGGTAATAGTGATTTCATTCAGGCAAATTTGAGTGAAAAAGATGATGATGATAAGTGTTTGATGCGTGTCCTAGAAACAGCAAAAAACTCACTACTAGCGATCCTGACAAGAGCGGCAGAAGGTACCATGAGACAGCTCGCAGAACGCGCGCACATTGACAGTGAGGTGAGACGTCAGCCGCGCTCCGGCAACCATCGGCATCAGAGATTGAGCGCATCCTAATTCTCCCAAGGTCCTACAACACAGATATGTAATACATCCAATTGAGAAATGACAACATTGAGAGAAGAGGTAATACGAGATTTAAGAATTTGGGGTAAGGAAATACCTAGGGTTACGGAGGCGGCTGGAGTGGACGCGGGGAGCGGAAGCCTGAGGAGGACGGAGGCGAGGGAGGGGCGGCGGAGTAGAGCGGAAGGATGAATTTCTTGTGGCGGACATCAATGTCCTGGAGATCGAACCACGCCATGCCATTTCTCTGAGAATCACACGAAGAGATCTTGCGAATGCCACAAGGGTTTTAGCTTCACGAATCGTAGGGTTTCTATTTCTCCTTTTCGCTTACCTATATTTTTCCTAAATTAGAAGAGAATACATATTTTGAGTAAATTACAAAATTCATCCCTACGGTATTGTTTTTATCAATATAGACCCTAACTTTAATTTGTTGTCTTTTTCTTTCTTAAAAAAATCTCTAGTTATGGTTTTCGATCTTTAACCTCACTCAATGGTCAAAGTCATGAAAACTTTTTGTTTAGAAAATTAGCAAATAAATGAAAAATGTCGTTTGATAAAACCACTGAGAAATGTAAAATGTCACTACACGAAAAATATAAAATGAGATAATGATTCAATATTATAAGACAAATACGTAATTTATTTTATTAAATTAAATGAAATCTCTTACATCCCATATCATACGAGGAAGAATACAAAAACCTCATCAAAATGTTATTACACGTGGCCAAGTAATCGAGTACAAATTAAAAAAAACTAAAGATTAAATGAATCAAAACAAAGATGTTGTCTTTATGCATCTTAGCTTCTTATCAAACGTGTATACTTTCCCAAACGTCATTTTAGCCATGATTGTACTTCCTCCATAATGCACTCTTTTTGTAGAATTCTGATTCTTGAAACCTTCTAATTTGTTGTTATTGGATAACCAAAGACCAAATTCATGAAGATCACCTTCCTTCCATGAGATACTAACTGTTACATTCCCACGTGCTTTCAACCCTTTGACCGAACCCTTTGACCATTTGTCTCTAGGAAGTGCAGGAAGCAAGTACAGATCCTTCATCGTGCTCTGAACAAGCATCTCAGCTATCGATGCACAAAATCTAACACCAACAAGGGCATTTACGTCATTTACATAGACTAGATATCGAGACTAACTGACCATTTTACCCTTACATTAAAAAAAAAAAAACAAATTTCACGATATTCATCAATTTAAGGTGGTTGGAGCAAAGACAGGTGTAAATTCCTGCTTACCCGAAATTGGCATCAATTTGGAAAGGGGGATGGGCTGTGAACAAATTACTATAAAGCCCTCCTTCATAATCACTTTCATGATCAGGGTCAACCAAGTCAAACAAGTGTTTGACCATTCGGTATGCATGTTCGCTGTTGTGAAGCCAGGCCCACAAAGCAGCTTTCCATGTAGTTGACCATCCGGGACCTTCCTCGCCTGTCACACAAGAGCAAAAACAAATTCTTTAAATTTTGACTTTTGAGGTCAAAAGGACAAATTTTGACTTCTAAATATATACAAAACTTTTTTGACATTCAGAATAAACTTGAAAGCTAAACTAAACTCTATGACATAGACTACAAATACAATCATATTAGGATTTTTTACAGTTGAGATATTCATGTCAAATTTTTACTTGGAAAAGTACATTGTTTGACTTCAAAAAGTCAAATTTACCTCTCTTGACAAGAGTATAGTCTGCAGCTTTACAAAGATCTGGAGTTTTCTCAACAGTTATGGTGTGCCCAGGAAAAAGCCCATATAGATGTGACACATGGCGATGATGCACTTCTGGATCTTCAAAATCTTGTGCCTGTTCCCATTTCAAAATTTTAATAAAAAGTTCTGATGGAATCTGGTGCATTAGTGTAAAAAAAAAGAAATTCAAAAATGGAAAAAGAAACACAAAATAATCATACCCATTCAAGAATGGAACCATCCCTAGCAATTTTGGTTGGGTAGAGTCGCGGTTGAGCTTTAAGAACTCTTTGAATCAAATCACTTTTTTCTTTACCCAAAACCTATTGATTTTTAGATTTTTTTTTATTATTTTCAAAAGACACGAAATACAAAGGATTTGTAATGTGGATTGTTAATTTATTATTACCTCGGAAGCAGAAACAATGGCGATGAATACTTCTTTTATGATTGACATGTCCATCGTTGTTGAATAGCTTACACTTGCAGGCTTACCATTGGGTGCAATAAACATATGTTCTGGAGAAGTTGATGGATTTGTTTCAAGATAACCTTCTTTCCCTTCAATTAACCAGTCCAAAAGAAATGATGTGCATCCTTCTAGTAATGGGTACGCTTTCTTTTCTAGAAATTCCTATTTATTTGATACATGTTAGCATTCAAATGATTCATAGTTAGCCGTGTTTGTTACATGTTAATGACATAACAGAATGTAATGCGTTTGACATGACATGACATGACATAACAGGAAGTGCTACATTTGTGTTTGACATGACAGGATCACATCACATCACATGACACAACATAACATAAGATGATCAAATGATAAGTTGTACAACGCTTGACATGACATAAACAATTCGTATTACGTTTGACATGACATATCTGAACAGGTTGTACTGTGTTTGATATGACAACATGACTATTCAGGTTGTACTGCGTTTTGACATGCATTGGACTTGAATCGAGATTCAACAAAAAAAGATGGAACAAGTATAAGGCTCCTTTCACGTATAACAAACAACCTTAATGTATGTAAAATGTAAAGTAGACTAAAAGCATAATCTTACTTTGTTCATTGTATACGTATAATGCTCCCATAAATGGGCACAAAGCCAAGCTCCACCCATGGGCCATAGAGCCCACACAGCCTCACCTCGATCCGGGGATGTTTTGGCCCAAATATCAGAAACTTGATGTGTAACCCACCCATTGGCCCCATAATTCACCTATCACATAAAAATTCGTTACAAAAAAAAACAATAATTAACTCAAAAAAATGCCACAAAATGAAGAAAATCGTCTCACTTTTGCAGTTTTACTTCCATTGACGGATAAAGATGATATGTAGTCAAACAACGGTTCTTGACACTCATGCAAATTGCATGAAAGTGAAGGCCAATAATTCATTTGAAGATTAATGTTCAAGTGAGGAGCACCACTACATAATAAATTCACAAAATATTTCAATAACATAACTTTAAAAGATATTAAATTTAATTTTGTAAGAACTTACTCCCATGGGGGCTCGACTTTATTATTCCATATTCCCTGCAAATTAGCCGGTTGAGTACCAGGTCGTGAACATGATATTAACAAATAACGTCCGAATTGAAATAAAAGCTCAATCAAAGAAGGATCTTCATCTGTTTTAAAAGATTTGACCCTTTCAGAAGTCGCGACATTTTGTTCATTATTCGAGCTTGAAAGCTCAATGGAGACACGATGAAATAGTTTTTGATAATCATCCACATGGCGAGCATAAAGTTCTGAATACGAAAAGTTTTTTAATGATTCCAATGTGTTTAAAGATTCAGAAACTGGATCACGTTTTGAATCTTTAGGGTTTGTAAATGGGCTTTCAAATGAAGACGATGCTACTAAAAGTAACACAACTGAGTCACACCCCTCGACTTTAAGCTTCTTTTCATCTAGAACACTTATGATGCTCTTGTCGCCATTAATTTGCAAATCAAGAATCGCGGAAAACTTTATTCCTTCGGGGTTTTCATCATTTTTAGCAAAAAGTGTCGGTGGTTTTCTTTTACCCGGACATGATCCTTCCATGATAATTTGGTTTTGTTCGTTTACATAGGAATGGTGATGGAGCTTGCTGTCGAGAAATACAGTGAATGATAAAGATCCGGATTTGCTTCCGGAGATTTTTGAAACGATAACTTGATCTGGGTATGAAGCAAAATGTTCCCTTGTGAATTCAACTTCGCCTATAGAGTATTTGACTTTTACTGTGGATGTATCTAAATCAAGCTCTCTTTGATACGTTTTATCATCGTAGGCAGCAAGATCGTCGGAAAATTCTAGGTTTATATCGCCCAGAAGTTGGTAAACCTTCATTATTACGAGAAAGAGAGGTTACATGAACTCATATGGTCGTTTACACTAAGAAATATAGTCAAGAAACATACGTCGGAGGGATCGCCGGACAATTTGACGGCGGCGGTAGTAGCTTCGGGGTATTTTCCGTCATCGACGAGCTTTCTGACCTCCGACAATGCTGTCGGAGCATCTGGGTTCGTGTAGTCTCCGGGAACCCCTGTCCACAGCGTGTCATCTTGAACAACAACAAGAATCCATTAAATCATCAATGGCATTTCAAGATTGAAGAAAATGTTCAACTTTAAATGGAAAAACCTAAAAATACTTGAATTCCTTAAATGGGTAATTTTAAAAAAGAAAAATTTACCATTAAGATTGATGGTTTCAGTAGCGACACCACCCCAGACCATAGCACCAAGGCGGCCATTGCCGATGGGAAGAGCATCCGTCCAGTGCTTAGCTTCACCATTGAAAATCACCTTCAAAGCTTTCTTCTCTGTTTCATTCGAGCTGCTTGATGATGATGATGATGATGGATTCCACAAATCTTTATCTAAAATTGGTTTAACCATGACCCATTCGTCATCACTGTCTTCCATTTTCACTCAAGCCTACCAAAAAGCCTATTTTTTTTCTTCAATTGCAGAACCAACTCCCTGTTTTCTCTCTCTAGTTCTCTGTGTCTACATAAATGTGTGTGTAGTATTGTTGACCCGACCCGGGAAAGAGGATGACCCATGAGTAAATGCTGTAAGAAGAAGACAAGAAAGGGGATTAAGGAGGGGTCCGTGAAGAGTAATTTCTTGATGAAATTTAGGTTACTGTGTCGCTGTGTGTGTATGTGCAATGGGCCCTTTTCTGTGTCGGTGTTCGCTGTTGGGAAGAGTACCAGTGAAGTGGTTTCTTGATCTTACTCCTGTTTGCGTTATCAATGGAGATTGTTATAATAATCTTCTTTGACACGTTTAACCTGGGACTAAATATAGCTAAAAGCCTAAAACTAAGAAAAACATCATTTTAGGTTCGAGTTTAACTTATCCCAAAATGTAACAACGTGAGTGTTATAAATAGAATTAAGATGCAAATCTTTCAAATAAAGAACTCATTCTTACCCAATAATTTTTGGGAAAATGACTTATCAAGGTAATTAACTTTTCGGTATGTTCACATCTAGGTAACTATCTTTTTTTTGTACACATCTAGGTAACAAATTTGTTGGAAGTGTTCACATATGACTATTATGACCTGCTGTAACAGGTTACATCCTAGATGTGAACACTTTTGATAAGTTCGTTACCTAGATGTGTACAAAAAAAATAGTTACCCAAATATAAACAAAACGAAAAATAAGAGTAAATTACACGAATGGTCCCTGTGATTTGGAGGAATTTGTGTTTTTGGTCCCTAACTTATTTTTTTTAATTCGGATTGTCCCCTACTATTTATTTTTGTGTTGCGTGTTTGGTCCCTGTCTTACATAAAAAGATTATTGTGCCCTTATTAATTTATTTTTTAATTAATTTTCTTATTTATATATTTATTTTTTATATATTTAAAAAAATTAATAGACCCCACATATCTGTATCTCCTCGGATGATCCCTACTGTTTATTTTTTAATTAATTTATTTTTTTTAACTCTGATGATCTCTACTGTTTATTTTGGTTATGCGTTTGGTCTCTGTCTTACCTAAAAAGACTATTGTGCCCTTATTAATTAATTTTTTTAATTAATTTTTTTATTTATGTATTTATTCTTTATATATTTAAAAAAAATTAATAGACCCTACATATCTGTATCTCCTCACCATCACATCTCTCATCCTCCTCAACTTCTATTTTATTTTTCATCTTTAGTGATATTGACGTCTTCACCATCTCTTCTTTTTTCCGTCCTTCAACTCCGTCGAATTAACACCACAACCGAGTAAACCCACTAAAGATGAAGAGACAGTGGGTTATGGTGTTGGTTCGCCAGAGTTGAAGGACCAAAAAAAAGCATGATGAAGACGTCGATGACACTAAAGATGGAAAAGAAATAGAAGTTGAGGAGTATGAGAGATAGGATAGTGACCGGTGAAACCCAAATTAAATTTCTCAAATGTGGTTTCAGGTTTACGGTGAGGAGATACAAATATGTAGGGTCTATTAATTTTTTTAAATATATAAAAAATAAATACATAAATAATAAAATTAACTAAAAAATAAATTAATAAGGGCACACTAGTCTTTTCAGGTAAGACAGAGACCAAACGTGCAACAAAAATAAACAGTAGGGACCATTCGAGTTAAAAAAATAAGTTAGGGACCAAAAACATAAATTCTCCGAAACCACAGGGACCATTCGTGTAATTTACTCTTACTTTTCGTTTTGTTCATATTTGGGTAACTACTTTTTTTGTACACATCTAGGTAACGAACTTGTTGAAATTGTTCACATCTAGGATGTAACCTGCTACAGCAGGTCATAATGGTCATATGTGAACACTTCCAACAAGTTTGTTACCTAGATGTGTACAAAAAAAAGATAGTTACCCAGATGTGAACATACTGAAAAGTTAATTACCTTGAAATTGCAAAAAAAATAACCACTAAATTCGCAGATGGAAATGCCCCATCTGCGATTTTGGCTTTCCATCTGCGATTTGTACTGTTCATTTGCGATTTTGGTTGTGAAAATCCATAAAACGATTTTTTTTCCTCATTTTCACTCTTCAATATAGAAAAACTCTCTCTCTCTCTCGGGGATTCCTTTTGACGATTTCTTGAAGAAAATGAACGATTATTTCAACAATCCCGAAAATATGAAATTTCCTAAACAAA
Source organism: Lactuca virosa (assembly GCF_052849685.1). Taxonomy (NCBI): domain Eukaryota; kingdom Viridiplantae; phylum Streptophyta; class Magnoliopsida; order Asterales; family Asteraceae; genus Lactuca; species Lactuca virosa. The sequence continues at coordinate 160,757,574 of NC_136434.1, forward strand.
TAACAACTAAACTGATAATTTTCTACAAAAGTTTATATATAGTAAGATTATTTCGTAGACAAACCAACTGATTTGATAGTCAAAATTAAAAAAATTAAAAAAAAATTAAAAAAAAAATTTGTAAAATCGCAGATGGAATACAGAGGAAATCGCAGATGGACTGTGTCCATCTGCGATTTAAGCCTGCCCTGCCTTATATATATAGAAAAAAAAATTATAAAAAATAATCCACATGTGAATGTACAAGTGGCTAAAGCACACTTGTGCTTTAGCCACTTGTACATTCGCAGATGGAATGTGCAAATCGCAGATGGACCATTCCCATCTGCGATTTTTGTGGCCATTTTTGCAATTTCAATTTTTTTTGGCTATTTTCCACAAAGTGATTAGTATTGTTGGCTATTTTTGTCATTTTCTCTTTTTATATATATAAAAGTTTATGCATTGAAGTATTATATTGTATAATTATATAATCTATTATATAATTATATAAAATTTATATAGAGAAAAAAAAATATTATGTATTCCATTCCAAATAGAAATAGAAGTAAAGTGGTTTGAAATATATTGCTATTTTAGCAATTGAACCTTGATTGATTTAAGATATAAAATTTGAATAAATCGCATCATATATTTTATAAACGTTAAAGGGATTAAAAAAGGTTAAGTTGTATTGGTAATAAGAGAAAATATCACTGTTGAAAAGTAAAGTTATGAATTTGACTCTTACTCACTGAATTATTTTTCTGCATAATTAGTCACTGAACTTATAATTTTTCTATCAACTAAACCAGCATTGTTAGTTTTAAATTATTCCCCTGTTAACTAGCTTATGTGACACGCTGGCATATAAGGGGATCGAGTTGATTTGTCATTGGACGACTATCGCCAAATCAAATTCGGTCAAGACTCCACTCCACCATCCCCGTCGACAATATATGTAATTTTGTCTCTAGTTAATTTGGTCATTTAGTTTTATCAAGGTGAACTTTAATTTTTTAAAAACATACTAATAATGGTGCAATTGAAACGATTTCAAAGGAAAGAGTGCCATATGGTTGAGTATATAAAAATATTGCACATTCGTTCTCTTTAGGGTTCGATTTTGATTTTTCTGAGCCCCAACTTACAATTGCAAGTGAGGGTAAAGATCTGTCGACATCGAATCGGTTTTTGGTAGCTGTGACGGGACTCGAAGATGATGATAATGATTTTGAAACCCTAACACTCGTTGATTCGGACACAGATAATTGGAGTTCACCTCCTCAACTGAAGCGCCTCTGGCAAGGGTGCACGATGGAGGATACAATATCATCAACTTCGGTTAAGAAGAAGGCGACTGATTTGTTGTGGTTGTAGATGATGATGACATTGCCGACTTCTCTTTTTCTTCTTTTTTTTTTGGAACGGCAAATCTAACCTACTCCTACTAAACTACTCCTAACACCACCTATGTCCCAAACGAGACTTGAACCTTCGACCTCAATGAGGGAGGACACCTCATATCGTTGGGCTAGAAGCCCTTTAGTAATGAGGACTTCTCTTCGCCGGAGGATAACCATACAAGTATAAGATCTTATTCAATTTGTTAATTACATTAGTTTAAATGCATGGATTTGAAAGTGGGCATAAGATCACCGATTTAAGAAAATTGGATGTTTGCGATTCGTGGCAGCATAATGGCTTCAATCTGGTAGTCAAGTACATTTCTTTAATCCCTAAAGAAATCACACGTTTGGAATCGAAATTGAAATCCAACTAGACCTAATCTTAGATATGTTTTACTTCATTATCATATTTAGATCACTGTGATGTTAGATTTCTAGGAACATATTTTAATGAGAAGATTTCTTTATGTTATGTATATTGCTAACTACAAATGAACATCTTTCAACACATAATCAGGAAAGCAAAAATAAAATTTCTCAGATGATCCAAAGTCAGTAATTAAAACATGAGCATGCAGTGACATGGCGACAGTTGTCCAATGCCAAATCAACTTCCCTTACACGCTAGCCTGCCACGTAGCTTGATTAATGGGGAAATGATTTAAAACTCACGATAATGGCTTATTTACAGGAAAATTTCAAGTTTAATGACTAATTGGGCAAAACAATAGTTCGATGACCAAATCGACTCAAAGACATAACTTTATTGTGCTACAATGACATTTTCCCTGGTAATTATTACACTGCCTTTTTGCATGATAAGCTATGATTTCAACAATTATAAACTCTAGCATTTGACAAAATGTTGGCACCGTTGGTAAGAGCACATCACACTACAGGACAATGTTGGCAACATTTAAGGTATTATTGTCGCGATGAATAGTTATTGGCATGGGGTTGAAAAATACACACATACCCATTCTCTCTCTCCTTATATCTAACCCTCAACGCAACATCCCCAACCAAACCTCACACATCACATTACCATTTTGTCCCAACCACTGCCACCATACACACACCGTACACAATTTATAATTGTTTTCACACTCTTCTCTCTCTTTCTCTCTCTCTCTCTCTCTCTCTCTCTCTCTCTCTCTCTCGCTTGGCGCTCTTGGAAAAAGAACCCTACACCATTTGTGCTTCCAATGTCGCCGCCTACTGCTTCTTACCTCACCATCGAGCGTAAATGGTGGTGATATCAAGGGCATACATATATTTCGTTTCTTAATTTACATTTATGTTTCTTGGATCTTTGGGGACTCTATTTTTTCCTCTCACGTACGACACACTGATTTTCTGTAACACACCGTTTTGATAAGTACTTTGGTTGTGGTTTCGGAGGCCCAAGGTATAAGCGATTCGGTCTTTTATGGGGTCTCGGGTTTTATCCGGAAGGTTTTAGGCTTGGGGATATGGCTAGGAGCGTAGGGCTTCCCGCCACCTTTTCATGGATACCAATATAGTATGTTTCTTTATGTACTAGTATGTTATATGTTTGTATGTGTATAGCGGGCGAGGCCCAGAGTGTAACAAACCGTTATTTTAAACCTATGTAATAATGTAGGTCAAATTGTAGTTCTTTTTAAAATAATAAAGAGAAATTTTAGCATACTGTGTATATTTACATAATTGAACCTAAAAAATAAAGTATTAAACAATCTCGATTGGGATGAACAAAAGGGTAGAGATTGTAATAAGGTTTCCAAAAATATAAAGAATACTAAAATCCGAGTTATAACGAAAAAGTTATGACCAATCGAAGATCCGCGACAAAACCGACAAAACACTGTTCAGTATAAAAAGTGAATTTTCAATAAAAGGCTTTTTAGCCATAACAATCTAAATGAAAGTTGTAGATTATGCTAAACCGATAACTTTCATGAAAAGAACGTCAAAATCTGACTTCGTATGAGGAAGTTATGATTTTTCTAAGTTTCAATATAGCAGTATACAACTAAAAACTCGAAATAAAGATCGAGTGATTTTTAGCCGACACAACCTAAACGAGAATTGAAGGTCTCGTCAATAGTAGTACAACGGTAAAAAGACAGACAAAAACGGACGTCGGATGAAGAAGTTATGAATTTTTAACGGATTTCCTGTCCCGGTCTGTTAAAAATAATAATATTAAAAATAAATTCAAAATTATCCGACGAAGTCTAAACGAAAGTCGTAGAGTATAATTTTACCTACGCGTGCATATAAAGAACGTCGAAAACGGAGCTCGTATGCGAAAGTTATGAATTTCGCAAGTTTTGGGCACAAAAATCGAGAAATGTTGAAATCTGGGAAAAATCGCACGGTGTACCTTCGGCCACGTCACCTCGCATGCGAGGATTCCTCGTGTCCTCCCCGTGTCAACTTCTGATTGGACCGAAGTCGCGGTCCAGTAGCCAGCCGACACCCCTCGCAGAAACACGCCACCGAGCTCGGACCCGCGCCTTCTTCTGATTCGACCGAAGTCCGGTCCACTCCTGACCCGACACGCCGAGCCAGCTGTCCGAAGTGAACCCTCCCCCTCGCCACCTGTCCGAACACGCGGCTGCTTCTCCTTGCTTCGGATCCGATGCTTCGGCCTATATAAGGCATGCGAGACGCTCCGGATTTTTCACATATTTCACCCCATTTCCATACTTTTTCACTTCTTCCACCACTTTAAAATTTCCTACAACCCCTAAAGCCCCGGTAACAAGTCTAAAACCCTAAGCAAGCCTTGAAGCCCCGAGAATCCCGAGAAAAACAACTTTCTCCAGTCGAAACTCTGCCCGATTAAAGCCGATTTTTCTTCAAATAAACTCCTTTCCAGAAAACGAAACGCTGTCCAAATCACCACCTATCAAGTGAGTTCATACCCCCGTATTTTCATAATTTCTAATGTTTTAAGGGGGGGGGGGATACAAGTATAACACAAGAACTTTGTGTTATAAAATCATGATTTCAAATCATGATAAAACGACATTAAATCATCAAAATATTCTCAAAACATTTCTTTTGTAAACTTATATTTTTCCCCAAAATTCATATTTGAATATATATATATATATATATATATATATATATATATATATATATATATATATATATTTATATTTATATAAATAAGATTTAAAAGGGCTAGGACTAATAACTCATTCTGGGTCCTTTTCCTTGTATGGATGTGGGCTTATAGTACCGGTTATTTGTCCGAATGCCGTTTAAATTTTACTTATATGTAATTGTATATGTATATAAATATAGAAGTTATTTCATTCAGTTTACATACCCTTTGTAACATGTTGAGCAAAAGGGGTTTCTTTCAAAAACAGTTAAATACCAATTTAGAAAGTACATATAAATTATAATAGGTATAATTTATGATACATAGAACAATAATACATGAATCAAGTATACTATAATACACAGTTTTACAAGAAATAAAGGTTTGGTTCAAAACAAATCAGGGGATATACAATTTTCATATACATGTTAAGAATACTAATTCAAGAACATACTGTCAATCATTTATTTCAGAATGATTGGGTTTTCATAACTAATATACATGTAACGTTTATATGCTTTTTATGAGTCATTCAATTCAGGTTGTTTAATTCATTTAGACAACCAAGTTAAAGTCCTGATATTATAACCAGAATCTCCAGTCAGGGGATCGAAACAAGGTGTGTGTAGATCTATATTGGGATTGACAACTCCGCACTCAGGCTGCTAGCTACAGTTAGGCATACACGCCAATGAGTGACAATTGTTATCAACAGTTTAAACGCCTACAAGACGTTTGTTTCAGGCCATCCAGTCACAGTATGGTTATAATAACTCATTAAAAAGATATTAACAATACGTTAGTGTATAATCAACTAAACGTAAGTACACCTTCAAAGTACCAGTTTACAGAATACAAACTACAACAGTATAATACAGTTTTCAATAACAGCTGGTGAAACCAGGCACACTCTCAGTTACAAGTTTTACATAAAGGAATACAAATACAAAACATTGATTTACAAATAGAACGGTTTTATGGGAATAAAACTACTTTCATATACAACAAAAAGTATAGGATTTTCTGGAACAGTTTACATATGCAAGACATAAACACTTATGCACTCACTCAACTTTATGTTGATACTCTCTTTTCAAATTACTTGTATTCTCAGGGAAATAATAAACAGGTACTCCCCGAGCTTTTTGAGAAGAGGGAGCTATTTTGAGTCATATCTTCTTCTTTTGTATAACTATTTTGGTTTCAATATATAATGATTGAACACATGTAAATACTTATAATTTTTCAGTACAATGGTTGTTTGTACTTTGATTGCTATGATACATATGTTGTGATACTACACATGAAGTCCTCCACCCCTGGACGTTTCCGCCGTCTGGTTTGGGGGTGTGACAGATTGTTATCAGAGCATTGTTTATAGTGAACTCAGTATATTAATCCATAAAAGATATACAAACTATAAATACATCAGGGCTAGGAGCTCTGACTACAAGTATACTTTTTAAAAAAATTCTAAGTATTTTTACAACAAGTATACTAACACTCATACCTACAAGTACAGTATCACAGTCATGAGAACCTAAAAGTATTTGAATGTTGAACATTATAGTCAAACCTGGGCAGTTATGTAATCATATCTGGGATTAATATAGCCTGATCAACTATATTGATTTGAAATATGACCAACATGTGTTTGGGAGTGATAGTAGTGTTGCGACATGTCTAAAACTTACCAACCATACAAATTCAGAAGAACTATAGAACAGATCACATAAATTAAAATACTATGGGAGTATTTTACTATCCTTACCTCTAATACATATAATATGGCCGAACACAATTTACCTGGGGAACGTCCCCTGATACAAGGTGAGGCAGAACCCATACCAGAATGGGGCCACTATATAAACCACTGGAGTCGGCAAGATGGCCAACGTCCTCCTTACGGGATGGAAAGAGGTTTCTATAACGTTTCTAGAGGAGGATAAGCCGATAGAGCTCTTTCAGTTATAGTAAATCGAATAGCCCGCCAAGCTGATCAAGCAAGGATTCCGATCAATCGAATCCTACAAGTAAATACGGTTGCGCAGGTTAACACTGCAGATATCCTTCGTCTTGATGAAATGCAGGACGACACCCAACATCATACCGAAGCCCTTCAAAGGCAACTCAATGCTGCTCAATCTGAGATAAGGGAATTGAGAGAGCATCAAGCTGCACAAGAAAGGCACTGGAAAACGCAAGATGAAGTAGGACCCAACAACCGTCGTAGCAACTGCCGTAAGTAGTGTTTACACTACTTCTACTTTCTAGTTTAATATACTGAATGTATAGACTACTTTTCATGATATGTACAAAACCGAGTATCAATAAAATAATAAACACTTTACTTCAACAAGAGTTATTACAATTTTCATAAACATCCTATTCCAAAGTTTTGGATTACAAATATGTTCCAGTGTTATTTTTCATGCTTTTCAATACGACCGCAAAAATTTTATTTTCGGTAGGTCGGTTTGATGTCGACACTTTCTCAGTATTGTGGTATATTATAGACCTACTTTAAGGTCAAGTTTTCCGGACCATATGTACTTAATATACCAATACAATCGAAATGTATTTTCATACTCTTTGAAAAATAACCACTCAATTTCATATTATCCTATTGCAAGTTGTACTTGCAGTGGATTTCTATTTCCAATTCTTTACAAGATTCATGTTGAATTAAGTGTTTAGTTTAGAGATATCAAATTCATATTCATTCTTGATATCTCACTATCTTTTTATCTATTGACTTTTATAGAAAAAGATGCCTCCTCGTAGAAATCCAAGACATAACAATGTCAATGAAGCACCGACGCCACCACCACCTCCTCAATTCGACCCCGCTATGTTCCAAGCGACGGTCATGACAGCTGTAGCTGCTGCCATGTCTCATATCAATACTCATGGTGCTAGTGGGTCGGGAGCTGGTGCACATCCTTCTAACCATGGCGAGAGTCATGAGCACTCGCGAGAGTGCACTTATAAAGACTTCTCGAATGCCAAACCCAGGACCTTTAATGGAACTGGAGGAGTGATGGTTTTAAGGCAATGGATTGAGAAGACAGAAGCAATCTTTGAAATTTGCTCCTGTCCGGAGGGTAGCAAAGTTAAATTTGCTGCCTGTACTTTTTCAGATAGGGCCTTAACGTGGTGGAATGGCCACATTAAGTCACTTACTCTGGTAATGGCTAACTCGATCAGCTGGGAGAACTTAAAAGCCATGCTAATGCGGGAATACTGTCCGCGAGGGGAAATACAGAAACTTGAGCAAGAGCTTTGGGGTCTTACAATGGTTGGTTCTGACATATCAACCTATACCAGTAGATTCTTTGATCTAGCAATTCTTTGTCCGGATATGGTTCCTTTAGAGAGCAAAAAGATTGAGAGATATATTTGGGGTATGTCGCCCCAAATTCAGTCTAGTGTTTTAGCTTCGAAGCCTGTTACTTTTGACAGTGCCAAAGAGCTGGCATAATTGATAAATCGTAGAATCAATTATTAATCAAAATCAGAGTTAAATGAATGCAGATTGAACAAACGATGTAAATAAGATCTGGTTTCTGCTCATTTACGCTTTCAACTTTTACAAAGAAAATAGACAGGTTCTGTAAAGGACTCTTATCTAACTCTAGTAAAGTTCCATATTTATAGGAACAGTGAAAGCATGCAAAAAATACTAAGGCATTGACAATTAAGCTTCGTACGAAATACATCTCAGTAAATAAACTTAACAAAACATACGAAGGGTAAAACAGACTTCGACATATTACAACAAAATTCGACCCTAACAATCTCCCCCTTTGTAATAATGTCGACCTTCGTCAGTTCAAGAGTATCTGTATAGCATACAACATAACTCTTCGAATTTCAGTGTACCACGAGATTATCTTCTTCAGTTCCTTCTTATCTCCTTCATTATTCTTCTTGCAGCTATTCATACGAACAATGAAATTCATATATTGGGATGTTGTATATCTTTCCACTTCGGAAGCTTGAAACAAGAATCTTTTCGCCTTCCCATTTTTATCTTTCCCAACAAATACCATACCAAATGGTTTCAAACATATTTCTCCGTCAGCATACTTCTTCAACTCAGGTTGAGTTTAAGGAAGTTCCATTGGCACTTTTACAGTAAATCCCTTTGCTGTAGCTAACTCAACATCAGTAAGTGCTAAACACTCATAATAATTGTCAATGAAAATCTTGATGTGAGCCAACCCAAGTCGAAAAACTTCAGGATCAGTTTCTCGAAGATATGAAGCGTCTTTATCCTTTAGTAACAATGCAACTTATATCAGATCATACAAGTTCATTAAGGGAAAATCAGCTACTGAAAAATCACATACTTGCCCATTCGCCCTCGAAACAATAAAGTGAAGATTCTGCATCATATTTTCGAACAACACATCTCGCTTTATGCTTATCACCTTCTTTATCTTCACCAGAGACCAAATCTCCTCTGGAAGTTTTCCAAGTACAACATGAAATCTGATCTTCATGTATGTGTACTCATCATCATTGTCAAATTTCTCAGCAATTTTGTACTGAGTCATGATGAACATCATTTCATTGATGGGAAAATCTAATTGACTCATATCAGTGTTGAGAACAACATAACTTCTCTTTGGCTTCTTTTCGAAAGCATACATATGATTATATGCAACTTTCGACTCTATTGTCTCATAATTGTAATGCTTTGAAGGATCACCCTTGTTCATCCCAGGTGGATCATTTGCACGAAGTCGCATAATGCTTTGTACAATTCGGAGCTTTTCAACCTCAGCCTCCGCTTCAGATTTCTTTTCTTCCTTTGACTTTTCGACCATAACAGTTTTGCCTTTGTCTTTTACAGAGGAATTATCAACACTTTCCTTAGGCTTCGAACTGCTGCTTCCTTCTCCAATCACAATTCCTTTGGAAATTGATTTTGAAATTGGCTTCGTTGTCACTGGCATTATTGTTACAACAGTCGAAATAACTGGCTCAGCAGTAGACACAAATGGTTTTGTTATTGGAATCTTCGTGGAGAACACCTTTCCAACAACCTTTGCATCTACATGCAAATCTTCACCACTACCCTTCGTACTACCATCCTCCTTTTCTCCCCCTTGCACCCCTGTGAAAACAGGTGGGGCATTCTTCGGAAGAAGGCTAGAAATATGAGAAAGTGGAGCAAGTTGTTTTTGCAAGATCGCATCAAAATGAACGAACTTTTGAGACAAAAAGTCCGGAGTGATTAATGGAGATGAAACTGATTTAACAGTTAACTCTTTAAGCTCCTTCAGCGAATTAAGCACTTCCACAAAGCTTTGATTTTCCGTGGTCGACAATTGAGTAAATTGAGGACACAAATCTTCGTACAGTTTGACATATTTAGTAACAGCATCACAAATAATGTCAACTTTCTGATTGATCGAAGCATAATCACGTTGTACGATTGAGATTTCTTTTTGCATATCGTGTCGAAGTTCTTGGATTTGCAAATTTACATCTTCCTTCACCTTCTTGATATCTTGAACAAATAGTACATGTCGTTCTTTCATCAAATGCTTGAATTCTTTCACTTCCCCTCTGAACATCGAATTGAGAGAATTGACCCGTAATTCATCATTTTGATCATTGTGATCAATCTTTTCCAACAGACGAATCTCTGAATCTCGGACCATTCCAGAGACTTTACTTACCACTTTTCCTTCGAATGTTTTCAGCATATTATCAACTTCCAGATGAGATACAGACGAATTACTCCCCAAATCTGCTTGTGATTGAAGAATAGAATTCAACTTCTGGTTAAGAATCTTGAATTGTTTCATCGTCATCAACATATGATCAGGGAAGTGATCTTCTTCATCATCAAACTGTAAATCTTCATAGGCACCTCCAAAACCTTCATTATCAATATCAGCTTCAACAACAAGTGAAGGTTGAACAGGTGAATTAATTTTGAGAGAATCAGTAGATTGAGATGGAAAAAGAGTGGTAAAGGGTTTGTCACACCCCCAAACCGGAACGACGGAAACGTTCGGGGGTGGTTGACGTCATGCGTAGTATCACAACAATTGTATCATAGCAAGCATAGTAAACACAACCAAACATTGAATACATATATGAAAAAGGTTTACATTATTTTAATACAGGGTTTTATTCATAACAAAAGTAAAATCGAAAGACGTGACTCTACCGCGCCGACTTCTCCAAAAGCCTGGAAGTACCTATCTACTAATTCCCTGAGAATACTAGCAGTTTTGAAAGAATATCAGCATAAAGCTGGTGAGTTCATAAGCGTTTAGTTTTTGGTGGAAAATGTTCTTTGATCCTTTTGAAAAGTGTTCCTCAAGAAAATCCTATATTTTCTTAATAAAAGCCTATTTGAAAACCCATTCCTTCCATGACTTCCAGATTCGTACCAAGAAACGTACAATCCAAGGTGTCGTGGAATGAATATGAATATCCGTTGATTACATGATAAACAAATCCGTTTTGAATAGCCGGTTTATCCCGGGAAAATCCTATATTTTCCCTAAAGGTTGATGGTTGATTATTCGTTTTAAACTGAGGTATGCAAGTATCTACCATACTCGTATTAATAAAAGCAGTTTTCTTTTAAAAACCATGGTTACACCCAGAGAGGTACATTAGCTTTAAAAACTAAATAAAAGAAAATCCTGATGAACTAAGTCCTGAAGATATTATTATTAATACCCTCCAGTAATTAAATCGGTTATTACTTTGAGGTTAGTTCACTTGATTCATTATTACAAAAGTAAATCTCTACTATCTACGTTGTGAGGGTCATGACCATACATTAACTTGATATGGCATGTACTGCAGCCAATATCCTTTATGACTTTGTCACCCGTAGACCTGCCGGTCCCACTGTAGCTAGCAGCGAGGTGCGAGATAGTCAGTCCCGTATAGATCTATACACAACAGTCACGCTCTCCCTACAAGAGATTCTGGTCACAAGTACTAGTCCTACACTCTGTTTCTTGTGGTGAGTGTTACCAAGGACGTGTCTCCAACTAGACTAACAAATTTACAAGTAATAATATGAAAAATCCTTTTTATGATTTGCAGGAATCCTATATAAAATTATACATTTTACGACATTTCGTTTGGTAAAAACTGTTGTCCATGTTAAAAGCATACTAGAAATATAATTATCTTAAACAAAATTATATATATTTTGAGCACAAGTTTCCTTGTACTTTTGCTTGTATTCCCCCCTAAAAACATAAAAAAAAAACCTCAGAAAAGCGTAGGGGTCTGAACTCACCTGATGTGGGTGATTCAACGAATATGCGCGTAAGGATGAGAAGTTCCACGAATGAAGTCCCGAGACTTAACGAGTCCTAAATGACATATAATGGCATATATTGACATAAATATAGTGTCTAGAAGCAACCAAATGCAAGGAAACACCTTCCGGGACTAGGAAACACTTTGACCAAGTGTTGGAATCACATGTGATTCATCTAAAAGGTGTTTAAGGCCATGGTTTAGTGTTTACGGCCATGTGTTTATGGCCAAGGGATTTTACGGCCGTAAACTCATGGTCAAACATGCATAAGTGGGTGTTTGAAGGCTAGGGAATCTTGAGGGACCATTGCTCTACACAAGGATGAGAAATACCAACTTAATGGAGGGTGTTGAGGTGTTTACGGCCACACCATAAACCCTATGGCCGTAAACTCACCAAATGGTGTCTTATTGGGTCTTAAAGGCAAGGAGTTTCAAAGGCTCAAGTGTTCCAATGGTTAGTAAAGGTCTAGATGTGTTTAAGGTCCAAATCATGACAACTACAAGGGTTTACGGCCAAGGTGTAAACTCTTGGCCATAAACTCTCTTTGATGATGAGTTTGGTGATGATTCAAGGTCTTACAAAGCACAAGGGAGTGTTCTAGCCTCAAATCCAAGCCTTAGGAAGAGTTTAAGGCTCAAATGGCACCTTTATAGGGGTTTACGACCAAGGGAGATGCTCTTGGCCGTAAACTCCTTTTGTTCTTGAGAATTGGATGATTTCAAAGTGTAGATCAAGTGTTTCTAGCATACAACTTAGTTAGAGGTAGAGTACTCACACTTTGGAGGCCCTTTGATGAAGATCGGGAGTGAAGTCTCGATGATACTTGAGAGAGAATGGGGAGATTTCAGCCAAGGAAGGAAAAAAATGAGAAGAATGAAGTGCTTTCATATATATAGGAGGGGTTTACGGCCATGGTCGAGTTTACGGCCGTAAACTCCATGTTTACGGCCATAAACTCCACATGATGGAGTTTATGGCTTTGTTTGATGGCTCGAACTTCAGCAGCTATATCCTAACACTCCTTCCTTGAATGAACTAGGCTTAAAACACCCAAACAGACTCTAAACAGTGCTGAATGATAGCAGGAGTGAGTCTGACTTAAGGTTGATTGTACTGGCGTTACAAGGCAAAAGTTTTCGGGTTGTCACATCATCCCCTCGTTAGATGGAATTTCGTCCCGAAATTCAAGAATAATGATACGACTCGTGGACCTAAAAGAGATGGGGGTACTTTTGTTTCCTTGGATTCTCGTGCTCCCAAGTGAATTCAAGTTCTCGTTTGGTATCCCAGTGAACCTTCACTATCCGGATACGACGTTCGTTTCGTACGCTTGAACTTTCTGGTCCATGAGTTCAAATGATTCCTACACGAAGTGTAGACTCTCGTTTAAATCGATATTGTCGAGGGGAATCGCAGGTGTCTCATTAGACAGGCACTTATCTAGGTTCGACACGTGAAAGATGGGATGTATGTTGCTAAGTTCTCTAAGTGAACTAGCTGACCCGGTCGGAGGTAATGATTATAGGTATACCATGAAAACGGATTACTTCTCGAAGGTAGACACAGGTGAGTCTCTCCTTCTTGTATTCGGGCTCTCGCCAAATATTTCAGCGGATCTTCACTATTGTACCCGCTGGTTCTGATTCATACTCTTCGCATGGATACCTTCGGTTTTCGAAGAGAGATGAATTTTCGAAGTTCTCATCTAGTTTGCTGTTACGAGTGACGAGAGTTTTGCGATCAAACGATTTAAGACAATAGGGTTTGGTATAACATAGACTCAGTCGGACTAAACAGGATGACGTCGTAGAATCGCGCGTTAAGTTGGTTTGGAAGGATCGCTTTGTTAGAACATTGATTCCCCTAGGTGAATGTCTCTGGTGTTTTCTGTGTTTGACTCGAAGTTAACAGGTACTACTAACACGAGGGTTCTGATGTTTTAAAGCTATGAACTTTCATGAAATGGTTCTTACTAGATCTCTCTATGATTGTTTGGTGTACACAAGCCAGGTATAACTACAACTGAACCTAACGTATTCACTAAGCTATCATAATTTACTCATTAGGGCTTTAAATCTTATAAGAACATCGTGATTCAATTTGGACGAGGGAGTTAATCACGATTATGAGCAATTATTGGGGTTTGCGAAAGCATACCAAAACATAGCAGGGTTCTTTGATGCTTCCTCATTCCCTGAGGTCAGACTCCTCCCGTTTCCTCATTGTTCTTCTCTGTTGGGCAGTCTCTTTTGAAATGTCCCATTTCTCCACATGTACCGCACAGTTGAACTAAGCTAACATCGGTAGTGGAAGTGATGTGTTGGGTCGGGGTCTTTGTGAAGCGAGCTTCCTTGCCATCCTTAGCCTTAGGACAATTTCTTTTGAAATGTCCTACACTACCACAGAGGTAACAGGTTGGACTTGTCCCAACATTGGTAGTCGGAGTGATGAACTTGACTAGGGTCCTACAACTACTGGAGGTGTGCCCCTTCCTGTTGCATCTGGTGCAATGCAGCACTCGACAGACTCCATGATGATGGTAGTTGCATTTGTTGCAGTGCGGGAGGTTTCCACAATAGGGTATGGTTGGTGTTGGAACAGCGGGGATGACTGGGGTACTGACTATCCCAATTCGTTGCCTCTCAGTAGGTCTTTGGGTCGAACAACTCCCTTTGAACTTTCGTTTTAGGATGTTAGGTTGGAGATCAGGTGTGTCCTTTCTAGTAGGCACTTGTTGTTGAGATTGGTTAACACCAAGATTTGGATTGCCATTAACACTTCCACCCACATTTGTGTTGTTAGCGTTAAGAACAGCTAGGGCGGCTGCTACAGCTGCTGTGACAGTATCTTGGAACGTAGCTGAGTCCATCTGGAGGATTGGTGTCTTACCGGTGGGTTGGTTACGTTTCTTCGGAGGCATGATCTGCTACATGTCAAGAAAAGAAGCTTGTGAGCAACAATGGTTGCCCCTGGATGTATCCTAGATGTTTATCTATGCATTAAGGTTTCCCGTTTTGCTATCTGACTCTCATTGATTCGACCCACATCCCCATGATGTGGTCCTAGCAAGAATAGAAAAAGATTTAAACGCAATAAAGTTCACATACAATAAACTTACGAACTCTTTGTTGTTCAGCTCATTGCGCTGAGAAAGCCATGAGAGAGGAACTGAGAAAGAATTGAACATCGCCTTGGAAAGAACAGAACTCTTCAATGCGATAATTAGCATCTTCAATTCTTCTGGATACAAAGACACATCTGCTTCCACTTGATAATTGGTGCTTTGAATCTTCATGATCGGTTGAGAAGTGATGTCTTCAGTTGTTCGAGAAGTAGAATCAACGCCAGCCATGATTAGGGTTTAGAAGCTTTGAAGAATAGAGAGAATTTGGGTATTTGAGTTCTTTTGTGTACGTAAAAAGATAAAGAACCCGTAAATGCCCTTTTTATATGTAACCCTTAATTTGAATTGAACGCGGGATAGTCATTGATTGAGATCTGACGTGGCACCTTAAAAGTCGCACCAGTCTGCCAATAAAGTTGCCATGCGTCAAAAAGTAGCTGTCACATCGCCTTGAAACCAGGAAACGGCTCCTCACTAAGTCTGTTCGTGTCACCTCAAGGAATAGTAACCGTCATCAACCTTCGGATGGAGGGTAAGCTCTTTCGTCTTTGGGTTTAGATACGAAGTCATGTGCTAGACTGTCGAAATCATCAGCCTGAGTTGGTAGTACTCAGAACCTCAAGGATTTCGTGTGTGCTGTGTGCCAAAGAAAAGATAAGAAACAAATTAACGAAAATTTGGATCTGTGATGTCAAAAATTTCGATACAAAAGCAGAGAAACCCCGGGCAAAGGTTACTTCATTAATTATCAAGAGAGATAATCAACTGCTTGTATATTGTCCCGTGAATTACAATCGAATACTTGTAGAGAAGTATCGAAGGGCTTCTTTTGTTAGGCTTATTGGGTGGTTTAAAATTTCGTTACATATCATCCTAAATATAAGGTGAGTAATTGTAACAGAAATTACTTGTTTGAACAGTGTAGTCAGTGACAAGTATGCTTTGAAATATGTTGATAGTAACTTTGAAAGCAAATGAAACTCATACAGAAATCATATTAAAAAAAAATATTTGTTCTGGATCCTGTTGGGTAACAAACATCGTGGGTTTCGATAGTTTGATCAAGATCACGCATAAGAATAGAATATGATTTTGAGTTTCGAAAAATGGTACTGAAACAAATGTTTCGTCAAATCTGGAACAAAGTTCCCCGTCAATTCCTTATTCAGATATGAAGTTTAGTTTCACTTTCATCACGGCCTCATGATGTTAGATCACTAACACATAATTTTGATATATCTAAATCTTGATGGGTTGAATCAGAGACCTCTTGGATATATGTCTTCGTGTGTGCAAGTGTAAGAAATTTTGTGATGAAGAACGAATTGTACCTCTGTTATTTTCGGACAAAACAGATAACTCTTAACTCATATGAGAAGAGTAAGGTAGCTCAATCGACTAATGTGAATATAAGCCTGACTTGGGAAGAAATTTTTCCGTATGAAAAATTTCATTAAGGCTTTCGTAAACACACATTAAGTCTACAGAGGCTTGGGTCAACATGCTGCAGCATGCTTCTAGGGACAACCTAACTAGTATATAGTTGACGAAAGTTTACCTTCCCATAGAAACATAAGCATGACCCTTGAAAAAATAAAAAGAAAATAAAATCTTTTTGTAGTTTTTGATTTTTCGAAAAGATAACAACAAAACGAAAATAAAATCTTTTTGTAGTTTTTGATTTTTCGAAAAGAAAACTAAGATACAAACGTACGAAAAACATTTTTACAAACAAACGAAAATTTGTAAAAAAACTACAATTCGCCACTCTTACGAAAATTTGACAAACTAACGAAAATTTGTACCACACAGCCATCATGCAAATTGTCGAATTCGAAGCGTGTCGAAGCGTTGACTACGAACAGTAACCGCTGAATGGCGTCTTATAGCCTCTGAATCGACACATTTATATAACACGCCTTTGCTATACATTCGAAATCTGTCCTGGAACTGAACTCGCTTCAATCATTCCCAAACCTATCAAAATTCGAACAAACGATTTTTCATCCAAATCTTTTGGAAAAACATCAACAAGCTGATCAATTGTTTTTACAAAATGAATTTCAATGTTTCCATCTTCCACATGATCTTTGATAAAGTGATAACGAAGAGCTATATGTTTAGTTTTCGAATGTTGTACTGGATTATGACAAATGCGTATAGCACTTTGAGAATCACAGTAGAATGGAATCTTTTTCATATTCACTGCATAATCCCTCAACTGACTTTGAATCCAAATAATTTGTGATGTACAAGCAGCAGCTGCTACATATTCGGCTTCAGCAGTAGAAATCGAAACACACGTTTGTTTCTTCGACTGCCAACTAACCAACTTTCCATCCAAAAATTGACAACCACCACTTGTACTTTTTCGATCCAATGTACACCCTCCTAGATTTGCATCTGAAAATGCCTGAATGAAAAATCCTGTTTTTGAAGGATACCACAATCCTAACGAAATTGTTCCCTTGAGATAACGAAAGATATTCTTCACAGCTGTTAAATGTGGTTCTCGAGGATTTGCTTGATACCTAGCACAATTACATACAGAAAACATGATATCAGGTCTACTTGCAGTAAGATATAGTAATGAACCTATCATGCTTCTGTATAAAGTAAGATCAACCGCAGGCGATTCTAACGAAGGTGTTAGCCTTGTGCAAACAACCATTGGTACTCTTAACTTCGTGTTATTTGTCATTCCAAACTTTTCGAGCAAATTCCTTGTATATTTCTCTTGATTGATGAATATGCCTTCTCTGTTTTGATATATGTTTAAGCCAAGAAAATTATTGATTTTACCCATCATGCTTATTTCGAATTGGCTTTTCATCAAGTTTTCGAATTCTCTAGACAAAGCAGGGTCAGTAGAGCCAAAATAATATCGTCAACATAAATTTGAACAAGCATCAGATGACATCCAACTTTCTTTCGAAATAATGTGAGGTCAACTGATCCTTGCTTAAATTTCGACTGTTTTAAGAAACTGGTAAGAGTTGCATACCATGCTCTTGGTGCTTGTTTTAACCCATATACAACTTTATCTAAAATATATACATGATCAGGATGCATTTCATTTACGAAATCTGGAGGTTGTTCTACGTAAACAGTTTCTTCGAGTTCTCCATTGAGAAAGGCACATTTGACATCCATTTGATAGACATCAAAATCCTTATGAGTTGCATATGCTAAGAATATTCGAACAACCTCGAGTCTCGCAACAGGGGCAAAGGTTTCTTCATAATCAATTCCTTCTTGTTGCGAATATCCTTTTACAACTAAACGTGCTTTATTTCGTACAATATTTCCATCTTTGTCGGTTTTGTTTTTGAAAATCCATTTTAACCCGACAATCGAAACATTTTCAGGTTTAGGAATTAATCTTCAAACCTTGTTTCTTTCAAATTCAGCCAGTTCTGATTGCATTGCAACAACCCAATCTGAGTGTTCCATTTCCATATTAACTGTCTTTGGTTCAATTTTAGATATGAAAACATTGAACATGCAAAATTCTTGATGAGTATTTAATACCTCATTCTTCGCACGAATCTGAGCTCTTGTTAATACTCCATCTTGAGGATTTCCAATGACTTGATCTATTGGATGAGTCTTTGTCCATTTTTCTAACGGTGGATAAGCCGGATCAAATTCCAAAGGTGCATCTTCGTACATCTCTTCATTTTCAGATCCTACAACAGAAACATTATCATTTAGATCATGAAAAACATCATTTGGATTAAAATTTATTGTATCATTTTCCTCCTCAACACTATTATCATTTTGATGCTCCCCCTCAACTAGATGCTCCCCCTCAACAACATCATCCATTCTCCCATTCTCCCCCTCGAAAGAATGCTCCCCCTCAACCAGAGTATTCGAATCCAAGTGCTCTCCTTCGACTGGATTATCAAGCATACTTTCGCCAAGTCCAAGAGAATTCGTTGTTGAATTAACATCTACGATGTTTTGAGGAATTTCCAAGTCATCATTATGCTTCGAAGAATCAGAGTGATGATTATCATTGGCATGAACTTCAGCATCCACAGCCCTGTCAGGAATACCAAAAATTAAATCATAATCAAAATCAGATGAATTTGATTCTTCAGTTTCATCAGATGATTCATTAATAATTGGTTTTTGTTCAAATTGCTTATCAACTTGTTTGACATAAGAATCATCGAAAGTAAGATTGAAAGTTTCTTCAACTTTTTGTGTTCGCATATTTAACACTCTGTATGCAACTGAATTGTGCGAATATCCCAAAAATATGCCTTCATCACCTTTAGCTTGAAATTTTGAAAGGTTATCTTTGAGATTCATGATAAAACACCTGCAGCCAAAAACATGAAGGAATTTGACATTAGGTTTTCGATTATTGATAATTTCATACGGAGTGATATTGAATCGACGAAGAATGAAAGATCGATTTTGAGTGAAACAAGCTGTCGAAACTGCTTCAGCCCATAGATATTGAGGAAGATTCGCATATGTCAACATAGTTCTTGCTGCTTCACAAAGTGACCTATTTCTTCGTTCAACCACACCATTTTGCTGCGGTGTATAAGGCAAAGAGAAATTATGCGAAATTCCTTTTTCTGTTAAGTACGAATCCAACACATTGTTCTTAAACTCAGATCCATTGTCACTTTTGATCTTTCAAACATGTTTCTTCAGACTCATCTCAATCTTCTTAATAAACTCGATCATTATTTGAGCAACTTCAGATTTTAACCTGAGAATGTATACCCAAGTGAATCGTGAAAAATCATCAACAATAACCAAAATGTACCGTTTCTTGTTGAGAGTTTCAACAGTCGATGGTCCACAAAGGTCAATGGGTAGAAGTTCCAACGGTTCGACAATTTTCGAATCTATCACAATTGGATGGCCTTTCCTGTGTTGTTTCCCTTGTTCACAAGCTGCACACAATGTATCATTGTCAAATTTTAGTACAGGTAAACCACGAACAAGATCATCAACAACCAATTTATTTAAGTTTCGAAAGTTTAAATGCGATAAACGTCGATGCCATAACCACCTGATGTCAGAGGAAGCTTTCGAAAGTAAGCACACTGAGGCTTTGCCGATGATTGGTTTGATATCAAGAGTAAACATGTCACCATGTCGTTTGGATTTGAGCAAGACTTCGTTAGTTTCAACATCTGAAATGATGCTACCTTCTTCGTTAAACACCACTTGATTGCCAGTGCCCACAACAAGTTGGGAAACACTTATCAAGTTATGTTGAAGACCTTCGACATAAGCAACGCGATTAACAGTGAATTTTCCATTTGTGACTTTACCATAGCCTTTCACTTGACATTTGTGATTATTGCCAAACTTCACAACTCCTGCATTCTCCAAGCTACAAAAATCTCTCAGGTTTTCCTTTCGTCCAGTCATGTGACGTGAGCAACCACTATCAATATACCATTTTTCATCATATTGCTCGTCACATAATACCTGCGATCAATGAAAGAATTTAGGTACCCAAGGCTGTTTGGGTCCTTGGAAATTAGTTTTAAACACAGAATGAAATGAAGAACTTTTAACCCAATCACAAACTTTAGTTTTGAGACTATCAATTAAGTCCACATCATTATTTAAAGAAACAGAAACATAAGTTTTATTTAGTTTGGGATTATCACTGAAACATGCCTTCGTCTTTTTAGATTGAGTATGATCAAGCTTGTCTTTCGAAACCGGTTGCCAAGTTTTAACCGAAACATTCGAATCTTTTGATGACGAGCTTTCAGTTGACGAAGAATTCACATAATTCTCATAAGCTTCGTGAATTTGTTGTTGAGAATATTTCCTTGATTGATATTTTTGACCTTTTCCTTCAAGCCAATGATCGATGTTTTTGTCACGAGACAACCCTTTTGTGTACGGAACTTTTAAATTTTGTTTTCCTGTAGGATTTGGAAAATTCGGCTTTTGTGGAAAGAAATCAACATTTGATTTAGGTCGAAATGCCATAGCGTATCGACTTCCATCATTGTTGCCAACACTTCGATTTTGAGAAAATCGATTTGGAGATTTTTGTTTTTGAGAAAACCTTGTTTGTTGATTAGAAGAAAATCATTGATGTGATGATTGATTTTGAACATTCTTTGATGTATTTTTGTTATCTCTTGAAAATGATGAGTTTCAAACTTTCGAAAAATTTGTTTTTGGTTGAAATTCAGATTTAGATTTATTTGTGTGAGCGGGATTTTGCTTAAGATCTGAATAAATTTCTGAACGAGAAGACTTGTTTTCAACAGATTTAGTCTTTTTGTTTTCAGTTTTTTTCAAATTTAATCCATTTTGTTGTTTTCGAAGTTCCATTGTTTGCCAAAAAATCGTTTTTCGACCTTGTCTTTTTGAAATTGCATTGTCTTTTGACAACTTGTCAATTTGTTCTTTAAATTCTTTGGAATTTAATTTGACAATAGTATCTTTTTCCACAACAACTTCTGTTGGAACTTCTTTCACAATTTTTGATTTTTCAACCCATTTGCATTGTGGTTTTTGTCTTTGAAAAACATACAAATTATTTGTTAAGGTATTTTCGACTGTGCTTTGATTTGAAAAGAATCCTTCATTCGTTGTCTTCTTGTTGTCATCTTCGACCATTTTGGTGAATTCTGGTTTAATGTTTTCAACATTTCCAGTTGTAACAAACACTTGATTTGGAAAGACAACATCATCCGTACACTTGAAATTAGGATACACCACTTGATTTGTTTCCAAATAATGGGCTCCTTTTTCAGACAACACTTTTTCGAAATTTTTAGTGTCTCCAAATACTTGATTAACAACAACACGAGGAATTTCTTTTTCTATTGAATCTTTGTTTGAAGAGACCTTTTTGTCCGATTCATCATCATGATTTTCATCATCACTGCTATCCGTTTGACTATCTCGGATATCCACAAACTCAGAATCACAATCTTTTGAAGTTGAAGGTTTGTCAGTGTCAATCTTAACTTCCAAATCCTTAAGTTTTTCTTTTCCTTTAAATTTTGATGCAACATTAATGACAGAAAATTGAGAACAATCAACATCCTCAATATCACTAATTTCGCTAATATTGTCAGAGTTATCTTCAATATCTGCAAAATTAGATTGAGAATCAGATGTCGAATTCTCAGTCTTTTTCAAAATTTTGATTTGTTCTGATTTTGTCAAAGTATCATTCACAATGTTAACCAATTCATTTGTATCAAGACATTCATCAATTTTGACAATTCCATAAGCATATCTATCATCAGGAATTTTGTCAAACTCAGCAATGTTTTTCTCACAATCATATGAAATATTATCTACCTTCGCTCTTTCGTATGCTAGAAAAGGTAATAATTTCCTATGTTGTTCCTTGCTAATATCACACGAATGATGCAATACAGTTAATTTCGTATATAGACGTTTAGCAGAATTGCAGTAGATATTTCGTTGAGCTAACAAAAGTTTTACATTACTAGATAACGAATCACGATCACACATAATGTTTGTTATTTGTAATTCTAAACATTCTATCTTGACCACTTTCGAATCTAACTTCTTCTGTGTCTCTAACAACTGATTGCTTAATTTCTTAGCTTCATTACTAGCAGAAACAACCAAATTATCAAAATAAGCAACAATATCATCAAAAGCAACAATTTCAGAATCATATGCACTCAAAGGAATATTGAAAGATTGAAGAATGTTACGTACCTTTGTTGTCATTGGAGACTTATCAGCAGATTTTGACACAAAGCAACGACCCTTGACCTCTTCGTCTGAATCTTCCTCCAGCTTCGCATACATTGCCCCATGCGTAGGATTACACATTTCCTCATCATCGGAGCCCGAAGACCAGATTTGATATGTGCCATCATTCTCCTGTTCACCTTGAGCCACCAAAGACAGATTTTTCTCCTTCGTACGTACTTCTTCCAACCTCTCCACATAATATGCCTCATCCTTCACTCTATTCTTCTACTCATCTTTCTTTCAAAGCATATAATCATTTGCTAAATGATTGGCTCCATTGCAATAGTGACAATCCATACCAGAATCTCCTTTCAATTTCTTCTCTTTCTTTTCCTCAACACCCTTCGCATCATTCTTCTCATACTTCTTCTTCTTTTCTCCTGCAGCTCTGTTCACGAAACTTCCTTTTCCTTCACTTTGCTTCACCTTCGAATTAAACAGTTTCTTGAAAAACTTTTTGACTCGGTTGTTAGAGTAAAAATTGGATATTAAAGTCGGGCATCCAATCCTAACTTTGAGGGGGAGAATTTTAGGGTGCAAAGTCACGCTTGGATGAGGCTTTACCCACTTGTATGTGTAATGAGTTGCTTTTCCTTTATAAGGAAGTGAGTGACACTCATTTTATCTAATGAACATTTTGAGAGATTAGTTTAGAGAGAGAATTTGCAAAACCCATTTTGTACTCTTTCTATGAAACTAATGAGAGCTTAAAAGAATTATTTAGATCTTGTGTTCATGTTCTTGATTTTACTTGATGATTCACTAAATCATTCTTAATTCCGCACATGCCATCATAATCAACACCACTACAATTGGTATCAGAGCGGGTGTTCTTGGTTGGATCAAGAATTGATCCTTGATGGCTATCTAGATTTGGTGATTCTTTGTTTTTGATCTATGATCTTCATGATTTAGAGAGTTTTTGGATTCTAGAAATCGAATTCATCTTTGATTCTATTCATAATTCGATTTTCTTCACTAGAATTCAAGTGATTTTTACTTTCTCTCTCTAGAAAACCCATTCAAAATCACTTTCTCTCTCTAGAAATTTTCAAGTTTTTGAGATCATGGTGCGTTTGGAGTATGATTCTTGGGTTGTGATTGTTAAAGATTTGAAATACAAAGTCAACGAATATCAATTCTATGGATTAGTGTTAAGTGGGTTGATTTCAAAAGAAACTTTGATTTCTTATGGAGGTTTGAAGGATGATCATGGAAGATTGATATTTCAACCACTTTTGAAGATTGAATGTTTGTATGATCTTTTCATTATGAAGTTAGTTGCAAGCAATAACCGAAAAGAAGGAGAAGAAAGAGATTTGTATAACAAAAGATACATTTCTCTTGTTGAAAACCCAAGTGATCTTCAAGCTATTATGATTGTTGAAGATGTTCTTGATGATCATCATGTTCTTGATGTTCTTCATGTTCAAGAAAAAGGAGCTCAAGTTGATTCTCAAGATGAAAAAGTTTTTTGCTCGATTGGAGTTCAAACTGATGATATTTTGTGTTCTTGTGATTCGTTTGAAGGAATGATTCCTTATCGAAATCCGGTGATCCAAGAAATTCACAAGTATCAAACTCCAAAAGATTTGATTCAAACTCAAGAAGTTGTGGAAAGTGGGTTTGCTCATGAAATCAAGTCTTCAAGGTGCAAAAAGGTGAGAAAGAAAAAGAAGAAGAAGATTAATCGGAAGAACAAGCGGGTGTACTCACAAAAATCGTTAAATGTTGTGAAGCCGAAATCTGTGAAGCAAATTTGGGTTCCAAAGCAACAATCTCCAAGTGTTGCATTGAACTTGAAGTCAAAACCCAAAAGTGTTGGTGGTTCTTTTGAAGATGTTCTTGGTTTGATGAAGAACACGAAGAACACAAAGAGCGAGTTGTACATCTCGCATAGTGGGTGGTACAATGTTCAAATTGGAGATTTTCTCATTCCAACAAAAGAACCAATATCTTCTAAATTTGATTCGTTCGTTAAAAACGGAACTCGATTCGTCAAAAAGGTATCTCAAATTCTCAAATGGATTCCAAAACATCCATGATTTCGATTCGTGATTTACGTTTTTTTTGATCGATTTGTCTCATTGGATCAAATCCGTTTGAACTCCGTTGCTTGATACAATTATTTTTTTTAGATCAAGCCCAAATCTGAATCCAAAAGATTTAATCCATTACTATTGATTGATCCAAACTATGAAGCCCAAACTTTCGATCTGTTACTGTTCATATATTTGATTTGAAGTCCAATCCATTCATTTAATCCATCAGATTTTTTTACCCAAAATCAGTACATTCGCATCCAGATTTTCGAGTCAAAAGAGTTCTTGATTTCACAACTTTGAGATAGATTCAAATTGCTTCCGATTCACGAGTTCACTGGAATTCAATAATCTCTTATGACCACGGAGCCCGTCAAAACTCAGTGATTGCTCTACCAGAACAACCGAAGGGAAACAACAACAACAACAACAACAAGAAGAAGGGTTGGAACAAGAGGAAGGGAAAATCTCCTCTGGAATCCTTCAAAGAAGCAACAAGTAGTGGCAGTCCATGCCGCTACTGTACCTGCTACCATACCTACCACTGTACCTGTTGTTGTCCCTAATAACCTTGCACCAACTAAGCCCTATGCTGGTAACCTCGCTAAATGCAACAAGTGCAATTTTCACCACAAAGGAAATTGCCAAGTAATGCAGTGCCGTAACTGCAACAGGAAAGGGCATACTACCCGATTCTGTAGAATACCACCTCAACCACTTAACCAAGTACCTGCTGCTGGAGTAGGTCAAGCATGCTACCAATGCGGTGATGTGGGGCATTTCAACAGAGATTGTCCAAAAGCTGGAAATGCCGGTGGAGTTGGGAGGATTCTAGCACTGGGTCACGAAGAAGCGGTGGCAGACCATGCAGTGGTCACGGGTACGTTCCTTCTCAACAATACTTATGCATGCATTCTATTTGATTGTGGTGATGAGAGGAGCTTCGTGAATCATAATTTTAAACATCTACTAAATCAAAACTCCCAACCACTAAATGAAATTTCATAGTAGAAATGGATAACGGGAAATCCGAATCCACCAACGATATATACATAGGATGTATCCTTACCTTGAATGACTTGTCTTTCCCAATAGACCTTATGCCGGTCTCTATCAAAAGTTTTGACGTCATAATAGGTATGGATTGGTTGTGCCCTAACCATGCCGACATCCTATGCTATGAAAAGGCTATTCGCTTGAACTTGCCAACTAATGAAACTCTTATTATCTACGGCGACAAACCCGGAACGAACCTTCAGATCATTTCTTGCATCAAGCCACAAAATATCTTCGTAAGGAGTACTGTGCTTTCTTAGCTCACGTGGTAGACAAAAAGCAAGAAGTGAAAGACATCGCGAGCATTCATGAGGTCTGTAACTTTCTCGACATTTTTCCCGATGATCTTCCAGGAGTGCCTCCCGAACGACAAGTCGAATTCCGAATCGACTTAATCCCTGGAGCTACCCCTGTAGCCAAATCCCCCTATCGTCTTGCACCTTCTGAAATGCAAGAATTATCCAGCCAGCTTAACGAACTCCTTAGCAAAGATTTCATAAGACCAAGCTTCTCACCTTGGGGAGCACCGGTTTTGTTCGTAAAGAAGAAGGATGGATCATTCCGCATGTGCATAGACTACCGCGAGCTGAATAAACTTACCATTAAGAATCGATATCCTCTGCCTCGCATTGACGATCTGTTCGACCAACTTCAAGGTGCGAACTACTTCTCGAAGATAGAATTAAGATCCGGGTATCACCAGTTACGGATTTTGGAGGAAGACATTCCCAAGACCGCGTTTAGAACTCGTTATGGTCATTACGAGTTTATAGTGATGCCATTCGGATTGACGAATGCACCTGCTGTGTTCATGGACCTAATGAACAGAGTGTGTCGTCCATTCCTGGACAAATTCGTCATAGTCTTCATTGACGACATCCTTATCTACTCAAAAAGCAAAGAGGAACATGACCAACATCTTCGTCAAATATTACAAACCCTTAGAACAGAAAAACTCTATGCGAAGTTTTCAAAGTGCGAGTTTTGGATTAGGAGGGTTGAATTCCTAGGTCACGTGGTCAGTTCAGAAGGAATACACGTGGACCCTTCAAAAATCAAGGCAATTGAAAACTGGCCAGCACCCAAAACACCTACAGAAATCTGACAATTCTTAGGTCTTGCTGGCTACTATCGCAGATTCATCCAAAATTTCTCCCGAATCGCTAAACCGCTTACAATTGACGAATGCACCTGCTGTGTTCATGGACCTAATGAACAGAGTGTGTCGTCCATTCCTGGATAAATTCGTCATAGTCTTCATTGACGACATCCTTATCTACTCAAAAAGCAAAGAGGAACATGACCAACATCTTCATCAAATATTACAAACCCTTAGAACAGAAAAACTCTATGCGAAGTTTTCAAAGTGCGAGTTTTGGATTAGGAGGGTTGAATTCCTAGGTCACGTGGTCAGTTCAGAAGGAATACACGTGGACCCTTCCAAAATCAAGGCAATTGAAAACTGGCCAGCACCCAAAACACCTACAGAAATCCGACAATTCTTAGGTCTTGCTGGCTACTATCGCAGATTCATCCAAAATTTCTCCCGAATCGCTAAACCGCTTACCAACCTAACGCAAAAGGGTGTAACTTTTAGTTGGGGAGAGAAGCAAGAAATAGCATTCCAAACGCTCAAACAAGCCTTGTGCTGTGCACCGATCTTGTCTAACCCGAAGGGACAGAGGACTTTGTAGTGTACTGTGATGCTTCAAATTAAGGGCTTGGGTGTGTTCTTATGCAAAGAGGAAAGGTTATCTCCTATGCATCAAGACAGCTAAAGATACATGAGGTCAACTATACAACACATGACCTTGAGCTAGGAGCGGTGGTGTTTGCTCTGAAGATCTGGAGACATTACTTATATGGCACGAAATGCACAATATTCACGAACCATAAAAGTCTCCAGCATATCTTCGATCAAAAAGAGCTGAACATGAGACAACGACGATGGGTGGAGCTACTGAACGATTATGAATGTGAAATTCTTTACCACCCTGGTAAAACAAATGTAGTAGCTGACGCCCTTAGTATAAAAGAATACTCGGGACGCCGAGTAAAGTCGTTGACCATGACAATCCATTCAAATCTGTCCACACAGATCAAAGAAGCTCAACTTGAAGCCTTGAAACCCGAAAACGTGGCAGGTGAAACTCTGAGAGGAATGGATAAGAACTTCGAAGTCGGGGATGATGGAGTCTATTATTTCATAAACCGGATCTGGACGCCAAAGTTTGGTAGTTACAGAGACGTGGTTATGAATGAAGCACACAAAACCCGATACTCCATTCATCCAGGTTCAGACAAGATGTATCTGGACCTCAAGAAACAATACTGGTGGCCTAACATGAAGGCCGAAATCGCTACCTTTGTGGCCAAGTGCCTTACTTGTGCCAAAGTCAGGGTAGAGTACCAGAAACATTAAGTTTTATTACAACAACCTGAAATCCCTGAATGGAAGTGGGAGCAGATATAATGGATTTCATAACTAAGTTACCCAAGACAACGGGTGGTTATGATACTATTTGGGTAATCGTCGATAGATTAACCAAATCCGCACACTTCTTGCCAATAAAAGAAACCGACAAGATGGAGAAGCTAACCAGAACTTACCTCAAGGATATTGTTAGACTGCATGGTGTGCCAATATCTATTATTTGAGACCGAGATAGTAGATTCATCTCTCGTTTCTGGCAGTCTTTACAAAACTCTCTGGGAACTAGGTTGGACATGAGTACAGCCTACCATCCACAAATCGATGGACAAAGTGAGAGGACGATTAAAACATTAGAAGACATGTTGCGAGCTTGCGTGATAGACTTTGGAAAGGCATGGGATATTCATTTACCCCTTGTTGAATTCTCTTATAACAACAGTTATCACACTAGCATAAAGGCTGCTCCATTCGAAGCGCTCTATGGCCGCAAGTGCAGATCCCCTCTGTGTTGGGCTGAAGTGGGTGACACGTAGCTAGCTAGAGGTCAAACTCCTGACAGTGCTCTCACTGGTCTGAAAATTATTCGAGAAACTACCGAGAAGATCGTACAAATTCGGGAGCGACTTAAAGCTTCCAGAGATAGACAGAAAAGCTACGCTGACAAAAGGAGAAAACCCTTGGAATTCCAGGTTGGTGACCGCGTCTAGTTAAAGGTCTCATCCTGGAAGGGTATGATACGCTTTGGAAAGCGTGACAAATTGAATCCAAGGTACGTAGGGTCATTCGAGATTCTTGCCAGAATCGGTCATGTAGCTTACAAACTTTGACTACCCCAAGAACTAAGTAACATTCATCCTACCTTCCATATTTCGAACTTGAAAAAGTGCCTATCCGATGAGACTCTTGTGATCCCACTCGAGGAAATCGAGTTAAACGAGAGCCTCAATTTTGTGGAAGAACTCGTAGAGATTCTAGACAGGGAAGTTAAGAAAACCAAACAAAGCCGTATCTCGATAGTGAAGGTTTGCTGGAATGCAAAACGGGGACCTGAATTCACTTGGGAGCGGGAGGATCAAATGCAACAAAAATATCCACATCTTTTTCCCTAGTCTATCTGTAATGCTAATTTCGGGACGAAATTCTCTCTAACGGGGGGATAATGTAACAAACCATTATTTCAAACCTATGTAATAATGTAGGTCAAATTGTAGTTCTTTTTAAAATAATAAAGAGAAATTTTAGCATACTGTGTATATTTACATAATTGACCCTCAAAAATAAAGTATTAAACAATCTCTATTGGGATGAACAAAGGGGTAGAGATTGTAATAAGGTTTCCAAAAATATAAAGAATACTAAAATCCGAGTTATAACGAAGAAGTTATGACCAATCGAAGATCCGTGACAAAACCGACAAAACACTGTTCAGTATAAAAAGTGAATTTTCAATAAAAGGCTTTTTAGCCATAGCAATCTAAATGAAAGTTGTAGATTATGCTAAACCGAGAACTTTCATGAAAAGAACGTCAAAATCTGACTTCGTATGAGGAAGTTATGATTTTTCTAAGTTTCAGTATAACACTATACAGCTAAAAACTCGAAATAAAGATCGAGTGATTTTTAGCCGACACAACCTAAACGAGAATTGAAGGTCTAGTCAATAGTAGTACAACGGTAAAAACACAGACAAAAACGGCCGTCAGATGAAGAAGTTATGAATTTTTAACGGATTTCCTGTCCCGGTCTGTTAAAAATAATAATATTGAAAATAAATTAAAATTAGCCGACGAAGGCTAAACGAAAGTCATAGAGTATAATTTTACCTATGCGTGCATATAAAGAACGTCGAAAACAGAGCTCGTATGCGAAAGTTATGAATTTCGCAAGTTTTGGGCATAAAAGTTGAGAAATGTTGAAAACCGGGAAAAATCGCATGGTGTACCTTCGACCACGTCACCTCGCATGCGAGGCTTCCTCGTGTCCTCCCCGTGTCAACTTCTGGTTGGACCGAAGTCAGGGTCCAGTAGCCAGCCAACACCCCTCGCAGAAACACACCACCGAGCTCGGACCCGTGCCTTCTTCTGATTTGACCGAAGTCCGGTCCACTCCTGATCCGACACGCCGAGCCAGCTGTTCGACGCAAACCCTCCCCCTCGCCACCTGTCCGAACACGCGGCTGCTTCTCCTTGCTTCGGATCCGAGGCTTCGGCCTATATAAGGCATGCGAGACCCTCCAGATTTTTCACATATTTCACCCCATTTTCCTTATTTTTTCACTTCTTCCACCACTTTAAAATTTGCTACAACCCCTAAAGCCCCGGTAACAAGTCTAAAACCCTAAGCAAGCCTTGAAGCCCCGAGAATCCCGAGAAAAACAACTTTCTCCAGTCGAAACTCTGCCCGATTAAAGCCGATTTTTCTTCAAATAAACTCCTTTCCAGAAAACGAAACGCTGTTCAAAGCACCACCTATCAAGTGAGTTCATACCCCCGTATTTTCATAATTTCTACTGTTTTAAGGGGGGGGGGGGGGAGGGGGGATACAAGTATAACACAAGAACTTTGTGTTATAAAATCATGATTTCAAATTATGATAAAATGACATTAAATCATCAAAATATTCTCAAAACATTAAACTCTTTTGTAAACTTATATTTTTCCCCAAAATTCATATTTGTATATATATATATATATTTATATAAATAAGATTTAAAAGGCTTAGGACTAATAACTCATTCTGGGTCCTTTTCCTTGTATGAATGTGGGCTTATAGTACCGGTTATTTGTCCGAATGTTGTTTAAATTTTACTTATATATAATTGTATATGTATATAAATATAGAAGTTATTTCATTCAGTTTAAATACCCTTTGTAACATGTTGAGAAAAAGGGGTTTCTTTCAAAAACAGTTAAATACCAATTTAGAAAGTACATATAAATTATAATAGATATAATTTATGATACATAGAACAATAATACACGAATCAAGTATACTAGAATACACAGTTTTACAAGAAATAAAGGTTTGGTTCAAAACAAATCAAGGGATATACAATTTTCATATACATGTTAAGAATACTAATTCAAGAACATACTGTCAATCATTTATTTCAGAATGATTGGGGTTTCATAACTAATATACATGTAACGTTTATATGCTTTTTATGAGTCATTCAATTCAGGTTGTTTAATTCATTTAGACAACCAAGTTAAAGTCCTAATATTATAACCAGAATCTCCAGTCAGGGGATCGAAACAAGGTGTGTGTAGATCTATATTGGGATTGACAACCCCGCACTCAGGCTGCTAGCTACAGTTAGGCATATACGCCAATGAGTGACAATTGTTATCAACAGTTTAAACGCCTACAAGGCGTTTGTTTCAGGCCATCCAGTCACAGTATGGTTATAATAACTCATTAAAAAGATATTAACAATAAGTTAGTGTATAATCAACTAAACGTAAGTACACCTTCAAAGTACCAGTTTACAGAATACAAACTACAACAATATAATACAGTTTTCAATAACAGCTGGTGAAACCAGGCACACTCTCAGTTACAAGTTTTACATAAAGGAATACAAATACAAAACATTGATTTACAAATAGAATGGTTTTATGGGAATAAAACTACTTTACATATACAACAGAAAATATAGGATTTTCTGGAACAGTTTACATATGCAAGACATAAACACTTATGCACTCACTCAACTTTATGTTGATACTCTCTTTTCAAATTACTTGTATTCTCAGGGAAATAATAAACAGGTACTCCCCGAGCTTTTTGAGAAGAGGGAGCTATTTTGAGTCATATCTTCTTCTTTTGTATAACTATTTTGGTTTCAATATACAATGATTGAACACATGTAAATACTTATACTTTTTCAATACAATGGTTGTTTGTACTTTGATTGCTATGATACATGTGTTGTGATACTACAAATGAAGTCCTCCACCCCCGGACGTTTCCGCCGTCTGGTTTGGGGGTGTGACATAGAGACAGGCGGGGCCTATGGGAGACAGATCTATATACCGAGCGGGGCTCGATGCCAGGCGGGGCCTGATGTCGGGCGGGGCCCGATGCCGGAACGAGTCCGATGCCGGGCAAGTCCCGATGCAGCGGGCAGGGGCCCAGTATGTCGTTATATGTATGGTATGGGGTAGTATGGGAAACTCACTAAGCTTCGTGCTTACAGTTTTCAGTTTTAGTTTCAGGTTCTTCGGGTAGCGGAGGGAAGAGCTCGGGATGACTGCATCGCACAGACCATGATGTTTTAGCCTGGGATGTTTTACTCTGATAAAAAGAATATGTTTTGGAGATGACACTCGGATTTGATATAACGGTTTTTGTTTATGAATGAAATGGATGATAATTATGGTTTTATTAATGTTTTAAAACGAAATTTTTGGTCTGGATTTTTGGGACGTTACGAGTTAGTATCAGAGCCTTGGTTTGAGGGATTCGGGCACACTCTCGGGTGTGTCTGAACTCAAACTGAGGACTTGGTATGAAAATTTTCAAAGGAAAATCATTTTTATAAAAGAACTTTGAGAAAAGAGAAAACAACTTTGAAAAAGAGAAAAAGGGTTTGGTGCATGCAATCAGCCGAGCTCAAGTAAGTTCTCCCAAATTACCCATACATGTTTGCTTAGATATGATATGATTATGAGAACTTTATGCTAGACTAGGAATAAAGATCTAGGAAGGATGCCTTATGTGCTTGTTATGTGTATGAGCTTTATGAGTTGCATGCTAGTACAGATTCCTGAGTAGGGGATAGAACAATATGATTGGATTATGTGGTTAGATTTTCCTTTTTGTCTGAATGCTACTTGCTTTGTGCTTTGTGGGACTCTGAGTGATGAGAGTTAGCCATTAGGTAAATACGTCAAGTCACATGTGATCAGGGTTGAATAACCTCAGAGTGTTGGATTTGGCCCTATTGCGCAGCTCTCATTTGAGTCTATCCGTTGTAGGGACGAGTCCTTTACTTGAAGGATTATCTGAGCCTTGTTACATGTGATGGTATTCAGGTAGTGGCTAATTGGCATCATAAGGATACCTTCAGTAGTTGAGGACTGGGCTCGGGTTGAAGGTTACCCTAGGGAAAGCCTAGGATGAGAGTAGTGCCGGGAGCAGTAGTAGTAGTAAGGGACTTGGTGGAGTCGAGGCAATTCTCGAGGAAAGTAGGGATAGGTGTGGAAGGTATTATGGGCACGTACTACTGAAAGCAGAGGATCTGTAATCGAGCCGAGAAGGGCTAAGACAAAACCGGGGAACTTGTAGTGCGTGTGTGATCCCTCACTAGTGATGAATATTCTGATGATAGTTATGTTATGTTGCAAAATGGTGACGTTACGTGAGAGACCAGTGGGCAGTTCAGGCGTTGACGAGGGATCAGGCTTGGGTTCACGAGCCGAGCACCTCGGGGAGCAGATGAGGGAGTTTATATCAGTTGAGATTATGTACAATATTCTAGACCAGACTCCTGTGATCTTTGGTACGGTCAAGGAGGGTATATTGGAGATTTTGGATGAGAGGCTGGGAGCCTTCCGTGCTGAGATGGTGGCCATGATGGGGGCGCGTACACTGAAATTCCGGGAGTTCAGAGCTTGTGGAGCTCCAGATTACCATGGGGCCAGGGACTCCATTGCTAGCAGTAGATGGTTGGCAGATGTCGCCGATGCTTTTCGCACTAGCCGGTGTCCCGAGAGGGACAAGGTCCGACTCGCCTCCTGTCTCCTAAAGGACAGAGTGCGTGATTGGTGGGAGGAGGTTGGACATGCTATTAGAGATGATGCTGCGTTGGACGCGATGACATGGACTGACTTCTCGTCTAGGTTCAGGGCCAAGTTTGCACCAGTTATTGAGGTGCAACAGTTAGCACGGGAGTTTCAGGACCTCCAGCAGACTACTGAGACAGTGGTGGAGATCACCGCCAAGTTCAGAGAGAGAACCCTCTTGGTTCCGCAGTATGTGGCAGATGAGAATATGAAGAAGGCTCGGTACCACAAGATGCTGAGGGATGACATCAGGGAGTTTGTGAGCTGGTCCAGCTGCAAGACGCTAGAGGATATGATTGCTTGAGCCAGGGAGAGGGAGATTGACCTAGAGCGCCTCACGAAGAGGAAGCCGGTTGAGATTCAGGTAGCCACAGGTTCAGGCAAGAGACCCAAGGGGTCATACTCGAGATCGAGGGACTATCAGAGACGCAGCCGATGCGGGAAGTATGGCAGGATGCACGAGGGTGCGTGCAGGAACGGTAGTGGTGGTGATTCTGGCTGCTTCAAGTACGGCCGAACTGGTCATTTTTAGCAGAGATTATACAACTACCACCACCCATGGATCAGACCTGATATGCTTTCATTGCAGTCAGCGGGGCCATAAGAAGGACCAATGTCCGAGTTTGCTTTCAGCAGGACAGGTGATAGCAACTGCCCCTGTAACTTTGAGGATCACCGACGGCCGTCAGGGCGGCGGGAAGCAAAGCTTTCCAGTTGATTGCAGAGGAGTCGCGAGCAGCCCCTGACGTGGCAGGTACGTATCTTTCACATTCCTATCAGCTTTTGTTTGTGATTTATTTGTTATGGTACTGTATTGATGTTGGTTAATGAACTTTGGAATTATGTTCCTGCTTATGATTAAGTTATATGCCATCTACATACCTTGGATGTTAGAGTAGTAGTTCGAAGATGTTTCCCTTAAGAGCAGGTTCTCAGGATGCAGTCACTGTAGCAAGTGTGAGTGGGGCTCGGGAGGTGTTCTGTTAGTCTTTAATAGTGGTTCAGATTTGGTATTGGTTAG
Organism: Lactuca virosa; assembly: GCF_052849685.1. Classification (NCBI taxonomy): domain Eukaryota; kingdom Viridiplantae; phylum Streptophyta; class Magnoliopsida; order Asterales; family Asteraceae; genus Lactuca; species Lactuca virosa. The sequence goes on from NC_136434.1 coordinate 160,792,571, forward strand.
TTTTGGAGCACTAGCAGTGGTAAGCGTTGGTTGTCAGCATATCGACCCTTTAGATGGAGAGAAGGATTGGGAATCCTTTCCAAGCTGGGAGCTGTAGAGATCTAGTCGAACCGAAGTGGGGGAGAACTATCCCAGAGGTTAGGAGCAGGAGTAAGCGCAAAATTGGGATGAGTTCGCAACTTTGTTGGGAAGGTAAGCAGCCCAAGTGGCTGTTTAGATAGAGGAGCGCGCGAGTTGGGAGTTTGGGAAACTTCCCAACATTGAGTTCGTGTATTCACGGTAGATGATAACTGGTTGGGAACCAGGTGGAAGATTTTATCGGCCGAACGCGAGTTAGCTAGAATGTAAGACTACGTGATCGTCGTAGCATTCCCCAGCAGTTAAGCAGAGCGCGAAGAGTTGTAAGGTTGCGGGATAGCCATAGCATTTCGTTAGCATCTAGTTAGAGGAGTGTGGGCGAGGGCCCGTATCTCCTAGTTAGCGGAGTGTGGGCGAGGCCCGTACCTCCTAAATAGCATAATAGAGATCGAGGAAGGATAGCTCGTTGAGTTTTAGGATGGAGTTGGTCCTGCATAGCCCTAGGTAGGTGGGACCTGTGGGGGAGGCCACTTTGAGATATGGTTTAGGTGAGACCCGTGGGCGAGGCCCGTGTGATTATAGCAACGCAAGTGGGACCTGGTAGAGACCTTAGGGTCAAGATAGGGGATCGAGGATCCCAGGACTTAGGGAGCCAGTGTGGCAAGGTAGATAAAGCAGTTTTAGATAGCCGAAGTTTCTTCGGAAGTCGATGGGAGCGACTGAGAGTTTGAGCTTGGGTTCAGTAACCGGAGGGAATCCGGTATTCCGGATAGTGGACAGATAGGTTCGGACCTGGGAGGTCCCGGTTCTTTTGGAAAGAAGGCAAGAGACAGCATGGTGTTCGTGCAAAAATGTCTATCATGAGGGTTCTTGTGTGCGAAGTAACTTGTGGATCGAAAGGGATAAGCCACTTGCAGCGGGATCAAATAATCTCAGAGTAATGGATTTGACCCTGTTGCGCAGCTCTCGTCTGAGTCAAACCGTTGCAGGAATGAATATTCTACTCGAAGGATTATCTGAGCCTTCTGTCAAGTATAATTAACCGGCGGGTGGTTGTGCAGGAGTAGTCGGTCAGGGAGACAGACCAGTTTGGGATTCAGACTTTAGGAAGACAGATGTGGTTTGCGGAAGCTTGAAGTTCATTTTCTTCAGAATGGAAGACCGGTTTGGCTTTCAGTCGTCTTGGAAATATTGTTTCACGTGTAGGATCATCGGTTGCGTTCCTCAGATCAGTTATTGGGAGATGGGTGTTAGTAAGGAGAGACTTCGAGGATGAAGTCTAGTTTAAGTGGGGGAGAGTTGTAACACCCCGTTTTGATAAGTACTTCGGTTGTGGTTTTGGAGGCCCAATGTATAAGCGATTCGGTCTTTTATGGGGTCTCGGGTTTTATCCGGAAGGTTTTAGGCTTGGGGTGTGGCTAGGAGCGTAGGGCATCCCGCCACCTTTTCATGGATATCAAGTTCGTCGGAAACGGACTTAGAATGAAGGAGTTATGGCATTTTGAAGTTATTGTCAATTTTAGCCCCTAATGGAATTTTGTGACAAGGCAGCCAATGCATGCAAGGAATGCATGCGTAAGTTTAGCTGGGTACGCCCAACGTAAGCTGGGTTACGCCCAGCGTATAAGGATATATGGTCGTGGGTGCGGAGAGGCGTACGCCCAACGTACGCTTAGAGTCCCTTAACCCTAATTTTTAGGGTGTGCCACTATATAAAGAACATTATACCTTCTAGGGTCAGCCTCCTTTTCACCCTTAGACAGTTTTCACGAAAACCTAATCTTCTTTGAGTGTTCTTGGAGCTTGGAAGGCTTTGTGAGAGCATTTTGGTGTTTTGGATCCACCCTTCAAGGAAGCAAAGGTCAAGGCAAGGTGTTGGTGCAAAAGAGAAGGTTCAGATATGGGATTGTTGCTTTCCTTTAGACCTTTTTAGGGTATAAAGTCTTGAGCTTGATGATTAATCTCTTAGATCTCTCTTAGGATGAGTTTATGGACTCTTTTGGTCCCAAGAATGGATCTTTATGACTCAAGCACGTTTTTAGGTCCAAGGTTGCCACCCTTAGTATCATGTGAGTCCCATAAGTAGTAAAGTTTCAATCTTTAGGGCTCATTTGTGGACATGCTTGAGATCTAGCCCTTTTCATGGAATTTTGTTGTCACATTTCAAGTTTGGGATCATTTGGTGGGTTGCAAGCCACCAAGTAACCAACTTTATGGAATAAGATGTCGAAGAGGACTTGGATCTGTAATTGTAGCTGCTGTAATGGAGTATTAAGCACTTAATGGAAAAGTAGCTTAACTGAGGAGTACGTTGGGCGTACATGCAGGTACGCGTAGCATACACCACCTTCAGTCAGTACGCTTAGCGTACATTGGAGTACGCCCAACGTACTCATCAGATATGGGTTTGGCTTGTTTTGGGCCTCGGTTTGGGCCATGCAAGGGATTTTGGTTCTTTGGGCCTTAGTGAGCCATCAGAAGTCAGATAATGTGGGCCAAGAAGATGTTTTGGCTTAGGTTAAGGCCCATTAGAGGGATTGGGCCCAATTTGGCAAATTGGGCCATTAGTGGGCCACTAGTGGGCTTGGGAAGCCTACCTAGTGTTGGGCCTTTTTATATTATGTATTGGGCCTTAGAGATGGACCAAGTTGGACTAGGGGGTAGAATTGTCATTTTACCCTAAGAAGGATTATTGATTCCGTCTATGTGACATTTTGGTATTGGTAGCTCGGGGAGCCGGCGGATCAGCATTTCGGGGACTTTCAGATAGCAGCCAGAGGGGTATCAGCAGGTCTTCACCAGTGCAAGGTGAGTCTCCTCACTGTGTGCATGGGTCTACGGCCACAATGCCGACCCATTATGTTTGTGTATAGTAGGAAGACCCGGGGGTTAGCCCTAGGCATTTTTATGATATGTGTTCAGGATTACGATCCGATGCCGGGCGAGGCCCGAGGTATGTTAGTATGCTAGAGGTCTTTGTGATTCTTGCATGTGCCGGTAGTATGTTCCCGGACTAGGGTCCGATGCAGGGGTAAGCCCGAAGAATGTTATATGAGTATACTTGTTGTCTTTGTGATACATGTATGTGCCTGGTAGGGAGGTGAGTGTGGGCGAGGTCCCATATCTCACCACTAGCCGAGTGTGGACGGGGTTCCACGACTCATCAGTAGCAGAGCAGGGACGAGGCCCACGATAGGCGAGGCCTTAGAATAGGAGTACAATGTAGTATGTTTCTTTATGTACTAGTATGTTATATGTTTGTATGTGTATAACGGGCGAGGCCTATGAGAGACAGATCTGTATACCAAGCGGGGGTCGATACCAGGAGGGGCCTGATGCCGGGCGAGGCCCGATGCCGGAGCGAGTCCGATGTCGGTCAAGTCCCGATGCAGCGGGCGGGGGCCCAGTATGTGGTTATATGTATGGTATGGGGTAGTATGGGGAACTCACTAAGCTTCGTGCTTACAGTTTTCAGTTTTGGTTTCAGGTTCTTCCGGTAGCGGAGGGAAGAGCTCGGGATGACTGCATCGCACACACCATGATGTTTTAGCCTAGGATGTTTTACTCTGATAAAAAGAATATGTTTTGGAGATGATACTCTGATTTGATATAACGATTTTTGTTTATGAATGAAATGGTAGATAATTATGGTTTTATTAATGTTTTAAAACGAAATTTTTGGTCTGGATTTTTGGGACGTTACATTTTCACCGAAGCAGAAAAAGAAAAATCTTTAAAGCAGGTTGAAGACTGAAGCACAAAAGAGTGACTAATAACTGTCTCTCCACATTCTTATATTTTAGTTATTTTTTTGTTACATCCCCCCACGACCTTTTATGACTTTTTGTTTATGCTTATTTAAAACATTTGTTATTGCGGAATTGTTCCCAAAATATCCTTAACATGATATAATATAAAAAATAAGGCATTTCAAAAGATTTTATATTTTAAAAGCCTGGTATGTCATAACTGATACAAGAAACATAAGCATAAACAGAGACTTACAACATCTCAATATACTAATAATCTACATCTCTTTGAATCTCTCATCATTCATGTACCTTTGTACCACTATCTGTGATACAAAGAATCTGAGTTGATTTGGTTGGGAAACCTGGTGAGTACATAGGGTTTTCAACCCACAATATTATAATTAATTGACAAAATTGCAAAAATGGTCCTTGTGGTTGGCAAAATTCTGTGGATTTGGTCCAAAAAGTTTTATGGTGCACCAATGGTCCAAAATTGGATATTTTTATTGTTTTTGGTCCCTATACACTTAAAATGACCTTTATGCCCCTTATATTTGTTTTTTTTTTAATTTTTATTATATTTATTTAAATGTTTTTAGTTAAATCAAAATGAAAAAACGCCCACCCACCTCTCTCTCTCTCTCTCTCTCTCTCCATATAGGTTTGTATTTGATGAAACATCAAGAACAAAAAAACCATCTACATCGACTGCCGCCACCATCACCAACGACTGCCGCCACCATCACCACCGATTGCCGACGTCGTTCACCACCATCAACACCGATTGTCACAAATGTCTCCTTCATCATCTCTTTACAGCTGCCATCTCCCTTCGCCTCTACCTTTCCTAATGCTTGATTCAACCTCTATACTCCTCAGAAAACACCTCTCTCTAGCGAAAAGCTTTGAACCAACCTACGAGAAGTCCTTCACCAGAACCACCAACCACCATAATCTTCTCCGGCCACTTCCGCCTTGTCAGAACACCACCTACACCTCCTTCCGAAGAAAAGCTCTAAAATCCATAAGTGGTACTCGAATCTCATCGGAGCTATCGTTCACCACCACACTGATGCATGAAAATAGCTACACCTAATTTACCTACTATTCTACTAGCTATTCGACCCAAGGCAGTGTACCCTTTCGCAAATAGTATAACACAAAAGTCGGGTATCGATCTCAGGGAACGAGATTAATTATTTAACCTACTTACTATTAAATTAACCTAAAATTCTAGCAAAAGTAAAATGGTTTTTTATATAATTTTGCAAGTTTAGACAAACTAAAATTCGCAACAACTATTCAATCAGATATTAAAAACACTTCTGTTAGTTCGAATCCACTTTCTCTCAATGGTTTAGCTATTAATTATGACAATTCCCATTGGTTACCAATTTATGTATTATTAGCAATTCAAGTCCAAATTTACTAATACTGAATTAATTCATGTAGAGCTATGCATGATCATACATAATTTAACATATAATCAATTTTTAGATAGGATTGAAGCTATGTAAGATTGAGTTAACAAACACAATTATGGTCATAATTTGAGTTCTCCAGCATAGCCAAATTCAGTACTTTAATTACTTATCTAATATTGGTTCGATCTTAGCTCTAATAATCTAATGTTCACTAAATTACTAGGTAATCGAATTCATGCAAATTAATGGTCACTAACTACATATAATATGAATTTAAGAAATCTAGTATCCAATTAAGCATGCTAGGTATAAACAATCAAACACAAGACATTAACCAACTAGAAAAGTCTAGATTAACATAACCAAACCATGAGTTCCAGCTTCATCTAGCTTACAGAAGCAACTAGATTCAGCTACTCATAGCTAAAATAAAACACACAATTTCAACTAATAAAGTCATAATGAATTGCACCAAATCAAAAGTGAAGTAATGATCTTCCTATCCTTCCTTCAATACCAATTCTTGATTTCTCTCTTAGTTCTCCTCTGAAATTCGTATTCTGGAACTTCTAATCTCCAGCCAACCTCTCCAAATCATGAGGATCAAGGATATATATATATATATATATATATATATATATATATATATATATATATATATATATATATATATATATATATATTTATCGTGAATTTGAACTCCACGTCGTGGATTTGGATGAATCCTTATCGGGCAAGGATTTCAACTTTCCGTGTACTCATCTTCCAGAATCGTCCATGCCACGTCGTATAAATGAAGTCCACGACGTGGCTTCAACTGTTTTCGTGGATTTTTTTTTCTTTAATTCTCCAAGCCTCCAACGTTCAATCTCTTGTCGCTTTTAGTCCTTGTTCTTCAAGAATGCTCATTCTAGCTGCAAAATACAATTTTAATCTTATAAGTACCATTTATCTATGCAAATAACTAAAATATTAAGCAAAACATATTAAAATATTGCCTAAAAATATATATAAATATGGCAATATCACACACCCATCCATTATTCGCCACACCATTTGTTCACTGCTTGCCTTCATACATTCACAACCATGTCTCTCCTTCTTAGATCTAAAACCCAGATCTCGTTGGATCTATCGTAGGAGCTAGAGTTTCCAGATCTCGTTATGGCCATAGGAGCACCTTTCGTCTGAAACCCAGATCTCGTTGTGGCCAGAGGGGCACCATGATCCACCGAGAACAGGTAGTGACTATGGAGGGTTGTCTTTGTGGTGATGTTGTTTCCGACAAGAATAGGTGGCGGCTATTGAGATTTTTCTAGTGTAGGTTTGAACCTTTGATGGAATAAGGTTATGCAGGTGTTGGAATGGAGGCGGACACAACTGAAGTTAGGATTCTGGTGGTGGTGCTCCATCAGAAAATGGTACTCCAGTTGTGATGTTGGGAGGATGTCGTCTAGAAGAGAGAGAAAGAAAGAGAGAGAGAGAGTGATATGTTTTTTTATTAATTAAAGGAAAAAGAATTTAATTAAAATAAATAGAAAAAACTCTAAGGGTATATTAGTCATTTTAGGTTGGGTGTGCACCAAAACCACACAAAAATGCCAACCATAGGGACCAAAACCACACATGGTATCCGAAATTGGACCACCGATGCATCACTAAACTTTTTTGAACCAAAATCACATAACTTTGCCAACCACAGGGACCATTTTTGCAATTTTATCTAATTAATTTGTTATAATTATATAGCTCGCATCAAACAATTTAACCCGATTACTAATTCCCGTTATTATCACCCCCTGATCCTAACTGATAATCTCAAATAATCTATTCTAAAGGATCTCTAAGTGAATAATACTACTTCGGGGATTCCTTAGCAATATATGTTAATAAGATGACCTATGGAGTAAACAGAGTACCCCACATGAATAACTCATTCATACTTACAGTTCGTAGTCTTGTCCATATGTGGTTCCTTTACATCTACAGGCTGAGGACCTGCCCATGTGCAATTTAGCAACACCTACAAGTCGTAGACCTGTCCGTGTGCGGTTCATCATAGCCTACATGTCATAGAACTGCATGCAGTATAATTTATTAACACCTACAGGTTGTAAACCTACCCATGTATGATTGAATGACACCTACAGGTAGTAAACCTGCCCGTATATGACTTATGAACATCTATAGGTTGCAAGCTTGTCCATGTTTGACCTGAATTATCTAGAGTAGTCTATGGCCATCATCAATACCCTACTCATCACTAGTCCGATAGTACTCTAAAATTCTCGGCCTCTCATCATTATTTCCATTTCTCTTTACCCTCCACTACCTTATATATTACAATAATAATAATACATATATGATTAAATAAAAATCAGTTCATTTAAATTCATCTAACACAAAATGTTTCAATCACAGATAATAGGCACACATAACACTTAATTATTTAACTACATCATATCTATGTGTTAGACGAAAGTAATCATGCACTCACTTGCTAAAGTGGATGCCTCAGAATTTGGGCAGAACTTCGCCTTGATACTTTATCTTTTCCTTAGGCGTGACCTAGGATAACATTACTAAGTCTTAGTTCATTATTTCTTAATATTAATTAATAGTCTAGATTCCTCAACAATCCCAATGTCTACATCATGATTTATCAAGTAAGGAGAAACCATATAAGATTATACAAAGTATACTGTTTGGAAATCCCACTTTAAACAAGTCACTAAATCTTGCTTAGACATCACCCCCGTAAGTAGATTAATAAGTATAATGACTTGGAATCGCTAATGTCACACCCCCAGCCGGCGGCGGAAACGCCGAGCGGCGCGACGTTAGAATGTTGGATCACAATCATTTGACATACATTGAATAATACAAAACAATATATAACATAAATATCACTTCCATTTATAAGAAAAACATTACATCGGAAAATGTTTTTGGAAGTACTAGTGTTTCTACTACAAAAGGTGCCTTAACAGTTAGGCATAACTATAATGATAGTAAGTCTTTGGTAGCTTTGTCGGTCAACCACTACTTCCAGAGGTACAATATTCCATCTCTTGGTTTCCTAGGCATACATGAGGTTTGAAAGGTCAACATAATGTTGGTGAGTTCACAGGTTTTGTATATTATACTTTGAAAATACTTTTTGTACATCACTTTATTAAGTTGCAAGAGTATTTTGATTCTTTGTTTTGAAAATAGTGTTCTATTATTATTGGGTACTAGGGCTTCTGAAATTCTTATTCATCTTATATAGTATTTGGTATCCATATCTTAGGAGTATACTTAAGGAATGAGTGCTTTTAAGAGTGGTCTAACCGAGAGTGAATTTAGTTTAGGTTAGTTGGATATAGTCCAACAATCACCCTATATAACTATATACTCATGACGTGAATGGAGTCTCAATGTTTTATTATATAATTATAATTAATATATAATTATTTTTAAATAGATATTCTTATTAAAGGCAATTGGCGGAGTGGTGATATACCCCTTATTGGAGATGAGTGACGGCATAACATACTACTATTATCCGTTTGAGCGTAGTGACGACATAATATATTACTATTATCCGTTTGAGTCGAGCGCAATGACGACATAATATATTACTATTATCCGTTTGAGTCGAGCGTAGTGACGGCATAATATATTACTATTATCCGTTTGAGTCGACCGTAGTGACGACATAATATATTATTATTATCCGTTTGATTCGAGTGTAGTGAGGGCATAATATACCACTATTATCAGTTTGAGTCGAGCGAAATGATAGAATAATTGTTGGGATACAAACCCAATCCCACATTGGTAAAATAAGAAACTATATGCTAGCATATAAGGCAATAGACAATCCCTTCTATCTCCAATTGGTTTCAGAAAATGGAACCCCATTGTTCTTCAGTAATTCCTGGTCCAACGAAGTTGATCCTAAAGCCTTGTATCAAAAGTCTTCCTGATGTCCCCATGTCAGGTGAGTGTGTCCTAAGAGTATCAGTGGTATGAAGGAGGATTGGATCTAATGAACAGTCGTTGAGGGAGGCCAAGAGTGGAACTCGGGTTTGAGGGGAGGATTGTTGGGGTGCAAACCCAATCCCACATTGGTAATATACCACAATTATCCATTTGAGTCGAGCGGAGTGACGACATAATATATTATTATTATCCATTTGAGTCGAGCAGAGTGGCGACATAATATATTACTATTATCCGTTTGAGTTGCGCGTAGTGACAACATAATATACCACTATTATCCGTTTGAGTCGAGCATAGTGACGGCATAATATATTACTATTATCCATTTGAATTGTCCGTAACAAAGACGTAGTGTAATTGATGTGTGCAAAAGATATAACCTTATCCAGCTTTAAATTTATAAACCTAACTACTTATCTACTAATACACCTATATGCAGTGTACCTAGTCGGTGTATATCATAATAAAGTAAGTTAGGGTCGAACTCAGGGAACAATTTTAATTAATTAGCGTAATCACTAAAAATTAACCTAAAACAAGCAAAAGTTTAATTGGTTTTTACCTGATTTTGCAAGTTCAGACAAACTTAATCACTTGGCTAACGATTCAATCAATTACTAAAAGCACTTCCATTTAGTTTGAATCCACTTCTCCTATATGGTTAGCTAATAATTATGGATTATTAATGTTGGTTATCAATTATTATTTTATTAGCAATTCAAGTCCAAATTTACTAATATTTTCACTAATTCATGTAAAACTATGTATGATCATACATTAGCAAACATAGAATCAGATATAAGATGTAGAAAAGCTATGTAAGATTAATCAAAATAAACACAATTGTGATCACAATTTATGTTCTCCAGCACAGATAAATTAGTTATTTTCATTACTTATCTAAGATTAGGTCGATCCTAGCTCTAGCAATTTAATGGTCACTAAACTACTAGGTAACAACTTCATGTAACTCAATGTTCACTAAGCTACACAAAACCTGAATTCAATCAATTAAAGCATCAAATATTAACATGCTAGGTAGAGATCAACAAACACAAGCTCATAACCAATAATTAAAATGTAACACCCGGAAATTTCAAGCAAATTTAAACTTTTAAAAACACATCAAATTCGTCAAACATTACAACCTTGTTTTCAAAATATTATTTATCAGAGTATATCCCAGAAACATAAACATAAAGTGAGGAGCTGTACGATCATGCCTTCGCCTTGCCGCGATCCCCTGATGTACCTGAAACAATAAACTGAAATTGTAAGCCCGAAAGCTTAGTGAGTCACCCCCAAAATACCGATACACATACAGTCCACACAATCATATCATAATAAACTGAACAGAACAGCACATAACGGGTCCACACCCCTACAGACTGAAATACCCACGAGCCCACAGTACGAGTCTCCCTTAGCCCGTAACTGGAATGCTCCCGAGCCCACAGTACGAGTCTCCCTTAGCCCGTAAGTGGATTGCTCTCGAGCCCACAGTACGAGTCTCCCTTAGCCCGTAACTGGATTGCTCCTAGGGTTTGTTGGCTACCGCACGAAGCAGTACAACCTCAACCCATCCCATATAACAAACACATATCATAACCACTGAGCATGTAATAATCACATAACATCACAGGTAGTCCTACAGGTCTACCTAACTGGCATAACCACTATCATGCAAAACTAACTCATACTCAACATCTAACACTGCTAGGATAACATATCCAATGGGCCGGCCTTGGTGCCTTAGACCCCTTAGTATAGTGAGGATAACTCACCTCGCAACTGTCGTCTGAAACTAGAAAGCTCGACTCCCGGATCACCCACGCAAACTCCCCCACCTATAGCTACCATAAAACCCTTTTTCATAAGTTTCCAAATTACCAAAATACCCTCAGAAGACAACTGGTCAACTCTTGGTCAAAGTCAAAGTCCACAGTCAAAGTCAACAATCCATGTTGACTCGACTCGTCGAGTGTAGTTCACCGACTCATCGAGTCCTTCCTGAACTCGAGAAGTCGTGAAATCCTTGATTGGCTCGTCGAGTTCCCCTTTAACTCGCCGAGTTCATACATGTCCAAGAATTGGGAGAAACCCTAGCCGACTCGCCGAGTCTTCGAACGACTCGCCGAGTTCAAGGCAATCTTCAACGGACTCGTCGAGTTATTCATCCAACTCGTCGAGTTCATGGCCATCTTCAACGGGCTCGCCGAGTTGTTCATCCAACTCGCCGAGTCCTTGCATACCTTTATCCATGCAGACGCTTTTTAAGCCATGGCAAGGTTCCAGATTACAGATCCAAGCTTCTAAGGCATGTTTATCACGTAAAGCTGCAAACTTTACGCACATGCAAGGCTCTAAAGGCCCTAAATGACCAATCTAAGCTTTCAATGGAGCTTTACACCTTGGGAGAGTCTCATCCTTGCACAAGCTGGAAACTTTATGGACTAGGAAGCCCAAGGGAGCTCAGTTCTGAAGTTACAACTTTAGATCTTAGCTTGCACACAAGAATAGCTTCCAATCATACCATGAAAACCCTAGAATTTGTCCAAAGAGGGGATCTAGAATGAAATGAGGTCAGGGTAACGATTTATACCTTCCAGAAGATGCCCAATAAGGTAGATTTCAGATCCCACAAGCTCCTTGCTTTTGAATACTTGCTCTCTAAGCTCCCTTCTCCACAAAATCCTCTTCCAATCTCAAAAATGCACAAATGGAACACACACTCGATTAGGGTTTGAGAGGGACAAGAAGCAGTAAAGGGGAGGCTGGGGGAGGCCAATGATCCTTTAAATAGGGTGCAAAACCCCGAGATTTAGGGTTTCATCTGTCAGCTCCTACTCGTCGAGTCCCTTCTTGGACTCGGCGAGTAGGTCATTAAAATACGTGGACCAACCCGCTGCTACTCGACGAGTAGGGCAATCAACTCGTCGAGTAGCCAAGAAACTCACACATTAAATCAATACCTGAGAATCGGGGCGTTACATAAAATCCATAAATCAATAAACTAAACCATAGAGTTAAAGTTTCATCTAGCTAAACGGAAGCTACTAGATTCAGCTATTCATGGCTGATAACACAAACACAAATTCGCTAATAAAAGACATAATCATAATGTACCAAACTAGAATGATGAATATAATCTTCAATCTCTTGATCTTCAAATAAATCTCCTTCAATGGATGGTTAGTTTCCGTTTTTCTGAACAATTCTTCTCCTGAAATCTCTTTGAAAATCTTCCAAGCCTCCTTCAATCGTGAAAGTGAATGAATATATATAGTTTTGGGAATTTTCGCACTTCACGATGTGAACAGGGATTTCACGTCGTGTACTTGAGATGAATCCTTATCGGGCAAGGACTCTGACTTCCCGTGCACTTATCTTTTAGAACACTCACTCCACGACGTGTAAATGATGGCCACGTCGTGATTTGGGCTTTTTCGCAAGAAATTTTCTTCTATTAATTCTTCAATCCTCCAAAGTTCCACTTCTTGTCAACAATGGTCCTTATTCTTCAAGATTGTTCCTTTTGGCTGCTAAATATAATTTAATCTCATAAGTATCATATATCTTTGCAAATAACCAAAATATCAATAAAAATGTATTAAAATATTGCCTAAAATGTGTATAAATATGTCAATATTAGTAAATATTATCTAAGAGAATTTGGCAGAGTAACGACTAGGTATAATATTTCCTAGAGAGTTGGCCAGAGTAACGGTTAGGTATAATATTTCCTTGAGAGTTAGCCAGAGTAATGACTAGGTATAATGTTTTCCTAGAGAGTTGGCCATAGTAACGACTAGATAAAATATTTTCCTAGAGAGTTGGCCAGAGTATTTACCAAGCATTCTATTATATCGTAAGAGTTTAACATAGTAACAATAGAGTATAATATCCACCATTTTATTTGAGTTTAGTAACGATAAAGTATAATACCCACCATTTTATTTGAGCAGAGTAGCAATACAAAATAAATTATATAAAAATATCAATTTTATAGCGCAAGGATAATAACGATATAATAATTATTAAAAATATTTAGTCATGTATTCCCCTCGAAAAAGTTTAGAAAATGGCGCCGTTAACTCACCCTCGTAGCGTGCTTTAATTGATACGTGCCGAAAAATAGTCATAGATTCGATATTACTTTGAGCTCGAGGAAAAAGATTAAATAGAAGAAATAAAAATAAGGAAAGAAATAAAATTCTAAGAAAATATAAGTGAAAGTTCAAAGGAATGGTAGCAAAAAGAAATTCAGTGAATTGCTAGTGGGTGCAACGCCTTTTTATAGGGACTAACAGTGAATGCGATCCATGCATTTGGGATGTGCGCACCGCATACTTTGTGATGTCGCTCCGTTCCTATGCTGCCACTTGTCAAAATTTTATGGTGCCATGTATCATCTTCTAGAAGCTTGTGCGCGTCGTGCACTGCGCGTTGTGAGCTCGCCGAAATTGTCTGTTCTTGTAAAACCCATAACTTCCTCATACGAGCTCCGTTTTCGACATTCTTTATATAAACGCGTAGCTATCGACGAGTATGACAACTTTCCTTTAGTATGTATTGGCTAATTCTAAATTTAGTTTTAGCCCTTATTTTTATACTATTTAATGATTTTGCGAAAATCATATCTCTCTTGTACAAACTCCGTTTTTGGCATTTTTTTCTTAAAATTCTTATCTCGAGGAGTACTACGATTCCCCTTTTGGTGAATTAAGCTAAAAGTCAACCGTTCTCTTCATAGATTTTGACGTTGTAACTTTTTGTCCGCGGTTTATTTTTTTTATATTTTATAAAATTCATAACTAATTTGTACGAAGTCGGATTTTTATAAATTTTATATTTCCGGGATCATGTCAACGTGTACTTTCTACACACTAAATTATATATATATATATATATATATATATATATATATATATATATATATATATATATATATATATATATATATATATATATATATATATATATGTTTCGGCGCACTAAATTTTAGCTCGTCAGACGTTTTGGTTGCTTTTTCTTATATATTTTAATACAAAGTTTTGTATTTTTATCATAGTTTCATATATATTACATATTAGATCTATCACACATGATGTTTTGTCACTCTTAGCAGTTAACGATCGGTGACAAGTGTCGCAATTGTTACACTCTCCACTCGTTTAAGGAATTTCGTCCCCGAAATTCAACTTGTAGTGCCCGACGCGTAGGCACTATTGGGAGAAATAGATTTTTTATAGTTTATTCTTAATTACTCTGAAACATCCTTTTAGTTCTATAGAGAGTAAACTGACTCCATAAGATTCTCCTTTGAAAAGAAGTTCAGAACCGATTTGGATTACTTAGTGATAGTGTTATTAGACAAGTATTTCCTGATACTTATAATGGTAGTGATAGTGATCCTCCAGACAAGTACTTTATGATACATAGTGGTAGTGATAGTGATCCCTCATACAAGTACTTTCTGATACATAGTGGTAGTGATAGTGTTTCCTTCAGACAAGTACTTTCTGATACATAGTCGTAGTAATAGTGTTTCCTTCAGACAAGTACTTTCTGGAACATAGAGTGATAGTGACATCAGTCAAGTACTTACTGAAACATAGAGTGATAGTGACATCAGTCAAGTACTTACCAAAACATAGAATCAAAAGATATCGAATCCATATGATATTTTAAAGGGTTTTCGAAACAATTCATTCTAGAATTCTCGAGGGATTCAAAGTGTTCTAATTAATGTTATCTAATGATCTGGCGAATACCGCTACATACTGCTAAAATTAAGCAGTTTTTCGACCGTAAGATTCCTCTCTATCATGGTTAGACTCAGACGAGAGCTGCACAATAGAGCTAAATCATATTTTCTAAAACTATTTAATTCTAGAATCATGCAACCTACATATCCTCCCTATAATTAATAACATGTGTTTCTTAGCTTTTACCAGTTTTGTGTTTTAATGAGTGTTTTAATCTAGTGTTCACAAAACTATATCACCATTTTAGTTTGTATGCAAGTTATTTAACGAGGACGTACCAATTTCTAAGAGTGGATCCTAGGTAGCGTCTCTCGTGACAATGAAAAATGCTCTTCCCCGAACATTATCCCTACAATTTTCCATTCTAGGGAAGTCTCTTTTGAAGTGGCCAATTTCTCAATATTCATAGCAGTTTCAATTTCCACCAATACCACTTCCTTGGTTTGGGGTGCAGTTCGATCTTCTACAAAACCTAGTGGTATGGCCCTTCCTACCACAGTTGTTTCATATTAGTTCTCTACATGCACCTACATGGTGGTAGTTGCACTCATTGTATAATCGAAGATCTCCTGCATATTGTCTTAGTGGAGTGGGTGATGGGATGGTTGCTACATAAGTTTTCCCTGAATCTTGTTTTCTCCTTAGTGGTTGCCTTGCTCACCATCAGACTTCCTTTTGCTGTTTCCATACTTTGGAATATCAACTTTCTGGACCATAGTGCCTTGGCATATTTCCTGACTGGTCAGATTAAAGGCCAACCTCTTGGCACTATCGTATGTAGTCAGTTTGGATGCATTGACCAACCCTTGAATAGGTTGAACTAATCCCCATATGTACCTTTCTACCTTTTTGTGTTCCGGGGTGACAAGGTTGGGGTAGAAAATAGCGAGATCATTAAAGCGGTTTGTATAAGCTGCAATATCTGCATCTTGCATGGTAAGATTCCAGAGATCTTGCTCCAATTTTTGCGTCTCCTCTCTGGGGCAGTACTCATTAATCAGGAACTGCTTCAGTTCATCCCAAGAGATGGCATTGGTTGTGCTAATACCCATGGTTTTGAGATGGTTGTTCCACCATGACAATTTTGTATCCTCGAAGGTACAAACAACAAATTTAACTTTGCAATCTTCAGCACATAAGTTGATCTCAAATATTGACTCCATCTTCTCGATCCAGCGAGTCAATCCTACTACTCCTTCATTTTCGTAGAAGGATTTGAGCTTGCAATTCATGAATTCTTTATAAGTACAAACCTTTGGGTGACCTCCGTTACCACCCTGAGTACTATCTCCTATGGTTCCTCTACTTTGTCCAGATTCAAAATTGTTATTAGCTAGAGCTTCCGCGATTTGACATCCCCAAATTTACGGCCATTTTCAAACTTTTTGTTTATGCTTTAAAACAGAGTTTATTTATGAAATGCGGAATTTGGTCCCGTAAAAGTATTTCCAAAGAAACAACTTTCATTACTTTATAAAATCTTGGGATGTCATAACCGATACAAAACATAAGAATAAACGGGCCTTACAATATCTTAGTTTGACAGTCTACATCTGCTTGAATCTCTCATCATGCATGCAACTTTATACTGCCACCTGTGATACAAAGAAACTGAGTGGGCCAGGTTGGAAAACCTGGTGAGTACATAGGGTTTTCAACCCACAATAATATAATTAATGTGTTTAATCATCAAACAATTAACCCAATTACCCATCCCCATTTTACTATTTATTCTCCCATAAGGATTTGTTCTCCGCAATACATGTCAGCATGTTTCTTTTTATTTTTATTCGTAAGGAATAGGCACGAAGTCCACCGTTTTCAGTGTTTAGTCACGAAGTCAATCGGTGGTGATGTCTATCAAATAGGCACAAAATCCATATCCCGGTATCTATCTAATAGGCACTAAGTCCATAGTTGTCAGTGTTTATCTAATAAACACTAAGTCCATAGCTGCTAGTGTTCTACGTGACTGTCATCAATTAGTTTGGTAGTTGTCACCTATGTTTTGCTAAGTGGCTATATCATTGGTACACTAGTGCCATTCCTAAATTCGTGACATCCTATCTTTGCCTACATATTATGACATCGTATATTTCATCGTACTATGACAACTTTCACTACCATTCATTACCCAATGTATAATGTTTATAGAAATATATATGCGGTATAAATAATATAAACTTATTTTTTTCTAACATTTCATCTAACACATAACATATTTACACATAAGCACGTATAGCAATTAAATAATTAGATACTTTATATCTATGTGTAAGATGAAAGTAGCTATGCACTCACTTGATGAAAATGGATGACAGACGATTTCGGTAGCACTTCGCTACATACTTTGAAAAGACCTAGAGGCATAGAGTACTAAACCTTAGTCTAGTTTCATAATCCTGGGGACTACAATAATTATAGTCTAGATTCCTCACCAATTCCAATGTCTACATCAAGATCTATCAAGTAAGGATCAACCAAACACGGCAATTTGGAGGCAGGACCATTTCAGCGTATAGCCTTTCTGAAATCCAACAACCAAGACAAAGTGACAATTCTAGACACCTCTACTGTAAGTAGATCAATCATTATTATGACTTGTAATCACTAATAAATCTTATTTATAGGCTCATAATAACGACTTATGACTATAAGTTACACTAAAATCGATACGAGTGTAGCTTAACTTACAGAGATTTCTTGGAAAAAAGTCTAGAAATTGCACTAACAGAGCTTCTAATTGCTGGCTACTACTACTTCAGGGATCACATGGCTTCGCTGAAGGCTAAAACTACGAGAAAATGGGCTATAACCGAAGGAAATCAAGAGAGAATGATAGAAGGGGTGTGGAGGAATGAATGAACATAACACGACTATTTATTGGAATTTTTGGAGTGCACGGTGTGTAAATGGGGTGCATGTCACACATTTTAAGGTGACGTATCTCCAACCATTTTGTGCAACGTGTCAGGATCTCCGTGGTCCGCGTTTTCACCTTCTAGAAGCACGCGTCGCGCACCGCGTGGGGAGCAAAACACAGATTTTGTAAATTTTGTAACTTCTTCATATTAGCTCCATTTTTGACATTCTTTTTTTTCCACGCATAACTCTTAATGAGTACTACAACTTTCCTTTAGGCTCCATCGGCTAATTCTAACTTTATTTTTAGCCATTCTTTTTATATGATTTAATGATTTTGCAAAATTCATAACACTCTCGTACGGAATCCGATTTTGGTGTTCCTTCTACCAAAATTCTATCTTAAAGAGTACGTTTACCCAAAAGTCAACCATTCTCTTCTTACCTTTTGATGTTAATAATTTTTAATTACGCGGTTGATTTTTATATCTTATAAAATTCATATCTCCTTCATATGAACTCGGATTTCTACGAAATTTATATTTTTGGGATCACATAGATGTATACTTTTAATATATGTGTATATATATATATATATATATATATATATATATATATATATATATATATATATATATATATATATATATATATATATGCATGTGTGTGTGTTTTGGCGCACTTATTTTTACGATTTACAGACGATTCAGTTGATTTTTCCTATTTTTCTTAATACGAAACTTATATTATATCTTAAATGCCTAGCCCGATTTAGCAGGCGTTACACGCGAGTCGTTGAGTGACCAGCGCATCGATGGCTGCTGAATCCATGGTTACTTGGTCAAGTTTTAGTTATGCAGTGGGGTTCCTTCTGGTGATCTTCCTACCATAATTAGTATAGAAGGAGAGTGTTAGTTGTTGACGTCTTTGATTTGTCCTATAATTACGTTTAATAAGGACTAAGCGTACGAGTTAGTGTAAAAACAAACATCGTAAAAGTTTCTAGGTTAGGAGTGGGAAAACTTCAAAATATTATTCTTAGGAGATGGTGAGAATGCTATAGTCTTCTATATACTGATTTCTCATCGTTCTTGAAAGTTGGTGATCTTAGGGAATGGTCTACCTAGGTAAGTCTACCCTATTTTAAAATAAGCAATCAATAGTGATATTAGGTTAGAGAGATGCTGTTGAGTGGAGTGGGTTCTTATCTTTATTGTACTGATGCTAGCCTTTGCGACGATTGACCTTTTCTCTGCAACTTGTTCCTGGAGCTTTAACCCTTTTACTTAGTCTTTGATCATTCTCTAACCTTTGGTCCATGTTACACATGTCCATTTCATTTCCTTTGATGATTCCCAAGTCATCATCGATGGTGTGAATCTGCTTGACGTGATGTATCGTGCGAGTGGCTAGGGTATGTGTGACGGAACTAGGTGACGTTTCGAGGGCATGGATAGGAAGTGCAGCCTGTGGTGATTTCTAGCCTTCTTATTCTTATAATGTGAGAAATCAACTTCGTACTTAGTGGGATTTTTCTTCTCGTCAACAGGATCGTCCTCCTCAAAGGACTCTGAAGGGTCCTTAGAGGGCTCTTATGACGATTCAGTTGACTCTATAGTTGTTTCTGAGGACCCATCCTCCTTGTGAGGTTCCTCGTTGGGGTTAAAGGAAAGTAGAGGTATGGGAACCTCAGGAAAATATATTTCCTTGATTTCAATAAAGAGTGGCTCAACTTGATATTTTCTCTGGAAATGGTTTTTTTACCCTTTCAAGATCTGTCATTCTCAGGTGTTGACCGTGCTATCTTTCCTAGATAGTACTGGTCTGAATGGGATTCTCGAGAGTCTAGTCTATCAAGTGCCACATCTAAGATTATTTGTATGTCGGTCTAACAATAATTAAAAATAGGTGTACATGCTATGCCTAGTTGTGGCTCGTCCCATATATTGTGCTAATCTCGGATATCGTATTTGACCTAAACTCTTGAGTTTGGGTTTCTATAGATTTCTTTGTATTATACATATATATACATATGTTTTCTCATCGAGGGATTGACTTTATATAATATAACTCTATATCTAAGGTTTGTTGGTGTGTTTTATTAATTTTTATTTTGTACTTCAAGATTATCAAGTTAGGATCAGCCAGGCGAGAAATGTCGGAGGGCAGAACCATTTTAGCATATAGCCATTCTGAAATCCAGCAATCCAAGCGACAATTCAAAATATACACCTCTCCCGTAAGTAGTCTATCAGTAGTGGAATTAATAATAATAGTTTTATTTGTAGGTTTGAGGACAAACCTAATCGGAGTATAAGTCCCTAGGCTATAGTCGTAATTCCTAAGGAAGTACTAGTTCGCTATAGCCAATAGCTCTGATACCAATCTGTCATACCCCCGGTCGACGGCGGAAACGCTGGGCGGCGCGACGTTAGAATGTTGGATCACAGTCATTTGACATACATTTAACAGTACAAAACAATATATAACATAAATATAACTTCCATTTATAGGTAAAAAATTACATCGGAAAATGTTTTGGAAGTACTAGTGTTTCTACTACAAAAGTTGCCTTAACAGTTAGGCATACCTGTAGCGATAGTAAGTCTTTGGTAGCTTTGTCAGTCAACCACTACTTACGGAGGTACTATCTTCCATCTCTTGGTTTCCTAGGAATACATGAGGTTTGAAAGGTCAACATAATGTTAGTGAGTTCATAGGTTTTGTATATTATACTTTGAAAATACTTTTTGTACATCACTTTATTAAGTTGTAAGTGTATTTTGATTCTTTGTTTTGAAAATAGTGTTCTACTATTACTGGGTACTAGGGATTCTGAAATTCTTATTCATCTTATGTGAAATTCCCAAATTTACGGTCATTTAAAAAATTTTATTTATGCATATGTTAAAATAAAGTATTTCTTTTGTTGCAGAATTGGTCCCAAAAATATTATTTCAATGTGAGACAATATTAACATTAAACATTTCCAAAGAAACATTCGATATTGATATTCTTTCAAAACTTGGGATGTCATAATTGATACAAAACATAAGCATAAACAGACCTTACATTAATTTACACTAATAATCTACATCTCCTTTAATCTCTCAGTGTAATGTATCTTCGTATCGATACATGTGATACAAATTAAATAAGTGGGTCAGGTTGGGAAACCTGGTGAGATACATTGGGTTTTCAACCTACAATATTATAATCTTTAATTATATATTCTTCAACATTCAAATATCCCCATTACCCCATTCCCGTTATCCTCACTTTCTAATCCTAGTATGGTGATCTCGAGAGATCTTTCCTAAAGGATCTCTGTCGGCAATATGATAACATTTTGGGTAAGCACGACAATACAAAAATATTTGGATAGGCACGACAATACAATAATACTTGGGTAAGCATGACGGTACAAAAGTACTTGGATAGACACGGCATTACAATAGTACTTGGATAAGCACGACCGTGCAAAAGTACTTGGATAGGCACGAGAGTACAATTGTACTTGGATAGTCACAACAATACAATAGTACTTCGTTATGATCGGAAGTACAATAGTACTTGGCTAGACACGGTAGTATAATAATACCTTGGATAGGCACGAAAGGTCACGACTTACTAATTTGCACAACTCTCACTTAACCTATCACAACCACTAACTTACACGACCCTAGAACAACCTCTCATTTATTATTACGCACAACCATTTACTACCTAATTATATTATTAAGTATATGATTAGATCAAGTAACATTCATATAATATTGTACAAATATATTAAACACAACAAAAATAGCACACATAGCATTTAAGCAATTATGTGTAAGTTTGAAAGTAACTATGCACTCACTTGATAAAGTGGATGACTGACGATTTCGGCAGAGCTTCACTTTGTACTTTGAAAAGACCTAGACGCATAGAGTACTAAGTCTTAGTATAGTTTCATAATTCTGGTGACCATAATAATTATAGTCTAGATTCCTCACTAATCTCAATGTCTACATCAAGATCTATCAAGTAAAGATCAGCCACGCAGGACAGTTGGGATGCATGACCATTTCGGCATAATAGCTTTTTTGAAATCTAACAACCAAGCCAACGTGACCATTCTAGACACCTCTCCCATAAGTAGATCAATCAGTATAATGAAATTGAGTTAATGATAAATCTTATTTATAAGTTCATAATAACGACTTATGACTATAAATATAAGTTGCACTAAAAAGACTAGAGTGTAGCTTAACTTACAAAGGTTTTTCCTAACAAAAGTTAAGAAATTTCACTAACAGAGCTTCTACTCACTAGCTACTATTAATTCAGGTATCAAAGGGCTTCGCCGAAGACTAAAACTAAGGGAAAATGGGCTAAAATTGAAAGCAACTCGAGAGAGAAGATCTTAGGAGGTGTGGGAAGGGAATGAGTCTTGGCCTCCTATTTATAGACATTTTTAAGGTGCACATCGTGCATTTTAAGGCTACGTATCCCCAACCACTTTGTGCCACGTGTTGGCCTCTCCTTGGTTCGTGTTTTCACCTTCTAAAAGCGCGCGTCGCACACCCGACGCGCACCTAGCGCACTGCGCGGGACGCAAATCGTAGATTTTGTAAATTCCATAACTTCTTCGTACGGAATCCGTTGTTGACGTTCTTTATATCCCCGGAAAGCTCTTGACGAGATCTACAACTTTGCTTTAGACTGCATCAGCTAATTATGATGTATTTTTCGTCTCTATTTTTATAAGATTAGAAGATTTTGCTAAAATCATAACTCTCTCGTACAGACTCCATTTTTGGCATTCCTTTTCTCAAAATTCCTATCTTAAAGAGTACTACAATTCTCCTTTTGGTGACTTTAGCTAAAAGCCAACCATTATCTTCGTAGCCTTTAACGTCACACATTCATTGTGTGCGACTGACTTTTATATCTTATAAAAATCATATTTAATTAATACGGAGTCGAATTTCTACGAAATTTAAATTTTCAGGACCAGGACAACATGTACTTTCTAAATATATAATAGTATATATGTTTTGGCGCACTTATTTTATGATTTACGAATGATTCAGTTGATTTTTCCTACTTTTCTTAATACGAAACTTATATTATATCTTAAATGCCTAGCCCGATTTTGCGGGTGTTACAGTTATCTCCCCCTTCGGATGATTACATCCCAGAATCATCAACAAAACATGGCTTGTATATAACTCTGCACGTTACCTTTCCATCATAGATGGTAATCGTAACTCTTATGTCTTTTCTATTGAGTTTCCAACTCTTAGACTTCATGACTATTGATGGTGCTAAATTCTTACATTTGCTATTCCTTCTAAATTCGATCTTCATTAGAGACTACTGCTAGATTTAACCTAAATTTAAGGTCCTTACTTTGACTACCATATCATACCGATGGATCATGTTCTAATAACCTCTCATCGTATGATGCAATGGTTAGATTCAGGTCTCTTTGAGTCAAACTCTATCATGAAATATACCTTCCTTCATGTTCTAATAGAATCACATTCTATCATGTATTACTTCAAGCTATAGGCTGCTTAATCTTAATGGTGAAGGTGATACCTCTACTGATCGCTTCAATTATCTGTTCTTTAAATCTAAAGTCGGACTCTACGTTGAACTTACTTTGTAGATTAGCCGGACTCGATTCGCTTTGACTAATAGAGTGGGAATATAAATCATCACTGAAACAAAGGTAATGATGGAAATGAACAAAATAGCTCAACTACTAGCATCTTAGTAACCTTATGACTTTCCTTGATCCAAGTGTGGGTCCTGTGCTTTCGGTAGTATAGGCCTCTACTACCTTTCACACCTACTCATACTCCTCCCAAATATTGTCTCGCAGTCCCTAAGTTATTATACAAGAAGATCAAACAACAACTTAACACATTGGGTCATATAACGTAATTAAGGATTATATTATTTCTTGAAAATGATTACAAGCTTTATATATACTACTTTCCTATTACATCAGACCTCCCATCCTAATACCATTCACCTTTTTCTACATATGCCATAATTGAATAGGCCGTTTTCTATTCCCGACCTATTGCTGTCTCATCAAGGATCATATGATATGCTCTTGCTTTCGGCTTTGGCGGAACATTTGGCCTTGTAACTTCTTTCTTCTTTGGCCAGTCCTTCATGACATGCCCTTCCTCCTTACATTCGAAGCACACCCTTCTTTCGTATCGAAACTCAGCAGAATAGTGATTAGAGGGGTGGAGGCTGAAGATATAAAGGTTAGGTTATGAGATAAGGAGCTTAAATAGGGTCCAAGACCCTAAAATAGGGTTCTAATCTGAGTGGAGTACGCCCAGCGTACTCCAGGGGAACATTCGCGACCATCCTGGTCAGTACGCCCAACGTACTACCTTCTCCACTAGTACACCCCGCGTACACTTTGTGTACGCGCCGTGTACTCGGCTAAGCCTGAAAAACCACGAAACTTCCGAAGGCCATAACTTATTCATTATAAGCCCGATTCCGACGATTCTTATATCCACGGAAAGGTGACGAGAAGCCCTACACTTCTAACAACTCAAACCTTTCTTAAAACCTTCCGAACAAAAATCCATTTTCCACAAAAGCCCGAACTGCCACTTACCGAAATACCCCTAGGCTCCAAAACACGAACCGAACACCCGGATCATTTCTAATACATCACCCGCACCAATTGGGACTAGATCTTACTTTCTCAAAGGCCATAATCCTTATAATGGCCGACCTTCGAGCCACAGCCTCAGACTAAGGATTGATTCAGAATAGGGCGTTCCAACTCTCCCCCACTTAAATTAGACTTCGTCCTCGAAGTCATGCATCACCATCCCCGACACACCAGACAACCTGAGCAACACCGCCACAAACCCGAGAATACCACAAACTTCCCAAGGCAAATGAAACCAACCTTCGTAGCGTTCTAGAACCCGAAGATGAACGAATTCCTTGCAACCTGATCACATCTGCCCCATCTGAAATCTGAAGTTTCGAGATGGTCCGTCTCCCTGACAGACTGTCCACATCGAATCATCATCGAACTGACTCCTCAAGAATACTAGCCTAAATAGAAGGGTATGTCATGAAGGACTGGCCACTTCGAATGTAAGGAGGAAGGGCATGTCTTCCACACCTATAGCAGGCCACTTCTCTTTTGCATTGCCCAACATGCTTCTTTTTTCATTTATTGCACCATTATGCTTCGTTGACACTCCCATACCTTTTTTCGTTGGGGTCAGACTTTGAAAATTTCTTTTTCTTTTTGATCCTGGAAGATTCCTCAAGCTTCCTCTTCTTTCCTTCCTCAACTTTTTCTAGACCTTTTTCCCTTATCTCGGTCTCTACATTCCTAACTGCCCAGATGGCTATTTTCAGAGTAGTTGCTAGCTTCACCGTTGGACCAAATTCCATCAGTAGTCCACTAGAAAACTTGTTGACCTTGGAAAGTTTAGTAGGAACTAGGTAAGGCCTAATATCTTCAGCCTCCACCCCTCTAAACCCTAAAATTCGTCATATATCATCCATGGTGGCATTTTGGGCTTATGGAGTCCATTTTTGGAGTGTTTGGCCCATTTTCAAGTAGGTGGAGTTACATGCAAAGATGGAGATCAAGAAGAAGCTTATGGATCTGGCTTTTGTTACTCATTTTCAGCTTGATGAAGGTATAAAGCTCTGAACTTGACCATTGAATGCTTAGATTTATTATTTTGTGGTTTTTGGATCTTTTTGGTCCCAAGAATGGAGCTTTATGGTTCCAAATCCGTTTTTAGGCTTAGGGTTTCCACCCTTGGTGCTAAATAAGTCCCTAAGGCAGAAAGTTGCCATCTTGGAGGTCTTAATAGGTTCATGAAAGAGTTATGGTCATTTTCATGGAAGTATATTGATATACTTTGATTTTGGGTTCATGTGGGTCATATAAGTCACCAAGTCAGTGACTTTATGGATTAAGACGTTAGGTACAGCTCAGATCTGTAATTTGGTACCTTGGTTTGAAGCATTAAGCACTTAATGGATTTTGTGCATCAGCCGTTTGTACGCTGGGCGTACCAGGTAGTACGCTGCGCGTACAACCCTTTTACCCAGTACGCTAAGCATACAGAAGAGGTACGTTGGGCGTACGCTCTCAGGAGGACGTGGGCCTTTGTGGACTTCGGACCTTTAGGCCCTAATGGTTTTGGGCCTGGAATTGCTGATAGTTGGGCCTGGATGTATCTTTGGGCCAATAATGGAATAGTTGGGCCTATTGGGCCTTGTGGTCCAATATAGAAATGGACTTCGCATTATGGGCCTCGGTTTGGGCCAATTCTTGGACTAGGTTGTTGTGGGCCTCCGTGGGCCAACTGGAAACAAGATTATAGACTAGGGAAAGCATTGGGCTTTAGGATAAGGCGCATTGGAAAGGTTTGGGCCCAATTTGGAAAGTTGGGCCATTGATGGATTTATGGGCTTTATAGTGTTGGGCTTTTGTTTTGGGTTTGGGCCTTAGTTTTGGATCATACTAGGCCAGGGGTAGAATGGTCATTTTACCCCTAGGCATGGATAAAGGATTATGGTATGGGACCCAATTGCTAACTGGGTATATTGATTGGTAGTGACAGCTCGGGAAGCTGGCGGGGCAGCAGTTAAGGAATTCATGCGGGAAGCTTCTGCAGTGCGAGGTGAGTCATCTCACCATACCAATGGGTCTAAGGCACCAAGGCCGACCCATTTATTTAGTGGTGATGATTGTTGCAAATGTGCTTTTGATACATTATGTATTTATGTGAAGACCATGCGGGGGTTCCCATGTCAAATAGTTATATATGCAGTATGCTAGTTGATTGTGTAGTATTTGGTATGCCAGTTGTCTTTGTGATACTTGCATGGAAGACCCCGGGGGGTTCCCGAGGCAGTTGGATATAGGACCATGTGGGGGTTTGTAAGGGTCGACTTGTTGTAATTAGTCGAAATGTATTTTGAACTCTTCGAATGTTTTGTAATCTATTTTACTGAGGCACTTTTATTCGAAGCCTAAGTGTCTATGCCTTAGTATATTTTTTGTACGCTTTCAGTTCCCTATAAATAGGGATATTTACTAGAGTTAGATAAGAGTTTTTCACAGACCTCTCTTTGTACTCTGTAAACATTCGAAAGCGTAATAGAGCTGAAACAAGATCATATTTACATCTGGTGTTCAATCTCGCATTCATAATTGATTTAATTCTCTGATTCGTTTTATACTTGATTCTTTGATTTATCAATTGGTATCAGAGCAGGAATCACATCTGTGATATGATTTTTATCCATTCAAAAAGTTTTTGAATCAAATTTTTGGTTCAAAAGTTTCCGCACTTTTTGATCGTGAAAAATTTGTCTAGATTTTAGTTTGTGATTTGATTCTGCATTTGAATTGTTGAATCGAGTGTTTTTCTTGCAATTCCGATTTGAATCAACTAGTTTGTTTTCAAATTTCCAAATCTTCTTAAAAAATTTCAAATTCAGCTTCCGTACAACAATGGCGAGTTTCAATCTCAATTCGATGACCTCGTTTTCTCATTTGTTAGGATCATCAACCAAAATTCCAATGCTAATCCCTGAATATTATGATCAGTGGGCTGATCGTATGCAGGATTATTTGAATGGTCTTGATGAAGAATTATGGTCATGTATCACTAGAAATGTCAATGTTCCAGTGAATGTTTAACCAATTGGACCATCTTCTACAAGTTCTGAAGTTGATAATCAAACTGATCGTCTGAAGAAACTGGAGAAGAGGTGTATGAGAGAATTGCGAGGAGATTTACCTCCAGTTGTGTACAATTATATAAGGAGTTGTACAACTGCAAAGCAGATCTGGAACAATCTGAAAGATAAGTTTCAAGGAAGTGAGAAGACGAAAATCAATTCAGTCAAACAGTGTTTGGTTGAGCTGAAAGATTTCAGACAAAAAGAAGGTGAAACAATTGAAGTATACTATGATTGAATGAACGAGTTAATCTATCGTTGTAATCGCTATGGAATTACCAGGACTTCAATGGAATTCAATCTCATCTTTGTGATGGGTCTTCGAAAAGAATGGAGAAGCGTAAGTATGATGGTGAAGAATCAGCAAAGTTTTGATACATCAACTCTCAATGATTTGTACAATCAGTTGAAGACACACGAAACTGAGGTAAATGAAATTGCTGAAGAGACAAAGCAAAATTTGGGAGGTCCATTGGCACTTGTGTCAAAGATATCTGAGAAAGAAGCAGAAAATGGTGAGTCTGAGGAAGAAGAAGGATTCATCATGAATTCGGATGATGAGACAATAGCTTTTTACTCAAATAATCGTGTTAAGAAGTTTTTCAAAAAGCCGTTCAATCCGAAGACTAAGCTTGCTGAGGTAAAAGGAAGTGCTGTGAGTAAAACTGCTGATGAGGAGAAAAAGAAAATTGAGAAGAAAGATTCGAAAATGTCTGAAGGAAAGATCGAGAAAAAGCTGAAAGGTGATGCTGGTATAGATTGTCATTATTGCAACGGAGCTAATTATCTTGCGAATGATTGTATGCTTCGAAAGAAGGATGAGAGGAAGAATAAAGTTAAAGATGAGGCGTATTATGCAGAAAGGCTTGAGGAGGTTCGTGCGAAAGCCAAAAACTTGTCATTGGTTGCAAAAGGTGAACATGAAGATGAAGATGGAACGTATCAAATCTGGTCATCCGGATCAGATGATGAAGAAATGAGGAATCCAACACATGGAGCAATGTATGCGAAAATGAAGGAGGACTCAGATGACGAGGAATTCGAAATGAAAGGACAATGCTTCGTATCCAAGACAGCAGACAAATCTCCAATGACAACAAAGGTACGTAAAATTTTCGAATCTTTTAATATTCCTACACATGCTTATGATTCTGAACTAATATCTTTTGATGAGACGGTTACTTATTTTGATTCAATTGTTATGTCTGCTAGCAATGAGGCCAACAAGTTGTCAATGGAGTTGTTAGAGACCAAAAAGCGATTAGACATGAAAATAAGTAAAATTGATTGTTTGGAATTACAAATAACAAATATTATGTGTGATAGGGATACTTTATCAAGTGAAGTCAAACTTTTGCTAGCACAAAGAAACATTTATTGTAATTCTGCTAAAAGACTCTATGGAAAATTATCTGATTTACATCATTCATGTGAAATAAGTAAAGATCAACATAGAAAATTACTACCTTTTCTAGCATACGAAAGAGCTAAGGTAGATAATATTTCGTATGATTGTGAGCAAATAATAGCTGATTTTTACAAAATTCCTGATGATAGATATAAATATGGAATTGTCAAAATTGATGAATGACTTGATGCGAATGAATTAGTTAACATAGTGAATGATACTTTGACTAAATCTGAACAAATTCAAATTTTGAAAAAGACTGAGAATTCAACATTTGATTCTCAATCTAATTTTGCTGATATTGAAGATAATTATGACAATAGTAGTGAAATTAGTGAACTTGAGGATGTTGATTGTTCCCAGTTGTCTGTTGTTAATGTTGCATCAACTTTTAAAGGGAAAGAAAAAGTTAAGGATTTGATGGTTGAGAAAGAAACTGATATACCTTCAACTTCGAAAGTTTGTGATATGAACTTCGTGGATCTCAAAGACAGTGAAACTGATGATAGCGATGATGAAGATGAAGAGAAAATTTCAAAGGGAAAGAAATCTTCAAAGGAAGAAGAAACTCCACGAATAGTGGTTGATCAAGTGTATGGTGATACAAAAAAGTTTGAAAAAGTAATGACTGAAAAAGGTGAACATTACCTTGAAATGAATACTGTGGTTTATCCAAATTTCAAATGTACAGATGATGTCATTTTTCCAAATCAAGTTTTCGTAACTACTGGAAATGTTGAGAATATCAAACCAGAATTAAAGAAGTTAGTTGAGGAGGATAATTCAAAAACAACTGATGAAGGTTTTTTCGCAAATCAAAGCACAGTTGAAAACAACTTAACAAAGAATTCATATGTGTTTCAACGTCAAAAACCACAAAGAAAATAGGTTGAAAAATCAAAAATTGAAAAAGAGAATTCAAAACAAGTTGTAAAGGAAAATGAAAAAGTTGTCAAATTAAACTCCAAGGAATTCAAAGATCAAATTGACAAATTTTCAAAGGAAAACAACATTTCAAAAAGACAAGCTAGGAAGAAAATATTTTAGCAGAGTATTGAGTCTCAAAAGATGTCTGAATCACAATCACCCAAAAATGTTTTCAAAGCTAAAAGTTCCTCTTTTTCAACAAAAACTCAACATTCATCACAATCAAATCATTCAAGGTCTGAAGTGAATAAACAACCAAGGTTTTCGAAAGTATCAGAAACTAATAATTCAAGAACATTTTCAAATAAATCAAATCCAAATCAAAAATTCTTTCAACGTCAACATTTTAAATCAACAGTTGATACATCATATGCTCAATCTTTTCTAACAAATCCAAAAGTTGATTTTGTTCCTCAAAAGCCAAATTTTCCTAATCATACGAAGAAAGAAACTATGAAAACTTCACGTGAAATAGGAATGACTTCAAGGAAGAACATTGATCATTGGCTTGAAGGCAAAGGAAAGATGTATCAGTCGAATACATTTTCAAAGGAGCAAATTCACGAAGCATATGAGAAGTATGTGAATACTTCATCAAACGGCAGTTCATCTTCTAAGGATTCGAACATATCAGTCAAAGCTTGGAAACCAGTAATAAAAGCAAAGAATGTCCATTCACAAACTCAGAATTCGAAGAGTAGTGTCAGTGAACATTCGAAACCATCAAAATCTTATGTTTCAGTTTCTTTAAATGAAGATGTGAACTTAATTGATAGTCTCAAAACTAAAGTTTGTGATTGGGTTAAAAGTTCTTCATTACATTCGAAGTTGAAATCTAATTTCCAAGGACCCAAAAAGCCTTGGGTACCTAAATTTTTCCACTGATTGCAGGTACTATGTGACGAGCAATATGATAATAAATGGTACATTGATAGTGGTTGCTCTCGTCACATGACTGGGAAGAAGGAGAATTTACGTGATTTTCGAAGCCTAAAAAATGCTGGAGTTGTGATGTTTGGGAACAATAAAAAATGTCAAGTCAAAGGATATGGGAAGATCACGAACTGACAATTCACAGTGAATCGTGTTGCATATGTTGAAGGTCTTCAACATAACTTAATAAGTGTTTCCCAACTTGTTGTGGGCACTGGCAATCAAGTTCTTTTTAATGAAGAAGGAAGTGTTATTTCGAATGTCAACACTAAGTGTTACTGAAATCAAAAAGGAAAGGTGACATGTTCACTTTGGACATCAATCCGATAGTAGGGAAACCTGCTATATGTCTTCTTTCGAAAGCAACATCAGACTTAAGTTGGCTATGGGATCGAAGACTTTCTCATCTCAATTTTCGAAACATCAATAAACTTGTGGTACAAGATCTGGTAAAAGGTTTACCTGTACTTAAATTTGAAAATGATTCTTTATGTGCAGCTTGTGAAGTTGGAAAGCAACATAAACAAGGTCATCCAATTATGATAGATTCGAAAATTGTCGCACCTTTGGAGCTCTTACATATTGATTTGTGTGGTCCTTCGACGGTTTCAACTCTCAACAAGAAAAGGTACATTTTAGTTATTGTTGATGACTTTTCCAGATTTACGTGGGTTTATTTTCTCAGGCTTAAATCCGAAGTTGCACAAATCATGATTGACTTTATCAAAAAGATGGAAACAACATTGAAGAAGATTGTTCGAAAAATTAAGAGTGATCATGGAACTGAATTTAAGAACAATGTCCTTGATTCATTTTTGGTGGACAAAGGGATTTCGTATAATTTTTCATCTCCATACACACCACAACAAAATGATGTTGTTGAACGAAGAAATAGGTCTCTATGTGAAGCAGCAAGGACTATGCTGGCATATGCGAATCTTGCACAATACCTTTGGGCTGAAGCCGTATCCACCGTATGTTTTACTCAAAACAGATCTTTCATTCATCGCCGTTTTAACATAACTCCATATGAAATTCTCAACAATCGAAAACCTAACGTCAAATTTTTCCATGTTTTCGGATGCAGGTGCTTCATTATGAATCTCAAGGATAATCTTACGAAATTTCAAGCAAAAGAAGATGAAGGGATTTTCTTGGGATATTCACATAATTCAGTCGCATATCGTGTGTTGAATAAAAGAACACGAAAAGTTGAAGAAACTTTTAATCTTACATTTGATGATTACTACATTAAACAAACTACATCGCAGTTTGAAAATCATCCAATTCTGAAAAACATACAAGATGAATCTGAATCCTCACAAACCTTAGATATTGATTATGATTTAATTTTTGGAATTTCAGATCATGCTGTTGATGCTGAAATAAATGCAAATGATAATCATATCTCTGAACTAACGAAGCTTACTGATGATTCAACATCAACTTCTCTAGAGAAGGCGAAAGTATGCAAAACAATCCAGTGGAGGGGGAGCACTTGGATTCGAATACTTTAGATGAGGGAGAGCATTCTTTCGAGGGGGAGAGAGAAAGATTGAATGCTGATGTTGAGGGGGAGCATGATGTGGAGAGGGAGCATAATGTTGAGGGGGAGCATTTAGAAAACATTGAGAATAATAATGATTTTGATGATGTTTGTTCGATTGCAGGTTCAGAGAATGATGATATATACGAAGATGCACCTTTGGAATTTGATCCAGCATATCCGCCAATGGAAAAGTGGACAAGAGATCATCCGAAGGATCAAGTAATTGGGAATCCACAAGAGGGTGTTTTAACAAGAGCTCAAATTCGTGCAAAGAATGAGGTATTGAATACTCATCAAGAATTTTGCATGTTCAATGTTTTCATCTCTAAAATTGAACCAAAAACAGTTAAGGTTGCAATGGAACACTCAGATTGGGTTGTTGCAATGCAATCTGAATTGTCTGAATTTGAACGAAACAAGGTTTGGAGATTAATTCCTAAACCTGAAAATGTTTCGATTGTCGGGTTAAAATGGATTTTTAAAAATAAAACCGACAAAGATGGAAATATTGTTCGAAACAAAGCCAGACTTGTTGTTAAAGGATATTCACAACAAGAAGGAATCGAATATGAAGAAACTTTTGCCCCTGTCGCAAGACTCGAGGTGGTTCGTATATTTCTGGCTTATGCAGCTCACAAAGACTTTGATGTTTATCAAATGGACGTAAAGTGTGCATTTTTAAATGGAGAGCTTGAAGAAACAGTTTACGTGGAACAACCCCCAGGTTTTATTAACGAGGAATTTCCAGATCATGTTTATATTTTAGATAAGGCAGTTTATGGTTTGAAACAAGCACCACGAGCATGGTATGCAACTCTTACTTCATTTTTGAAACAATCTAAATTTAAACAAGGATCTGTTGACCCCATATTGTTTCGAAAAAAAGTTGGGAATCATCTAATGCTTGTTCAAATTTATGTTGATGATATTATTTTTGGCTCAACTGACCCTGCTTTATCTAGAGAATTCGAAGATTTGATGAAAAGTAAGTTCGAAATGAGCATGATGGGAAAAATCAATAATTTTCTTGGATTGAATATTCGTCAAAGCAGAGAAGGAATTTTTATTAATCAAGAAAAATATACGAAGAATCTGCTAGAAAAGTTTGGATTGACGAATAGCACAAAGTTACGAGTTCCAATGGCAACTGGCATAAAGTTGACACCTTCGTTAGATAAACCTGCAGTTGACATAACTCTTTATAGGAGCATGATTGGTTCATTACTTTATCTTACAGCAAGTAGACCTGATATCATGTTTTCTGTTTGTAATTGTGCAAGGTATCAGTCAAATCCACGAGAACCACATCTCACTGCTGTGAAGAATATATTTCGGTATCTTAAAGGAACAATTTCGTTAGGATTGTGGTATCCTTCGAAACTTGGGTTTTTTGTACAAGCATATTCGGATGCCGACTTGGGTGGGTGTAATCTTGATAGAAAAAGCACAAGTGGTGGATGTCAATTTCTCGATAGCAAATTGGTGAGCTGGCAGTCGAAAAAGCAAACATGTGTATCAATTTCAACAGCTGAAGCAGAATATGTGGCTGCTGCTGCTTGCACTTCACAAATTATATGGATTCAAAGTCAATTGCGTGATTATGCAATCAATATGAAAAAGATTCCATTATATTGTGATTCTCAAAGTGCAATAAGAATTTGTCATAATCCTGTGCAGCATTCAAAGACTAAACATATAGCACTTCGTTATCATTTCATCAAGGATCACGTGGAGGATGGAAATATTGAAGTACATTTCGTGAAAACAACTGATCAGTTAGCTGATATTTTCACAAAACCTTTAGATGAAAAATCCCTTGTGAAAATTATAGAAGGACTAGGAATGATCGATGGAAATTCTGTTCCATGTGAAAAAGGCGAATGATGAATGACCAGGAATGATTCAGAGGCGCTGAATGAAAGACAAAGCAATAACCGTCAGCATTCAGTGGTTACTGTTCATAGTCAACGCTTCGACCCCTTCGAATTCGTAAATTTGTCACTTATTTTAAGGGTTGATTCAGAGGTTACTGTTCATAGTCAACGCTTCGACCCCTTCGAATTCGTACATTTGTCACTTATAAGGGGATCATAAAATTTTGTATTTTTGCAACAAGAACAGTTTATTTTCAATTTTCGAAAAATCAAAAATCCAAAAAGATTTTCTTTAGTTTTGTCATTCAATTTTTGAAAAATCAAAAATCCAAAAAGATTTTCTTTAGTTTTGTCATTTAATTTTCGAAAAATCAAAAATCCAAAAGATTTTCTTTAGTTTTGTCATTCAATTTTCGAAAAATCAAAAATCCAAAAAGATTTTCTTTTGTTTTGTTATTCATTTTTCGAAAAATCAAAAACCCAAAAAGATTTTCTTTTGTTCTGTTTCTATTTTCGAAAAATCAAAACAACAAAAATATTTTGATTCTTATTTCTTTTTAGTATTTTGTTGCAGATAATAATGACGATATACAGTGGATTATGCTTGCAGTTCTAGGGTCAGGTACATTTTTCATATGAATCAATACATTTTTCATCACTTGAACTAGCTAAGTTGTCCCTAGAAGCATGCTGCTGCATGTTGTCCCACGCCTCCAATGACTCAATGTGTGTGTACGAAAGCCTTAATGAAATTATTCATACGAAAATTTCTTCCCAATCAGGCTTATATTCACATTAGTCTCTGAGCTACCTGACTCTTCTTAAAATGAGTTAAGAGTTTACTGTTTTGTCCAAAAATAACAGAGGTACTTTTCGTGTCTTACATCAATCTTTTTCACCTATAAAGTTCTTACACGATAACACACGAAGACATATGTCCGAGAAATCTCTGATCAAACCCATCGAGACTTAGACATATCAAAAATCTGTGTTTATGATCTGACATCATGAGACCGTGATGAAAGTGAAACCCAATTTTCACTACACTTTTAAGGAATTGACGGGGAACAATGTTCCAGATTTTCACGAAACATTTGTTTCAGTACCAAAATTCGAAACTCCAAATCATATTCATTTCGAATGAGTGGTCTTGATCAAACATTCGAAACCCATGATGTTTGTTACCCAACAAGATCCAGCACAAATTTTTTTCTTGAATATGATTTCCGTATGAGTTTCATTCGAAATTCAATGTCACTTAAAATTTTTCAAAGAAAACTTGTCACTGACTACACTGGTTAAACAAGTAATTTCTGTTACAATTTCTCACCTTATGTTTTGGATGACATGTAACGAAATTTTTTTAACTACCCACGAAGCATTATAAAGAAGCCCTTTGATACTTATCAACAAGTACTCGATTGTAATTCACGGGAACCTACACAAGCTATTGATCATTTTTCTTAATGATTAATGAAGCAATCTTTGCCCGGGATTTCATCTGCTTTTGTGTCAAATTGATATTTTGACATCACAATATCCCAAAATTTTCTTATCTTTGTTTCTCGTCTACATTCTTTGGAACACTGCACTCACGAAATCCTTGAGGCTCTGAGTAATACCAACTCAGACTGAAGATTTCAAACTTCTGGCATATGACTTCGCTTTTCATCCCAAAAGTGAAAGAGCCTTGCTTCCATTCGAAGGGTTCTGACGGTTACAATCTTCTTGGGGATAACAATACAGGCTGTTAATAAATGACGTATGGTATTCTGTCCGGTTTTCAAGGAGATGTGACAGCTACTTTTTGACGCATGGCTACTTTTACGCAGTAATGGTCCAATTTTCAAGGTGCTACGTCGGATATCATTAAATACATATCCCGCTTCAAATTCAAACTTCAGGGTTACATATAAAAGGGAATTTAATGGTTTATTATCAGTTTACGCGATCAAAAAGAAAAATTCCCAAATTCTTTGAGCATCAACGTCTTCAAACCCTAACAATGGCGACTTCTATTCATGATGATGCTGATCCTTCTCAAACCACTGACGATGTCTCTTCATTACCAATAATGAAGATTCAAGCAACAAACTATTACTTGGAGGGTGATGTTTCTCAATACCCTGAAGAATTAAAGATGCTAATCGTTGCTTTGAAGAACTCCGTTTTGTCTACGGCGATGTTCAATTCATTCTCTGTTCCACTGTCCTGGCTTTCTCAAGTAGGATCAACTGCTACTTACAACAAAGCTTCTGATACAATTACTTTCCATCTGGTAAATGACAAAAAGGTCAGACTATCCAAGAAACTCTTTTGCCAAATTCTTGAAATTCCGAATTCACCTCCATATGTTGCTTTCACATTCCCTCAAATCGTTAATATGTTTAATGAGATGGGATATCAGCCTCCACTATCAAAGATCAGTGATTTTAAGAAATATGGTCTTCCACGACTATGGAATTTCTTATTTGGTATTTTTCTAAGATGTTTAACTGGGAGAACAGTTGGTCTGGATAAAGGAAGAATGGAAGTGTATGCAATGGTTGCTGGTATATATTATGATCTTCAAGTGGACTATTCTACACAATTGTGGAAGGAATTCCAAAAGAGTGTAGAACACACAAATGCTATTCATGGTATTTCGTGTGCAAGATACTGGAGCTTGATTTTGCAATACTTTTACAACAAGGAAGGGATTTTGGTACCCAATGATGAGGACAAAGTTGTTTTTCAATCGTATCACTATCCGAAGGAAGTTCCAGATAGTGCTGAGGGTTTTCCATTTGTTGCTCGTATTCCTGATGCTATGCTCAAAAGACTTGATCCTTCGAATTCAGTCTTAGTGGCATATTTGCAAACTGTTGATTCTACTGTTCCAACTGGGAAATTGTTGCCAAGGGAAGAAAAGAAATCTAAACGATCGAAGAAGCCTGAACCAGATTCTTCTGAAAAGCACACCAAGGATTCGCAATCTTTGAAATCTCCAAAGAAAAAGCCAGTTACAGTTGAAGAGTCTGTGGTTCAAGAAGTGTCAATTGCAGAGACTCAAATAATTAAACCTGTTGTTCCTCAGTCTCAAGAGAAAGTGGTTATTCCTTCGAAGATTGGTATGTTTCGAAGAATCAAAAAGATGTCTTCGCATCTACGTAAGTCTCCAACATCTCATGTAGTACGAAAGCCTCAGATTACTCATCAGGGTGTTTTGTTTCGTGAAATGCCAGCGCCTGTTTCTCCATCATCAAAGAAGCGAAGGGCTACATATATGGCTAAACACATATCTAAGAAGAAGAAGAAGAAGAAGACACGAAAGCTTATGCTTTCTACTGAGTCTACAGAAGATGATGATGAAAGAGTTCCAGAAACACCAGACGTCACTCTTCATGTACAAAGTTCAACTCCTGAGCAGACAATCGTCATACCACCCGAAGATTCGGTTGCCAAATCAGTTTCTGAGGAGGTACGAACTTCAGGCATCCCTGCAAACGTATATAATACAGATGCAAATGTCAATATGGGTGACGGAGATGCGAAGAATGAAGCTTAAGGTCAATCTACTTCTGCTCCCTTCGAAAGTATTGTTTCTTTACCACAATCCACTATTCCCATTACATCAACCACTGATTCCCCTACCTTCGAAAATATTATCAATCAACCATTCACTTCTATTTTTTCTTCTCAATCCACTGACACACCCAAACCTAATTCGACTGTTCAAGAAACCGTTTTTATGGAGACAGAAACTGATACTAAGGGGTTTGGAGACATGTTTGAGGAATTGGAGTTTCATGAAGACGAAGAGGCGTTTCCAGATCATATGCTGATGACCATGAAGCAATTTAAAATTCTGAATCAGAAGTTGAATTCTATAATTCAATCTCAAGCTGATCTGGGGAGTGGTTCGTCTGTTTCAAGTTTGGAGGTTGAGTCGATGTTGAAATTGTTCGAAGCCAGAGTTATGAGTAAAGTATCTGGGATGCTTACAGACTCTGAATCACGAATTTTGGAGAAGGTTGATCATAGTGATCAAAATAATGAACTACGAATCAATTCTCAAAATTCGAAGTTTGCCAGTGATGTGAAAGAATTGAAGAATGTCACAAGGGAAAGACATATTCTCTTTGTTCAAGAAGTGAAGAAAGTGCGGGAAGATGTCAATTTGCAAATTCGTGAACTCCGCGAAGATATGCAAAAAGAGATTGCAAATGTTCAACAAGATTATGCATCTCTGAATCAGAAGGTTGATATTATTTGTGACGCAGTCACAAGATTTGTCAAATTATATGAAAGTTTGAGTCCTCAAATCACTCAACTTTCCACAAACGAAAATGCCAACTTTTTGGAAGTGATTACTTTGTTAAAGGAGTTCAAAGATCTATCAGTCCAGCCGGTTTCTTCTTCCCTGATTACTCCTGAATTTTTATCTCAAAAATTCTTACAATTCGAAGCACTTCTCAACAAGCAACTTGCTTCTATATTTCGCATTACAAGCCTTCTTCCAACAACATATGCCCCACCTGTTTTCACAGGGGTGCAAGGGGGAGAAAGAAAAACTGGTGAGTAATGAAGATGCGAAAGTTGTAGGAACAGTATTTTCTTCAAAGATCCCAACAACAAAGCCAATTATAGTTTCTGCTGGGCTGATTACTTCAACAATTGTTACAACGATGCCTATTACAAGACCTATTTCGAAAGGAATTATGATTGGTAAATTTACAGATACTGGTGAGAGTGGTTCGAAACCAAAAGAGGTAATTGATAATTTAGCCTTGAAAGATAAAGGGAAATCGATTGTTATGGAAAAGTCGAAAGAAGAAAAGAAGGCTGAAGCAGAAGCTGAAATCAAAAAACTGAGGTTGATTCAAAGCATTATGACTCAGCGTGCTAGTGATCCGAAGGGAATTGACAAAGGTGATCCATCCAAACATTACAATTACGAAACAATTGAGGCCAAGGTAGCGTATAATCACATGTATTCGTTTGAGAAGAAACCAAAACAAAGTTATTTGGTCACGAATACTGATGCTAGCCAGCTGGATTTTCCAATAAACGAAATGATGTTCATCATGCCACAGTTCAAAGCAGAAGGAAATTTTAAAGAAAAGGATGAAGGTACACACATGAAAATTCGATTTCATGCTGTTCTTGCAAAAGCCCATAAGGAAGTTTGGTCTTTGATAAAGATCAAGAAAGTTATAAGTGTGAAAAAGGATGTGGTGTTCGAAAACACAGTTCAGAACATCAAGTATGTGGTTGCCAGGGCAAATGGAAATATTTGCGAATTTACAATTTCAGATTTTCCATTAATGAACTTGTATGATCTTATACAAGTTGCATTGATTTTGAAAGATAAATCATTTTCGTATCTTCAATACACTGAACCGGATGAATTCAAACTTGGGGTTGCTCACATCAAGATTTTCATCAAAAATTATTATGAGTGCTTGGCACTAACATATGTGGAGTTAGCTACAGCTAAAGGAATGGGAATAAAAGCACCAATGGCTCCTACGAAGACTCAAGCAGATTTGAAAAAGTATGATGATGGTGAAATCTGTTTGAAGCCTTTTGGAATGGTCTTCGCAGGAAAAGACAAAGCTGGAAAAGCTAAACGATTCTTATTCCAAGCATGCGAAGTGGAGAGGTATTCAACGTCTCAATATACGAACTTAATTGTTCGTATGAATCATTGTAGGAAAAATAATGATGGAGATAAGAAAGAGCTGAAGAAGATAATCTCCTGGTACACGGAGATTCGAAGAGTGTTACTGTATTCCATCACGCTTCTTACAAATTAAGGATTTCGACTACGATTACAAAGGGGGAGATTGTAAGGGTCGAATTGTTGTAATTAGTCGAAATGTATTTTGAACTCTTCGAATGTTTTGTAATCTATTTTACTGAGGCACTTTTATTCGAAGCCTAAGTGTCTATGCCTTAGTATATTTTTTGTACGCTTTTAGTTCCCTATAAATAGGGATATTTACTAGAGTTAGATAAGAGTTTTTCACAGACCTCTCTTTGTACTCTGTAAACATTCGAAAGCGTAATAGAGCTGAAACAAGATCATACTTACATCTGGTGTTCAATCTCGCATTCATAATTGATTTCATACTCTGATTCGTTTTATACTTGATTCTTTGATTCATCAGGGTTCCCATGGCTTTCATGGCAAAGACCATGTGGGGTTTCCCATGGCAGTGGGCTAAGACCACGTCGGGGTTCCAGTGGCACCCGGTGTAAGACCTTGGAGGGTTTCCAGGGCATCCTTATATGTATGTATGTTTAGCTCATATGTTTGTATGTATAGTTTGCATTATGTCTTGTTTGGTAGTGAAGACCTTGTGGGGGTTCCCAAGGCAGGAAGACCATGTGGGGGTTCCCGTGGCAGATAAGGCCACGTGGGGGTTCCCGTGGCACTAGGTGTAAGACCCTGGAGGGTTTCCATGGCTTCTTTATATGTTCGTATGCATGGATTATGTGGTAGAGATAGCTTTGACATCTAATACGATATGTGTTATGTGGATTGTGTGTGGGGTATGCTCTGGGGGACTCACTAAGCTTCGTGCTTACAGTTTGCAATTTTGGTTTCAGGTATCATCGATTTGGAAAAGAAGGGCTCGGATTGATCGCAGTGCACACACCTATGATTTTCGCAATGAATGATTTTGGGATGAACTCTGATATATGTTTTACTTAAAGGTGATTTGAGATGTTTGAAATAAATGGTATCAATGTTTTGGCTATCTCAAAAATGAAATTTTCACCCTTGATTTTTGGGTTGTTACAAGTTGGTATCAGAGCCTTGGTTTGAGGGATTCGGACATACTTTCGGGTGTGTCTGAACTCAAACTGAGGATCTGTTAAGTTTTCAAAAGGAAAATGTTTAAGTAAAGAATTTCTAAGACAAGAAAGGGTGTGGTGCATGCAATCAGCTGAGCTCAAGTAAGTTTCCCCAGAATACCCACATATGTTATCTGTTATTATTTGATTTATGAATCTGAGTATCGCATGCTAGTTAGGGCTAGGGAGATGCCTTTACATGTTGTATGAGCTGGTAGACTCGCATGCTAGTGCTACGTAGTCAGCGACAGGTTGGCCTATTATGTGATGCTTGTAGCCTTGGAGATACTGGATGCCATGCTAGAATGAGAATGATTATTGATATTGGTAACTGCTAAGTGTATGTTTTAAAAATTGTATACGGTTATGACTCGTTTCCTGTTCTGTGTACAATTTGCATGCATAAAGGTAGTCGACAGCGAGGGTGGATATGGACATCATGGGTTGTGGTATGTGAGCTGAATGTTCTATGATAGTTTGTGGGTCGGAGATTACCCAAGGGTAAGCCTAGGATGAGATTAGTGATAGGAGTCACCTGATTGTGAATAATATGTATAACTAGAATTGTTTGATGGGAATATGTTGGTTAGTTTTTCGTTGTCCAAATGCTGCTTGCTTTGTGCTTTGTGGGACTTCTAGCAATGTGAGCTAGCTACTAAGTGAATATGCTAGGTCACATGTGTCCAGGCTGGATAATCTCAGAGAGATGGATTTGGCCCTATTGCGCAGCTCTTGTTTGAGTCTAACTGTTCTACGATTGAGTCTGTTACTTG
This sequence comes from Lactuca virosa, assembly GCF_052849685.1. Lineage (NCBI taxonomy): Eukaryota > Viridiplantae > Streptophyta > Magnoliopsida > Asterales > Asteraceae > Lactuca > Lactuca virosa. The sequence continues at coordinate 160,834,499 of NC_136434.1, forward strand.
AAGGATTATCCAATCTCTGTTGCATGTGGCTATATTCATAAGGTAGCTAGTTGACATTAATGGGAATCTTTCAGCACCTAAGGAATGCATGGGTTCGGAACCTAGGAAAGCCTAGGATATGCTCCAGTGGGCTTAGTGGGGCAGTTCAGTGAAGTTGGGAACCTAGGGGGAGCCTAGGAGGTGCTACGGTAGAGATCGTCTTGCTGTTTAGCAAGCACTTAGTACACTGGTGGAGTAAGTAACTTAGAGGATTCAGGAGGATTACTGAGGAAAGTATAGGTAGGTGTGGAAGGTAGTATTGGGCCCGTACTACTGAAAGCACAGGACCCATACTCGAATCGGTGAGAGTCTTGGAGAATTTGAGAAACTTACGGGAAGGAGAGTTCTTGATTATGATTGGACCGTGGGGGGATAGCTGCTGTGCAGTTAGCGGATGAGCACGCAAGGGGAAAGACCAGGGTTTGGTCCCAGCTCTGGTGGAGAGCCAGTCAGCGGAAGGACTGTCAGGATTTTGAGTTCGCATTGGATCTATTGGCAAGGATTGATGGTGCGATCTATTGCACCTTTGGAGTTAGAGACTATGTCTTGGGGTAGCTAGTAGCTGGTATAGGGCTGAGATTGCTTCAGCTACTGTAATTCATCCGTGGACGATTGAGCTGGTGAGTGTGCCAGGGTGCGAAACCCTGAATGATATGATTTATAGAGTTCGAGAGCAGGGATTGATTTGGATCACCTTGGGAGGAGGGGACCAGATCGGGTGCCTATAGTGGAGGATCTCGGGAAGACATCCAAGAGTTTGGATCAACTTTTGTGAGGCCAGCAGGGCCGGATTCGGTGCAACGCTTGTGGAAACTACACGATGGAGGTTCGTGATGGGTTTTTGAGCATTCTAACACTCCTATGGTGTACATGCAACCCTAGAAACCTTGGATCTATGTTTGACTAAGATACATGCAAATAATTATTTTTCTAAGGTTCTTATCCTAACTAGCATGGCATGGGATACTTGAATCAAATAAAACTAGTAGAATTACTTACCTTGTAGTAGTAGTTGATTGCTTGGAGTTTGAGAGCCTAGCACCAATAATGTGGATGCCTCAAATGGAAGTCACAAATCACCACAAACTTGGAAACTTGAGAGAATAGTCACAAACTTCTTGAAATCGGCCCTCTTGGTTTACACACATCAACTAGTGCAATTTCAAGAACCAAAGCCTCCTTTATATAGTGTGGTGGATTAGGGTTACATCCATGTAAACCCTAATACCCATGTCTTTTCATTTCCACGAGATCCATGGGTTAAAGCTCCATGGAGTATCCATGGACTTTCCATGCAAGCCTAGCCCATTCCAAATAAGCATTAGCCCACACTATATAAATACAAGAGCCCATATTTAATTAGTCATACTTTTGATCTCTAAATTAATTCTAAATTAATTATAGATCAATACTAATTAAATAATATGATTTTATATTAATATATTAGGACTTATAATATATTAATAAATCATAACTTATACTATTCTCAAACGATTATCCATAAATTGTTCGGGTGAAGTGCAACCCAAATGGACCATGCCGGGTCGGGTCAAGTACATACCAAATATAGTTATGGACTTAGACACTGTTGAACTCTGTTGAACTATAATCCTCTGTTCTAGATATCAGCCGGACAAATACATGGAACATGGTCTTGCTTATTGTCCAGCACTTGTTTCCCGATTTCCGATTTGTTTGGCATAGAACTTAACTGAACACATCAATTTAGTTCTGACCGGGCCCGATACATAGGTCAAAACAAAATCATCGAGGGGCCCAGATATCGCTTCTAATCCTAGAAGGAACATATAAACTTCGACTCATATGTTTGCTCTACTACTTGTTGAACTACACACAAAGGCACGGTTTATAACATCGAGTTACCAATGCGTTTTCGTGCAATCAATGCATAACCAACTCATAGGCAACAAATCATATCTCTAGGTTTGAAGACTTATATGATATTACCGTCTCACGATCACTCGAGATAAATTCCATGAAGTGATACAAGTGAGCGTGGGTTGAATCCAATACTCAGAACTTATGAGCACTCATGAGTGCTGTAGCCCCGCTTTGTCTAACATCTTAGACCTCTACAAGCCAACCCATGACAGTCTTGATTCATATCTACTTCCAACATATGACCGACTGTGGAGAGTTTGAATAATATGATATAAACCATAACATAATTATTCTGGAAGTCAAAACATGCAAAAAAGAAAAAAATAGTAAACGATTGACAAGAGATAGCAACACTTTACTCATAAATAACAGCTTTTATTTATCATCAAATGTCAATTACATTTTACAAATTTCAAGATTATCTAACTACTAAAACTAATATCATCCTTTAGCCCTATGCTCTGAGCATGCTGGAGATGCTTAGCCCGAGTCAGTCCCTTCGTGAGGGGATCTGCTGGGTTCTCATCCGATGATACCCTCTTTGCCACGAGGATTCCTTCTTCTATTCGATGTCTGATGAAGTGATATTTTCTGTCAATGTGTCTGGATCTCCCATGATCTCTTGGTTCCTTGGCTAAGGCAACCGTACTATTACTGTCACAGAAAATCTGCATTGGCTCCTTTATAGCTGGTACAACTCCAAGGTCTCCGATGAAGTTCTTTAGCCATATAGCCTCCTTTGCTGCCTCGCTTGCTGCTATATACTCTGATTCACAAGTGGAATCAGCCACTGTCTCCTGTTTGGAACTTTTCCAAGTAATTTCCCCTCCGTTTAGAGTAAAGACCCAGCCCGACTGAGAGCGGAAATTATCCCTGTCAGTCTGAAAGCTAGCATCATTGTACCCTACAACTCTCAAGTCCTCACTGCCACCGAGGGTAAGGACCCAGTCCTTAGTCCTCCGTAGGTACTTGAGGATATTCTTTACCGCAGTCTAGTGTGCCTTGCCATGGTTCCCCTGATACCTGCTAACCATGCTCAAAGCAAAGGCTACATCAGGTCGAGTACACGTCATAGCATACATGATCGATCCTACAGCTGAAGCATAAGGTATTCAACTCATTTCTGCTATCTCAGCCTCAGTAATAGGGCTTTGTGTCTTACTCAATCTGGCGTTACTCTGGATGGGTAACTCTCCTTTCTTGGAGTTATGCATGTTGAACCTTTTCAACACTTTGTCCACATAGGTGCTTTGACTAAGTCCAATTAGTCTTTTACTCCTGTTTCTCAAAATCCTTATCCCTAGGATATAGACAGCTTCTCCAAGGTCCTTCATAGCGAAACACTTCCCAAGCCAGGACTTTACTTCCTGCAGGGTTGGGATGTCATTTCCTATGAGTAGTATGTCATCCACATACAGTACCAAAAAGCTGACTATACTCCCACTAGCCTTGATATAGACACAAGATTCATCTTCACTCCTTGAAAAGCCAAATTCTTTGACTTTCTCATCAAAGCAAAGATTCCATCTGCGAGGTGCCTGTTTTAATCCATAAATGGATTTCTCGAGCTTACACTCTCTACTGGGGTACTCGGTACTGACAAAACCCTCTGGCTGAACCATGTAAACATCTTCAGCCAAGTTTCCATTAAGGAAAGCGGTTTTGACATCCATTTGCCATATTTCATAATCATGAAATGCAGCAATGGCTAACAGAACCCTAATAGACTTAATCTTGGCCACTAGTGAAAAGGTCTCATCATAATCAACTCCCGAAGTTTGAGAATAACCCTTTGCAACTAGTCATGCCTTATAAGTGTGTACATTACCATCCATGTCGGTCTTCTTCTTGAAGATCCATTTGCACCCAACTATCTTACGATCAGGTACATTGTCAACCAAGTTCCAAACTTGATTGTCATACATGGACTGTATCTCGCTATCCATAGCCTCTTTCCATTTAGCAGCCTCAGGGCCTGCCATGGCTTCCGTGTAGTTGTTAGGCTCATCCAGATTTACCAGTGTTTTATCACTGATAAGTGTCTCACCTTCTGCAGTAATATGAAAACCATAATAATGCTCAGGTGCATTCCTAACTCTGGTGGAACGCCTCAGAGGTATAGATTCTTCAGTCGGCTCAACAGGAGTTTCCTCCTCAGGTTGAGGGCTAGGGTTTGAGGTTCCTTCACCACTTGACTCTTGAATTTCCTCAAGGTCAATTTGCCTCCCACTGTCTCCTTGGCTCATGAATTCTCTCTCTCGAAAGAATCCTCTTCTTACTAAAAAGACCACATTATCACTGGGTCCGTAGAAGATGTAACCAAAGGATTTCTGTGGGTAGCCGATGAAAATACACCTTTCGCTTCGGGGTTCGAGCTTATCGTGAGTCTCGCGTCTCACGAAAGCCTCGCAACCCCAAATCTTGATGTGGTATAGATTGGGAACTTTTCCAGTCCACACCTCGTGAGGTGTTTTGGCAACCTTCTTTGTAGGGACTAGATTAAGGATATGGGCGGCAGTCTCTAAGGCATACCCCCAAAATGAGATTGGTAGCAAATCTCGACTCATCATGGAACGAACCATGTCCAACAAGGTCCGATTGCGCCTCTCAGCTACTCCATTCAACTGTGGTGTCCTAGGAGGTGTCAATTGTGAGACAATCCCACATTCCTTAAGATAGTCAAGGAACTCAGTACCAAGATACTCACCACCACGATCGGATCGAAGCATCTTAATGTTCCTGCCCAACTGATTCTCCACTTCTTGCTTAAACTCTTTGAATTTCTCAAAGGTTTCTGACTTATGCTTGATTAGGTAGACATATCCATATCTACTAAAATCATCAGTAAAAGTCACATAGAACCGATTAGCATCTCTTGTGGCGGTTCTGAAGGGTCCACACACACCCGTGTGTATGAGGTCCAACAAACCTTCACCCCTAGCACAATTGCCAGTAAAAGGTGACTTTGTCATTTTACCAAGCAAACAAGATTCACAACTATCATCTGACTTTAGGTCAAATGACTCCAAGACTCCATCCTTTTGGAGTTGGCCTATGCGTTTCTTGCTTAAATGTCCAAGACGACAATGCCATAAGGATGCTTTATCTAAGCTAGTGGAAGAGTTAATACACAATACATTATTTCCTAGATTATCTACAACAGATACAGTTTCATACACGCCATCACAAGGTAATGCTTTAAAATAAAGAACATTATTAAAGAAAGCATCAATACTACCATTATTATTATCAAAATAAAAGGTAAAACCTTGTTTATACAATGTATGAAAGGAAATAACATTTCTTTCCATTTCTGGCGAATAATAACATTTATTCAAATCTAATGTAAACCCACTATTTAGCACTAAGGAATAAACTCCTATCTTGGTGACAGGTGAAGCTTTCCTGTTTCCCATGATCAAGTTTATCTTTCCGTGCTCCATATTCTCACTTCTTTTTAGTCCCTGCAAATCACAACATATGTGAATACCACAACCTGTATCAAGGACCCAAGACTTAGAATGAGGTGAGTTATTAGACAATATAGTGTATATACCTGCATGGTTGGGTTTTACTTTCCCATCCTTCAAATCTTGCTGGTACTTTGGGCAGTTTCGCTTCCAGTGCGACTTTTCATGGCAATAGAAGCATTCAGCCTCATTAGGGTTAGCAGAAGGAGTGACAAAACCTTTCTTGGTTTTGCTTGAAGAGGAGCCTTCAAGGGTCTTACCCTTGGTACCCTTAGAAGGGTTCTTTCTCTTCTTCCCTTTGCCATGCCCGATTGCCAAGACATTGGCCGCAGTTGGAGTAGGAGTAGGAGTAGTAACAACCGACTTACCCTTTAGACCATTTTCGGCGGTCTTCAAGAGTCCTTGAAGTTTGCTGAGGGTGACTTCTTCCTTGTTCATGTGATATGTCATGCGGAATTGATCATAACACGATGGCAAGGAGTGCAAAATGATGTCTATTGCTAACTCCTCAGGGAAGTTCACATTCAGCTTCAGTAAACGGTCCACATACCTTTGCATTTTCTGCATGTGGCCCGTGATGGGTTCACATCCTTCATTCAGGTTGTTATCATGGAGGAGATTATTTCATATAGCTCTTGACGAGCACTTTGATGGTAGCGGTCCATCAAGTCCTGGTGCATCTCAAAAGGATAATAGTCCTCATAGGACTTTTGGAGCTCGGCTGTCATGGTGGCCATCATGATGCATGCCACTTTTGTAGCATCTCTTTCATGTACCTCATATTCAGCAAGCTCTTCAGGAGTAGCAGTTGGCTCGGGTACCTTCAGCTACTTGTCGAGAACATATTCTTTGTTCTCATACCGAGTGACCATCCTGATGTTTCTGATCCAATCTGTAAAGTTGGACCCATCAAAGATGACTCTCCCACAAAGATTCATGAGAGAGAAGGAGCTAGTAGGGTTTGAGCCAGAAGCATTGTTATTGGAAGACATCTGAAAAGAAGAGGGAATAGATTAGATTAGATATAGAGATAGTCCTTAACAAAACACCCAAATGTAATATTAAGGATAGGACCCAACACAATATTTTATAACTTAGAAGAGGGATGCCGTAATCTAAGCTATAAGATATTTGAAGGTAGGTGAATGACGATTCACCAATTTCCACCATGAAAAACGAAATATTTAATTAGGTTTTAATTGGTTTAGAAACTCCTAGATTCTTTGAGATTCATTGAACTTTCTTCAATGGCATGTTTCAATCTCGAGTGTGTCCTTCAAGTTTTGTGACTGGGATGCCGAGGATCACAAAACAAGGTGTGAAGTAACCATGCAAATTACTTGGTACCCTTAATGTATTACCCCTCAATCGATGTGCCGGTTAACCACACACGCTCCATCGATACTATGATAAACATTAAGTCACCCTTTACCTACCTTGTTAAGTTCAAGTTAGTGTGCCGGTTAACCACACACGCTCTACTAACGACTTAAACAAAGTGTAAAGTGTAATTTCATGGATTAGCACCTTATTCACATTTTCCTAAAATAACTAAGATTGGGAATTCAATAAAGTTTAGTTACTTTAGTATTATCATTATACTTTTAATGAGAATTTATAAGTCCTTGTCCTACCCGTTCGGCTAACGACCCTCCACCGATCAAGGAAGCGGTGGGTGAGAGTGGACACCCATTAAGTTGCTATTTTATAGGCAACAACCTTATACCCCCTTATAGACCGGCTTCGTGAATGAGGCGTACTAGCGGTAAGACGACTTGATCTTATACATATATAAATATTATTAAACTTATAATATTATAAAGTATAAGGGTTGAATTTTAACTTTTAAAATTCTAGGGGTTGGAACTAAAGTTTTTAATATGACTTTACATGTTCCAAAACTTGAGGGCAAGTTTTGTAAACTTTCAAAACTTTTCATTTCTCATAACTTATGAGTTAATGGTTATTAAAAATGAAGACTCTTCATTTTTTGTAACATATGTGTTCTTTTAATGGTTATGCATAAATGTGACTTTTGGTTATCCATAACTTAAGAATTAGTTATGGACTCCATTAAAACACATAAAGATCAAGAATTAATCTAATCAATTATTAGCACATAATTTCTATGATCTTCTAAACTCATATGTTTATGAGTGTTCATATCAAAATTTCAAGAATCGTAAGTACATATACAAAACTTGAAATTTTGATACAAGCTTTTGAACAAAACTTCGATTTTCAATTTTTTTTTTTTGCATCAAGTATCAAATAAACAAACCAGGCTCTGATACCACTGATGGGGTTTTGAGCATTTTAACACTCCTATGGTGTACATGCAACCCTAGAAACCTTGGATCTATGTTTGACTAAGATACATGCAAATAATTATTTTTTCAAGGTTCTTATCCTAACTAGCATGGCATGGGATACTTGAATCAAATAAAACTAGTAGAATTACTTACCTTGTAGTAGTAGTTGATTGCTTGGAGTTTGAGAGCCTAGCACCAATAATGTGGATGCCTCAAATGGAAGTCACAAATCACCAAAAAACTTGGAAACTTGAGAGAATAGTCACAAACTTCTTGAAATCGGCCCTCTTGGTTTACACACATCAACTAGTGCAATTTCAAGAACCAAAGCCTCCTTTATATAGTGTGGTGGATTAGGGTTACATCCATGTAAACCCTAATACCCATGTCTTTTCATTTCCATGAGATCCATGGGTTAAAGCTCCATGGAGTATCCATGGACTTTCCATGCAAGCCTAGCCCATTCCAAATAAGCATTAGCCCACACTATATAAATACAAGAGCCCATATTTAATTAGTCATACTTTTGATCTCTAAATTAATTCTAAATTAATTATAGATCAATACTAATTAAATAATATGATTTTATATTAATATATTAGGATTTATAATATATTAATAAATCATAACTTATACTATTCTCAAACGATTATCCATAAATTGTTCGGGTGAAGTGCAACCCAAATGGACCATGCCGGGTCGGGTCAAGTACATACCAAATATAGTTATGGACTTAGACACTATATCCAACAGTTCGTTCCAAGGGGTTGGATTGTCATTGGGATCGGAAAGAAGAGTTACACCATGCCCTCAGGGCAGACGAGGTAACACAGAAGGAGGTGGTCGGGATTCCTTCGCGTGGATATCAAGGATTTGCATCATTTTGGAATGGTGATCTGGGTTGCTACAGGTGTAGCAGGTTTGGCCACGTCAGCAGGGACTGCCCATAGGGAGCGCAAGTCCGTCATATTGTCGTTAAGGGCAGGTGGGTGACAAGGAAGTCGACTACCTGACGATTAGGGAGGAGTAGGGAGTGCAACGGCTCCAGTTGTCTCGGGGTTGGTTCAAGGGATGGTATAGGGGAGTTATGACTAGTTTTCAGTAGCCTGAGTATTGTGTTTAGAAGAACACTCGGGATTACCAAGGGAAGAGAGAATTGTTGCTGAGGTTTTGGTTAGACCATCTGTTCTTTGGTCAGCAAGACCTCAGTGTGATACCATTTTAAGCATCTGAATTCATTGATACGGTTGGGAATTCAAGAGATGCTAGATGGTTTTCGGAAGTTGTGTTGTTTTGGGAAGGGTTATTCATGGTGCTCTAGCTTTGTTAGGCACCGGCCGTCAGCAGATTGACCATTGGGATGAGAGAGGGTTTGGAGAAATCCTTCAATTCTCATGTGCCGAGCGGACTTAGTTGAATCTAAGTGGGGGAGAATCATTCAGATATCTAGGATGGAAGCGAGTGTGAGACGAGGATGCGTTTCACATCCCCATTGGGGGAAGCAAGGCGGATTTAGGGACTGATTGAATATAGGATATCGGGGGATGGGAGTTCGGGAAACTCCCCAACATCTGGATCACGTCTTCTTGAGATCTTATAGCAGGCTTCGGGGGAGGGAACCAGGTAGTGTTCCAACCAGTATTTGAGTTCAGTTGGGACGATAGACCGCGTGGGTGCTCAACGTTGAGATGTGTTCGGATTGATAGGTGAGCAATAGGGCCATGGGCAACGATCATGTAGTATGAAAGTGTTGTAAGACTACGGGGGGGAGCCGTAACGTTCGCTAATGGACAGTCGGGGTGAAAGTGTTGTAAGACTACGGGGGAGCTGTAGCATTCACTAATGATCGGATAGCATGGGAAGTGTTGTAAGAGTACGGGGGTACCCGTAGCATTCACGAATTCTTTCGGGAGATTGGGGCTAGGATAGATCAGTTCGAAAGGTTGTGGGGAAGCCATAGCTTAAGTAGCATTAGGATCGGAGGTGATTATTCGATCGGTTATCCGTGGGCGAGCCCGAATGGTTATGGGAATTCGGAAGGGAACTGGTAGAGACTGTTGAGTCAAGGGTTTGGATCTTGAGTTGCAGGATCTTGTGGATAAGTGGTACGTGACGCAGTAGGGCTACGGCTGGGTAGTCCTGATATTTGATCTCTTGGGAACCTGGTGGTTGGACCGGGTACGAGACTGGTAGTCTCAGGGAAACGACTAAGGGTATCTATTCATCAGTCAAGTAAGGGATGTCAGAAGTTATGGTGCATTATGGATCTCGAGGTAGTAGCGGGGTATCGACTCGTTTCGGAAAGGATTCTGAATCGGGGTTCGCGTATATTCAGTACAGGATTTTATTTCAGTGAGACGAGATTTGGGAGCATAAGGATGCCAAGGGCATCAAATGCAGGATACTAGGGTAATGAATGAGTTTGTCGATGGTAGCTTAAGCCATCATGATGTGTCTCGGGCTGGTTTCATCAGTAATAGGGCCACGGTATGATGTAATCAGGAAACGACAGGACGAGGGAGACTGGGAATGGTGAGAGACTACCGTATTCGGATAGCGCGCACTATTGTATTGGATTCAGTGGCGACAGGTTGTCAGGGTACGATGATTGGATGTGTCAGAAGGATTGGCAGAGTCATGAGTGGTGGTAGGGCAACTACGGCTAGACGAGGTCGCTTCGGAGGTCGCGTGGGGCAAGTGTGTGGTTGCTAGTCGGTTCAGCAATCGGGTAGGCGTCCGGTGTTCCGGACAGTTGACAAACCAGTCGGAGCCAGGGAGGTCGCGATTGTTCTTCAGGAAAAGTAGCTATGTAGCAGCAAGAGGAATTGGAGCGACTTCAGTGATTCAGGGGTCCATGTGTGGAATTGCTTATTATTCGGTAGTCGCAGTTGACCGATGATTTTTTCCTTTTGGAAGCCTCAAGGTATCACGAGTGGAAAGTATTCTATTTAGGCTAGTATTCTTGAGGAGTCAGTTCGATGATGATTCGATGTGGACAGTCTGTCAGGGAGACAGACCATCTCGAAACTTCAGATTTCAGATGGGGCAGATGTGATCAGGTTGCAAGGAATTCGTTCATCTTTGGGTTCTAGAACCCTATGAAGGTTGGTTTCATTTGCCTTGGGAAGTTTGTGGTATTCTCGGGTTTGTGGCGGTGTTGCTCAGGTTGTCTGGTGTGTCGGGGTTGGTGATGCATGACTTCGAGGACGAAGTCTAATTTAAGTGGGGGAGAGTTGTAACGCCCTGTTCTGAATCAATCCTTAGTCTGAGGCTGTGGCTCGAACGTCGGCCATTATAAGGATTATGGCCTTTGAGAAAGTAAGATCTAGTCCCAATTGGTGCGGGTGATGTATTAGAAATGATCCGGGTGGTCGGTTCGTGTTTTGGAGCCTAGGGATATTTCGGTAAGTGGCAGTTCGGGCTTTTGTGGAAAATGGATTTTTGTTTGGAAGGTTTTAAGAAAGGTTTGAGTTGTTAGAAGTGTAGGGCTTCTCGTCACCTTTCCGTGGATATAAGAATCGTCGGAATTGGGCTTATAATGAAGAAGTTATGGCCTTCGGAAGTTTCGTGGTTTTTCAGGCTTAGCCGAGTACACGGGGCGTACACAAAGTGTACGCGGGGTGTACTAGTGAAGAAGGTAGTACGTTGATCGTACCTTAGATTACGCTGGGCGTACTGACCAGGATGGTCGCGAATGTTCCCCTGGAGTACGTTGGGCGTACCATATGTACGCTGGGCGTACTCTAGTCAGATCAGAACCCTATTTTAGGGTCTTGGACCCTATTTAAGCTCCTTATCTCATAACCTAACCCTAATATCTTCAGCCTCCACCCCTCTAAACCCTAAAAATCGTCATATATCATCCATGGTGGCATTTTGAGCTTATGGAGTCCATTTTTGGAGTGTTTGGCCCATTTTCAAGAAGGTGGAGTTAGATGCGAAGATGGAGATCAACAAGAAGCTTATGGATCTGGCTTTTGTTACTCATTTTTAGCTTGATGAAGGTATAAAGCTCTGAACTTGACCATTGAATGCTTAGGTCTATTATGTTGAGGTTTTTGGATCTTTTTGGTCCCAAGAATGGAGCTTTATAGTTCCAAATCCGTTTTTAGGCTTAGGGTTGCCACCCTTGGTGCTAACTAAGTCCCTAAGGCAGAAAGTTGCCATCTTGGAGGTCTTAATGGGTTAATGCAAGAGTTATCGCCATTTTCATGGAAGTAGATTGATATAATTTGATTTTGGGTTCATGTGGGTCATATAAGTCACCAAGTCAGTGACTTTATGGATTAAGACGTTAGGTAGAGCTCAGATCTGTACTTTGGTCCCTTGGTTTGAAGCATTAAGCACTTAATGGATTTTGTGCATCAGCCGTTTGTACGCTGGGCGTACCAGGTGGTACGCTGCGCGTACAACCCTTTTGCCCAGTACGCTAAGCGTACAGAAGAGGTACGTTGGGCGTACGCTCTCAGGAGGACTTGGGCCTTTGTGGACTTCGGACCTTTAGGCCCTAATGGTTTTGGGCCTGGAATTGCTGATAGTTGGGCCTGGATGTATCTTTGGGCCAATAATGGAATAGTTGGGCATATTGGGCCTTGTGGTCCAATATAGAAATGAACTTCGCATTATGGGCCTCGGTTTGGGCCAATTCTTGGACTAGGTTGTTGTGGGCCTGCGTGGGCCAACTGGAAACAAGATTATAGACTAGGGAAAGTATTGGGCTTTAGGATAAGGCACATTGGAAAGGTTTGGGCCCAATTTGGAAAGTTAGGCCATTGATGGATTTATGGGCTTTATAGTGTTGGGCTTTTGTTTTGGGTTTGGGCCTTAGTTTTGGATCATACTAGGCCAGGGGTAGAATGGTCATTTTACCCCCATGCATGGATAAATGATTATGGTGTGGGACCCAATTGCTAACTGGGTATTTTGATTGGTAGTGACAGCTAGGGAAGCTGGCGGGGCAGCAGTTAAGGAATTCATGCGGGAAGCTTCTGCAGTGCGAGGTGAGTCTTCTCACCATACCAATGGGTCTAAGGCACCAAGGCCGGCCCATTTATTTAGTTGTGATGATTGTTGCAAATGTGCTTTTGATACATTCTGTATTTATGTGAAGACCATGCGGGGGTTCCCATGTCAAATAGTTATATATGCAGTATGCTAGTTGATTGTGTAGTATTTGGTATGCCAGTTGTCTTTGTGATACTTGCATGGAAGACCCCGGGGGGTTCCCAAGGCAGTTGGATATAGGACCATGTGGGGGTTCCCATGGCTTTCTAGGCTAAGACCATGTGGGGGTTCCCATGGCTTTCCAGGCTAAGACGATGTGGGGTTTCCCATGGCAGTGGGCTAAGACCACTTCGGGGTTCCAGTGGCACCCGATGTAAGACCTTGGAGGGTTTCCAGGGCATCCTTATATGTATGTATCTTTAGCTCATATGTTTGTATGTATAGTTTGCATTATGTCTTGTTTGGTAGTGAAGACCTTGTGGGGGTTCCCAAGGCAGAAAGACCATGTGGGGGTTCCCATGGCAGATACGACCACGTGGGGGTTCCCGTGGCACTAGGTGTAAGACCCTGGAGGGTTTCCATGGCTTCTTTATATGTTCGTATGCATGGATTATGTGGTAGAGATAACTTTTATAGCTAATACGATATGTGTTATGTGGATTGTGTGTGGGGTATGCTCTGGGGGACTCACTAAGCTTCGTGCTTACGGTTTGCAGTTTTGCTTTCAGGTATCATCGATTTGGAAAAGAAGGGCTCGGATTGATCGCAGTGCACACACCTATGATTTCCGCAATGAATGATTTTGGGATGAACTCTGATATATGTTTTACTTAAAGGTGACTTGAGATGTTTGAAATAAATGGTATCAATTTTTTGGCTATCTCAAAAATGAAAATTTTACCCTTGATTTTTGGGTCGTTACAATTGTGATAGGTTCAACTACTGGTACTGCTCCAGGTGCACGTTTGACTACAGGGGGCTCAAGCTGCTGATTCCCATTACATTTTCCTAATCCACTACGAGTTCTTACTATGAAGTTCTAGATACCAAAACGGTGTTTAGAGTACCGAGACGAGAATATAGATAGAGAAAACTTATACACATAATCCTCCTTATTATTCCGAAAAGTTATATGTCAGTTCTAATACCGTAATTTAACGTTTAGAAACCTGAACACATAAAATTTCCTAATTCTAGGTTGGCAATAGACCTTAAAGTAATCTAAATAGACAACCTAAGTCATGTTATTCTATAGATTATATAGCATATAAAAGCAAATTAGTCATCTTATCCTAAAGTAAGCTAGTGCTTGTGTCAATTCAGGTGTACTACCTAAAATATAATAGACATACATCTCACAATCATTGCTTAGCATTCTAAGTTTAAGTCTAGAAATTCCCTAAAATTTCTAGTTCGCTTAAACTAATGCTCTGATACTAAATGTAACATCCCCAAATTTACGGTCATTTTAAATAGTTTTTTACGCTTATTTTAAAACAGTGTATTTATTTTGTTGCGGAATTGGTCCCAAAAAGTATTATTTCAATGTGAGATAATATTAACATTAAACATTTCCAAACAAACATTCAATATTGATATTCTTTTAAAACTTTGGATGTCATAACTGATACAAAACATAAACATAAACAAAACTTACATTAATTTACAATAATGATCTACATCTCCTTTAATCTCTCAGTGTAATGTATCTCCGCATCGATATCTGTGATACAAATTAACTGAGTGGGTCAGGTTGGGAAACCTGGTGAGATACGTAGGGTTTTGAACACACAATATTATAATCTATAATTATATATTCTTCAGCATTCAAATGTCCCCATTACCTCATTCTTGTTATCCTTACTTTCTAATCCTAGTATGGTGATCTCGAGAGATATTTCCTAAAGGATCTCTGTCGTCAGTATGATAACATTTTGGGTAAACACGTCAGTACAAAAGTACTTGGATAGCAATGAAAGTACAATAATACTTGGATAAGCACGTCAGCACAAAAGGGGTGCATTATGCGCATTTTAAGGCGACGTCTCCCCAGCCTTTTTGTGTCACGTGTCGGCCTCTCTGTGGTCTGCGTTTTCACCTTCTAGAAGCGTGCGTCGTACACCCGACGTGCACCTAGCGCGCACTACACGGGGTGCAAATAGCAGATTTTGTAAATTCCATAACTTCTTCATACAGACTCCATTTTTGACGTTCTTTATATCTCTGGAACGCTCTTGACGAGACCTACAACTTACCTTTAGACTCCATCAGCTAATTTTGAATTTATTTTTGTCCCTATTTTTATAAGATTAAAAGATTTTGCTAAAATCATAACTCTCTCGTACAAACTTCATTTTTGATATTCTTTTTCTCAAAATTCCTATCTTAAAGAGTACTATGATTGTCCTTTTGGTGACTTTGGCTAAAAGTCAACCATTTTCTTTGTAGCTTACGTCACACATTCTTGTACGCAACTGACTTTTTTATCTTATAAAAATCATATATAATTCACACGGAGTCAGATTTCTACGAAATTTATATTTTAGGGATTTAGACGACGTGTACTTAAATGTCTAGCCTGATTTAGCGGGCGTTACATCTTATATACTATTTGGTATCCATATCTTAGGAGTATACTTAAGGAATGAGTTCTTTTAAGAGCGGGCTAACCAAGAGTGAACTTAGTGTAGGTTAGTTGGATATAGTCCAACCATCATCTATATAACTGTATACTCATGACGTGAATGGAGTCTCAATATTTTACTATATAATTATAATTAATATGTAATTGTATATAAATAGATATTCTTAGTAAAGCCAATTGGCGGAGTCGTGATATAACTGTTATTTGAGTTAAGTGACGGCATAACATACTACTATTATCCGTTTGAGCGTAGTGACGATATAATATATTATTATTATCCGTTTGAGTTGAGCGTAGTGATGACATAATATATTACTATTATCTGATTGAGTCTAGCGTAGTGACGACATAATATATTATTATTATCTGTTTGAGTCGAGCGTAGTGACGGCATAATATACCACTATATTCCATTTAAGTCGAGCGGAATGTCGATATAATATATTATTATTATCTGTTTGAGTAAAGCATATTGATGACATAATATACCATTATTATCCATTTGATTCGAGCGGGATGATGGCATAATATATTATTATTATTATCTGTTTGAGTCGAGTGTAATGACGACTTAACATACCACTATTATTCGTTTGAGTCGAACGAAGTGACGACATAATATTTTATTATTATCCGTTTGATTCGAGCGGAGTAACAACATAATATATTATTGTTATCCGTTTGAGTCGATCATAGTGGCAACATAATATACCACTATTATCCGTTTGAGTCGAGCGTAGTGATTGCATAATATATTACTATTATCCGTTTGATTTGGGCGTAACAACAACGTAGTGTAAATATTATCTGTGGGACATTGGCAGAGTAACAACTAGGTATAATGTTTCTTAGAGAGTTGACCAAAGTAACGACTAGGTATAATGTTTCCTAGAGAGTTGGCGAGAGTAACAACTAGGTATAATGTTTTCCTACAGAGTTGGCAAGAGTAACGGCTAGGTAAAATGTTTTCCTAGAGAGTTGGCCAGAGTAACGACTCGGTAGAATGTTTTCCTAGAGAGTTAGCCAAAGTATCTTGTAACATCCTGATGTCAAGTTACTTCTAATTTCATTCGCTTAATTTATGTATGTTGCATTTTGGTCCCTTAGTTCAAGAAAGTATGCAATGGAACCCTAATGACATTATTGTAATTTAAGGACTTCGGAGTATGCCATGCGTATGTGGTACGCTGCGCGCCCTAGTACGCTGGGCGTACATTAGTTTATGCTGGGCGTGCTTGCCAGATTGGGAAACCCTAGTTTTTAGGGTTTGGCTAGTATTTTAAGCATCCTTAAGTCCCATTCTTTCCCCATTTTCCAGCCTCTATTAGCAAAAATGTGTTCTCTTGTAAACCCTATCCTCATTGGAGTCATTGTAAGGTTGAGTGTGGGTTTTTGAGTGTTCCAAAAGAAGAAGAAGGCGGTGGTAAAGTTTGGAAGCTTGAAACAAAGCTTGGATCTGGAAGTTTTGCACCTTTCTCCATCATTTCAAGGTATAGAGTTCATACCTTGATGGCTAGTTTACTAGATCTTGAGTATGTGTTGATTTCATGTGCTTTTTGGTCCCAAATGTCTCTTCTTGAGAATGGCATGTTCTTGACGATTTGAGTTGTCCTTTCAGGCCCTAGGAGGGCTCCTAAGTCATAAAAATGAAGTTCCCTTGGTTAGTTTTGCTCCATGCATATTGTAGAAGGTCTTAATGGATTAAGACCTTGAGTTAAGCTCTTAGTAGGCATGTAAAGTCATAAAGTTCAAAACTTTATGACTCTAGAGTATATTTTGGCCATGGATCTGAAGTTGGGACGTAAGAGCTTAAGCCATTAAGCTCTTAACAAGATTTTTGTCGCTTAAAGTTATCTTAGACAAAGTTGACATGCACTTTTCCTTTTTTTTTCTCTATTGTCATTAGGAAGAAATCTTGTAATTTTTGTTGTGGACTGAGTGGTTGAATACCCCTTAGGTTGCTTCTTCCAATATGTAATTGTGATTCTGTGTTTGTTCCAGTTTCTTGCTGGTTTTTGGTTAGTATTGAGAATTGTTCTTGTTAAAAGAAACACTAATTCATAAGGGGTCTATTTTTAAAAGAAATTTGACCTAAAGTATGTGAATAAGGCCAAACCCAAAAAATAACTCTGACAAATTTGGCCTATGACCCATTTAGACGGTGAATAGGATATTTGAACTACCCTTGGAAATTTTCTTCTTGGGGTATTGCCCTACCACCGTAAGGATCCTTTATCCAAACAGGGAGTGAGTAAGACCTCATGCTTGCTTTGCATAATAGCAATGATGTCAAAGAGAAGATTAGCTAGGATCCATAATTTAATAGTTTCAACCAGTTTAATGTGAGTTGGGAATTTTCAATCAGGTTGCTTAAACATGTTGGGTTAGATTGAGATTTTAAACCCATTTAATTAAACATTTCTACTCGAAACTTATCAAACCGATCCATTACCTCCCCTAACCAAAGGTCATCAAAGATTCAATTGATGGCCGAAGTGGTGAATACAACAATGTGGGAAATTTAGAGATTAGGAAATGAAGCACAATTATTGAAAAAAGAAAACATTGATTCAAATTTAATTGTGTCCGCTTAATGTCTTTTTGTTGGTTTAGTTGGAGTAGAAAAAAATTAACTGGGCATATTGGGTGTCTTCCCCTTGTAATGCTTTGATTTTCTATAACTTTAGTGCTCTTGCTAGCTCTTTGCTAGTTGTTTGTTTTAGAGTTTAATAATAGGGAAAACAATCTAAAAGGGTAATATAATTCTTATTTTGTACATATTTAGTCATTATTGTTTTTTTCTTGTAAAATAAGTTGTTTAACTTATTGTTTTATACATATTTAGTACTTATGACCGACTACTCTAGGTTAAGTTTTTAGTTTGTACACATTTAGTCCTTATTGTTTTTTTGTTGCAAGATAAGTCATTGTTGTTTTTGTACACATTCAGTCCTTATGACTGATTTTATTTAGGTTTTGCTCAAGTAGCATCCTATATGGGACAATCATTAATGATGTGTTCACATACATGACTTTTTCCTCACTTAAATCACGAATTGGCCAAATATTGTTGGTGCCCTAGTTTTCTCTAAAAAGAAGATGTCTTTGGCTGCAGTTTCATCTATCTCCATGACAGACAATGAAATTCTTTGTGATTGCTTTCTACCAACTTGAATTTGCAATTTCAAGACAATATAACACCCTAGAACAAAGTTTAGAGTCATCCCTAATTCCTTGGTATGTCGATTTTGACCATTTTCAGCAAATGAGTTTTTTGTTCTTTTCAAATTGACCTTTCTTACCTTCTTAATTTTGTTTTTTATTACTGCAGAAACTAGGTAAAAAGTGAAATTTTTGGCAATAGGTTGATGAAGAACATGTCAAATTGACCTCCAATTAGGCAACTGTTGCGAGTACTAAGGAGATGTGTCGCGAACTTATATTAATTTAGTAATCACTAATAAATTAACAAACAAAATCCCCAATAAACTATCATGTCAATAATTTCTTAAGTTTGTCATTGCCTGTGTGATTATGCTATTAGTAGTAATATTATCAACTATTGTGAATATGGATGCTATTTCCAACAATTGAAATTATTATAGATAATGTATATTCTTCACCTGATGTAATGTAGTTGGTATTGATATTGAATGAAGTTTATATTGATATTAAATATAGTTGGTACTGTACTATAATATTTACTAATATCAAAAGTACAATGTTGTTACCAAAACCAAAACAGGTAACACATGATTCCACTTCTTAGACGGGTCATGTATGAGAACACTTCATTAATGAATGTCCCACGTAGGATGCCACGTGAGCAAAACCTGAAAAAAACCCCAACATTAAGGACCAAATGTGTACAAATTGAGAACTTAACCTGGAGTAGTTGGACATAAAGACTAAATGCGTACGAAAACAAAAAGTTCAAGGGCTTATTTAAAAAAAAAAAAAAAAAAAAAAAAAAAAAAAAAAAAAAAACACATTGATGACTAAACATGTACAAAATGAGAACTCTATTACCCTCTTAGATCATTTTCCCTTTAATAATATGGTCGTTCCCAAAATAAAGAAAAAATAATTTGGTGACGCTGCACTAGGGATGAGAATGGGATGAAATAGATATCTGAGATTCCCGAATACCGTATTGGGTGGGAAGTTGATACTGAGTATCAAACTGAACTAATATTACCGGTATCAGTACCGGTGTTCGGTACTAGCACCGGCGAACACCGGTACTGACGATACCGAATCTCGAATTTTATGATTTTAGAGTATCCAATACCGTCGTCCTATATTAACGTAAATGATGCTAGTTCAGTTTGATGCTGGTTTAGATCGGGAGTTTCGATACTATTGTTCACCCATACATTACACCTCCTTTTTATCCTATGACCATACGAGATCAAACTAAGTATAGTTGTTGTTGCTGAGGCGATGACCTTAATGTAAACTTCTAAAAATGTGATATTTATACTTTTAACTCTTTTTCTTGAGCTTTTTATTGTTTTAGTCCCTATTGTAGTTTTTTAAGTGTCGCACAGATAGGCATTGAGTGCATGCAACTATTTAGAACATACATGAAAAGAAGACATTTGTTAATGGATTTCGCACATTACAAGTTGCCGAAGCTATAAAACAATAAAAAACCTTATTAATTCATACACTTAAGGCCCCGTTTGATACACATCTTTCCAGGTCGAAACAGATCTTTCTGGCTGAATGAACCGGAAAGACTGTTTGATTTGCACAAAAGAAGGGGTCTTTCCCGGTAAGATATGTCTTTCACAGAAAGCCCCAAAATCATATATTTATGGCTGAATGGGCTAGAAAGACAATTATACACCAAACCCCGCCTCTTTCTTTCTTTATTGGATTATTAATTTTTTTAAATAACTTTTTTTTAATTTATTTTTTATTGAATTATTACTTTTTTTCATCATTCAGCACAGTCAATCAGATGTACAATCAAACAACATGGTTTCTTTTCCAGTCAGAAAACTTTCCCAGACAGCACTTTACCAGACAACATTTTCCCAGACAGAAACTATCAAACGGGACTCTAGATATGCATCTTAAGTTATGATATTTACACAGAAGAGATAAGCTAATTTGTTTAGTGTAACACCCATAGTTTACGTTTACAATATCAAGCTAGTGTGTCGTCACATATAAGCTTAACACAAAGTTACAAACACAAATATGTATACATACAACTTAATAGGCACCAAGAATCAAAGGCAAATCAACCTCATCACACCACTCCACACACCGTGTTTCGAAATATGAGCTCTTTATCTCATTCGGGAAATAAGTTACCCAAATTTGACCACCAATCCTCCACTTCAACACACTCCCTTCCATTTCCTTGTGTAATCTCCATTTCACCCCTTCTAACCCTTCACCAAATACCCAATTTCCTGATTTAGTAAACGACCTATGTGCACCTGTGTATCGTTTCTGAAAGCTTTGACCAACTTGATCACCATCACCATCGCCAGCATTTGGCTGCCACATGGACATCTCTACACCTGTTATGTTGTCACATAATGTTGCGTCCAAGATAGCCACATGTCCATCTGAATCTTGGTCCCATCTCCATGTCCTCGCCTTTGTCCTTGTTGTGGTCCTCGTCATCGTCTTCATCTTAGGAACTTTGGTTTTCCCAAAACTACCCTTCAATATCTTTTGTGTTTCAGTCTCTTTCTCAATATTATCCGTGGATTTCCCCAAGGTCAAATTGGTTACATAATTTGCCCCAGCTTCTGGCCCTATCCAAACCCGGATTCTACTTGGAAAATGTCTCTCATGCATGTAAGGGTTTTCATCATTCTTGTTGAACCCTAGTTTTGCCATGTGGATTCGTATGTTGTCGACACGTGCGTTAACCAGAATGAAATTTTCTTTTACTTCAACTGAATATTCTAATTGGATGACTGCCTCAATCTGCTGGTGGGCCAGTGCGTATTTTAGTACAGACTCCTTTGCTTCAAATACAGGATACCCATTGTTTGCCCGGTTGGAGCGGCTGCGCGTCATTGCCATCAGCGGCGCGTAGCCTTTTAAGATCCACAAGCCATGAGTCTCCGCCGCGTAGGAGAATCCAAGGTTATTATAAGACGGTGTTAGCAACTGTAAACCTATGCCCGACTCTCTTAACATTAACCATTTTGTCAACATGTACCCGAACGTTCGCATGATAGAGAGCTCCACGTCGATGCCGGCAGAAACAAAGAAAGCCCGCAGTACCGGCGTCGGGTTAGAGGAAAAGGCTTCGAGATTGGGAGCTAGCATGGAGTTGAAATAAAGAGATCCCACCTCCGACGGCGCGTCACAGGCACACAACCAGAACAGCCTCGCAAGGAACATGAGATTGAAAAAGGGTGAAAAGGATTCAGGGGAGTGAGAGTCGAGGATCCAAGAAACCGATTCGGGTTTGAGCTTCTGAAGCTGAGAACGCGGGCATGCGGTGGTGATGCTATCATGAGCAGTAGGTGAACGGGAGATAATTTCTTGGATGAGTTGGAGTACAAGAGGCAAGAACGGGTTGTCTGAGTTCACCTGACACGTGTCAGAAACCCAGAGAGCCTTTTCTTCATAAGAAATGTAAAAGGTGAATGCCAATAGATCGGAGTTGGAGGAGAATTTTCTTCTTGCTTTGAGTTGAAGAGTTTTGTTGAGTTCAGTAGGTGTTGAACTCCCCAAGTGGAAGGTGAGTTCAGAAGTGGAATCGGGTGACCACTCGTCGGAGTTTGGCAACTCACAGATCCATGACCATAAGTCCATTTTCATCAAAAGTTAGAGATGCTTGAAGGGTTTTTGTTGAAGGTTGGGGTTGGAAGTGTACTATAGTATGTAGGGAGAAAGAAGTTTTATAGGGTAAATGAGTGACTGAAATTGGGATAACCTGGATGTGATTATGGCCGCAGAAGGAGGTGGTTTTGAGTGGCTTGTTTTTGTTTTGGTTTTGTCAGTCTATTCTGCATTAATGGCTGCTATGTGGTTTTTTCTTACTTCACCCTCAAGAAGTCCAGGTCAAGTATTTTGTTTCCTATCATTTTTTAATAAAACCGTCGCGCAGTGTAGTTGAGATACATTATTATCTTTACAAATCATATCCATAATATTTTTTTGACATTTAACAAATATATTAACCCTTTTATGTGATATTTCTTTATCATTTTATGTAATATATACGTAAAATGTTAGCAACCGATAAGTTTATTGCATAAATAAATGATTAACGAAAAACTAAAAAGTAAGCTACATTACTGTTACTAAATAATGAAATTATATTGCATTTTTTGGATCAACCTATCCTTAGAACAAACATGAAAACAGCCGAAATTAATTATAAACGTATGAATAATAACACATTTATAATTGAAATAGACATGACGTGTATTTAAATAACGAGATAAACATAACGAAATATAAATAAGGAAATAAACCTAACGAAATGTAAATAAACTTGACATAATTGTAAATAAACGCAATAAATGTAAAGAAACACTTTATGAACACATATTTGAGCGTAAATTATCGTAAAATGAGATGTGTATGTATCTTCCCCTGAAAGCATTAAAATAATAAAATGGGTCGTAAAAACTCACCCTAGTTGCATGAATAAGTGATAGATTTGTAGATCGGGGATCGAGTTGTGATTTCTCGACTTTGATCATGAAGTTTTTTGAACCAAACGAAAACCCAGACTTACAAGGCTTCTAGTGAGGAACTCAAAAATCAACCCTTTGAACTCGAAAATCATCGGTGCTGCTTTGCAACTAGAAAATGAGAGGGGGCTATTGTGTTTGAGTAGCTAGACACGAGGGGTGGTGGGTGGTGGTTGGACAGTAGCGAAGAGGGTGGGGGCAACCACTAGTTTTGGCGAGCCCTTCGTGGGTCTTTTACTCGATGCCGACAACAAGGAAGTCGAGGGGAAAGCATCACCAACGGTCAAGGGAGGGAGGGGGTGTTTGTGGGTTGTGTTCGATGAAGTAGGGGCGGGGGAAAGAGGGGCAACAACCTCTACAGTGGTCAAACATACCACCTCTGGTGGTGGTCGGGGCGGGGGTGTCTAGCCGAGAGAAAGAAAAAGAGTAATGGAGAAGAGGGTTTTAGAGAGAGAGAGAGAGAGAGAGAGAGTTTGATTGGAGAGAGGATGGTGAAGGAAGAGTGTGAGCAAAGGTGAAGAATATGGCTGGACTTATAAGTCAAAATGCATGTACTCTCCATGTCCTAATGGTGATGTCATACTTGTGGCATCACCATGCTGTCACTCTCTAGTCGTCTCAATTTGTGTGCCAAGGAATCCTGATCTAAAAAAAACTTTTAAAAGTGCATGTTGATTTTCTCGGTCATTGTAACATTTGTTTTTTCGAGATGCCATTTGTTAATATAAAATGATGAATTTCAGAATTCTGTTCCTACGTTGAGCATAGCTGAGCTACGCCGAGCGTAGGTATGTCTATGCTAAGCGTAGCGCCACTGTTTGTACAAAACCCTAGATTCCGGGTTTGGGCTTTATTTAAGCATCTCTAACTTTCAAGGCTTCTATGAATCAACCTCTATCCTCTAAACAATGAAACCCTAGCCTCAAATTTCCCTCTCCTCACTCCTTTTGCTTGTTGTGGGTGCCATTTTGAGAGTGTTCGGGGAAGTTCACTATTCTCTAGAGCTTGAGTGAGTGTCTCTAGAAGAGATCCAACTTCTTGTGTAACTTGTTGATTTTTGTAAGTCATCAAGCTCCCAACTTTATGATTCAATCTTTCTAGATCTTTCATATTATGGTCTTTGAGTCCCTTGTATGGTTTTAATGGAAGAAATATAGATAAATCTTGCCACTTTATCATTATTGAATGTCCTTTGAGTGTTCTATCCTTTAGATCTGGAGTTTAGACTTGTTTTGGTGTCATGTATGGGTTCAAGGTCACACTTTCACCATTTTTGACCTAGAAGGATGTAGGACATGCATATCCATAAAGTTTCAGTTTTTATGAGTCCTTTTGGAGTATATTGGACTTCTGGAAAGTCAGGAATTTTGGCTCAACAGATTAAGAGCTTAACCAAAAGTTACTTCTGTGAACAATGTACACTAAGCGTGGCATTGTGCTACACTGAGCGTAGGGATGAAGAAATTCATCTATTTTGTCTTTTAGTGTAACGCTGAGGGTAAGTATGTGATACGCTAAGCGTAGAGCTAGTTAGTTAGCTTTTGACTCTTTTAACTTTTTGGTCAAACTTGATAGGATATGAGTTTTGGACTGAGGATGTTAATAGGTGGTACATGCGTGCGGTTTCTCCAGTGTTGACTTGTGTTTGAGGCATGTGGACTTTCAGTTGTATTCATGTGAGTTTCTCACTATGCCAGGTATCCCATTGTATATCCTTTGCATGTTAGGATAGAGGTGTAACAATTACGCCTTTTGGCATCGATCGTTATTAACGAAAAGTGGCAAACGTCGAGTTTAATAGGCTTAATACGTTATATATATATATATATATATATATATATATATATATATATATATATATATATATAAAGTTTCGGATTAAGATAAATAGTAAAAATCAACAAAATCGTCTGTACGTCGTGTAACCCTACATATGTAGTGCGCCAAACTATATATTTGGAAAGTACGTGTAACCCCGATCCCAAAAATATAAATTTTATAAAAATCCGAATTCATATGTAGGAAATATGAATTTCATAAAATATAAAAATCAGCCGCGTAGTTAACAACTATTAACGTCAAACGGTACGAAGAGAATGATTGACTTTTGGATAAAGTCACCAAAAGGAAAATCATAGTACTCTTTAAGTTAGGAAATTTGGTAAAAGGAACACCAAAATCGGAGTCCGTACGAGAGAGTTATGATTTTTATAAAATCATTAAATCATTTAAAAATAAGGGCTAAAAATAAAAGTCAGAATTATCCATTACAACCTAAAGGAAAATTACAGTACCTGTTGAGAGCTACGCGTGAATATAAAGAACATTGAAAACAGAGTTCGTATGAAGGAGATACAAAACTTTGAAGTTTTGCGAGAAGCGTCTGACGCAAGAGGTACGCGCGGCGCGCATGTGCTTCTAGAAGGAGTTACGATGCACCAGCAGGAAACGAACATGTGCCAGGCAAGCAATGGAGCTATGTCGCAAGGGCGCGACGTACACCTCCCTTGCGCGATGCACACTTGGTATAAATAGAGCCTCTTGCTGCTCAATTGTTCCTCACTCCAATTTGTTTCCTTTCTCTCGTTCTCTACTTCAAAATTCCTTTCTAAAATCTTAGAGAAGTTGTTATTTACGCATTTTAGCTACTAGTATGTATATTCTCGAGTCCGATCAATCCTATGGCGATCTTCGAGTCCCAAGTCCTTATTCTACCCTACTTCAGTGGTTTCACACTTTACAAGTGAGTTTACGACCCCTTTTTCTATCGTTTTATAAAATATAGGGGGGGGGGGGGGGGAAGGGGGGGGGGGGGAAATACAGGCTTATCAAATGGTTTTAAAAAAAATGTTCATGTTATAAATATCAAATCATTTATTAAAGATATATGTCTTAGGATAACGTAGCTATAGATACTATGCCTGGTTGTAAAATATGATATTGTGCCAAAGAGTTATGATAGTCTAGGAATAGATAATACTTAGATGTTATAAGTAAAATGCCTTAGGATAGTATAAATGTAGATATTATGCCTAGATTTAAGCTATGATCTATGTCTAAAAGATATGATGCCCGATAATCTAGGAGTAGGTAATACCTAGATGTTATAATGACCAAATCCCTATGAAACTTTAAGTACGTAGGAGTTATGCTAGACAAGATTTAAGATATGCATTGTACTTAATTGTTACGCTATCCTGTTAAACTAACAATAATTAGGATATATATATATATATATATATATATATATATATATATATATATATATATATATATATATATATACACACATATATACACACACACGCGGCATTATATATATATATATATATATATATATATATATATATATATGTATGTATGTATGTATGTATCAGATAATCATGAGACCATAAATATAATTATCAAATACACACATATATATATATATATATATATATATATATATATATATATATATTTATTTATTTATTTATTTATTTATTTTTTCAACCTTAAGGCCAAAAATTGTTTTCGCGGTTCCTACCATTTTTTGAGTTCCTACCTGATCCTATATATATATATATATATATATATATATATATATATATATATATATATATATATATATATATATATATATATATATATATATATATATATATAGGAACTCAAAAAATGGTAGGAACCGCGAGAAAATTTTTTGGCCTTAAGGTTGAAAAAATAAATGGCGGGTTTTGATTTTATTTATCGTCAAAATCTTGCGAGATGATATGAAATTTTCGTAATTAATTGCGAAATTTTGATAATTTTCAGTGAAAATTAATTATTTTGAGAGTACATGTGACAAAAACAAAAAGATTAAAAGAAAAAAGAAAAATAAAAAGGAAAATTCGGCCATGTGACCTCTCTAGGAGCTGACACGTGCCCCCACCCCAGCATGACAATTGTCCAGACTTTATTGGCTTGAGTTTTTTTTCCACCCGCTTAGTTTTTCGGCCATAATTTTTTTTTCTTTGAAAAAAATATTAAAAAAATCAAATTTCTTAAAATTTAATTCAAAAAGGGTTATATGACCCGGTTAAAATAGTTAAATAACCCGGTTTTCAACCGGGTCTTATGGCCGGCGAGTCTTATGAGGGAAAAGAAATAAAACCCGGTTATAAAACCGGTTCCTATTAGTTTGTAAAAGATGCGGTTCTTATAAAACAACCGGGACATATAAAGAGAGTAGACCAGACAAAACGGACCACATAAGAAGATTAGGCCACGGTTTTACCGCTAAGAACCGGGTCATATAAGCATATAAAAGCCCGATTCTAATCCCAAAAACCGGGTCATATAAAGAACACTGGTTTTTTATAATAAACTTTTTTTTTGTGAAAAAAACTATATTAATTCAAAAGTTACACTGTCTTACGGTTAACCACCTACACAAGCATCTAGAAAGTGAGACTTACATCCAAACAAATATTTAATACGATAAATATGTTCTAATGAATACGTTCTATTAATGTGGATATGCTAAATAACCAACCATTTAGTCATTGATATAAACATGTTTGTGTGTCACAAAAAACTCATTGATTTGGTCATTTCTTACTACATAAAACTTACATAAAAAATTTAAAAAAAGAAATAGTTATTGCATCGCATAGGGATTGTCCCATAATCAAGTTTAGCAGCTATCTGTCATCCTCACAGAAAAATAAACACAACAAAGAATAAGTTTTTTGTCTAACATTTTCAAAATGGTTGAATTTAACAATCATTAAACTAAAAGTAGGATGTTATAACTTATAAAGATTAACAACTAACCTTATATGCACTTTTAGACAACATCATTCATATAATTATTCAGATATTCTATATCCCACGTAGCAAGAGTCGTAATCAATACCTTTTCCTATAAGAGAGTTTTGTCATTCCAAAGGGTACCAAACAATATGGAATATAAAATTAAAACTAATGGATAACAAAACAGATAGTTTCTTGTTACAGACATAATGAAAAAAGATATTTAATAAGTACTTACTCTGTTCGGGAATCCATATTGTCTGGTCATCATAAAATCAAACACCTATTTGATTACATAGTGCCCACACAGCTCACTCTCGAATACGCCAACGTGGTTGCACTAAACTTGTGATAGAAAGTAAACATAAATAAGATGAATAAAACTCAAATATCTAATTTTTGGATAAGTAATAAGATAAATAACCTAGGCGAGAATCCATACAATTGGAGTTGATGTGTTCTTTTCTTACCTAGCAAAAGCCCTAAAATTAAACAAGTAACCGAGTTGTGTTCAATTCATAGACATAATGTTATTTTCATGCAAATTTAAGAAATTTCTTATATGTTTAAGCAGGTAGTTGGTGTCAACAAGCAACATTCAATAGGATTTTGCACATGCTTCATTAGAGAATCCAAAATGTATACGACACGGTTTGAATGGAAAATCACCAAGAAACCCAATACATACTAGTAATGCTTAGAAATTTTAGTATAAATGAACAAAAACTAATAACTATTAAGATAGAGAGAAACTTATGTTACTTTTGCAGGTATTGTGCTGCATGAAACGATGCTCCATGATGAAGACACATCGCATCAACGGGATAACTAACGACATCCAACTGAGTTTCTTGGCAGGCTTTCCCAAGAATCTTAAATGGGGTTAGGAAAGAACATTTGATCATGTGCGTGCGAACCATTGAGTGTCGAATGCTACAAACAAATCAAGTAATATCTTATCAGAAACATAAAACAAAACAATATTGAAACAAATAATAACAATTTTGAATGAACTTACATCTACCAAGTTGTTATGATGAACAAATCTGGTAGTTGGAAGCATGCTCCATAGCTGATGGAATTTGGACGAAAATAACTCAGTTGTTGGATGATGTGGTATCACTAGAGTTGTTTACTATTTTGCTGTATAGAGGGATAATTGTAGCATTAATATGGGGTTCGGAATCACGGTCAGGTAGTGGATGGAAATTTGGACCAAAATACCCTTGTAGGGGTTATGTGGTATTATTGTGTTATTTACCGATTTGTTGCATATAGGGCATTTTTACGGCTGCACATTGCATCCCCTGTCTATGTCAATTCAACATGGTTGTTCATGGTTGGCTGCTTTTTAGAATCAAGTAAACAAGTTGGCAGTTAGATATGAATACTCCAAGTGCAAAAAGAAAGATCAATCTACTTTAGCACTTGTAAGATGCCAAAGATCAAGTATAATTTAGCCCTCGAAGTTATTAGAGTCCATGTTGTTGTTGAGTTTTGGATAAGTACAGTTCTACTTCTGTTGTTCTTAAGCCCTTTCATCAAATGACATAGAAACTCCAACTTAGTATGAAGGTTGTTGTCAAAAGAAACTCCCTCACAGTTTACAACTTTAATCCCATTAAATATTGCTCACCTCACGACATGATGTTTCTTTGTTTTAACATGTATTTTATCTTAATTGTAGTGTTTATGCACTTTAATTGTTAAATCTCCCACCTGGTATTTTCTAATATTTATATATTCAGATGTTAAAGAAAACAACTATAGGTTCAATCTTGTGCACCATGTATTCTGTAAATACAAATCCTTAAGTACAATTGCAAAAAAAACAACAACTAAAACAGGGTCGCTGCATAATGACTTAATTATGCCAATAACCATTTTCATCAAATCTATAATCATCAATAGAAAATAAATCAAATACCAAATAAAGAAACTTATAAGCTACAACACTAGAACGACATTTAGCGGTGGCGAATAGAGAACCAGCAGCAGAGATGTGGAGTCGTCCGTCTAAAGGATAGGGAAAATCGAGGATAGGAGAAGGGTTTGAGGCTACGGTGCAGTGGTAAATGTCTTTGGTTGCTGCGGAGGAAAAAGAAGAGGAGGGATACGGACGTGGTCTGGCGTTTGATTGTACCTCAAATTTGTGGCGGGATATCCAAAAATTTTACCTCAAAATATGTCCGCCAGATTTACTTTATTTTCATATATTTTTAGCATAAGATTTTGATGTATCCCCATGTTTTTGGTTTGTAATTATTAGTATAATATCAATTTACAAGGAATCTATAGCCTATTTTTTATAACATAGTAAAATATTTATTTATAAAGATACTTGAAGTGTAGCCAATTTCTTTTATATATATATATATATATATATATATATATATATATATATATATACTACAAAAAAAAATGTAAAAATTTCATATGCATTCATTATATAAAATATTCATTTCTTTTACAAGAAAAAAACAATATGAACAACATATTTAATTTCAATCTTATAAATATATTTTCATCAAAGATTAATTAATAATAAGAATCATTAACTATTCTATAATTTATGATTACCGAGATTAACATGTTGAGGCTAATTGACCAATCATGCAAGACTTATGGAGACACAAAAGGTTGACGGAATATATGTAGATTATACTAGATTATTGAAAATTTATAATCACTTTGGCATTTCATATTGAATATTGTTTTGGATTCCAAAGTATGTGGGTTGTAATATTTATAATCCTTCATCGTGATCTGATCGTAAGTAAGTAGTGTCATGAACATCATCATTTGAAGATGGAATGTCGATAGAAAATGGGGGTACCCGACATATAGATCGTACACTTCCTCGTCTACAACATTATCAATACCCTTAACTACCACGTCGTGGTAAGACCATGAAAGCGTCGCGGTTCATCTAGAAAAACAACACACTCGTTAAAAAATTATCTTAACAGATCAAGACATACTGAATCCAATGATTTAATTCCAATTAATTACATTTTTTGCATCATAAAGGTCAGTGACTTGCTTAACAACTCACTAATGTTCTAGAGTTGCTCAAACTCCAAGAACACGAGGTTCTTTTTATTATGGAATGTAAATCAAATTATTCTCCTTGCTACAACGTACAATACAAATATATAATATATACATCAAACATATGGGTTTTATATGAGTCGGGCTATGATGTAGGCTAATCTATAATACAATACATACAATGCAATATGTATGATAACATCCCCCCCGCAGTTTGATCGGGAAATGAGTTACAGACATTTAAACTGGTGCGAAAATCCGATAATAGGCTGGTGGGTAGACCTTTGGTGAAAATGTTGGCATACTGAGCCGACGATGGAGCATGTACAACACGTATGTGACCGAGAGCTACTTTTGTAACGGACAAAGTGAATCTCGATTTATATGATTTTGAACTGGGTTAGTTGACATGTAGATGCAATGATGTTGTCATAGTAGACTATAGTTGCTTTTGGTGTGGGACAACGGAGCTTAAGTAAGAGATTGCGGATCCATAAAGTCTCTGCAACGACGTTTGCAACACCACAGTATTCTACTTCTACGCTAGATTGAGAAACCGTGCCATGTCGTTTTGAGGACCAGGATATAAGATTGTCCCCAAGAAAGACGCAGTAGCCTGATATGGACCGTCAAGTGGTTGGGCAATCCCTCTAATCTGCATCAGAATAAGCAACAATGGATTAAGTGTTGGATTAGATGTCTAAGCCCATAACTATTATTGGTATGTACTCGACCCGATAGTAGCATGGTCCATTTGGGTTGCATAACACCGGGACAATTTGTTCGGATGGACTCTTGAGAGAAAGGTTATATATGATTTATTAATATACTATAAGTTCTAATATATTAATATAAGCTCATATATTTTGATTAGTATTGATCAAGAATTAATTTGGAATTAATTTAGTGATCAAAAGAGACTAATTAAATCTATGGGGACTAATTATGGTAATTAGTTATATTTATATGTGTTGGGCTTATGATCCATGTTGGACCAAGTTTATGTATGGATACATAAAGAGTTGGGCCATATGAACCATGGATCATAAAACCCATGAGTATGGGTTTGGGTTATACCCATGACCCTTGAAATACCACACATATAAATACATATATGATGACCTAAAGCCGCCACCTTGTGTGTGTGTGCATGTTCTTGGAGTTCATGAAGGTTTTTGGTGCATGGAGTTCCTCTCTCAAGAGTCACCTTTGTTCTAGGTGAGTTGTGATTCCATTTGAGGTGCAACACTTGGGGCACTAAGTTCTTAAAGGCCAAAGTGTTTCAAGCGACACCAAATACATCAAGACTTCTTGCCACATAAAAGGTATGTTACACTAACTAGCATCTTGTGTAGTTTACATCTTTGCATGCTAGTTATACGCTTAATACCTTGGAAACTCCTTTGCATGTATAATTAGTGAAAACATAGATCCAAGGTATTTAGGGTTGTATGTGCACCATAGGATGTTGTAGTATACTAAAATCCATCATTAAGTGAGGGAGATATGAAGTTGGTGTAACATTCATAAAATTCTTGAAAATTTTAAACTTTTTAATCAACCCAAAACCATCATTGTTTACAAATTGTTTTCAAAATAAGTTTCACATAAGAGAAATCCCAAAAATCGTAAAACAAAAACACGAGGAGGTGCACGATCACGCCTTCGCCTTCCCGCGATCCTCATAGGTACCTGAAACATAATCCAAAACTATAAGCCCAAAGCTTAGTGAGTTTCCCCCAAAATAACACCATAACGCATAATCATAGATATCACAACAACATCATGCATATAGAACCTTCAGCATGTCTGGATCGCCACATCGGACCTTCAGCCTGCCTGGATCGTTCTTCAGGCCTTCGGCCTGACTGGTCCGCGTCACAGGCCTTTGGTCTGTCCGGGACGCCCTGGGTCTATTGGCCTTCAGCACAAATCAGGACCGCCTCAACCCAACCACACACACACACATCGACATATATTATCACTCGTAAACATATAATCAATCAAGAGATAAACATACATATCTTACAAATCAATAAGCATATCGTTATCCTATCTACCAAGATACATATCTAACAGGTTCCTATAATACCCAATCAGGCAATAATCAGGATCATCAATCCAAAAGGGCCGGCCTTGGTGCCTTCGACCCAACAAGTATAGTGAGGAACACTCACCTCACAAGCTGTACAGATCTGACAAGGCTCAACTCCGAATCTCAACTCTCTACTCAATGCCTACAACCACCAAGTGACCAATTTCCATCAAAATCCCAAAATACCCAAAGTACCTTTAAGGTCAAACTTAGCCAAAAGGTCAATAGGCCAATAAAAGTCAGCTCAGAGTGACTGCCACATCGTGGTGTTGGATACGACAAAAAAGTCGCGAACCACCCCACCAACACGTCGCGGTGGCCTTGCCACATCATGGTTACAGAGTTTTCAGTAGCTTATTGCATTCAGCCACCTCGTTTTATTCCAAAAGGCCTCCAACTCAGATCTGAACTTTATCTAATTGAACCCTCCAAATGCATAGATCTCGACTTTTAAAGTCTAAAACACTTCATGGATTCACCAATAATCTCCCAATCCATGGGGTTACTTGACCAAAAGCTACAAGAGAGTCTGTAAAACCATAAAAGTCGGTGCTTTTCAGACATGCATGTCTTGAACTCTTATTAGGTCAAAATAGGGCAAAAAGGCCAAGATTTCATGCATGACCCTCAAACTCAATTCTAGACTAGATCCAAAGAGCCAAATGCTCCAAATGGCCTAGAGCCTCATAAAGTTGCAAGCTTTACGAAGTTCAACAACCCATGGAAACAAGACCTAGAGAAAGAAAGGGAAAAATCCATAGATCTACTCATCAAGATGAAGATTTTATACCTCGATCCTTGAGATGCTAGAGGAAGGTGAACTCCTGGATCTTCTTTGACTTGGACTCCCAATGAGGTCTTCCACCACCTTTTCCTTTACAAGCACCAAAAAATCACACTTTTAAGGCTAAAAATCACAAAATGGCTCTAGGGTTTGCAAGGGACTATGAGCGATGGAGGATGACGGGAGGAGGCTATATGTAAC
Source organism: Lactuca virosa (assembly GCF_052849685.1). Classification (NCBI taxonomy): domain Eukaryota; kingdom Viridiplantae; phylum Streptophyta; class Magnoliopsida; order Asterales; family Asteraceae; genus Lactuca; species Lactuca virosa. Next base: position 160,868,456 of record NC_136434.1, read on the forward strand.
GACCCAAAAATCAAGGGTAAAAATTGATGGGTTTACGCCAAAAGAACATCTTATGTGCTCATGCAAACCCTAATGCTTGGATCTAGGTTTCTCTATTGTACATGCATTCATCCAAGTCTTGCAAACCCTAGATCTAGTAGGTATAATTCGAAATTAACATTACAAAAGCAGATCTAGATGATTACCTCTTCTTGAAAGCTTGAATCTTTTACCCTTAGAGCTTAGAGTCACAAATGTCACTCCTCTATTGGCTTACAAACACCAATAGCAAAAGGATGATCTTGGAGAGAGGTTGGAGACTCTAGAATTTGGCTCTTGCACTCTTAGGAATAGGGTTAGCCGATTTCTGAAGCCTAAGGGGTCTATTTATACTTGTGCTGCTAGGGTTTCAGTCAAAACCCTAATTGGATAGCTTAGGCCTTAAGCAGTCCAAAGAATCTTCCAGAATAAGGCCATGGACAAAAATTAGATGGGCTCCAACTCTATTTTCGTCCACCCCTTAATCCCAAAGGATTCTCAGCCCAAATCAACTATCACACAATTGACAGTTCCAGTCCCCTCAAATGGTCTTGACTAAGGATGCCATGGAAACCCTCCAAGGTCTTACACCCTAGTGCCTCGGGAACCCCCCAAGGTCTTCCATGCAAGCATCACAGAGACAAATAGCATATCACATACCACATAGTCAACTAGCATACCACATAACACGGAATTAACTAGCATATCACATAATGCATAATGGGCCGACCTGAAACTCCAACTCGGATCGGCGCCGGTCGGTATAACTCTTCCGCCGACTCTGAGCAGTCTACAATCTTTGCCTGATCTGCTGAATCATTTCTGTAGTCTGAAGGACCACCTCGGTCCACCCCATAACCCTGTGACCAACTTCGCCCCAGCAAATCAGGGTACGACATCTCCGCCCATACAAGAGCTCAAAAGGCGGAGCACCAATGCTGGAGTGAAAACTGTTGTTGCAGGAGAACTCCGCAAGAGGTAGGTAGGAGTCCCAGCTCCCACCAAAATCAATGACATAGGCCCGCAACATATCCTCGAGGGTTTGTATCATCCGCTTACTCTGGCCATCGGTTTGCGGATGATAAGTTGTGCAAAAGTGAAAGAAGCCTGGCATATAACTTTTCCCATTTTACCCTTTGGTCCTGACACACAAATCAAGGATTTAGGTCTCATAACCAATATTTTCAACATTCAATAAGGTCTAACTTTAATTCGTCACTGTCCAAAGCCTTTACTTGATCGAATTACGGCCCACAAATCATGAATTAAGAAATGTTTGAAACATGGTGCTACACGACATGATCACCACCAAAAGTGGGAATATGAAAACTCATCAATCGCTTAAATAGTAATACCACATCAATCTCTCCCACACCTAAATCTAATGTTCAAGCCCTTTCCGATCCCAATTGGCAAAAAGTTATGGCCGATGAATATAATTCTCTTATTCAAAATGGAACGTGGTCAATCGTACCGCGACCACATGGTGTGAATATAATGCTCTTATTGGAACAGTATTCATGAATTAGCCACCTAGTCTTCGAGATGCACCACTTCCTGTTTATGCATGTCGACTTCAGAAGTCTCTTTATGGTAAAAAACAGACCCTTCAGTCGCGGTTTCAATGTTTTGCAGGTTATGATTTTCATCATATATAATTGCATTTATTTATAAACAAGTGTTGGATATACCCACCCTTGATATCACTTCATCAACCGTCATCATAAGTGTCCTCTTTATCCGTATACATTAAATTCTTATGAACCTTATAACTAGGAACATTTTGCTTGCTTATATACAAATGTTATCCTCGATTGGTGGTTTTAAAATTATTTTTAGGTGTAGTATAAACTTTTTATCTAGAAGTAAGTAGTCACGATGGATTCTGACTCTCCTTTAGGAGACATGTCTTTTGTGACCCTTGATGAGCAGACCTACAAAAAATACATTTCCATGCATATGTATAATAATATTTGTTATTTATCTATGTGGCTCCTAATATTCCTTGGGAAATATAATTGTTAAACATTTAAGGGATGATGTGATCGACGACTTATACTGAATACATACATTGCATATCAAGGGGGTGAATGATCTTAATATGAGTTTCTTATTTGAAATGGTTCATTAATAGAAAACCTTGATTATCGAAGTTTCCATTTAAATTAGCTAGCACCAATGTATATTTGACATCCCCTAATTTCTCGGCCAGAAAAGACCGATTTAATTTATGCTTTTTAAAATAAAATCAGAGAAATCTTTTCAAAAGATGTTGCAGAATTGGTCCCCAAACAACATATGATAAAAGTTTATCAAAACCTTTCTTTAAGAAATATATAATTTCATTTCATATCAAAACTTCGGGATATCATGTACCAATACAGGCCAAAAGCATAAACAAGACATTATAAGCCTTTTAACAGTTATATACAACTACTGGCCTATAATCCAAAAATCTCTCATCGTCCACCGACTATGCTCGGGGTCCACTACCTGTAACATAAAAAGCTGAGTGGGTCAGGCTTGGGAGCCTGATGAGCATATAGGGTTTTCAACCCACAGTAATAATAAACTTATTAAGTTCACCAATCAACAATAACCCTGATTACCCGTTCCCGTTATCCTCACTTTACGTCCCTAAACACTTTTCACAAGGGACCTAGCCTAAAGAATATCATCGGGATGGACACTACTGCTAAGGGGTTTCCTCAGCCATACATGTCCTAAAGGCAACCATGAGGGGGATGGAGTACAACGAATAAACACCCAAGTTCATTAACACCTACAGGTTGCAGGCCTGCTAATGTTTCCCACTGGATTGTCTAGAAAGTCCATGGTCGTCATCCAAACTCCGCTAGATGACTGAATCTCAAATCACATCGAGGCCTCTCATCACTTTTATTTTATCACACATCACTATCTACCCATGTTCTACCCAACATATTGGTAGATAAAAATACTTATACAATTTAAAACTTGTATAAAACATCAACTCAACAGTCACCTCAAATAAACAATTAATATATTTGCACATAGCACGTATTATAAGGTAAATACTTCATATCTATGTGTAAAATGAAAGTAACTATACACTCACTTGTTTTGATGAAAATCGGGCAGCAATTCGTTTCCTAAAATGTTCGTTTCCAATAAAACCAGGAGTTTTATTTAGAAACTGGGCTCTGCGAGGGTCGGGCTTTGAAACCGAAAAGATAAATTTTCCGGGCTTCTCGGGCTCTTCGTGGCGTATTCTGGGGGTTATGATCGATACCGGGGCTTTGGGGGATGCTAAGATGAAGAAAATATGAAGAAAGGGGCTAAATATGGCAAAATTCCAAATCTAACCGGGAAGGCTCGCATAACCCTTCTATTTATAGGGGTCCAAAGTCGGTTCCGGTGGTGGGGTCCGCAGGCGAGGGTCCGCAGGTGGCTGCACTTGGGCTGCGCATGCGAGGCCTCGGTGTCGCCTCCTGATTGGACCGCGGCCTAGGGTCCGAAGCAGTGAAGAGAAGACACGTGTTACCATCTGCGAGGTTCGGAGGCTAAGGCGGTGCGAGGCTCGGACCAGCTGCGAGCTTCGAATTGGGCCTCCCTTCGGTCGAAACAGAATCCGACACACGGCTACTGTTCATGCGAGGGAAGGCGACACGTGGCTCGCATGACCGTAAGGTCCTGAAAAGGATCTTTACCAATGATCAAGCAACAAACAATCACAATAGACGTAGAAGAAGAAAAGAAATCAAGATTGCACACGTTTATATCATAAAAACGTCTGGTACAACTCGATGAAATAAACTGTAAACACTATGGCATCAACAACTAGACAAAGAACTACACCTCCACTACATATACTCGACTGGGCCGCAAACTGGGTTTACGGCCGTAAACGTGTTTACGGCCGTAAACTCACTTCCTGACCGTAAACACCTAAACAACCCACAAAATGCATTAAAGACTCATACTGAACTATTACAATTAAAGCCTAGACCAAACCATTAACTGGACCCTTCAATCTCCCCCTTGGTTTGGTGCTAGCTTGGACTCAGTTTTTGTCGATCACCAGCCCATCAGATTTTCCCATAGCTCTGTTCCACATCTCTTTCTCGATAATCTCAGCAACCATTGAAGTGTACTCCTTTGCAGCGGACTCAAAAAGGTCTTCAGCCACCTTGATCTGATGAATGGAGAGCTGATGTATATCCCACCTAGCAAATTAAAGCAAATCCCTCTTGTCATACAAGCAGATACAATCGTCTTTAAGCTTGATGACAGCAGAAGCTGTAGATTCATCAAACACCTAGTATTGCATGGATGCGAGAGATCCATCTGGATGATTTTGAAGAACGGGAATCTGCTTTACTTGAGCAGTAGCGGGCCACATCACTGACCGAAGTGGCTGACTTGTTTTGGGATCAATGGCGCTAGGGTAAATCTTGATAATAGACTCTGCAGTCTTCATAGAAGGGAAGCCCTTAGCCACTTGATCTTCCAAAAATGTCTTGAACTGAGTCGGCCTGGGATTGTTTGATGGATTTGAGAAAGGAGCATTAGACAGCTCCGTAAGATCAACCCTAGTAAAAGAGTGAAAATCATGAGCATCTTTGTACATTTCAGTATTGCCGCTCTTTCTTCTCACCATCCACATATTCATAGTGTCATGGAATCCCCACGAAATGATTCCTGAACTATCACCATAAACGTCTCTGAAACGATGTTCTCCCAGATCCGTAAAGGTGATCTTTGATTGATCCCAGGGAGCATTATGATCTGCGCTCCTTTTGAATAGAAATTGACCCTTTTCAGCTGACTTGGCCAATTTAGCACGTTTCAATGCCACTATACTCGGAGTCTGAGCCGGTTCCTTTTCAAAACGGTCAACAACGGTGGTTGTTCTTGTAGGTTGTGGAACTATGGGAGCATCTTGATCAGGAAGATAGATCTTTGGCTCATCAATAGATGACTTGAATTTGTCGCCAAAATCTTCTTCCAGCTTCTTCTTAAGATCGTAGTAGCTGGCGGTCAGTAAGCCAAAATGTGTCTAAGGATCAGTAATCTGCTTCGTCTTCAGAGCTTTATCTTCAATAAGTTCGGCAACTTGAATATTGAGCTTTGCATTTTCAGTCTGAAGGTCTGCAACCTTGATATCCAGCTCAATATTTTTTTGATCTAAATCAATATTTTTCTGATTCAGAGCATCAATCTCCTTCTGAAGTCCAAGTATTGAAGGATTCTATTCTCCTGAGCTGCCACCCCCAATAGAGATTCCTTTGCCACGTGAGGGAGGCGTTGTGAATTGTTCTTCGGCCAAATGCCTGGCTAGCCTCAAAGAAGCAGCATCATGCTCTGGCCTGGGAGGAGGGAAACCCGTGGGGAAGGAAGAGCCACCAGCTTCATAGAAGGTAATAGGACCTTCACTGAGAGGTTCAGATGAAACGATAACAGGAGTTGTTGTTGGTGGAGTTGTAAAGCTTTGAAGTACACCCAAATAAGGAATTCCCTGTCTAGGGTCAAGTCTTCGTCTTTTTGATGGAGGTTGAGAGGCTTGTGAAGTTGTGCGATCACTTTCCAATGGCTTAGATGTAGGTAGAACAATATCAAGGGGAGGAGTCCCTGACACTGTCACCATAGGAGTTGCTATTTACGCCGTTGGATTGGTAGGAGGAGGCGTGGCTTCGAGAATGTCATCATTTTCCCTTATCTCCGTTGCTGGATGAGCAACTTCATTGATATTGTCAAGCAGCGTGTTGAGGTTTACACCGGTCATGAAGTCTTCATTACTACCGAAGTTGAGAGGGATTTCATCGTTATCGAAACCGGTGAGATCAAGGTCTTCATACATCTCAGATTTTGTTCCACCCCTTGAAGACTCCTCATTATAATTACTTTGAATGTGAACAGATGTCAGCTCATGTTCTTCAGCTACTTGTGCATGAGTAGCAGGAGTTTCTTCTTCTTCAGCACGATCTGACACAGTAATGACATCATCTTCCGAAATGACTCTCTCGGAAGAAGTAGGCTTAGATGACATCTTGGCAGACGTTCCATGAGATTCGGAAGATTCATTTATCTCAGCAAATTTTCCGAACTTCACAAGAGGATGTAATCCTTGGAAGACGACTTTGCCCTTTCGATTCTGCTTAATGAGACCAATTGTGTGTGGGCCTAACGACTTTATATCCAGTGTGTCTCCCTCTTTGACCATCTCAGGAAATTGAGTGTCAATGAACATCTGAATAAACCTAGGGTACAGCAAGAAGGCATCTCTGGTCTCCCGGGTTATAACATTGATGTTTACTAAGAACTCATCCAATATGAACTTTGAGAAGTTGAATTTGATGCCAGCAGCCAGTGTAACAATTGCCCCTGTGTTCCTGAGCAAGATTTCATCAGCACCTGATCTTCTGCCCGAGATACAGCTCACGAACACATGCGCCAAGAATCTCCAGTAGGGTGGCAGAAGCTTTTTCACCGTGGGAGGGTAGATGCCTTCATACCCCATCTTCTTGAGAATCTTTTGTACATCATCAATCCCGATTTCAGTAGGAAAATCGGGTTGATCATTGATCATCAATGTTTCTCTGATGAACTGCTCAGTGATCGTAATCTTGCATCCTTTCACAATAGCTTCAATGGTAACTGCTCCTTTGTCTGATGTCATCTTAGCAGTCTGCCAGAACTCCCTCACATTTTTCTGATAGATGACTGGATTCACAGTGATGGCAAAGGCCAGGCAGCATTCTCTCAGTCTGTAAATCATCGATCTGAAATCTCCATGAGCAGCAGGAGGGTCATCCAGTACAATTGCCAGGTTATGCATGTCAGCAAACTTAAGACTTGCCATTGATCTGCACTAAACCAGGCCAAGTAAGAAAACAAAGTATTTAAACAATTAAAGCTTTAAGTTTTCTTAATTAATCAATTTCATTTTGGCCTTAAAAAGAAATATTTTGATCAAAAATTTGGAGTTTACGGTCAAACATGGTCAAAATTGAGTTTACGGTCCAAAGTGAGTTTACGGTCAACACTGGTCAAAATTGAGTTTACGGTCCAAATTGGGTTTACGGCCGTAAACCCATTGCATTGGTCTCCTGACCGTAAACTGAGTTTACGGTCGTAAACTCAAAGGGAGTTTACGGTCGTAAACTTCTAGATCGTAAGCTCAGACTGTTTACGGTCGTAAGCTCAACCGTAAACCCTCCCTAAACCGTAAACGCCGACGAACACAAAAACCTCGATTAATCCTCCAGTTTCAGTCAAATCGATGAACAAACCACATATCCTCAGTCGGTTTTAGCATACCTTTGATGTGGACTAACCGATTTTGCAAAATCTCACAAAAAAATTTCGAGGATGAGAGAGAGTGGAGAGAGTTTGCGGCTGGGAAGATGAAAAGTGAGGTGGAAAAGGGTTTACAGCAGTAAACTCCACCTTTTATACCTCCTTTGAATATTTACCTGTCTCCCACACAGTATAAGGCACAGTCCAAATCCCAATTAAAATTTCAAAAATAAAACTTTTTGAAGATTTTAAAATTAAAGTAAAATTAAAATTAAACTAAAAATAAAATAAACTAATTTCTAAAATTTAAGAATTAAAGAATTTAAAAATTAAATTTTTGACAATTATAAAAATAAAATAAAAATAAAATAGAAATAAAATAAAAATAAAAATAAAATAAGAATAAATACAGACAAAATTTATCTCAAAAGTCACTGAAAATAATCTTGTGATACTGGGAACAAAGTTGTTAGCCAGCCTTAATCCACTTGTCGGTACCTTTTATTTTCACGTCTTTGTCTGGTCGATCGCCGGTATTGTGGTCCACTTAAACACGAAAAATTGTGACAGAATTAGGACATACCATTAGTTACAAGACAAAGTGATCCTAAGTTCCTAGATAATATTTCTTAAGGACCATTCAGGTGACGACGACCAGGGATATTGTTGTCCACTTAAATTGAGCAGCGAGATCTATAGACAATCAGTAAGTGTTCAATTTTAATTGTACTATAACATGGTTCCCGCTTCCTGATATGCTCCAGTAATCAAGGACTTCCAGAACACTCCCTACATCGGGTGAGCAGACAATTATTAAGAGAGAAGATAGATTTAGAATGCATATGCTATACACCCAGGTCAGATCTCTTCCAATCACGCAGAGGGTGAAACATATGACTAACTGAAGTTTTAGAGGGATTGAGAAAAAGCATGATGCATATACTGTGTACCAAGTCGGATTGTGAGTCACGCAAAGGAGACAGTATATGGCTAACAGATAGAAAGAATTGCATAGATAGAGGATGCAGAGAAATAAAGTTGCATATGTTACAGTCCAGGTCGGATCTCTCGATCACGCAAAGGAAGCAACATATGACTAACAGACAGATAGAGAGAAAACAATTTTCTACAGACCTAATTTATCGGAATTCACCAGTCACCCCATCAATACCGGAATTAAGGACAGAATCCGCACATCGAGGAAAAATTAATCCACTGTTCCAGATACAAGTTCTTTTAATGTGACCAGTAGATTTCCATATATATCTCCCTGCTCAACCTATCCAAGCGTCGTATTGTCAGGCTAAACGGATCTAACTAGGTCAAGATTTGTCAAGTCTATGAATTCCTTAAGTTCAACTCTGCCTAGTCATGTCCATTTAGAATCTTTCGTGCCTACCAACGCATCAAACACAGAGCATAGACAATTTAATTTTGGGTACGTTACACAGACTCAGATTGCCTGTTATCACTTGATAATATCACTTCCCAGTACTACATCAACAAGCAAAACTGTAAGCGACAATATTTTTGATTTTTCTGAATTTTTAATGTTTTTGGATTTTTGAATGTTTTCTGAAAAAAATAAAACAGAAACAAAAAGGTTTTTGGATTTTTGGAATTTTCAATTTTTTGTTTGTTTTTGGTTTATTTCTCCCCCTAAATTTGTGCATGGGTGAGAATGAAATGACTAAAATGCGCAAATTTAAACGAACCTAACCTAAAAAAAAAATTTAATCCTCAAAACGAATCATTTTCAAAAATCCCACAAGCACATCGAATCGAGCTTTGTTAAAAGGCTTGGTGAACAGATCCGCCACATTATTGGCAGTGGGAACCTGTTCTAGCCGGATGAGCGAGCGATCATAACAATCTCTGATAAAATGAATTTTGATATCAATGTGCTTGGTTTTGGAATGTTGGACAAGATTTTTAGTAATCTGAATTGCGGCCTCATTATCACAGTGAATGGGGGTTTCTAGATAGTTCAAACCGTAGTCCAACAGCTGATGTTGGATCCAGATAACTTGAGAGCAACAAGCAGATGCAGCAACATATTCCGCTTCTGCTGTTGAGGTGGAGACGGTATGTTGTTTCTTGCACTGCCACGACACCAGCCTATCTCCAAGGAATTGGCACCCTCCTGAAGTAGATTTCCTGTCAAGCTCATAGCCTCCATAATTACTGTCAGCAAAAGCATATAAATCAAATTCAGAATTCTTCGGATACCAAAGACCCAATTTTGATCTGCCTTTGATATACCGAAAAATCCTTTTGACAACAATAAGATGTGAAAGTTTAGGATTAGCCTGATAGCGAGCGCATTGACAAACTGCAAACATGATGTCGGGACGACTTGCAGTAAGATACATCAACGATCCGATCATCGATCTGTAGTGTGTCTGATCTACGGATTCGCCATCAATATCTGGATTCAGCACGGGTCTTTCAGCCATTGGTGTCGATGCAGGTTTTGCGTCTTGAAACCCGAACTTCTCAAGAATATCCTCCACATACTTAGCTTGATGTAGCAGGATTCCGGTTGAATTTTGTTTGACCTGAAGCCCCAGAAACATGGTCATTTCACCCAGTGAACTCATCTCAAACCGCTTTTTCATCACGCCTTCAAACTCTTTGCATAGCTGTGGACTGGTAGACCCGAAGATAATGTCGTCGACGTAGATCTGGACTAGAATGTGATCATTACCAACATGCTTGATGAATAAAGTTTGATCAATAGTGCCGCGAGAGTATCCATACTCGAGCAAGTGCTTTGTTAGAGTCGCATACCATGCTCGAGGAGCTTGATGTAACCCATACAACGCCTTGTCCAACTTGTAGACATGATTAGGAAACTTTGAGTTAACGAACCCAGGGGGTTGATCAACATAAATTTCTTCCTTCACCTTGCCATACAAGAAGGCAGTCTTGACATCCATTTGGTAGACCGTGAAGTTCATGTAGGAAGCATATGCGAGAAAGATACGAATAGCCTCCAAGCGAGCCACAGGAGCATAAACCTCAGCATAATCAAGACCCTCGACTTGTCGAAACCCGCGAACCACCAACCTTGCTTTATTGCGCACTATTACACCAGAATCGTCTTGCTTGTTACGATAGACCCAACGCGTGTCAAGAGACCTTTTACCCTTTGCTTGTTTCTCTCTACAACACCTTCAAATGCACACACTTAAGCTCCTCTATTCTATTCTGTTCATCAATCTATTCCTCACACCCCTCACCCCTATATATATATATATATATATATATATATATATATATATATATATATATATATATATATATATATATATATACATGAGAAACATGGGCCGTAAATGGGTTTACGGCCGTAAACGTGTTTACGGCCGTAAACTCACTTCCTGACCGTAAACACCTAAACAACCCACAAAATGCATTAAAGACTCATACTGAACTATTACAATTAAAGCCTAGACCAAACCATTAACTGGACCCTTCAATGACTCACCAATTTCGGACACGTGACACTCTTTATGCAAAGGTGACGTGGCCGAAGCCACCCATGCGAAATTTCTCGGTTTTCGCGCCAAAACTTCTAAAATGCATAACGTTCGCATACGAGCTCCGTTTTTGACGTTCTTTATATGCACGCGTAGGTAAAATTACGCTCTACAACTTTCGTTTAGACTTCGTCGGCTAATTTTGAATTTAATTTTTATATTATTATTTTTAACAGACCGGGACAGGAAATCCGTTAAAAATTCATAACTTCTTCATCCGACGTCCGTTTTCGTCAGACTTTTTACCGTTGTGCTACTAATGACGAGACCTTCGATTCTCGTTTAGGTCGTGTCGGCTAAAAATCACGCGATCTAAAATTCGAGTTTTTAGCTGTCTACTGCTAAGCTGAAACTTCGAAAAATCATAACTTCCTCATACGAAGTCAGATTTGGGCGTTCTTTTTATACCTATTCTCGGTTTAACGAACACTACAAGTTTTGTTTAGATCACTAAGGCCAAAAAGTAGTTTATCGAAAACTCACTTTTTACGATGCGGGTATATATGACATTCATGAACCCACAAACGATTTTCATATTGATGTTGATTGATAATGTAAACCTATATCCATATGAAGAAGTGGATAACTATGAATGTATATCATCATATTATGATGAAAATCGATCTAATAATGACGATCGTAATCCAATCAATATGATAAAGTATATTACGAGGTTTTATGTTTTTGGTTTTGAAGAAAACTTTATGGGGAAATACTACTTGATAGTAATTAAAACATAACTTGCTAGTTGCCTTCAGACTATGGTTTAGAGTTTAGAGTTTAGGGTATATCGTTTTTATCGATTTAGCTTCCTAGAATATTCCATGGACGACATCAACCAGATCTCACCCTTTGCCTTCGAAGTAGGGAAATACAAAGTGGGAATATGTGGGTTCTTTACTTATAATAGCAATGGACTTCTTATTTAATAACAATGTAATGAGATATTTTTAAAATTGACATAACCTAAGTTACCGCAATCCAAATTAATTGTTCTGTCACGACCCTCAAACATATATATATATATATATATATATATATATATATATATATATATATATATATATATATATATATATATATATATATATATATATATATATATCAAAAGTTATACTAAAATTATTAATTTTTAATCAAAGAACGGAAAAACCAAAAAAAAAAAAAAACAAAAAACTTAAAATTAGACCTAAAACGAAAGGAAATTATTTATTATTCTCTTTTATTTCCCTCCAAAACGATTTTTACCATTTAATTTCCCTTTTGAAATTCCCTCTAATTTTTTTGCATATTCATTTTCCTTCATATCTCCCTCCAATTTCATTCCATATTTGTTTCCCCCTTGATTCTCCCTCCAAATTTATTGGCTTACTCAGTTACTCATTGCCCGTCAACATTAAAACGAATACAACTTTTCTTTGTTGTTGTCCCTGCTTCCTTATAATACTCGACTACCAGTTGATGTAGCCATAAATGCTTTCATCCCCTCCCACCAGCATCGAAGCCTGACCTTTGGAGGAGCCTTGACACTGCAAAGCACATCTATTCTCCAACACCATCGCTATTTCTCCAATCCTTTACCGTCGAGGTACTCCAATTCTATTAGACATCATGTTTAGCTTTGTAAATGTGCAGAAGGGTAGTTTGGTAATTTCTAGATGTAAAGATGTTAAGTTAGTCGTTTAGATGTTTTGTTAAGTGGTAGTTTGATAAAGTGTATATATGTAGTTTGTTACATATTATTTTCAATTAATGAGAGTTTACTTTCTCTTCTTTCTTATCTCTTTCTCTCATGTAATTTCTCTCTCTAGAATGTAAAAATGGTATCAGAGCATATGCTTCCAATTCAAATTTCGTAATCTAATTTTTGATTCAATTTCTCGATTCAAAATTGTTCATTCCAAATCAGATCAGATTTGGAAAACTTGTGGTGTCTCTATTTTTCTGTGTGTATTATTGGAAGAACAAATAGAAACTAAGTACATAATCATAGGAATCAATGGTTATTATATTTCAATCTATTTTATCAATATCTCTTATGCTTTAGAATTTAAAGTTTTATTCAAGGTAGGTGAATTTTTTGAGTATATCTTATATGTTTTTTTACAGAGTGCATGAATTTCAGAAGTGATAATGATATGACTAAACAGTGACCAAACATATGCCTCATTTGTCCAAATCCAGTTTGTTCCTTCGTACCTGGCTTAGAGAAGCTCATAAGGATTTTGAACCTCAAGGGTATTTCTGTCAGTTCTTTATTTAGTGAGTTATACAAGTCAGTTAGTGTTAGTTTATTGTTTATGTATATAATATAAAGGCTTGTACTATGTTTTGGTTAATTGAAACTTTTGATTCCAAATCTATAACTATAAAAAATGATGTTGATGAAAAGCTTGATTTTGACACATAGATGGGAATCATATCACGTTGTTAATTTGTTTTACCTAAATTGGGTATGATGTGATTTTTGGTTGGTGTTAATTGTTGAGTTCACAAATAGTTTAGTAGTTTGAGTCAGGCATCACTTCATGCCCCTAAGAGTCTGGTTGAATGTTGTTGTTGCAAGCAAGTTAATTATGTGTGTATCATTGATTGTTTCAAACAACTCATCTTTTACTGAAATGGAGTTGCTTTCATTTATTGATGGTGTGGATTATTAGCTATGCTACTGCTTTTGTTGCTTTAAGTTTTAGAAGGCTGATTTTTGTAATAAAACTAATTATATGTACAATGTCTTTTTCTTGGTTTACTAAAAGTCCCAGGCCTTTGAAAAGGAAAACTTATAAGATAATTGTTAATTTCAAAGTGTGATGTTGTAAGTTGAATACCATATATATGTTTGATGTCACATGTGCCAAATTACAAGACTACAAAGTGATGAAATCTTCAACTATTTTGGTTTGGATTTGTAAATTCAGTTGTTGGTATGGCTACTCTGTACATTTTGGGTATGAAATGATATTTGTAAATTCGAACTCAGTCATTAAGCCACATTTATATCAGGAAAAAAAAACTGAGAAAACCCGGTTGTTAAAAAATGGGTCATATAGCTTCCTAGAATGTGTGAAGAGTGTCATCCTATAATACTAATAGAACTCGATTGTTTTATGGAGGTCGGGTCACATATGAATACAACTAAAAAGTCCCGGTTGTTATGCTGGGAACCGGGTTACTTAAGCATAATATATACACCGGTTCTTTAAACTAAACTGGGTCATAAAGTTTTTCCTTGAATAAATCCCGGTTTTTGCATAATATATCCCGGTTTTCCTAAAAACCGGGTCCTATTTGGCGAGTCCTATAACACATTTTGTAGTAAGAGCACAATCATGAAAATTAAAAAAAAATTATTTTTTTATTTTTTATATTAATAAAAAACCTAAAAAAAATTCTCCAAAAATTATAAAAATATAAGGAATACTTCTATTCACTATTCTAATGACTTTGTAAAAAGAATTTATTAAAACATAAGGTGTTTTAGATACCAAACTTGATTTTGAAAGATAAAATGTTTTTAAAAAAAATATTAAACATAAGACGATGCAAATAGAGATCATTCAAAATATTTATGATTCAAAAATATTATGATTCAATATATTTATGATCCTTAACTTGTTATGATCTAAAAATATTTTGATTCAAATATTTAATGATACAATTATTATATTTTTTATGATTCAAAATTAAATGATTTAAAAATTATGATGAACCAAATGTTGTATTGAACAAAAACTTTATTTAATTTAATATATTGTGATCCAAATTAATATGATCCAAAAATGTATGATGCATAATATCGTTGTGATTCAAAATACTATGATTCAAAATTTTATGATCTAAAAATAATAAGATTAAAAAAATATATGAATGAAAAATATAACGATCTTTAATATTCTTCTTATTTAAAATTTAATCATTCTTAAACATTAAAAAAACTCAAACCGATATTTAGTTTAAAAAATCAAAAAAATCAATAAATAAATAAAAAAATAAAAACAAAAAAAAATAAAAACCCTACTATATTCAAGTATGTAGTAAAGATATTAAAAAAACAAAAAAAAAACGATAAAAAGAAAAAAAAATATTTTTTTAAAAACGAAAGAAATAAAAACAAAACAAAAAAAATAAAAACAACGAAAAAAATATAAAAACATTAAAATTGAGCGTATATCTATTTAAGAAAAAGAGATTTTGAATTTTTTTAACGAAAAATAAAAAAAATAATAAAACAACGAAAAAAAACCAAAATAAATGAAAAAGAAAAGGAAAACTCATTTAAATGACGTTACATGGACGTTCGTCGCGCATGGTTATTCCCTCGAGTCTGTATTACGTTCCATGCATCTGTGCCGCGTGCGAACGCGTCACAACCAAGTAAATGGGTTTGACGTTTGTGCAATTGACGAAATGTTTGCTGAAGAATAGTCATTGCGGTTCCTAGCAATTTTGGGCTCCTACCAGATCCGGACTATATATATATATATATATATATATATATATATATATATATATATATATATATATATATATATAGCGGTAATTGTTGAAAGATTAAAGATTAAAGATAAAAGATAAATACGTAAGGTCAATGCGTTAGTGAGTTGATAATTCGTCTAAAGGCCTTGATTAAATTCGGCATTTTCCCAATACATATAATCTTTAATCCTACGAGAGCTTGAAAGCGTCGACTATAGGGACTCACAGTAATACATTAGATGATTAGATCACCTTAGAGTATAGTCAATTATAGGGGTTTCATGGTAATACATTAAAATCGACTTAGAGCTAAGATTAACATTAGGGATGCCTAGAATGATAATTAAAATACGTTAGGATCGTTAGATATCCTAAAAAGATAATAAATTAGGATTAATAAATGACATCCTAAGAAGATAAAAGATAGGATCGTTAGATATCCTAAAAAGATAGAAAATTAGGTTAATAAAATACTTAAGAAAAGTTTTTCTCAAAGAAAAAGGATTCTTAAAAGTTACCCAAAATCGAAAACTCTAAAAACCTGTGAGCTCACCAACATTACGTTGACAATTTCAAAACCGCATGTATTCTTAGGAAGCCGTGAGATGGAAGCCTACACTCCTGGAAGCAGCAACTAATGGATGAAGCTGCTAGGAAACCCCTTTAGTTTTGTGACAACCGTCAAAACTCAGGTTAGGACTCATCTAGAACCTTGTCATTTCCATGCGTGCACATAACTTGGCTTTAGATTCAACAAGTTGAGCTAGATTGCAACTTAATAGATCCCTTGGAACAAGTAGTGTAACTTAGCTTGTGCTAAGAAGTCACATTGATGTGAATACTCCAACTAGGTTGTAACGTGCCAAATTTTAATCTCAAAACTAAACATAAAATCCATGTTCGGAAGATCAAAGCTCACAGGTATGTAGAATACCCTAATTTCTTAATCAGAACATATGACGTGCTTAAGTAGTTTGATAACTTATCAAACTCAATTTAATTAAATCATAATTATATTTAATTACAAGTTGGAAATAATATCCAAATATAATAAATTGAATTATGATCCAAAAGTATAATCCAATGACTGTCTAATCCTACATTCATATGTTATGAACCTTTATTTCATTTAGTTGAAATATAAAAATTTGATTTTATAAAAATGAAATCATAATTTATCATTTTGATAACTTAATTCAAGATAATACAAGTTTAAGAACTTATTTCGAAAAACAAAATACCAAAATAAAAACCAAGAAATAAACTCTTAGAAGATTGCAAAAATACCAAGAATTTTTATAAAAACTAAAGACCATTTTATAAAAAATTGTAAAGAGAAAATATTTAAAAATGTTACAACCATCAAGAAGTCTCATAAAGCCTTTATTCTCCCCAAAAATTCGGCCATACCAACCTCTCTACACTCCTCTTCTTCCTCCTCCTCCTCCTCCTCCTCCTCCTCTCTCTCTCTCTATCTCTCTCTCTCTCTCTCTCTCTCTCTCTCTCTCTCACTCTTACTCATTATTGCTCCTTTATGCAAAATCCTGTGGTCAGATTTTGCATGTCAACGTGAGAGAGAAAAACCAATATTAGAGACATATTATGTGGGAGGGATTTTTCCAGTTCTTTGTTCGTATGTAAACTCACATTTCTGGAGTTTTGTGGCCGATTTTGATGAAGCATATCACCAAAGAGATGACGAGAGAGATAGCCTATCCAGAGAAATAGAACCTCACTTTCTTTCCATCTTCTCTCTAAAAACACTCTACCACTTCTCTCTTCTTCCTAGAATCATTTCTCTCTTAAAAGCACCTCAACTTCAGCGACATACATGAAATTCTCAACCATATTTTGATCATTTTTGAGGCTTTTGAAGTGTTCTTGTAGTTCAAAATCGAAGAAAGGTAGGATGCTTCACTCTTTTATTCTTCTTCTTCTTCTTCATTTTGACTTAGATTTTTGCACTTTTTCTTTCTAAACTCGGATTCTATGCCTCCTCTTTGGCTAGAACCTTTTATTCCATATTAGTGTTTGTATATTTTCACCAAAACACATTGCATGTGTCAAACATGGTGAAAATCCGGGACCAAACCAAAGCTAAGATCAAAAGGAAACTAGTATGTTCTTGTGACTTCTAAAACCGGATTCAACACCTTATTTTTTTTATTTTTATGTTTTCATATAACAAAACCATTTCTAAGACATCTTGGATGGTTGTTCACTCCATGCATGTGTTAGAAATTGGATTGTAGTGCAAATCCTAGTGCAAGATTAGGTTCCAAGGAGTTCATTCCATCCAGAACGAAACACCCATTTTTGGGGTCTTGGATAAACCTAGATCTACAACTTGGATAAATGCACACCAAAGTTTCTTGTTCCTATGTAAACTATAATATGTTATCCTTCATTTTCTACCAAAAACAAAATGCATGTTGTTCTTGTGAACATATGACCTAAAGGGGCACTTTAATCAACCAAAGAAAACATGCATTCTGTTAGAAAAATTTGTTCGGATTTGGACAGCCATATATCACTCATTACTCAACCAAATCACGATATTATTTTTCTAAAGACTAGTTCCCTGAGTTAAATTTCGACTCCAAGTGGCCTTACTATAAAACATTAAGAATATGATTTTTGGCGATTTTTACAAAACAGTTGCACAAACAACACTTTTTCTTTGATCACTAGTTTTGCATTACATGATCAAAAGCCTTAAATCCCACAATATATCTGGAGAAACTATTTTATAAGTTGACACATTTATCTCAAAAGAACTAAAATTTCATGAACTAAAACCTTATAGAAGGTTCTACACAAATTCTCGAACTTCCAGCTACATTTGGAACTCATGCACTAGTTAGTGCTACATTTCAAACCTTGTTGGGGTTAAATACCCCTATTTAGCTCCGAAATTATTTTGAACCAAATTGTTTTATGAAAGGTCATGTTTTTAAGAGGTGTTCTGTGAAACCCCAAGTGCTTAAACAAAATTCTTATTTTTCTACAAAAATAAGAATTTAATGGCCATAAATTCAAAATAATCATTTACAGATGAGATAAAAATTTGAAAAACTGTAGAACTGATGTATTCAAAAAATAAGGATCCCATATAATATTTTATATAATTTGTTCACTGTTTGGTATTTTATTCAGATTTTCATTGAATTAGAGCATGAATTACAAAATTGTGTCATAGGACTCAAGGGCTTGAACCAATTTTTTCCCCAACTTTTATAACATTATGAGAATCTGTAAAATTTAATTTGGTAATTTTTGCAACTGTTTTCTAATTACTTTGAATTTTTTTCTAATATTTAGACTTAAATTGCAAATAAATAACAAATGACCTTCAAAATTCTCTATTAAGTTTGTGGACACTAATACCCTCTGTTAGAACCAGAATATAAAGTTTTACAATTTTTGGAGTTCATTTTCATGCCTTTATGAAATTTTGAACACAAGGCACCGTGAATTCAATATTACCAATAATGAATCGAAAAAACTTTGGGACTTTGTGACACCGGTAGTTGGATAGGTATTTCTTAGATAATGGTTTAGTGATTTGTATCTCATTAGAACCAATTTGTTTCGTAGGGCACTAGTAGAAATCGATCTCTACAACACTGAACCGTGAAGCTCGAACTGCAAACTCTCCCTAGTGAGTATTCACAGCCCCTTTTTACTGTTTTCATGTTTTGGGGGTGGAAAGCATTGTTTTATGAACTATCTGTATTGTTTTATGAACTTGTTGAACAATGTTTTCTGAACTTGCTGAACAATGTTTTGTGAACTTGCTGAACTTTGTTTTATGAACTTATCGAGCCATGTTTTATAGATGCTTGTTTCCATCCATAAATGGATTTCTCAAGCTTACACACTTTATTAGGGTCCTTTGCGTTGACAAAACGATCTGGCTCATTCATGTAAACATCCTCAGCCAACTTCCCATTAAGGAAAATGGTTTTGACATCTATTTTCCATATTTCATAATCATGAAATGCAGCTATGGCTAGCATAACACTTATAGATTTTATTTTGGCCACTGGTGAAAAGGTCTCATCATAGTCAACTCCAGGAGTTTGAGTAAAACCCTTCGCAACCAATCGCGCCTTATAAGTGTGTACTTTCCCATCCATGTCGGTCTTCTTCTTGAAGATCCATTTGCACCTGACTGTCTTATGGCCTGGTACATTGTCAACCAAGTTCCAAACTTGATTGTCATACATGGACTGAATCTCGCTGTCCATTTCCTCTTTTCATTTAGCAGACTCGGGGCCTGCCATGGCTTCCTTGTAGTTGTTAGGTTCATCCAAATTTACCAGTGTACTATCACTGATAAATGTATCACCCTCAGAAGTAATATGGAAACCATAAAACTCTGGTGTCTGTCTAACTCTACTGGAACGTCTTAGAGGTAAGGACTCGTCAATTGGTTCAACTGGAGTTTCCTCCTCAGGTTGAGCGCTAGTGTTTGAGGTTCCTTCATCACTTGAATCTTGAAGCTCTTCAAGGTCAATTTGCCTCCCACTGTCCCCTTGGCATATGAGTTCTCTCTCGCGAAAGACTCCTCTCCTCGCAACGAAGACAACATTGTGACTCGGTCTATAGAAGAGATATCCAAAGGATTTATATGGGTAGCCGATGAAAATACATCGCTCACTTTGAGGTTCGAGCTTGTCATGAGTTTCTTTTCTCACAAAATCCTCGCAACCCCAAACTTTGATGTGTGCTAACGAGGGAACCTTCCCTGTCCACATCTCGTGAGGTGTTTTGGAAACCTTTTTAGTTGGGACTAGATTAAGGATATGGGCAACAGTCTCTAAGGCATACCCCCTAAATGCGATAGGTAATGAAGCTCGACTCATCATGGAACGAACCATATCCAACAAGTTTCGATTGCGCCTCTCAGCTACACCATTAAGCTTTGGTGTCCTAGGTGGCGTCAATTGTGAAAAAATTCCACATTCCTTAAGATAGTCGTGGAACTCGATACTAAGATACTCTCCTCCTCGATCGGATCGAAGAATCTTTATCTTCCTGCCCAATTGATTAAGTAGATATAGCCATATCTGCTGTAATCATCAGTAAAAGTCACATAGAAACAGTTAGCATCCCTTTTGGCGGTTATGAAGGGTCCACACACATCTGTGTGTATGAGATCCAACAGACCCTCACCCCTTACACAAGTTCCAGTGAAGGGTGACTTTGTCATCTTTCCAAGTAAACAAGATTCACAAGTGTCATCTGAATTTAAGTCAAATGACTCCAAGACTCCATCCTTTTGGAGTTGGGCTATGGGCTTCTTGTTAACATGTCCAAGGCGACAATGCCATAAGCATGCTTTATCCAAATCATTGGATGAATCGATATGCAACACATTATTTCCTAAGTTATCTACAACCATCACAGTTTTATATATGCCATTGCAAGGTAATGCTTCAAAGTAAAATACACCATTGTAATAAGCATTAATACTACCAACTTCATTATTAAAAGAAAAGGTAAAGCCTTGTTCATACAAACTGTGAAAGGAAATAATATTCCTCGCCATTTCAGACGAGTAGCAACAATTATTCAAATCTAATTTTAAACCATTACTAAGTAATAAAGAATAAACTCCAATCTTGGTGATAGACGACTTTCCCATATTTCCCATGATTAAGTTCATCTTCTCGTGCTGCACATCCCTACTTCCTTTTAGTCCTTGCAAATCAGAACGAATGTGTAAGCCACATCCTGTATGAAGGACCTGCAAAGGAGGGTTTGATCTTCCCATCCTTTATGTCCTGTAAGTATTTCGGGCAGCTTCATCTCCAGTGCCCCTTTTCATGGCAATGGAAGCACTCGAATTCCTTTGGGTTGGAAGAGGGTGTGATAGAACCAACTTTGGCTCCACTGGAAGAGGATCCGGCATGTGACTTTCCCTTATGACTCTTGGAAGGAGTCTTCCTCTTCTTTCCCTTTCCATGTCCAATTGCCAGGACATGGGCAGTTGCAGTAGGAGTAGGTACAACATATTTGCCTTTCAAACTACTTTTAGAAGTTCTCAAGAGACCTTGAAGCTTGCTTAGAGTCACCTCCTCCTTGTTTATATGATAAGTCATACAAAACTAATCATAACAAGGAGGTAAGGAGTGAAGAATAATGTCAATTGTCAATTCTTCATCGAAATTGACATTCAGCTTTAGCAAACGGTCCACAAACCTTTGCATCTTTTGCAAGTGGGCCGTGATGGACTCTCCATCCTTCATTTTGGCCGTGATCATGGAGGCAATGATCTCATACCTCTCCTGCCGAGCACTTTGATGGTACCTTTCCATCAAGTCCTGGTGCATTTCATAAGGCCAAAAGTCCTCATATGACTTTTGGAGCTCATCAGTCATGGTAGCGATCATTATACACGACATTTTGGTTGCGTCCCTCTCATGAGTTTTGTACTCAACAATCTGTTCGAGAGTAGCAGTAGTTTCATCAATTTCCTTAAGCTCTCTATCAAGGACATATTCTTTGTCCTCATAACGAATAGCCATTCTGATGTTTCGAATCTAATCATTGAAATTCGATCCATCGAAGATGACCCTCCCACATAAGTTCATGAGGGAGAAAGAGCCAGAAGGGATTGGGTTGGAAGCATTGTTTGAAGTAGACATCTGAAAAGAAAGACAAAGTTTTGATTAGATAAGGATCCTTAATATAACACCCAAAATGGAATATAAAGGCTACGACCCAACACAATATTTTACAATTCGGAAGAGGGATGCCGTAATCCAATCACAAAATATTTGAAGGTAGGTAAATGACGATTTACCAATTTCCACCATGAAACACGAAATTGAAGATTAGGTTTTAAATGAATTTGAAATTCCTAGATTCCTTTGAGATTCATTGAACTTTTTATTGGCATGTTTAAATCTCAATTATGCCCTTCAAGTTTGTGACTGGGATACCGAGGATCACAAACAAGGTGTGAATAACCATGCAAATTAGCTTGGTACTCTCGATGTTACAAATCACCTAATCAATGTGTCGGTTAACCACACACGCTCCATTGATCCATGATTAACACCAAGCTACCCTTTGCCACACATTGTCAGTCTCAAATTAGTGTGCTGGTTAACCACACACGCTCCACTAACGACTTAACAAGGTGCAAAGTGCAATTTCATGGAATAGCACAATTTTCACATTTTTCCTAAAGTAACTAAGATTGGGAATTTATAAAAGTTTAGTTACTTTAATAATTTTCATTATACTTATTAATGAGAATTAGTGTCCTATCCTACCCGTTCTGCTAATGACCCTCCACCACTCAAGGAAGCGGTGGGTGAGAGTGGACACCCATTAAACCACCATTTTATAGGCAGTAACCTTATACCCCCCTTATAGACCGACTTCGTGAATGAGGCCTACTAACGGTAAGACTGACTTATCTTATATATATATATATATATATATATATATATATATATATATATATATATATATAAGTATTAAACTTTAATATTATAAAAGTATAAGGGTTGAATTTTAAACTTTTAAAACTCTAGGGTTTGGAATTAAAGTTTCATTAATGTAACATTTCAAGTTCCAAAACTTGAGGGCAAGTTTTGTAACTTGTCAAGACTTTTGAAATTCATAACTTATGAACTTTTAATGTTCCATGAATGAGACCTTTCCAATTCCAAACTTGTGTACAAGTTATGAAACCTTCCAAGACTCTTAGAATTCTATAACTTACATTAGTTAATGGTTTCATAAATAAAGACTTTTCATATTCCATAACTTGAGGACAAGTTATGGAACTTCTTCAAGAGCACATATAGATCAAATTAACTAATCCAATTATGATAGGAAGAAAATTTACCAATTTGACCTAATTTGATTCATATTCAAGATAGTTTCAAATTTTACAAATAACTAGTATTTCAAAAAAATCAAGTAGTTATCTTAGAATTTGACAAACATCATGTTATTGGATGGGGATTAACATTACCATATCATTAAAATCGAATTTTATAAACCAAAATAGTTTGTGGTAATGTTCCTAATCCAAACCAGGCCAAAAACTCGAAAATTCTGCCAACAGATGCATCAACTCGTCGAGTGCCATAAAGGACTAGTCGAGTTCAAGGCAATCATCATCCAACTCGTCGAGTTCAAAGATGGACTCGGCGAGTTGGCCCTGGCAGAACCCCGAAATGCAGTTTTTTCAGCTTTGAAAATTACACAGTTGCATCAATACAATAGAAAACATCGTAGGCACTGATACCATTGTTGGGTTTGATGTACTCTAACATTCCTATCGTGCACATACAACCCTAATGCTTTGGATCTATGTTTTCTCTAATTGTACATACAACATTGGTTTCCAAAGCATGAAGCCTAAACTAGCATACAAAAATTTAACATATGAATCATAAACAAGTTAGAAGGTTACCTCTTGATGTAGCTAGTAAGACTTTGGCCTTGAGAGAACTTAGCACCCCAAGTGTGGTGCCACAAACAAGTCACAAACACCAAGTAACAATTAGATGGATATGAGAGAGGCTAAGGAGACTAGAAATCGACTTCTCTTCTTGGAATGCAAGTAGTGGTCAATTTTCTTCTTAGCACAATATATATATATATATATATATATATATATATATATATATATATATATATATATATATATATATATATATATATATATACTAGGTTATAACCCGTGTGCTACACGGAACCAACGTAAAACATTTTTGAAGTTAATAGACGTTATAATTAATAATACATTTGCAAACATGTATTTTTTAGAAGCTTAAAGGTTTTGTCCGTAACTATAAA
The DNA here is from genome assembly GCF_052849685.1 of Lactuca virosa. NCBI lineage: Eukaryota > Viridiplantae > Streptophyta > Magnoliopsida > Asterales > Asteraceae > Lactuca > Lactuca virosa. Next base: position 160,892,596 of record NC_136434.1, read on the forward strand.
ATTGTTAGTTTAAACCCGTAGAAATTATGGTTGTGAAAGATTAACACTATTCATAATGGCTAATCAAATAAATACAAAAAAAATTATTAATTTACAAAGATTAAAGTTTTGTCAGTAATTTTATAATTTTGTTTTTAAATTAATATATATAATGTTATAAATATCCAATTTACTTATAATAGTCTTTTAAAATAAATACATACACTATTATGAACATCCAATTTACTTTTTGTATATTTAGATATTTGATAAAATAGTAAAGTTGCACGATGCAATATAAAATTTGAGTATAGTGAATGATCAAGTTACCAATTATACCCTCCTAGATTCAAAAAGAAAGAAAGAAAGTGGCTATTAACATACATATTAAATCAAAAGTAGCAATAAGTAATTTAAGGGCTGTTTAAATTTCTGTAATTTAAAGGTTGTTTAAGTTTATGCGGAAGCAAATGACATGTCAATTGACTAAATATGGATATCTTGCAACTTTGGATCCGGAATTCACCAAGATGAGGCTTTTCATAAGACCATATTCTTAATTTTGTTGGCAAAATTCGTGTGTTAGGTCCAGAAGCGTAATGATTGCCGGAAGTACTGGATGTATTTTTGACAATATTTTAAGCATTTATCTTAATGACATCTGAGAAATTATTAGACATTTATCTTAAAAAAATTAAAAGACAACATAGGCTCATTAAAACCCAATTAAGTGATAAGATAACTTTGTGACGTTAAAATTCCACAAACAAAATTGGGTTACAATGCAATTTTTCGTTCCATTACATGATAAATGAAGGAAAAAAAAAGAACGAAAATTAACAAACGGAATGAATCACCTTCCTTCGACAATAGTTTATTCCATTGCTTCCTTCTCTGATCCATTATACTCAACACTACCTTATTCTTTTCGGTAATGATGCTTTAGCACATACCCTGGATCCAGATAACCTGATATGAGCTCATTTAAGCTTTGTACATACCTTAAATAAATAGGTAGAAGTTTGTAATTATCATTAATTATTTCTCCTTTCTCTTCACAACTCCAAATCCAACTTAATGATTGACATGAGAAAGCAAATTATATGAAATAGTAAATTACCTTTATATTTTTTTTATCATCTTTAAACTTTATGCAGTAAGGAAAAACATTTGCAAATTGAAGAATTATCAAATGAGCGTTGCATTACCTCGACAAATTCACTGATTATTTTCCATGTGTCTTGAATAACAGGTCTTATCATACCCACAAAGAAACTATGATAAAAAAGGCTATAGGCTCCCAAGAGAGAATCTCAGTCCATTGATCTCCTCTTTTTCTATCTCATCACCATCACCATTGCATTCCACACAAATCAAGTTCAATTATCAAATTAAAAGGGATATAAATAATAACACCAACTACAAAACTATCTACTTTTAAAGTAAAGAAGCAAAGTGTACTTCTGTTTTACACTTATGTAGAAACTGACTTAACTAAAAAATGAATGATTACAAATTGAAATCCTTGAGCTTTCACTTTAACAGAAATAGATCCAAGATGATGACCGACTGAATCTAAACTCCCACTTAAAGATAAACAACACCGACATATCCTAATTGACTAAAAGACCTTATTGCCCCCACCATCTCTCCTTGTGAACTCAAATACCATTTTTCCTAATTTTTTTTGCAGTGCATTTATATACTCGAAAGGGAAATTGAAAGAGCACATCTCTAACTACCAAAAATTTCTATATGCAAATGCATAAAGTTCCTCTACTGTGGGCTATCTACCACACTTATGATCGATATCTTACCTTTTCTCATTGCAATCTCAAAAAGCCACAAACTTTGTGTCTTAGTATAATGTTTACTATATACACAACAGTTGTATAGAAAATACGCACCTTGAATCTTGATGGCAGACCTCGTACATTTCAAAGTTCAAAGTAGAACTTTCCTAAGATAAGAGTAATATTAAGGTTTGGAATTCATCAAAAACCGAATAGGAGATTTCAAATTTGGGATGTTTTGGTTGTTCTTCATCAGATCCAATTTACTCAAGGATGAAAAAGAAGAAAAGAAAACGTACCTCCCTTTCCAGCAAACTACATCCAAATCTTTAACCCCATATCAATAATAATGATGCCGTCAATTTGATGTTATTTGCGGTGAGGATTATGGTTCGATTAAAAACCCTAGAAAATTCAAAATACCAAAGAAAATTAAGAATCAAGAGTGATTTAGAAGAGAAGAAGGGTGGTCACAGGCATCATTTCTCTTGTATGGAAGATTCATGATAATCAACTCTCAAAATCGGTGGCAGAATTATAGTGAGGAAATGCGTTTCTATTATGTTTATTAGAGGTATTTTTGGTATCAGATGAATATTTAAAACTGAATTGCTGATATTAAGGGATGTGATATATTACCCTAAACAACAATTGAGCGGGAATTTGAGCCAAAAGACATCCTGGTAAGGACACGTGGCAAGTTGGAGGTCCAAAAGAGGGACACGTGGCTTGCAAAGTACTCTTTTATTAAGAATAGATATATATATATATATATATATATATATATATATATATATACATATATATATATATATATATATATATATATATATATATATATATATATATATATATATATATATATATATGTAGAATATAAAGGGTCATGTGTAACCCTAATCTGTACACATTAGCCCACGACCCATCCATTTGATTTGGATAAATGCTCCATGGATTAATCCATAAGCTCATCACAAACCAAACCATGGATCATTAGCCCAACTCATATGTTTCAATTTAATTAGTCTCTTTTGATCACTAAATTAATTCTAAATTAATTTTTGATCAATACTAATTAAATAATATGATTCCTCAATTAATATATTATACTTATAATATATTAATAAATCATAAATAACCTCTTACTCAAATATCCATCTATCAAATTGTTCTGGTGAAGGCAACCCGAAATGGACCATGCTACTATCGGGTCAAGTACATACCAATTACAGTTATGTGCTTAGACACCAAATCCAACACTCAACCATCGGGTTAGAATGCCCCTGGCCCGTTGGCTTACCCACAAAGCAGTGAAGCCTCAGCCACCGACCAACCATGTGCACATATAACAGATAATCACGTAATAGTCTACAGCCAGACACACAGATCTACAGATCACTAAGCATAGCAACATCCTAACTACTAGGATACCGATCTAGCAGATCATAACAATACAATAGCATGAAAAACAGGATATCAATCCAATGGGCCGGCATTGCTACCTTCGATCCGCAAGTACAGTGAGGACAACTCGCCTCACAAGCAGCACATAACTGATAAGGTCCGACTCCAAATCTCAGCTCTCAACTCAAATGCCTACAACCATCAAATGACCAATTCCATTAAAACACAGAATACCCAAAATACCCTCAAGGTCAAACTTGGTCAAAGTCGAAGTCAATGGTCAAGGTCAACGACCTGGGTTGACCCAACACGCCGTGTTCCCTTTTTACCACACCGTGTTCCGCGAACAGTTCCAAGGGCGGGAAAACTTCAGCCAACACGCCGTGTTTGCCAGATTCCCAACAACTTAAGATATTTAACTGCCTATTCGACCCCAAGAGCACCAAGGCTCAGTTCTGGACTAGGAATGTGGTTCGGAAGGATAAAGTTTCCAACTTTATCCTTTAGGACCGCAAAAAGGTCCAAAAATCCAAACTACATGCTTAACCATGCAAAGGCTCAACCATAAAGTCCTCAATCCTTAAGATCCAAAGTCCCTTCCTTCCAGAAGTGGTTCAACCACCTAAACCATTCCAAAGATTTGTGCGTTTTAAGACATGCATGTCTTGAACCCATATTTGGTCAAAAAGAGAATTCATGACCTACTTTCTATGCATGGCATCAAAACTTTGACAGAAACTAGATCCAAGCCACTACAAGGTCTCCTTGACCTGGAGATTCATAAAGTTGCAAACTTTATGAGATCCCCCCATGCATCAACCCATAACAAAGAGAAAAGGGGACATATCTTAATATTTAGTGACTATAAGTGATAAAAATCGGGACTTGGACACTGATAATGGTCCATGAGAGTGCTACACTGAAGTATGATGTTTGCTAGTTGAATCCTTGCTTCCTTATTTCACCTTCTTCCTTCAAAGCACCGAATATCTTCACAAATGGGAGAGGAAAATGTTAGGGTTTCTTCTTGAGATTGAGAGGGAAGATGAAGGTTGAGGGTGGACAAACCCTAGCCCCCATATTCCTTAAATAGGGGAATAAACCCCAGAATATTACAGTTTCTCACACAGCGGTTAACACACAGTGCCCAGAGGGAAAACACGCCGTTGCGCAGCCAAAACACGTGTCTTTTAATGTCTATACACGCCGTGTTGGTGCCTCTAACACTCCGTGTCTAAACCCCAAGATTGCAACCACTAGACCAATTATCATGACATGAAAGAGTTAGAAGTATATGAACATCAGGGTGTTACAATTCTCCCCCAATTAAACTAGACTTCGTCCTCAAAGTCTTCTGCGTCGAACAAATTCGGATAATGCTCCCGCATCTCAGCCTCCGGCTCCCAGGTCCACTCGGAGCCCCTCCGATGCTGCCACCATACCTTTACCAAAGGTACTTCCTTGCTACATAAGACCTTTAACTTCTTCTCTAGAATAGCTACGCGCCTCTCAACATAGTTCAGACGCTCATCGACTTGAATATCATCTAGGGACATCACTGCATCCTCGTCCAATACGCATTTTCGCAGCTGCGAAACATGGAAAGTGCATTGAATCTGACTGAGCTCCTCAGGAAGATCCAATCTATAAGCGACCTTGCCAACCCTGACAATAACCCAGAATGACCCAATATATCGGGGACCCAATTTTCCCCTCTTCCTGAAGCGAATCACACCTTTCCAAGGTGAGACCATTAGTAACACCATGTCACCGACCTGAAACTCCAACTCTGATCGGCGCCGATTGGGATAGCTCTTCTGCCGACTCTGAGCAGTCTGCAATCTCTGCCTGATCTGCTGAATCATCTCTGTAGTCTGAAGGACCACCTTGGTTCGTCCCATAACCCTGTGACCAACCTCGCCCCAATAGACTGGGGTACGACATCTCTGCTCATACAAGAGTTCAAAAGGCGGAGCACCAATGCTGGAGTGAAAATTTTTGTTGTAGGAGAACTCTGCAAGAGGTAGGTAGGAGTCTCAGCTCCCACCAAAATCAATGAAACAAGCTCGCAACATATCCTCAAGAGTCTATATCGTCTGCTCACTCTGGCCGTCGGTCTGCGGATGATAAGATGTGTTGAAGTGCAACCTTGTGCCTAGTTCCTCATGGAACTTCTGCCAAAAACGGGAGGTGAACCGAACATCACTGAAACAATTGAGGCTGGAACCCTATGGCGAGCAACAATCTCGCGAATATAGACATCGGCCAACTTCTCGGCCGAAGAACTCTCCCGAATCGCCAGGAAATGGGCACTCTTGGTCAATCGATCCACGATGACACAAATAACATCGAAACCCTTCGCCGTCTTCGGAAACTTGGTGATGATGTTGGGTTTTGAGCATTCTAACACTCCTAAGTGTACATGCAACCCTAAATACCTTGGATCTATGTTTTCTCTATTATACATGCAAATATGAATATTCCAAGGTATTACCCTATCTAGCATACAATCTTAGATACTTGGGTAATAAAACAAGTTAGAAGACATACCTTTTTATGTAGCTTGATTCCTTGATGCTTAAGAGCCGAGTGCCCCAAGTGTGAGACCTCAAATGGTTCACACAACATCAAATACACTTGGAATAACTTAGAGAGAAATGATACACTTCATGAAATCGGCTAGCCCTCACCATTTCTTCATAGTCTCACATGGTTGCCAATTTTGGGAGGAATAAGATGCTTATATAGTGTGTCACAATTAGGGTTACACAATGTAAACCCTAATTGTCATGGCCTTTCATTTCCATGATCCATGGGTACAAAAACACCATGGAGCATCCATGAAGTATCCTATGGGTTTTAGCCCAACTTGATAATCCATGGAGCATTAGTTCACTATATAAGTATGGATGATTTACACAATCAACCCATATATTTAATTAGTCTCCTTTTGATCACTTAATTAATTCCAAATTAATTCTTGATCAATACTAATTAAATAATCTTATTAATATATTAGAACTTATAATATATTACCAAACCTTAAGTGTTATTTCCTTCATTTTAGTCTATCCAAATGCATGATGCCATGCAACCCAAATGGACCATGCCGAGTCGGGTCAAGTACATACCAAATATAGTTATGGACTTAGACACTAATCCAACAGTCTCCCACTTGGATAAGTCTAAAACTATTATTGAGTATGACTTCAAGACCCAACTGGCAATCGTAGCTCTTTAAGCCGTTGTCGAACTCTGACGTTGTAACTGAACTCTGATCTCGTCAATGACTTGTCCATTAGATAAGGGATCATATATTCCTCCATTCTAGACATCATATGGACTGAGACATGGATTATAAATCATTCTCTCTGTCCATTTGTTGTTTCCCGATTTCCGATTTATGACGACTGACTAATTGAACAAATCAAATCAGTCCAGGCCCGGCCGAGCACTTACATTTGTCATCACTAAATCATCGAGGGGCCCACAGATATCGCTTTTATCCCGAAGGTAAAAGGAATGGATTAACTTCGACTCATATGGCTTGTTCTACTACTTGTTGAATCATACACAAAGGCACGTTTTATAACATCGAGTTACCAATGCATTTTCGCGCAATCAATGTACAACCAACTCATAGTAACAACTCATATCTCTAGGTTTGAATAATATAAGATATTATCGTCTCATGATCACTCGTGATAAAATCCATGAAGTGATTCAAATGAGCGCGGGTTGAATCCAATACTCAGAACTTATGAGCACTCATGAGTGTTGTAGCACCTCTTTGCTATGTCCAACATCTTAGACATCTACAAGCCAACTCATGACAGTCTTGATTCATATCGACTTCCAACATATGACCGACTGTAGATGGTTTGAATAACTTAGTCATTCGGGAAGAATGACCTAGTTTATTCTGGAAGTCAAAACATGCAAAATGAAACACAAGAATAATTGAATCTAGTATGGTATCAAAACCTATGAATCACCATACTAATTACTCATTATTCATTGTTTCGGTTTTTATCAACTTTATACTTGAATTAAAAAAACACTAGTTGTCCTATGCTCCAAGCATGTACACTATGTTCTTCTAAACAATAGCTTTGCCATACACCAAGTATGTACTCTATGTTTGTCTATGATCTTTACTTTGTGAACTAGATCAATTGAACATAATTTCAATGATTCTCTTTTTCACACTCCCAAATCCTTATCGAAAATGTAAGAATTCCATATTCCTATCATTTACCGAAATCTGTTAGATTTTAAACTTATATGCATTGATCCTCTTGTAATGATTATGCACAAAGTCACAAAGACTTGTCAACAGACATTACAAAGTATTCCAATGGAGATCAACTCCATGGAAACATCCTTCTTGCATTTAGTTTTTCTAATCTTACACAGATTGAATAACTTCCAACTATGAAACATTTCCATATTCCCATTTTGACTGTCACTTCTGAACAAGAGTTGCCTCCTTTCAGAGTATGTCAATATGGTCCTTCTAAAATTTAACACTATACTTCCAACTGTCCCTGAGCAACCAATCTTTGGTAAACCTTAGATTGTTCTCGACAATTGCTTAATCATTTTAGTCATATCCAATTCTAGATTTTCCCCCTTAATGCCTACAGCATTTGGAAAATTTAGAAAGGATGAATATTATAGCACATGCAATCGATCCTATATCCGAAGCATATGGGACACGATTCATGATGTCTCACATAAAGACATGATACTAGACCAGTCTTTTTGCTATAATATTTCTATCTCTATTTGCCAAGTTCTCATAATTCAGATTATGAAAAGGGATGCCGTAATCATAATTGAATTTTAGAACGCAAATAATGGACCCATATATAGAATTTCCTTATGTTGAGCCATTCCAACACAAAATCCATATATATATATATATATATATATATATATATATATATATATATATATATCCTTGACTAAAGATGATTAAAACCTCAATCTAAGCTTTTAGAATTGAAATGAAGTACAATTTCCTCTCCCTTAATTATAGCAAAACAACTTTTTCAACCCCTGCAACTTCATGAATTGAAACTTTTTCTTTCTATAATTAACATTGCTAACTTACAATACTTATCATAATTATCATGCTCCCACTAACATGAAAATTATTAGCATAATACTTATGCTCCCACTAGCTTTGACATGTACTCAGAAATCAGCTGGACTTATAGAAATCAATACTTTATTGAATTTCTTACCAAAGTTCAGATTTCTGATACAAGATTGCTTTGATAAGACTTTATCAAAATCATACACCTTATCTTAGATAGCTCACAGGTGTGTCTAAATAATTTTAGAACTATGAAAATGGATGCCGTAATCATAGTCTCGATTGTTTAGACTTTTGCCATTTCTCATAAGTCCATATTAGTGTGCCGGTTAACCACGCATGCTCCACTAACGACTTTGAGATTGCAAAGATCACAATTGCTATCTTACTTAAAAACTACTTGGTGGGAGTGTTTCCTCACCATCATTTTCATGAATCGGAGAGAAACCTTATGACCCTTAGATTTTATGGTGTATGTGTTCTTATCCACGTGAATTTGTCAAAACCATAATCACAAGACTAGGTTAGTGACAAATCCAAACTCATATGGATTGAACTTGTGCAATCTTAACTTCTTGCCACCTGGCAGTACATGGCCTGCCATTGCTTCCAAGTAGTTATGCAAACAATTGAGAACATGTAGAACTCAAATGTATAGCCAACTTTACTGGAATGGGCACAGAAATGTCAACATAATAGGTTATAAGCCTCTAGTCGGGTGCTAGTGATGAACTATAGGTTTTTATTCTTAATTAGTTCTTGAAACTATTTCAGGATCTTTTTGACTCCCACTGTCTTCTTGACCTATAAGACTTTCTTGTCAAATATTCAAGAGATAGTGTGGATTCTAATCAAGACAAACACTTCACACAATTGGCCTTAGTTGGTCTTTGTTTTATCCAAAACATCACAACTTACCAATTTCAAATGTACAAGAGTAGGACACTTTTACTCTTACATTTGACAAGTGTCTTAAACCTTTCTTTAAGATATGTCACTCAATTTACAGTCTTGGAGTATGACTCTAAGACTTGTTTTGGAACGAAGTATGACTCATTTTCTTGATTTAACCATTTCAGCAATTCTTGATTCCCCTTCTTAGCCATAGGAATGCACTAAGATTTCCTTAGAGGACTAATTGTGATATGATTTCTAAATCATTAAGATGATCACAAAACCTGATACTAAAGTACTCTCCCATTTTTTCAGATTTGAGAAACTTTTATCTTTCTGCCTAATTTGATTCTTCTCATTCGTTCTGCCATACATCGAAACTTTTCCAATGCTACAGAATTATACTTAAACTTGTAAGTATAACCACATTTACTAAACTTTAGTAAATCATGACGAATAGTCTTATCGATCTTTTGTGGTGGACTTGATCAGTGCACCAGAATGTGTACTCGATCCCTTAGTCCTTCACTTGACTCACATATACATGTGAACAAGGAATTAATCTTAATTTTCCAAAGATGAAAATTCTCATTCATCATACTATACAACTTGCATGATTTCCAAGTTTCTATCCAACTGAAACCTTGGGTGATGAGAATCATTCCTTGTTTGGTAAATTAGACATTACCACAAATGAAAGAAACAAATCCATTTTCCATTATTGATATCAATGCAATCATATAAGCAACAATTTTTCCATAAATGCCATTGTAAGGATACTTAGAATAAATAAAATCAAAAAATTTCCTTTAATTTGAAAACTTTGCGGAAAAACTTATCCTTACAGTGCAAAAGCATATGAAAAACTTGTTGTTATCTATTCCTAAGCAATATATCATAACTCCTAAGCAACATCTCAAAATTCTGATCACTGAACCATGCGATCGAGATCCATCTTCACGATCAGAATCAGCATATACTTCCTTTAAGTTTCTTCATTTTTCTTTGATTCTTAATACATCAACATGTGATCCAGTCACATCATGTAATAAGAATCTCAGAATAGAAACTTAACAGAGTTAGATAGTGGACTTTACCTGAAGTTAAGTCAAACTTCTTGACTTGATCAACCTTATGATCTTTCAGGTAAATAGGCAGCTTCGCAATCAATGCCCCTTTCCTTTGGCAATAGAAACATATGGACTCTTTGGTAATGATACATGGTACTATCTCAGACTTAGCCTTTCTCTTTACCATTTGGTCAACCGAGTTGACTATGGCCGATCCCTTTCCATTGGGAAGAGAAAGTTTTTACTGGGTATCCAATGTTACCATTGTCAATGTCCATTGAAGGTTTGGGAAGTTGATCTACTAATAAAATTTGCTCTATCAGTGCTCCAAATCATTACTGATTCAGTAGCACAAAGCAAATAGATAAGATCATTAACGGTCATGGCATAGTCTGTTTCATAGTAGTCCCAAAGGAACTAACTATGTGACTTAGAGAGTGATTGAACATCTGAATTTCTTAAGACTGTGACACCCAACTCTCCCGGCTTGTCAATATGTGACTTCATCTCCAAGATGCGATCACACGTAGACCTTGCTTGCCAATAGGGATTGAGTGACCTTGAACTTGAGGGTTAGGGAGAATAACTGGAGGAGGTGGAGGAAGTAAAGTTCCAAGAGATTTCGGAAGATCATAGATGTTTGAGCTAGACATCTTTTGGGAGATATTCAAGATAGTTGATTTAAAGTCCTTAATATAACACCCAATATGAAATATTAAGGCTAGGACCCAACACAATATTTTATAACTTGGAAGAGGGATGCCGTAATCCAAGCTATAGATTATTTGAAGGTAGGTGAATGACGATTCACCAATTTCCACCATGAAAACGAAATAATTTATTAGTTTTTAATTGGTTTTGAAACTCCTAGATTCTTTTGAGATTCATTGAACTGTTCAATGGCATGTTCCAATCTCGATTGTGCCCTTCAGGTTTTGTGACTGGGATGACGAGGATCACAAAACAAGGTGTGAAGTAACCATGCAAATTACTTGGTACTCTTCAATGTTTATCACTCAACCGATGTGCCGGTTAACCACACATGCTCCACCGGCCTATGATAAACTTTAAGAAACCCTTTGCCTACCTTGTTAAATCAAGCTAGTGTGCCGGTTAACCACACACGCTCCACTAACCGACTTAAGCAAAGTGAAAAGTGTAATTTCATGGGTTAGCACCTTATTCACATTTTCCGAAGTAACTAAGATTGGGTATTAATAAGAGTTTAGTTACTTAGTATTTATCATTAATACTTTTAATGGAGGGAGAATTATAGTCCTTGTCCTACCTGTTCGGCTAACGACCCTCCACCAGTCAAGGAAGCGGTGGGTGAGAGTGGACACCCATTAAACTGCCATTTTATAGGCAGTAACCTTATACCCCCCTTATAGACCGGCTTCGTGAATGAGACCTACTAATGGTAAGACGACTTGCTCTTATACATACATACACACACATATATATATATATATATATATATATATATATATATATATATATATATATATATATTATTAACTTATAATATTATAAAGTATAAGGGTTGAATTTTAACTTTTAAAATCCTAAGGGCTTAATTTGGAATTAAAGTATTCATGAAAGAAAACTTTTCAAATTCCAAAACTTGAGGGCAAGTTTTGAACTATTCAAAAACTTTTCAATTCCATAACTTATGTGTTTAAAGTAGTTTTAATTTAATAAACTCTTCAAGTTCCATTACTTGAGGACAAGTTATGGAAGACTTTAAACTATTAAAAGAATATGACTTTTCTTTATTCATAACCTATGGAAATATTTATGAGTTTTATGAATCTTAAATGTGACTTTTCATATAAATTGAGGACAAGTTACAAAAACACATTTTAGAATCAACTCTTAGATTAATTTGGATTGAAAACTACAATTTCACATAACATTCCTATTAATCTAAGCAACTCATAAGAACAGTATACTTCAATCAAACCTTTTCATGTAATTAGCCTATCCATTAAACTAATACAAAACATGAATCTAATGACAATTATCTTTGAAATTGGATTAGAATGAACATAACCACATCAAAAAACAGGTTTATAGGTTCAAAAACAGCTTAGGGTAATGATTCTGGTCCAATTCCAGCCTTAAAAGTCGAAAATATGATGTCAGGGGTCCTACTCGTCGAGTGTATGAACCTACTCGACGAGTAGGATGAGTTTCCTCATGGACTCGGCGAGTCCAGTGCCCAGACAGCCCGAAAATCGACTTTTTTCAGCATTTTTCAGCACTTTGCATCAAGTATAATTGAAAACAAGCCTTGGCTCTGATACCACTGTTGGGTTTTGAGCATTCTAACACTCCTAAGTGTACATGCAACCCTAAATACCTTGGATCTATGTTTTCTCTATTATACATGCAAATATGAATATTCCAAGGTATTACCCTATCTAGCATACAATCTTAGATACTTGGGTAATAAAACAAGTTAGAAGACATACATTTTTATGTAGCTTGATTCCTTGATGCTTAAGAGCCGAGTTCCCCAAGTGTGACACCTCAAATGGTTCACACAACATCAAATACACTTGGAATAACTTAGAGAGAAATGATACACTTCATGAAATCGGCTAGCCCTCACCATTTCTTCATAGTCTCACATGGTTGCCAAATTTGGGAAGAATAAGATGCTTATATAGTGTGTCACAATTAGGGTTACACCATGTAAACCCTAATTGTCATGGCCTTTCATTTCCATGATCCATGGGTACAAAAACACCATGGAGCATCCATGGAGCATCCTATGGGTTTTAGCCCAACTTGATAATCCATGGAGCATTAGTCTACTATATAAGTATGGATGATTTACACAATCAACCCATATATTTAATTTGTCTCCTTTTGATCACTTAATTAATTCCAAATTAATTCTTGATCAATTCTAATTAAATAATCTTATTAATATATTAGAACTTATAATATATTACCAAACCTTAAGTGTTATTTCCCTCTTTTTAGTCTATCTAAATGCATGATGCCATGCAACCTAAATGGACCATGCCAAGTCGGGTCAAGTACATACCAAATATAGTTATGGACTTAGACACTAATCCAACATATGAAGTCCATTGAAATCTGCTCCCATTTCCACATGGGAATCTCCAGAGGCTGCAGCTTGCCATGCGCCCTCTGATGCTCGGCCTTGACCATCCTGTAGGTTAAGCACCTCTCCACGTACCAGGCGATCTCCCTCTTCATACACGGCCACCAGTAGCTCAATCTCAGATCCTGATGCATCTTGGTGGCCCCCGGATGGATAGAAAAGCGAGACTTCTGAGCCTCCTCCAACACAATCTGTCTGACCCCACCAGACACAGGAACCCATACCCGACCACAACGAGTCAAAAAACCACGACTATTCGGAACAAATCTGGTGATCTCACCCCTTATCCTCTCAATATTCCAATTCTCTTCCCTTACACCCTCGACCTGAGCCTCCCTAATCAATCCCATAAGCGGAGAATTAACTGATATCCTCATACAAGACACCCCATCAGAAGGTCCACCCGACTTACGGCTCAACGCATCCGCCACCACATTCGCTTTACCCGGATGGTAAAGGATTTCATAGTCATAATCCTTGACTACGTCCAACCACCTGCGCTGCCTCATGTTCAGGTTCGGCTGATCCATAATGTGTCTCAAGCTCTTGTGATCCGTGTATATAGTACAACATACCCCATAAAGATAATGCCTCCAAATCTTGAGGGCAAAAACCACAGCCCCTAATTCAAGATCATGTGTGGGATATCTCGTCTCATGCGGATTCAGCTGCCGCGAAGCATAAACTATCACTCATCCTCTCTGCATGAGGACCGCCCCCAACCCAGTGATGGATGCATCACAGAAAACCACGAAATCCTCAATTCCCTCCGGGAGGGTCAAAACTGGGGCCTCGCATTGTCTCTGCCGAAGGGTCTCAAATGCTGACTACTACTCAGGGCCCCACCGGAAATCCACCCCCTTCCTCGTCAGACGAGTGAAGGGTAGTGCAATCTTGGAGAAATCCTGAATAAATCTCCAGTAGTACCTTGCCAACCCCAAGAAACTCCTGATATCCGAGGGAGATTTCGGAACCTCCCACTGCATCATCGCCTCGATCTTGGCCGGATCGACCAATATACCGTCCTGGTTAACGAGGTTTCGAAGAAACTGAACCTCTCGTAACCAAAAATCATACTTTGAGAACTTAGCATAAAGTCGTTCTCACCTCAAAACCCCGCGAAGCTCGCGAAGATGCTCCTCATGCTGCTCTCTGGTCTTGGAATATACCTAGATATCATCAATGAACACGATAACTGAACGATCGAGCATCGGCCTGAATACCCGATTCATCAAATCCATAAATACCGCAGGCACATTGGTGAGCCCAAATGGCATCACCACGAACTCGTAATGCCCATAACGAGTCTGAAACGCGGTCTTCTCCACGCCCTCCTCTCTGACCCTGACCTGATGGTACCCGGACCCCAGGTCTATCTTGGAGAACCCAGATGCACCCTGCAACTGATCAACAAGATCATCAATCCACAGAAGGGGATAACGGTTCTTCATCGTTAGCTTGTTCAACTCCCGGTAATCAATACACATCCGGTGTGAACCATCATTCTTCTTAACGAATAAAATCGGCGCTCCCCACAGAGAATTATTCGGTCTGATGAACTGCTTGCCTAGCAGCTCCTGCAACTGAGATGACAAATCTTGCATCTCAGGCGGTGCCAAACGGTACGACGCCTTGGCAATCGGGGCCACACCTGGCACGAGGTCAATCCTGAACTCGGCCTGCCTCTCAGGAGGCATACCGGGTAACTCCTCCGGAAATTCATCGACAAAGTCCCTGACCACCGGAACCTCTAAAACCGAAACCTAATCCCCAACGAGCGTATCCACTATATATGCAAAATAACCCACACACCCATGCTGAATATACTACCGAGATCTGGCTGCAAAACAAAAACCTAAACCTATCCTGGTACCCTCCCCATAGATAACCAGTTCTCCCCCACTTGGGGTTCGAACTACTACGCGTTGGCCCTCACAATCAATCATTGCACCGAACCGGCTCAACCAATCCATCCCCACAATCATACAAACATCCCCAATTGGAATGGGGATCAAATCAATCGGATGAGGCACCCCGAAGATCTCCAAAACACAACCCGGATATACCGAAGACGTAGAAACTCCTTGCTCATTGGCGATAGAAACTCGCAACGGACACTCCAATTACCCAACAAGCATATCAAACTCTCTACTGAACGATCGAGACACAAAGGACCAACTCACACCAGAGTCATGTTGGATAAGGTGTCTAAGTCCATAACTTATTTGGTATATACCTGACCCGACCCGGCATGGTCCATTTGGGTTGCACTTCACCCGAACTATTTATATGAATAACATTATGAGAAGAGTATATTTGCGGCCTACTAATATATTATAAGTTATAATATATTAATATGAAATTGTATTATTTAATTAGTATTGATATTAAATTAATTATGAATTAATTTAGTGATCATAAGGTGACTAATTAAATAATGGGCTATTGTACTTATATAGTATGGGCTAACACTCATAAGGAAATGGGCTAAGCTTGAATGGGAGTCCATGGATGATCCATGGAGCTTTTAACCCATGGATCCTTGGAATAGGAAAAGACATGGGTTATTAGGGTTTGCATGGTTCATAACCCTAATCATCTACACTATATAAAGAGGCTTATGGTGCTTGAGAAGACACTATGTGTGTGTGCATAAGGTGTGGCCGAATTTCTAGAGTGATTGGATACTCTCTCATAAGTTTTCCAAGTTTGTGGTGATTTGTGATTTCCATTTGAGGCATTCACATTATTGGTGCTTGGCTCTCAAAATCTCAAGGAATCAACTCACTAACGAAGGTATGTAATTCTTCTAGTATCTTTTATGTTTAAAAGTACCCCATGTATGCTAGATAGGTTACGAACCTTGGAAAATTATTTTGCATGTATTTTAGACAAACATAGATCCAAGGTTTCTAGGGTTGCATGAACACCTTAGGAGTGTTAGTTTGCTCAAAACCCAACAGTGGTATCAGAGCCTAGGCTTGTTTGTTTGATACTTGATGCAAACTTGTTGAAAAACTCAAGTTTTCTGCATTCTGCAGCATGAACTCGCCGAGTCCATGGGGGGACTCGACGAGTCCATGAGTAAATTCATCCTACTCGTCGAGTAGGTTCGTGCACTCGACGAGTAGAAGCCTCAGAATGCAGATTTTCGAGTTTTGCTGCTGGAAATGGACTAGAAACATTACCCTAAACTGTTTTGGTGTTATAAAACCTGTTTTAGATGGTGTAATGTTTATGCTAATCCATTTACAATGGCTTATATCAAAATTGCATGATAATATGTGTTCATATGTTCTTGGAATTTTTGATATAATGTTCATGTTCTTATGAATTATTGTTAGATCATAGGAATTATTTGCTAAATTGTTTATTGATAATTCTTGATCATTTATGTGTTTTAATGGAGTCCATAATTTGTCCTCAAGTTATGGATTTCCAAAGGTCACTTTCATTTATGCACACTTAAAACACATAAGTTACATGAAAATGAAGAGTCTTCATTTTATGAACCTTTAATTCATAAGTTATGAAATGAAAAGTTTTGAATAGTTTCAAAACTTGTCCTCAAGTTTTGGAATTTGTAAAGTTAAACACACTTTAATATACTTTAATTCCAAACCCTTAGAGTTTTAAAAGTTAAAATTCAACCCTTATACTATTTATAACATTAATGGTTAATTATTATATATACGTATAAGATTAAGTCGTTTTACCGTTAGTAGACCTCATTTACGAAGCCGGTCTATAAGGGGGGTATAAGGTTGTTTCCTATAAAATGGCAACTTAATGGGTGTCCATTCTCACCCACCGCTTCCTTGATCGGTGGAGGGTCGTTAGCCGAACGGTAGGACAATGACTTTAAATTCTCATTAAAAGTATAATGAATATTATAAAGTAACTAAACCTTTAATAAATTCCCAATCTTAGTTACTTTAGGAAAATGTGAATATGGTGCTAACCCATGAAATTCACACTTTGTACCTTACCAAGTCGTTGGTGGAGCGTGTGTGGTTAACCGGCACACTAACTTGGACTAGTAAGGATCACGAAGGGTGACTTAATGTTTATCATAGATCGGTGGAGCGTGTGTGGTTAACCGGCACATTGATTAGGTGATAATATTAAGGGTACCAAGTGAATTTGCATGGTTATTCACACCTTGTTTTGTGATCCTCGGCATCCCAGTCACAAAACTTGAAGGGCAGAATCGAGATTGAAACATGCCATTGAAAAGTTCAATGAATCTCAAAAGAATCTAGGAATTTCAAAACCAATTAAACCTAATAATTCATTTCGTTTTCATGGTGGAAATTGGTGAATCGTCATTCACCTACCTTCAAATATGTTATAGCTTAGATTACGGCATCCCTCTTCTAAGTTATAATATATTGTGTTGGATCCTAGCCTTAATATTACATTTGGGTGTATTATTAAGGATTCGATATATCTAAATTAAAACTTGTTTTCTTCTTTTTAGATGTCTTCCAACAACAATGCTTCGGGCTCTAACCCTACTGGCTCCTATTCCCCCATGAACCTTTGTGGGAGGGTCATCTTTGATGGTTCCAACTTCATGGATTGGATCCGGAACATCAGGATGGTCACTCGTTACGAGGACAAGGAATATGTCCTCGATAAGGAGCTAAAGGAGCTTGATGAGTCCACTGCTACTCCTGAGGAGGTCGCTAAGTATCAGGCACATGAAAGAGATGCCACCAAGGTGGCATGCATCATGATGGCTACCATGACAGCTGAACTCCAAAAGTCCTATGAGGACTATTACCCTTTTGAGATGCATCAGGATCTGATGGAAAGGTACCATCAGAGTGCTCGTCAAGAGCGGTATGAAATAATCTCATCCATGATCACTACCCGTATGAAGGATAGCGAACCAATCACGAGCCACATGCAGAAAATACAAAGGTATGTGGACCATCTAATGAAACTGAATGTGAACTTCCCTGAGGAGTTGGCAATTGATATCATTTTGCACTCCTTGCCCTCGTGTTATGATCAATTTCGTATGACATACCACATGAACAAGGAGGAAGTCACACTCAGTAAGCTTCAAGGACTTCTGAAGACTGCCGAAAGTGGTCTTAAGAGTAAGTTGGTTGCTACTCCTACTCCTACTACTACCCCTGTTTTGGCTATCGGGCAAGGCAAAGGGAGGAAGAGGAAGCACCCTTCGAAGGGTACCAAGAGAAAGTCCCTTGAAGGCTCCTCATCTGGAACCAAAGGTGGTTCTATCACTCCTTCTGCCATCCCTAAGGATGCTGAATGCTTCTACTGTCAAAATAAGGGGCACTGGAAGCGAAACTGCCCAAAGTACTTGCAGGATGTCAAGGATGGGAAAGTGAAACCATCCCATGCAGGTATTTACACTATATTGTCTAATAACTCACCATATTCTAATTCTTGGGGTTCTTGATACAGGTTGTGGTATTCACATCTGTTGTGACTTGCAGGGCCTAAGAAGAAGTGAGGATGTGGAGCACGGAAAGATAAACTTAATCATGGGGAACAAGAAGGTTGCACCTGTTGCCAAGATTGGAGTTTATACTTTGTTGCAAGATAGTGGGTTAAAGTTAGATTTGAATAAATATGTGTACTCGTCTGAAATGGCGAGGAATATTATTTCCTTTCATGCTTTGTACAAACAAGGTTTTACCTTTTCTTTTGATAATGAAGTTGGTAGTATTAATGCTTTCTTTAATAATGTTCTTTATTTTAAAGCATTACCTTGTGATGGTGTGTATGAAGCTGTATCTGTTGTAGATAATTTAGGAAATAATGTATTATGTATTGATTCTTCTACTAGCTTGGATAAAGCATCTTTGTGGCATTGTCGTCTTGGACATGTAAGCAAGAAACACATAGGCTAGCTCCAAAAGGATGGAGTCTTGGAGTCGTTCGACCTCAAGTCGGATGATAGTTGTGAGTCTTGTCTACTTGGAAAAATGACAAAATCACCCTTCACTGGTACTTGTGCAAGGGGTGAGGGTTTGTTGGACCTTATACATACTGATGTATGTGGACCATTCAAAACCGCCACAAGGGATGCTAATCGCTATTATGTGACTTTTATTGATGATTTTAGTAGATATGGTTATGTCTACTTAATCAAACATAAGTCAGAAACTTTTGAAAGGTTTAAAGAGTTTAAACAGGAAGTAGAAAATCAATTGGGCAGGAACATTAAGATGCTTCGATCCGATCGAGGTGGTGAGTATCTTAGTACTGAGTTCCTCGACTATCTTAAGGAGTGTGGGATTGTCTCACAATTGACACCTCCCAGGACACCACAGCTGAATGGTGTAGCTGAGAGGCGTAATCGAACTTTGTTGGACATGGTTCGCTCTATGATGACTCGAGCTTCGCTACCAATCTATTTGGGGGTATGCCTTAGAGACTGCCTCCCACATCCTTAATCTAGTCCCTACAAAGAAGGTTGCCAAAACACCTCATGAAATGTGGACTGGGAAAGTTCCCAATTTGGACCATATCAAGATTTGGGGTTGCGAGGCTTTCGTGAGGCGCGAGACTCATGACAAGCTCGAACCTCGAATTGAAAGGTGTATTTTCATCGGCTACCCACAAAAATCCTTTGGTTACCTCTTCTACAAACCCAATGAGAATATGGTGTTTATGGCTAGGAGAGGGGTCTTTCGAGAGAGATAATTTATAAACCAAGGAGACAGTGGGAGGCAAATTGACCTTGAAGAAATTCAAGACTCAATTGGTGAAGGAACCTCAGACACTAGCAATCAACTTGAGGAGGAAATTCCTGTTGATCCAGCTGACGAGTCTATACTTCTGAGGCGTTCCACAAGGGTTAGGAACACACCTGAGTTTTATTATGGATTTCATATTACTACGGAAGGTGATACATTTATCAGTGACAGTACACTGGTAAATCTGGATGAACCTAACAGTGTTAAGGAAGCCATGGCAGGCCCAGAGTCTGCTAAATGGAAGGAGGCTATGAACAGCGAGATACAGTCCATGTATGACAATCAAGTTTGGAACTTGGTTGACAATGTACCAGGACGTAAGACAGTCGGATGCAAATGGATCTTCAAGAATAAGACCGACATGGATGGGAAGGTGTACACTTATAAGGCTCGACTGGTTGTGAAGGGTTTTACTCAGACTAAGGGTATTGATTATGATGAAACCTTTTCACCAGTAGCAAAGATTAAGTCTATTAGGGTCATGCTAGCCATTGCTGCATTTCATGATTATGAAATATGGCAAATGGATGTCAAAACCGCTTTCCTTAACGGAAAGTTGGCTGAGGATGTTTAGATGAATCAGCCAGAGGGTTTTGTCAGTGCAGAGTACCCCAATAGAGTATGCAAGCTTGAGAAATCCATTTATGGATTGAAACAAGCATCTCGAAGTTGGAATCTTTGTTTCGATGAGAAGGTCAAAGAGTTTGGTTTCTCAAGAAGTGAAGATGAGTCCTGCGTGTATGTCAGAGCTAGTGGGAGTATAGTTAGCTTTTTGGTAATGTATGTGGATGACATACTACTCATAGGAAATGACATCCCAACCTTGCAGGAGGTTAAGTCCTGGCTTGGGAAGTGATTTGCTATGAAGGACCTTGGAGAAGCTGCCTATATCCTAGGGATAAGGATATTAAGAGAAAGGAGTAAAAGACTAATTGGACTTAGTTAGAGTATCTACTTGGATAAGGTGTTGAAAAGGTTCAACATGCAGAATTCCAAGAAAGGAGAATTACCGATCCAAAGCAATGCCAAACTGAGCAAGGCTCAGAGCCCGAGTACAGAAGATGAGATAGCTGAGATGAGTCGATTGCCTTATGCTTCCGCTGTTGGCTCGATCATGTATGATATGACTTGTACCCGTCCTGATGTGGCCTTCGCTTTGAGCATGGTCAGCAGCTATCAGGGGAACCCTGGCAAGGCTCATTGGATTGCGGTAAAGAATATTCTCAAGTACCTGTGGAGGACTAAGGATTGGATCCTTACCCTTGGTGGGAGTGATGACTTGAGAGTAGTAGGGTATAGTGATGCTAGCTTTCAGACTGATAGGGATAACTTCCGCTCTCAGTCGGGCTGGGTCTTTACCTTAAATGGAGGGGCAATCACTTGGAAGAGTTCCAAACGGGAGACTGTAGCTGATTCGACTTGTGAATCAGAATACATAGCAGCGAGTGAAGCGGCAAAGGAGGTGATATGGCTGAGGAACTTCATCGGAGACCTTGGAGTTGTACCAGCTATTAAGGAGCCTATGGAGATTTTCTGTGACAGCAATAGTGCGGTTGCCTTAGCCAAGGAACCAAGAGATCATGGCAGATCCCGACACATTGACAGAAAATATCACTTCATAAGACACAAGATAGAAGAGGGACTCCTCGTGGCAAAGAGGGTATCGTCAGATGAGAACCCTGCGGATCCCCTTACGAAGGGACTGACGAGGGTGAAGCATTTGCAGCATGCGAGACGCATCGGGCTGAGGGACGATATTAGTTTTACAGATTAGATAGTTATTACTAAAACTTGTAAAATGTAATCGACGTTTGATGATGAATAAAAGTTGTGATTTATTCATGAGTAAGGTGTTGCTATCATTGTCAATTATTTACTATTGTTTCAGCTTTGCATGTTTTGACTTCCAGAATAATAAGTTTATTCAAACTCTCCACAGTCGGTCATATGTCGGAAGTAGGTATGAATCAAGACTGTCATGAATTGGGATTCTAGATGACTAAAGGTGTTTAGCCATAGCAATGGTTGCTACAACATTCATGAGTACTCATAAGTTATGAGTATTGGAATAAACCCATGCTCACTTGTATCACTTCATGGAATTTATCTCGAGTGATCGTGAGACGGTAATATCATATAAGTCTTCAAACCCAGAGATATGAGTTGTTACCTATGAGTTGGTTATGCATTGATTGCACGTAAACGCATCAGTAACTTGATGTTATAAAACGTGCCTTTGTGTGCAATTCAATGAGTAGTAGAACAAGCATATGAGTCGAAGTTTATCTGTTCCTTCTAGAAATAGAAGCGATATCTGGGCCCCTCGATGATTTTGTTTTGACCTATGTACCGGGCCCGGTCAGAACTAAATTGATGTGTTCGATTAAGTTCTTTGTCAAACAAATCGGAAATCGGGAAACAAACTGCTGGACAATAAGTTAGACATTGTTCCATGTATTTGTCCGGCTGATATCATGAGAGCAGAGGATTATGTGATCACTTATCTAAAATGGCGCTTCATAGTTCAACAGAGTTTTCGAGAGCTACGATTGTCGGTTGGTTCCTGAAGCTATATAGGCAAATACAGTTATCAGACTTATCCAAGTGGGAGACTGTTGGATAAGGTGTCTAAGTCCATAACTTATTTGGTATATACTTGACCCGACCCGGCATGGTCCATTTGGGTTGCACTTCACCCGAACTATTTATATGAATAACATTATGAGAAGAGTATATTTGCGGCCTACTAATATATTATAAGTTATAATATATTAATATGAAATTGTATTATTTAATTAGTATTGATCTTAAATTAATTATGAATTAATTTAGTGATCATAAGGTGACTAATTAAATAATGGGCTATTGTACTTATATAGTGTGGGCTAACACTCATAAGGAAATGGGATAAGCTTGAATGGGAGTCCATGGATGATCCATGGAGCTTTTAACCCATGGATCCTTGGAATAGGAAAAGACATGGGTTATTAGGGTTTGCATGGTTCATAACCCTAATCATCTACACTATATAAAGAGGCTTATGGTGCTTGAGAAGACACTATGTGTGTGTGCATAAGGTGTGGCCGAATTTCTAGAGTGATTGGATACTCTCTCATAAGTTTTCCAAGTTTGTGGTGATTTGTGATTTCCATTTGAGGCATTCACATTATTGGTGCTTGGCTCTCAAAATCTCAAGGAATCAACTCACTAACAAAGGTATGTAATTCTTCTAGTATCTTTTATGTTTAAAAGTACCCCATGTATGCTAGATAGGTTATGAAGCTTGGAAAATTATTTTGCATGTATTTTAGACAAACATAGATCCAAGGTTTCTAGGGTTGTATGAACACCTTAGGAGTGTTAGTTTGCTCAAAACCCAACAAGTCAAACAACACTAGAGCAGGAAAAGAGTTCACTAGGAACGTACCTAACAGAGGTACACATATAAGCATAATATAAAACACAATCAGAAGAATAATGGATAGAAACATACCAGTCATAACATCTGGAGCTGCTTTGGTCTCCTCGGCAGTAAGCTAGAAAGCACGACCTCGAGCCCTCGGGGGCTCCGCTCTGCCCTGACTCCCGTCAGTGATCCTGAAAGTAGCCGGCGCTGGAATCTGCACCGGATTGGCAGCGAGCAAGGGACACTGTGCCTTCATATGGCCCACTTGATCACAATGGTAGTAGAGTCTGATGCCGGACGCTGGAGTCTGCTGCCGATAGTCCCTCGCAATGTGGCCCTGCTTGCTACATTTGTGGCAACCCGAAGAAGATCGACAAGCTTCATCATGCACCTTGCTGCACTTCCCACAAGTTCGGCCCCTCTGACTCCCCGACCTAGAATAAGCGACCCTAAACCATTTCGATGCAGGCTGCGACTGCACCGGGCCGGTCTCGACTCCCTCGTTTGCAAATCAATCTCAATCTCACGCTGTCTGGCAACCTCCTGCATATCTAACAATGAACCATAATGCTGAGTAGAAACAAACTGTCTAATCTCCATCTTGAGCATGCTCAAGTAATGGGTCATCTGAGCCTGCTCAGATGCAACAAACTCAGGGCAGAACATAGCCCTCTCTGTGAACATCTTGGTGATCTCTGTCACTGTCTCTGATCCCTGCCTCAAATCCAAATACTCTTGCGCCAGCCTCTTACGCTCCACCAGCGATACATAACGGGAGCAGAATATCTCTAAGAACTGCTCCTAAGACACAACAGCTCTCTGCTCCTCAAAAAATGAACTAGCGGCAAGCTTCCACCAATCCTTCGCTCCGGTCCTCAAAAGGTTCAGAGCACATCTGACCTTCTAGTCCGCAGGGCATAAGTAAGTGAAAAAACACCCCTCCACATCAGATAACCACCTCATGGCAACGATCGGGTCCTGCACTCCATCAAAAGTCGGGGGCTTCTGTAATAGGAACCCTAAAAATATGATGTAACATTTTATCTATAAATAAAATAGACGTTTATGTTACATATTATGTTATTGTACTGTTCAATATATGTTCAAGGACTGAGAACCAACATCCCTACGTTGCACTGCCTGGCGTTTCCGCTGACGGCCGGGAAGAGTGTGGCAAGAGGTACTGTTAGAGCACAAGTATGTTAGTGGCCAGGATAACTCCTTTGTATGTGTGTGCAGTATGGAACACGTAGTGTCATTGTATGTTAGACCAGTAGGGTTCTGCCTGTTGATCGTATGATACTGTTAGGAGTTACGTTTGATTCGGGTAACTAGGGAAGACCAGTTATCAGGAGTATATATGTTTGATCAACGAAAGACTTAATTGTGAAGTGATCAAGAACACGGAACTAGGGAAGGGTAGTTGCTAAGGGTCTGGACATACTAGTATTTGCTATGTGTTTATGTTACATGATTATATGATAGTGATAGCTTGGGTATTTTATAGTCTAAGTTGGATAGCCTGAGAATTTTTGGTCTAATACCTAATTGTGATGTTCATATCTGATTGTTCGCTCTTAGGTGGGTCATCTGTTCGACTGTCTACCTGATTCATGCATACATATGACTTTATGCATTGTATGAAAGAACAATATCTGGCCCCTGACAACTGATATGAAAGACTATGGTTGGATCACAACACTGATATGAAAGATTGTTGTTGGATAACATCACTGATAAGAAAGACTATGGTTGGATCACAACAACTATATGTAAGACCAGGGTTCGGACCCTGACAATGGAGTCAGGGCTGGGACCGTATACTCCCTAGAGTTGGGCCCGTTATGCATGATATATGTATGTGGATAGGAGATTTGATTGCTCGACGGTAGAGTCGAGATCTTGCGTGGGTGCACTGTATGTATGATGGAATATGTCGTATACTGGGGAACTCACTAAGCTTTATGCTTATAGTTGTGGATTAAACATTTTGCAGGTCGTTTGTGAGAAGAGCTCGGTAGGACTGTACATACGCATCGAAGATGTTCGTTTTCACAGTTTCATAAACTTAACTATGACATTGTATGGTTTTAATCAAATGAATGTTACTTGATGGTTTTTAAAACAAATGTTTTAATTGGTTATTACAATTTAGAAATTGAAAAATCTCTTTGTAATTTATGGGACTTTATAGTCGTGATGATTTCAAAAATGCAAACTGAATTCAATTCTGATATATAGAACTCCGTGGAATGGTGTTTAATGTTTCATGATTAATTAGTTATGATTCGACATATTTTACGAATCTGATTTTGCTCGGGATTAAAAATGTCATAAGAATGAAATCAAATAATATACCTTAGTATGAGTTCAAAAACGTGCTCAAAAACAATTTACGAAGTTTGTAGCTATCTTAAATGAAGCAGTGCATGGCTCGTTTTAAAAAAAATCAGATAAATACTGGTTTAATAAATTCAAAAGAGCGTAACTTTCTCATATGATCTCCGTTTTGGACATTCTTTATATCCACACAGAGGTAAAAAAGTATTCTATCCAAATTGTTTATCTATAGCTTTCAAGTATACTCAATGTAAAAAAGTTATTTTAGGACATTAATTAATACTTATTTTGTGAATTGTTTTCTATTTGTTAACAGTAGTCAACTTTGAGCATTTTGGAGTAATCTAAGTGCAATAATGAGTGACATAGATTCAATTACATATAAAACATGGAACAATCATACGATAGGTCCTAATACAGAGGGGTTCACGGTGGTTTGAACGACGAACTCTGACATATTTTTACCAATTGTTACAATAACCCATAAAAACCCGTTATTATAGGTCAAACCTGTCATTATATGGTAGAGTGTTTTTGGATATATATCTTATTTTAATAACCGTCATTAATAATGCACTTATAGTGACGTGTTTTTTTTCCTATACAGTGATAAATGTTTACTTATAGTCACCGTTTATAAATATTATCGTGACCATTGTTGACTTGTGGAGACATAAATGTAATTAAGCTATCAACATTAGTTATCTTTACTAATATGTTTAATGTTTTCTCATTACTATTGTTTACATACACCGACAAACAAAAATTTAAGCCATCACAAAATAAGATCTATACTAACGTGTTATTTCTTTTATTATGATTATTGATAATTTTTATTGACATGTTTAATAGTATATCGTGAATATTCTGTACATTACTCACTCATTACGCAATTAAACAGTAACCATAAATATTTATAGTGGTATGTTTTCTCATATAGAGTGATAAATGTTTACTTATGGTCACCGTTTATAAATGTTATCGCGACCATTATTGACTTTTGGAGACACAAATGTAATTAAGCTATCGGATAAGTTATATTTGCTAAAATATTTAATGTTTCCTCATTACTATTGTTTACATACACTGACAAATAAAAATTTAAATTGTCATAAAAAATTATCTATACTAACTTGTTATTTCTTTTATTATGATTATCGATAACTTTTAGTGACATGTTTAATATTATATTATGAATATTGTGTACGTTTATTAATTCACTCATTGGACAATTAAATGGTGACCATAAAATATTTATAGTGATGTGCTTTTTTTATATAGAGTGATTATTGTTAACTTATTGTCGACGTTTATAAATATTATCATGGCCATTGTTGACTTTTGGAGACACAAATATAATTAAGCTATCAACATAAGTTATTTTTAGTAACATGTTTAATGCTCTCTCAATACTATTGTTTACATACACCGACAAGTTTAACCCGTCACAAAAATGATCTATGCTGACACTTATGCGTTATTATTATTATTTATATTGTAGAATGATTTAAAAAAAATTAATCACACATATGGGCCAACTTTTATTACTATGATGCGCAAAAACGAAAATATAATATATTTTTGAATAATAATAATTATAAAGTTATTACAACAAAAACATACATACAATGATACAAACTAAATAAACTAAATTCTACTTTTTTTTATTAGGAGTATTGTTGTTTTTAGTTGTTGCAATCCTTAGCTCGGTTGTTGGACAATAATTATTGAGCTGCTTTTTATTAGGATGCATTTTCTAGTCTTTTGTATTTCATTATTTGTTTTAACTATATGTATATCCGGATGTTGTAACAACATAAACTAAAATAGGTGTTAAACATGCACAATTAATGTATATAATTAACTAATAGAATTGTTTTAAAAAAATTATAAGGTTTAACTAATGAAATCCAAAAGTCAATAAGTATTTTTACCTAAAAGTCTTTTATTGCCTAAAAGTCCTTTATTTGGGGTTTAAACTGAAATCCAAAACACATATTACCTATTTACTTAGTATTTATATTTATCTAAACTAAATAACTAGAAGGAATCACTTAAAATGAAACTTCGACATCCTATATGTATTTATTATGTCTTTATTTCTCACTTAATATCCAAAGGTAAATATACATATAACATAAAAAAAAACCCGTTATAAAGGATGATATTTGGCCAACGTTTTCGATCATGACACGAGTTGTCACGAGTTTTTTCATGTTACAAATTTTAATAAAAGATTTAATCACTTAAACTGAAACTTCAACACCTTATGTATCGCTTAATAACCGACGCAAGGTTAATGTACATATGAAATAACAAACTCGTTATAAAAGATGACATTTGGCCAATGTTTTTGGCCGTCACACTACTTATCATTTTTTTTATGTAAAACCGATGTTAATGTGTGAAGTCTGATTTGCAATGGTGACTCGTTTTCAGTAAAATGTCATAGAAACAATCATATAAATTACTTTATTACCTTTAATGATGAGAAATATGAAAACCGAGACCACTCAGTTTTCAAAAACCGATGCCATAAGCCAATTTTATACTGGTGTGTGACTAAAGATGAGTCAAGCATGCATGCCAAGTAGTGCGTCAAATGGGAGTTTATCTTGGCGAAACCATGTGGTGTATGCAACACGAGTTTGATCGGTCGGGGTTTCAAGAGTACCACCAATCATTTTGAAGAAATCATACCTAATTAGAAGAGCCTTGATTTGAGTAGCCAATGACATATAGTTAAATTGTGTGAGTTTGAGGTTGTCGTTTAAGGAAACAATAAGGAGAGATTTGGTAGGATCTTAGGCATTTGGGTGGGTACAGAGTTTGTACTTGAGTTTCTTCCGGTGCTTGAGTCGTTAGCCATAAGGCCTTGACGAGAAATGAGAGAAAAAAATGGTTAGATGAAGAGGGATTAACGCTATGATACCGAGGCGTATATTCAATTGTTCTGCAAAAAAGAGATTATATGTATTCAATAGATACAAAGTTACAACAAGATGAGAGAAAATACAAGAAACGTCTAACGAACATTTAAACTATGTATATCATGATCAAGTTTAGATTTCGGTTTATCCTTATCATTTAATTATACTTCTCGAAGAAAGTGGGAAAAAAAGCATCATTTCCCACACGCATAATTATTGATAATCGAACACCCGAAAAAAAATCACATTCCATTGTAATCCTTAGTTCCATTACTTTATTACAAACAAACATGATATATTTTTTTTGAGAAATTAAATATCCCCTATTTTTTCTTCATACTTATCTTCTATTCATCTAAAATGAAGACATATGTCATATTTGGATAAAATTAATGATATTTTAATATATTTGTCATCATTTCAAATGGGTAGGAAGATATGTAGGAAGGAAAGTAAGAGGATATTTAATTTCTTATTTTTTTTTCATTCCACCCAAATGCCCGGTCTAATATTGTTTGTTATTAGGTCGTAATAAAGATGGGAATCATGGAAATAATGTTAAACTTCACATTAATTCTATATATGTGCAAAAACACACACGCACAAAAAAAAATCTCGTAGAAAACGTCTTTTTATTATACTTAATTTGGATATTAATAATGAAGTATTTTTTTATTTGTAAATTTGTATCACTTGGGGCTTTTAATGAGCTCCCATCCTATCAAGTATCAACTAGTTGTTTGTCTTTATGATTCATGAAAAGAGGAATAGTGGAAGTATATGCATGTAGGGACGTGGAATCATGAGGCATGCATCCAGTCGGGAGGTAGAGAAGGTTAACACGTGGTGTGGGCAGATGTGGGATGACTGGTTCATGTAATTCCATCATTTATTTTATAAGGTTTTTTTCACTAAAGAAATACATATCGGTAATTCGATGCTATAAATAATAAACCTTTCAGTCGAATGGTGAACCGAGTTATTTCAATCTTTTTGGAACATCTATCATACGGGCAAAAAGACTTAAAGTTCGTTTTAAACGTTTGAAACATTTTTAAAATCAATGTTACAGAATATGATCCAAAATATTCATTAAAACCGTTAAAGTTCAGATGGTAATGGCTTCAAGTACAATTATGTCCAATTAAAACATCATTATAAAATTTCGTCTACAAAATAATAACGTTAGGTTTTGGTGAGCGTGTCAAGTACTGCCAGAATTAAATATTAGAATAGTCAGTTTACTTATAATGGCGGACCCTACCAGCAGAAAAAAAATTAAACGCTTAACCAACTAGAAGAGTAGTATATGCATATCTGGGCAACAAAATAATGCATGTATAAAGCTATTTGGTGCCAAACACATGATCTTCCAAATGAACACCACTCAGTATACGTAATAACCAAGGAAAACATACCCGGAGGATCCTCTAAGATACCAAGGCCGGAATAAATAAAGATTGTAAGTACAAAAAACTACCATACTATGAATAACATGGACGATATGGACAATACATAGTGTAAGTAGAAATGTACTACCATCCTATGAATACGAAGACCTCTAAACACACAACATGGACGATACATCTTTATAAATAACAAGCTATCAAGAAATAAAGTAGGTAATGTTTCCCATTTATCTTATACACACGATAATACCAAGACCCGTTGATGTAACTTAGGTTTGAGATAGTATGTAACATTTCATTTTCATAAACAAAAATTTCATTTTTAATTAAGGCAAAAACACCATTTCCATAAAACTCAAGTTAAGAAAACTCATTTGTTCCATGATACAATTGTTTGAAAGTCAGATTAATATAGTAAATGTGGAATCTTCCATGCTGTTGATGAATGTGTACAGTCACACATTCCCCTTTTCACGATCACCAATGGTACATGAAAACATTTAATCCACAACTATAAGCCAAAACTAAGTGAGCTCCCCCAAAATATTACATACCACACACCATAATAATCAACTATGGGTTCTTAGTAACATCGGGACTATCAGCAGTCCTAAATATCCATTAAAGCACAACAAATGAACAATTATGTGTTATCAACAACCCTGAGACTATCAGCAGTCTTATGGGCTCACATCAGCCCTATAGGTTATCAACAACCCTTCGGACTATCAACAATCCTAGTGTCGTCAGCAATATCAATGATACATATAACAACAGCCAACAACAAGATCATGAACACATGAAACTATCTACACTAGTCTACCTGTCTAACAGCTTATTACTGCATACCGAGACTCACACATAACTCTACGTCACCACTGGCAAATCACTAATGAATGCATTGATGGGTTTGAGCCATAAGAACTTTCCTATGTGCACATGCAAACCCTAATGCTTGGATCTAGGTTTCTCTAATTGAACATGCATTGTATCCAAGACTTACAATACTAGATCTAATGTAAACAATTGAATCTAATCATATGAAATCAGATCTAAAAGAATACCTTGAATTACTTGCTTGACACTTCTTCTTCTTGGAGCTTAGAGTCACAATTGTCACTCCTCTAATGGCTTACAAACACCAAATAGCAAGAAGATGATCTTGAGAGAGATAGGAGGGAGAGAAATCGACCCTAGGGTTTCTTGCCTGGCATGAGTCCCGATTTCCCCACCCCAAGGGATCTATTTTATACTATGAGCTACTAGGGTTTCACCTTTAACCCTAATTGAATGACTTAGGCCCTAAGCAATCCAAGATCCTTCTAGATAATAGGCTTGGACGATTTTATGGTATCCAAACCCTAAAATTCGTCCACCCTCATATCCATAAGGATACATAGCCCAAAATACAACTATCACACATTTGACAGTTTATGCCCCTTTATTCAATTAACCTCTTTAAGTCACCAAATTAATTCTCAATTAATATATGACTTATATTAATTAAATAACATTATTATTTCTTTAATATATTATTCTCATAATATATTAACAATAATATCTCTTCTCTCTTAACAAATCATCCTGTCAAGTTGCTATGGTGAAGGCAACCCAAAATGACCATGCACAACCGGGTCAAGTACTTACCAAATATAGTTACAGCCTTAGACACTAATCCAACAGTCTCCCACTTGGATAAGTCTAGTAACTATATATGCAAATATAATCCGATTAGCAATCGTAGCTCTCAAAGACGTTGTCAAACTCTGATCTTATCAGTATCCTGTCCTTCAGATAAGGGATCGTATAATCCTCTGTTCTAGATACCGTGCGGACAATTACATGGAACATGGTCATACTTATTGTCCTGCAATTTGTTTCTCGATCTCAGATTTACTTGACTTAGAACTTAATTGAACACATCAATTCAGTCCTGACCGGGCCCGGCACATAAGTCAAATCAAATCATCGAGGGGCCCTGATATCGCTTTTACCCTCTTAGGATAAAAGGAACAGATAAACTTCGACTTATATGCATTTACTATCCACTAATCAAATTACACACAACAATACGTTTTATAACATCAAGTTACTGATGCGTTTGCGCATTATCAATGCATAACCAATTAACAAACAATAAACCATATATCTAGGTTTTAAGACCATATGATATTACCATCTTGTGATCACTCGTGATAAATTCCATGAAGTGATTCCAACAAGTGTGGGTTTATTCCAATGCTCAAATCAAGTTCATAAGCACTCATGAACGTTGTAGCAAACCTTTGCTATGTTTAATACACTTTAGACAATCTACACACCAATTCATGACAGTCTTCATTCATATCTACTTCCAACATATGAACGACTGTGGACTATTCGAATAATTCGATTATTATCAAATAACTTAATTATTCAGGAAGTCAAAACATGCAAAATGAAACAATAGTTAAACAATTAACATAAGACAGTAGCTTTACTTATAAATAATACTCATTTATTTAATCATCAAATGTCAATTACATTTATCTATTATATGTTTCCAAACTATCTAATCTAAACTAATATCGTCCTTCAGCCCAATGCTCCTAGCGTGCTGCAAATGCTTAACCCTGCTCAGTCCCTTCGTAAGCGGATCTGCTGGGTTATCCTCTGACGATACCCTCTTCACCACGAGGTGTCCTTCTTCTACTCGATGTCTAATAAAGTGATATTTTCTGTCGATATGCCGAGATCTACCATGATCCCTTGGTTCCTTGGTCAAGGCAACCGCTCCTTCATTATTACAGAAGATTTCCATAGGCTCCTTTATGGCAGGCACAACTCCAAGATCACCAATGAAGTTCTTCAGCCACATTGCCTCTTTTGACGCTTCGCTTGCTGCAATGTACTCTGATTCGCACGTTGAATCAGCTACAGTTTCTTGCTTGAAACTTTTCCAAGTCACTGCTCCTCCATTGAGGGTAAAGACCCAGCCCGACTGCGAACGGTAGTTGTCCCTGTCGGTCTGAAAACTGGCATCACTATACCCTCGCACCTTTAAGTCATCACTCCCTCCGAGGACTAAAAACCATTCCTTGGTCCTCCGAAGGTACTTAAGTATATTCTTGACCGCAATCCAATGAGCTCTGCCCGGGTTCCCTTGATATCTACTGACCATGCTCAAAGCAAAGGCCACATCAGGGCGAGTACAAGTCATAGCGTACATGATAGAGCCAACTGCGGAAGCATAGGGTATTCGGCTCATCTCAGCTATCTCGGCTTCTGTACTCGGGCTTTGAGTCTTACTCAATTTGGCATTACTCTGTATCGGTAGTTCTCCCTTTTTCGAGTTTTCCATACTAAAACGTTTTAGTACCTTATCCAAGTAAGTATTCTGACTAAGTCCTATTAGTCTCTTACTTCGTTCTCTCACTATCCTTATTCCTAAAATATAGGAAGCCTCTCCGAGGTCCTTCATAGCGAAACACTTCCCGAGCCAGGAATTAACCTCCTGCAGAGTCGGGACGTTGTTTCCTATGAGCAGTATGTCATAGACATACAAAACGAGAAAGCTAACTATACTCCCACTGGCCTTGACATATACACATGATTCATCTTCACTTCGTACAAATCCAAACTCTTTGACTTTCTCATCGAAGCAAAGATTCCATCTGCGAGACGGTTGCTTAAGCCCATAAATGGACTTCTCAAGCTTACACACTCTATTGGGATGCTTTGGATCGACAAAACCCTCTGGCTGAGCCATATAAACATCCTCAGCCAACTTCCCATTAAGGAAAGCGGTTTTTACATCCATTTGCCATATTTCATAGTCATGAAATGCAGCAATGGCTAGCATCACCCTAATAGACTTTATCTTCGCAACTGGTGAGAAGGTTTCGTCGTAGTCAACTCCAGGAGTCTGAGTGAAACCCTTCGCAACCAATCGCGCCTTATAAGTGTGCACGTTCCCATCCACGTCGGTCTTCTTCTTGAAGATCCACTTGCACCCGACCGTCTTACGACCTGGTACATTATCAACCAAATTCCAAACTTGGTTGTCATACATGGACTGAATCTCGCTGTCCATCGCCTCTTTCCATTTTACAGACTCTGGGCCTGCCATGGCTTCCTTATAGCTATTAGGTTCATCTAGATTTATTAGTGTACCATCACTAATATACGTGTCCCCTTCGGTAGTAATATGAAAACCATAAAACTGGGGATGAACTCTAACTCTTTCGGAACGTCTAAGAGGTAAGGACTCGTCAATTGGTTCAACCGGAGTTTCCTCCTCGGGTTGAGCGCCAGCGTTAGAGGTTCCTTCATCGCTCGACTCTTGAATCTCTTCAAGATCGACTTGCCTCCCACTTTCTCCTTGGCTTATGAGTTCCCGCTCTCGGAAAACCCCTCTCCTCGCAACGAAGACAACATTGTCACTCGGTCTATAGAAGAGATATCCAAAGGATTTCTGTGGGTAGCCGATGAATATACATCGCTCACTACGAGGTTCGAGCTTGTCGTGAGTTTCTCGTCTTACGAAAACTTCACATCCCCAAACCTTGATATGTGCCAACGAGGGAGCTTTCCCTGTCCACATCTCGTGAGGTGTTTTGGCAACCTTCTTTGTAGGTACTAAATTGAGGATATGGGCGGCAGTCTCTAAGGCATACCCCCAAAATGAGATAGGTAGTGAAGCACGACTCATCATGGAACGAACCATGTCTAGCAAGGTTCGATTACGCCTCTCAGCTACACCATTCAATTGTGGTGTCCTAGGTGGCGTCAATTGTGAAACTATTCCACATTCCTTGAGGTAGTCGTGGAATTCAAGAGTTAGGTACTCTCCACCTCGATCAGATTGAAGCATCTTGATTTTCCTGCCCAATTGATTCTCCACTTCTTGTTAAAACTCTTTGAATTTTTCAAAGGTTTCTGACTTGTGCTTGATCAAGTAGATATACCCATATCTGCTATAATCATCTGTGAAAGTCACATAGAAGCGATTTGCATCTCTTGTGGTGGATCTAAAGGGTCCACATACATCTGTATGTATGAGATCTAATAAACCCTCACCCCTCGCACAAGTGCCAGTGAAGGGTGACTTGGTCATCTTTCCAAGTAAACAAGATTCGCACGTGTCATCTTCCCTAAGGTCGAACGACTCCAACACTCCATCCTTTTGGAGTTGGACTATGCACTTCTTGTTGACATGTCCAAGACGACAATGCCACAAGGATGCTTTATCCATACTATTGGAAGAATCCATACACAACACATCATTTCCTAGGTTATCTACAACCATAACAGTTTCATAAATTCCATTACAAGGCATTGCTTCAAAATATAAAACACCATTTAGATAAGCATAAATCGAACCATTCTCATTATTAAACGAATATCTAAATCCTTGTCTAAATAAACCATGAAAAGAAATGATGTTTCTTGCCATATCTGGCGAGTAGCAACAATTATTTAAATCTAAATTTAATCCATTTCTAAGCACTAAAGAATACACTCAAATCTTGGTGACAGGCGACGTTCTTCTGTTTCCCATGATTAGATTTATTCTTCCAAGCTCCACATCCCTATTTCTTCCTAGTCCCTGCAAATCAGAACAAATGTGGTAACCACACCCTGTATCAAGAACCCAAGAAATCGCATGAGATGAATCATTAGATTTAATTGTGTAAATACCTGCGAAAGATGGCTTGATCTTCCCATCCTTGATGGCTTGCAGATATTCCGGGCAGCTTCTCTTCCAATGTCCTATTTTGTGGCAATGGTGGCACTCTGCCTCCTTTGGGTTTGGGTTGGGCTTAGCAGGATCAACCTTGGTCCCACTAGAAGAGGAACCATCTTGGGACTTTCCTTTGCGGTGGTTCTTTGAAAAAGCCTTCCTCTTCTTTCCCCTTCCCTGTCCAATAGCCAAAACAGGAGCAACGGGTGGATTGGGAGTTGGTGCAACAGACTTGTCCTTGAGGTTGCTCTCAGCAGTCCTCAGGAGCCCTTGGAGTTTGCTTAGGGTGACCTCTTCCTTGTTCATGTGGTAGGTCATCCTAAATTGGTTGTAGCATGAGGGCAAGGAGTGAAGAACAATGTCGATAGCCAAATCTTCCCCAAAGTTGACATTCAACTTGCGAAGACGATCAACATACCTTTGCATCTTTTGCAAGTGCACAGTTAGAGACTCTCCACTTCCCATTTTAGCAGTGATCATATTCGTTATGATCTCATAGCATTCTTGCCTCGCGCTTTGGTGATATCTCTCCATCAAGTCTAGATGCATCTCATAAGGATACATGTCCTCATAGGATTTTTGGAATTCTAAGTTCATTGTGGCTATCATGATGCAATGGACCTTCGTTGCATCACGCTCATGGTTCTCAAAGACAGCCATTTCTTCAGGAGTAGCAGTTTCTGGATTGACCTTCTCGAGCTTCTCATCGAGAACATACTCTTTGTCCTCGTAACACGCGATCGTGCGAATGTATCTTATCCATTCGCTAAAGTTCGTTTCATCGAAAGTCACTTTTTGACAAAGGCTCATTAGCGGGAATGAGCTAGCAGTAGCGTTGTTTGCGTTAGACATCTACAAATAGAAAGGAACAAAGTTTGATTAGAATTAAGCCCCTAATTAACACCCAAAAAGAAAATTAGGGCTAGGACCCAACAACATTATTTACACATTAGAAAAGGGATGCCGTAATCCAACATGCAAATAATTTGGAGGTAAGTGAATGATGATTCACTAATTCTTCACCATGAAAAACATAAGCTTTAAGTTTTAAATGTATTGAGAATTCCTAGATTTCATTGAGATTCATTGAACCTTTCAATGGCATGTTTAAATCTCGATATGCCCCTCTCGTTTGTGACTGGGATGCCGAGGATCACAAAGTGGGTGTGAATAACCATGCAAATGTACAAGGTGCCCCCACTGTTACAGTTACCTATTCAATGTGCTGGTTAACCACACACGCTCCATTGAACTATAACAAACAATGAGTCACCCTTTGCCACCTTTGCTTGGAACCCAATTAATGTGCCGGTTAACCACATGCGCTCCATTAATGTCTTAGCAAGGGTACAAAGTGTAATTTCATGAGATTGCATCAATTCACTTTTCCTAAAGTAACTAAGATTGGGAATTTTATAAAACATGTTTAGTTACTTTATATAGATTCATTATACTTATTAATGAGAGGAGGTTTGCCCTATCCTACCCGTTCGGCTAACGACCCTCCACCAGTCAAGGAAGCGGTGGGTGTGAATGTACACCCATTAAGCGCCATTTTATAGGCAACAACCTTATACCCACCTTATAGACTGGCTTCGTGAATGAGGCCTACTAACGGTAAGACTAGCATTTTAAATTATACATATATATATATATATATATATATATATATATATATATATATATATATATATATATATATATATATTAAGCTTGCAATAATATAATAGTATAGAGTTGAATTTTAAACTTGTAAAATTCTAGGGATTGAAATTTAAATTATCCAAATTAAACATTTAATCATAAAATATAAAATTTCAAAGCTTGAGGACAAGTTTAGAACTTTTCAAAACATAAGGATCAAATAGCAAATAATATAAATCAACTAATTAGATTATCTCAATTTGATCTTATTTAGAATTACTTGCAAGACAATTTACCAATTCAATTCAAATAATCAATTATAATCATATAAGGAAATCAGAGGTGAGATAGACAGTCGAACATGTGATCATACTCTATAGCCACAACCAACCAAGGAATATGCAAGAAAGTCTAGATCAAGAGTTCTCAGGCTATCCTACATGACTGCATACAACCCCTAGGACACTCAAATAGATGACCATCGACCTCCTGGTACTCTTCCCAGCATACCACAACTCATATATCTTCACATACCTATAGGTTATTAGCAATCCTACAGACTATCAGTAGTCCTGGAGTTATCAGTAACCCGATAAATATACATAACAACAATCAACAATAAGACTCAGCTAGTCTACCATGCACTATATTATGACATAGATAATATAGTGAGGAAACTCGCCTAAATCGAAGACCCAAGGCAACACAACAACTCCCTCACTCCCAACACCGATTACTTCCACGAATCGACTATCACCAAACAAAGATAGATCCTTAATCAATAACCCAAATCCCTCAAGTTTGAACCAAAGTCACACTGGTCAAAAGTTAGTAGTTAACGGTCAACAAAAGTCAACGATCAACCAAGTCAACACTCACCACGATGTGGATACCTCTTGACCACGTCGTGAGCACGTCAGGACAAAATAGTCAAAAAAAACAGGACACCTCCACGTCGTGACAAACCCTTGGCCACGTCGTGGTCCCTAGCAGAAAGCCACATTATTCATTAAGAGCTTAATTCTTACAGAATAAACCCATAACTTCATATCTAGTCCTTTTCAATGACTTGACGGATAAAGTTTCCAACTTTATCCATTAGGACCTCACTCCAAGGAAAGATCTAAAACCCTAGGTCCATTATGTCCTTAATGAGGTTAAAACTTACCCATGGACACAAGGTACTCCAAAAATGGCTCTTTTTCTTATTCATCGGAAGCCTATAGACCTTAGAAAGCCATCACAAGCTCTAGAGTGCTTCAAACTCCAAGAGCAGGGAAGGGACCAAAATCATATAAATGAACTTAAACTTGCATCAAGAAGAATTAAGGTGAAGATGAGAGCTTTATACCTCTAACAACTCATAAATATGAAGGAGATGATGATTCCAAGCTGGTCCCTTGCTCCCTTGCACCAAAATGATCTTTCTCCATTCCTCAAGCTCCACAAAAATCCAAGAACAAGGTCTTCAATCAAGCAAACAAGCTCTTAATCATCCATGGAGGCTAGGGTTTCGTGTTGAAAGGTTGGAGGCTGAAGATGATGCCCTAATCCTTGAGATCAGGTGCTTAAATATGGAAGAAACCCTAAAAGATCATGGGCTTGGGCTACAACAGCTGACACATCGTGATATTCCTCTTGCCACGTCGTGGCGGCCATCAGATACACGTTTCATGCATTTATCGTGCCACATCGTGGTGCTCCATTCACCAGGTCGTGACACTAGATTTTTCCCAAAAAAAATCTAACCTTTGATCCATCTAAGTCCTCAACTGATCCATCCTGGAAAATGAGTTTTCCAGAGTACTACTAGGAGCAAGCTTGATAATGCTCTTTCCCTTATTACATCATTTCTAACTGGGAAAAGGATTGGCAGGAACATACGAAACTTCTCTTGGGCATGGTAACATCATTGGTGCCATTCATGCATTAGAATGAACATTAATGAAAAACCACAAAATTGCAACACACATTGAGGTGAAACAAAACAATGTAACACAAACATTGTGTTGCAAAAATAAACTAATTAAGGGCAAAAAGACACATTATGTTAAGTCGTACATACCCCGTATACCAAAATCCAACCATTCGCAACAACAAATATATTAGCCAAATCAAGCACACACACATGGACATAATTACACCACATATACATGAAACTTACAAATGCTAGGAATCACCTAAACATATGACGAGACACAACCGATATAACATCACATAAAATGATTCATCCAAGAAATGAGAAACCACAATGTGAGTGGAAAACTCAAGTTAGCATTTTTCACACAAATGTTAAATAAGATAGTTCTCTCTTAGTACAAGAGACTACTAGCACATTTGACAAAAGACTTCACATAACTCATGAAAATTATATCATGTCAATACATATACACACACTCCAACGAGATGGAAAAGGAACTATACTACCAAAACAACACCAGAAAAAAAGGAAACAAACAAAAACAAAGAAAACAGAGAAGAACAACTGCAACTGATCATAAAAAAATTGTTTGTTCCACAACCAAGGGGAAACTAGCTAAAGGAAGATTAAAACAGTTGGTAGAAATGTTATGAAAATAGAAAAAAGGATAAGCGCCAAGCCAAAAACAAATTCACCCGAAAAAGAAACCACGATGATAACACAATCCCAAAGAGAAAATACATCCCACAAGTCTAAAACCTTGGAGCTAGACTTTAAACTCAACACGCAACAAGAAGAAAACAGACAAAGAGATGAACCAATAATTTTCTGGTGATACATAGTCGAGATATACATACACATAATATATTTCGATAAATGAAGCTCCACATAACTTATGTATGAACATTGTTTCAACAAACTACCAGAAGCCACACGCGTGAAAATCAAAACTCCAACCTCTCACCTGATTAGCTTTACAAGACATTAAGTATGGTTGAAGGCTCCATACCATTATCACTCAGATTGTACGAACCAATAAGTAGGTGGTAATATAACACACAATATGATTTCACGGTAGTACGGGCGCCATCACCATACAAAATCATATTTGGACGAAAAAAACGGAGAAATTTAGGCATAATTGTATACAACTTGTGAAGTAGATAAATGGAAATTGAATTGGTGATTAGTTGTGTATTTTTTAGAATATATTAATGTAATTGGAATTATGTATTTTGTAATGGTACTCTTATTTAACATGAATGAATATGTAATTGTGTTGGTTG
Source organism: Lactuca virosa (assembly GCF_052849685.1). Classification (NCBI taxonomy): domain Eukaryota; kingdom Viridiplantae; phylum Streptophyta; class Magnoliopsida; order Asterales; family Asteraceae; genus Lactuca; species Lactuca virosa. The sequence goes on from NC_136434.1 coordinate 160,933,368, forward strand.
CTATTATTTTCATGCCTTTTCCACATAACTAATTTGCTTACTTTATGACTCTTACACTAAAAGGTTACGGTTGCTAGTAGATATTTCTTCTCTTTAAATCAAAGAGAAGTCAATAATGCCCAATATGTTGGAAAGTGCTTATCTTGAATATCCAGGCAGGTGAAAAATGCTTGTTAAGCCGTTAGTCTTTTTTGAGTGTAAGATTGGAAGTAAAAATATTAAACATCACAACAAACATGACATATCTTATCATATTTAACCAAACTAGCTTCTCATGCCACCACATGCACCTATTCCTCTAGTTTGACCTCCCCCACCCCCTATACCTATCCCCTACTTACACCTCTCTCCTACCTACAATTCTCCCACCACCTACACCACACTCTTGCACCATATTGGCATTTGCGGCTCCTAACATTATGTCTAATGTTATTGCACTTAAAGCGAGTGACTGATTTATGATACTTGGAATCTCTATCACCTTTCACCACTTCTTCAAGTTCAATTACTGACTTCTTTCATTTGTTCTTTGGTTTGCCTACCTGCACATGGTGTTTAGGAGGTAGTAAAGTTGTTGGGAAATGTGATTTTCCTACATGCTTCATATATTTATCGACTTTATTTTGAAAGATTACATGTCCCTCCATGTTTACAGCTAATAGGTTTCATTCACCTAAGTTTCTAGGATACCAACATTCTCATTATGCTTCCTTATGTCCCAAATCGCAACAATTGTGTGTTTGACATGCATCCATGTCAGTTCCAGTTTCTTATAACAACAAGTCCCTTGAGCTATATCCACCCTATATTGATTCGTACATGGTGCACTTACCTAATATATATAGTTTCCACAAAATAATGCCATGTAATCTACTTCTTCTTTCTTAATTTTTCCCCAACCATTCAATAGTTGTAGGGGTTAAAAGCCTAAAAACGTTTTCTATGTCGTTCTAAAGAATTACATACCTCTTCATTAAGCAAACTCTTATAACTAAAGGAATCTAATTGTTGGTTTATCACGAGACTTATCTAAATTTCATATAAAAGATTCATACATGTTGTTCGGTTTTGAATTACAATGTTCTCTACCTGACAACCCTTTATCAGAAATACCAACAATTAACCAAAAAATAGTAGCGTTAAATGGGGAACTTACATGTGAAATGAGACATAATCCATGTTGAGGTGGAATATCTTTTAACCATTAAAAAGTTTCCTTGTTGACTTTTTTTCACATATTCTATTTCTTCATTCAACTAGTTAACATTTGTTTTTCTAGATCACTTCCATAACAAATCTTTAACGTCTTACACGTCTAACACAACTTAATTTTCTTATTAATGTGTTGAACTCAATAACGGTTCTTTGCACAAGGAAATAACTTTGGAATGGATTGTAAAACACCCTACACATAACAATTAAATGTGAAGTTACTATTATAAAAAAAATATTCAGGAAAAAAATAGTATTTACCTTCTGTTGGGATATAATAAATGTGGATTTAGATTTGTTGTGAAAATTTAAATCATCACCAAGACAGGTCAAAAACTAACTCCATGAATTGGTATTTTCATATTCAGCTGTAACTTTCCCAAAAATTCAAACCAATTTTTTCATTTAAAAATACAGTTAAACCATTCCAAACGTTTCATAAAAGATTAAGTAATAAATTGTTTACAAAACATCGTCATATAATAGTGCCAAAATGTATCAACTCATCATAACAACGAAAGTTTAAAATCAATAGCAATGTAGATGTCATACAGTCAAGTTGGCGCATTTCCCCGATCAAAGGGACTATCTGAAAAGCATCAACTCAACATCTATAAGCATAATGTTTAGTGAGTTCTACAAAATACCACACACCACAATAAACATACAATGCATACAAAGAAGCTCTTGGATCCGATGCCTGTCCACCATACAAGAAAAGGCTCTTGGCTCCAGTGTCGATGCACCATCAACCTCAGATATCTATGCACTCAGATCTAGTGTTGATCCACCATCAACCCTGAGTATCTAGGAGCTCAACTCTAGTGATGATCCACCATCAACCCCTCCATATAATATGTCGACATGTCATACAACCAAACAATCAACAAGTAAAAATACCCTACTTGCCTAATCAACAAACTACGGTACCCTATCTTATGAAACATATGAAAACTGACGAAACAAAACAACACAGTCGAACACGCAAGAATCAGTATCACTAACCACCTAGCTATAAACAGAAGCCAAACATTAGTCTACAACTAATTCCTTAACGTTTGACCAAAATTCAATAGGCAACTTGGTCAAAGTCAACAGTCAATGGTCAACACGTCGCGACACATGCCATGGTCGCATTACGAACACTAAAAGAAATAAAACAGTTGCTATTGTCCATGGTGAATTGCAGCGCGACACCCTAATAGCCGCGTCGTGCTTTACGGAAAATCAATCAACTTTTTATTAAGGTGTTAATCCTTTAAGACCAAGGCCGAAATCATCAAATCTGAATCACCTAAAGTTTATATTGGATAAACTTTCTAACTTTATCTAGTTCTAAGGCTTAATCACTCCTAAACACAAACCCTAGCTCAAGATAACCTTAAAAATGGCTTGAACCCTTTGAATGGAAATAAAGAACTCATTATTGCACTCTAAAGGTCCTAAGCAAGTCCATAATTCACCCAACATGAAGCCAATGGTTCTGGAGTTCTCCAAACTCCAAGAACTACACAAAAAGGGACCAAAAGAGATCAAAATTTCTCCTCGAGTCTAGATCCAAGCATAAAATTGAATTAAAGTATGGAACTTTAGCTCTTACAATGAAAATAGAGGGTCTAGAAGGTTGCAACTTCAGTTGGAAATATCTCCTCTAAAATCCACAAGCTTCTTCCTCGTCAAAACTTATACAAAAACACCAAACACATTCCAAAAGGAAAAATGGGCTAGGGTTTCAATCTGAGAGGTGCAGGTTGAGGATAGAATGAAACCCTAAAAGTTAGCACCATTATATAGGGCTTAAGTGTGACAACTATATAAATTTTCATCAAACGCAAATCGCTAAAACATATAAAAGACTTAATATGTGATGTTTATCAAATTATGGAAAATATGCGAAATTTCTTATTCCACTATATAAGAAACAACAGTCAAAACATTCGAAAACTAGAAAAATAAAAATAAAGAGTGTAAAAAGTTAAAGTAAAATTGGTTGAGTTTTAGCTAAAACTATGTAAAGGAGAAACCAAATACTCCTTGTTTCAAAACCGATGAGACAAACAATGCCAAAAATAGAGTCCATATAAAGGAGTTATGATTTTTATAAAATCATTTAGGGTATAAAAATATGTGGTAAAAATAAAGTCAAAATTAGTCAACACAACCTAAAAGAAAGTTGAAGTACTCGTCGATAGCTACCTGAAAATATAATGAACGTAGAATTCGAAGCTCGAATGTAGAAGATATGTAATTTATAAAATTGAAAAGACTGAACGTGCATCATGCATGGTGCACATGTCTGACGATCAGATTCTATGAGATTTGAGTGATGTGGACCAACGAGGGAGTGACACATGTCAGCCTATGGGTGGAGCCAATGCGTTGGTGCACGACACGCACCTACAAGAGCGTCGCACGTGCCCTAAAAAACTTTACTATAAATAGAAGGCATGGACCTCTCAGTTCCACACCCTAAATCAGTTCTCTCTCTCTCTCTCTCTCTCTCTCTCAAGTTCTGAACTTTCCCTCTCCCAAGCGATCCCTAGCCGCCGAACTTCACGATACGGCACCCCGAGTTCGAAAAACTCACTTCAAAAGTGAGCTTACGGCTCCAATTTTACATTTTTAAAAGTTTTCTAAGGGGGGAATACATGCTAGCTAAAAAATTATTGATTTCTAAAATTATCGTTACATATTATATCATAATTTGCTATGTAACATTGATATGAGAAAAAACTTAGGATAATATTATGCCTGGTAGTTACTCTGCCCTAAAGTTATGGATAATATTATGCCCACTGTTAGGATAATATTATAGTTACTCTGACCAAATCTTTAGGATACTATTATGCTTAGCCGTCAGTATGGCCACATTTCTCAAAGATAACATTGTATCTAGGCAGTACTCTACCTGAATACTCATTCGAGTCTACTAAACTAAGATAATTATATAGTTAAATATAATTATGAGAACAAAGTAACAAAAGTAAAAGTATACAATAAGGCTAAACAAAATAGATGTTAATGAGACAACTATTATTCTATTAGCTAATTAAACTTTAGCTAATCTTCAGACTATAATCATTAAATATGAAGTGAGCGGGAAAGGTATGTATTGATCTATACGGGGTTGAAACCTATACCTATGGTTGCTAGCTACAACCTTGGCGGTCGAGTCACAGCAGGGATAAATTTCTTATCTATTACGACGTCCGATGAAGCGTCGTGCGGGGCAAATATCAAGACGAAGCTCGATTATGGCAACTCATTGTAACATTGTTCTGCTAGCCTTAAGTAATCAATATACTTAGAGGGGATGCCTCGAAGTAGAGTTAGTATACACAATCATTCAATAAGAAGAGTACCCTAAACGAACAAAAATATATATGTTGTAGCATAAATGCGAAGATTGAAAATAATATAACAATATTCTTAGTAAACGATAGACTTAGGTTACAAATACAAACATTAGTGTCCATGAACAATGGAAATCCAATAAAGGTATAGGAACCTATTCATAAACAAAGATCCAAAATCATTACATAGGAAGTACTCAGTGATATACCATTTTCAATACCTTAGTAAAAACTTGTGAACTCACCTGTAACGTCCCATTTTTCAAAGTGAAATTTTTCATTTTAAAAATAGAATAAACACCCATTTTTAATAAAGTTGCATTCAGGCAAACCATTTTATCATAAACCATTATTCAGACATTAGAGTTATAAAGAAGACAATTCGGAATCTCGAATCATAAAACTGTTGATGTGTGTGTACAATCCTGCCTTCGCAACTTGATAAGTACCTGCAAAATATTTAATCCACAACTGTAAGAAAAAAGCTTAGTGAGTTCCCTAAAATACCACATACAACACAACATAACAATAAGCTAAGGGTTATCAACATCCCTGGGACTATCAGCAGTCCTGAATATCACATACATCACAACAATATAAACAACTATGAGTTACCAGCAACCCTAGGGACTATCAACAGTCCTATGGACTCACAACAGTTCAACAACTCAGTTCATATAAAACAACATTCACAGGTCAACATGTATATACTACCACACCGACAAGTATAGTGAGAAGACTCACCTTGCAAGTAGCAACTAAACATCACAGCTCTCACCCGGCGAAGACTGATCCTACATGGCACCTAACAAAAATAAAGAGTACCCTCTCAGTCTACACTCCAAAAGCCTTAGTTTAACCAAAATTCAACCCATGCCAAAAGTCAATGGTCATAGTCAAAGTCAACTGCCAACAATACTAAAAGCTGACACTCACGTCATGGCCAACCCTTGGCCATGTCGTGAGAACGCACCACGACGTGAACCCTCCTTGGTCATATCGTGAACATAACATGACAAGATAATCGCGATATCCTTCATCATCATGCCGTAACACTCTCCAGGTCACTACATGACCATAAGAACATCCTATGTGCTCATGCAAACCCTAATGCTTGGATCTAGGTTTCTCTATTGTACATGCATTCATCCAAGACTATAAACCCTAGATCTAGCATGTGATAATCAATATTAACATATGAATTAGGGTTTATATCATACCTTAATTGTTATGTAGCAATAACAATCACAAATCCTCCTTGTAATGGCTTTAGAAAGCTTAGAGTCACAAGTGTCACTCCTCTAATGGCTCACAAACACCAAGAGCAAGAGGATGAAGAGGAGAAGAGAAGGAGGCTCTCAAAAACGTATGGAAACCCTAGAAGGAAGCTTGTCCACGTTTTTGAGGCATAAGGGCTCTATATATATAGTGAGGCTATTAGGGTTATCTAACAAGGAAACCCTAATTTGGATGCTTAAGCCCTAAGCAACCCATGGACTCCTTTCCTTAAGGGCTTTGGACGATTTCTAATGGGTTTCCCCATAGAATTCGTCCACCCCTTTAATATGTAGTCCATTAGCTCAATATTCAACTATCATACAATTGACAGTTCTAGTCCCTTAAGTTTAATTAATCTCTTTTAGCCACAAAACTAATTACCAATTAATTCTTGACTAATATTAATTAAAAAATATGATTTCTCCTTTAATATATTATTCTCATAATATATTAATAAATCATATTTAATCCTTTTTTTCCATAGTTCATCCTATCAAGTTGCTTTGGTGAAGGCAACCCAAAAGGACCATGCACCATCGGGTCAAGTACATACCAAAATAGTTATGGACTTAGACACTAATCCAACAGTCTCCCACTTGGATAAGTCTAATAACTATTATGTGTATGACTTCAGATCCTGATCTGCAATCGTAGCTTTCAAAGGCGCTGTCAACTCTGATCTTTTCAGATACGCGTCCTTTAGATAAGGGATCATATATTCCTCCATTCTAGATATCGTATAGACTAAGACATGGATTTAAATCATTCTCTCTGTCTATGTGTTGTTTCCCGATTTCCGATTTATGACGACTGACAACAGACTACAATTGAACACATCAAATTAGTCCCGGCTTGGCCAAGCGCTTAGGTGTCATCACTAAATCATCGAGGGGCCCACATATATCGCTTTCACCCTACTTTGGATAAAAGGAACGGATAAACTTTGACTCAATGCTCGCTTGCACTCACTCAGCGAATCACACACAACAATATGTTTTATAACACCAAGTTTCTGGTGCGTTTACATATTATCAATGTGTAACCGACTCACAAGATACAACTCACACATCTCGGTTTCAAGAATATAAGATATTATCGTCTCACCAGTCACTCGTGATAAAATCCATGAAGTGATCCAAGTGAGCGTGGGTTTAATCCAATGCTCAAATCATATTCATAAGCACTCATGAACGTTGCAGCAAACATTTGCTTATGTCTAATACACTTTAGACAATCCACACACCAATTCACGACAGTCTTCATTCATACCTACTTCCAACATATGAACGACTGTGGTCCGTTCGAATAATTTGATTGTTCTGAACCAATTTAATTATTCAGGAAGTCAAAACATGCAAAGTAAAACACAAGAATAATACTAATCCTATATGGTCCCAAAACTTTGAGTATAAATAAAACACCTTTTATTTATCACCATATCGATTACTCATTATTTGTTGTTTCGGGTAATCAACTTCTTACTTGAATTATTACTACACTTGTCCCATGCTCTCAGCATGCACACAATGTTTACCTATGGTCCTTTCTTTGTGAAATAGATCAAATGAACACATTTCCAATCATACTCATTTCACAACTTCCAATCCTTTTCATAAGTATAAGAATATCAAATTCTTGTTACTTATGCTAGATTCTAACATTTTATGCAATGATTCTTTCGTAAAGTCATAGCTCAAAATCATCAAGACTTGGCCAATTTCTATCAGAAACAATTCTATAGATATGATGTCTCTCACTCAAAGTACATTCCTTTGAACATCCTTCTTGCATAAAAGTTTCTAATGTAGATACAAATTCTCAATATCCAACTCCCAATATGGAAACATTTCCATATTTGCCATATGACAATTCATTCTTAATAGAATCTTATCTATTCATAATAATGTCATCCAATACCATACTTCCAACTACTCACAAGCAATCAATCCTCAACGAGCTTTGGATCGTCCTTTGATAGTTGTTTAATTATTTTAGTCAAAACCGATTCTAGTCCTTTTTCCCTCTAAATGTGCTAGACATTTGGAAAATTTTAGAATGGTCAAATATAATAGCACTAGCAATCAATCCTATACCCTAAGCGTATGGGACACGATGCATAATGTCTTACATAAAGATATGATACTTTATCAATCTTCTGTCATAATTATTTTTATGTGTCTCGTTCTTACAATTCGAACTATGAAGAGGGATTTCGTAATCATAATCGAAATTCAAGAACACACTATGTATCCTTTGACTAAATTTATTAAAATTTCTCAATCTAAGCTTTTAGATTTTGAAACGAAGTACAATATTCTCTCCCTTAATTATAGCAAAACAATTATTCAACCCTTACGACTTTGCAAAGTATGACTCTTGTTTTCTATAATTAATATTGCTAACTTGCAATACTTGACTTAATAATCATACAAGCACAACATTTATGCTCCCACTATCATGATGATTATTATCGTATGAGCATAACACTTATGCTCCCACTAGCTTTGACATGTTTTAGAAAACAACTGAACTTCCAGAAAACATTACTTATTGAATTTCTGAAGTTCATATTTCTAATACCTAATGCTTTGATAATCCTTTATCTAAGCTTCTTAAACTTATACACCTTTGCCTTAGATAGCTCATATGTGTGTCTAAACAATCTAGACTAATTGCCAAATCTCACAATCGAATTATGGAAAGGGATGCCGTAACCATAATCGAATTCGAGAATACAATTTCACAATCACTATCTTCTTAAAATCTCTCTTAGTGAAAGCATTTCCTCACAGTCATTTTCATGAAGGAGGGAATCTTATGACACTTAGATTTTAATGGTGTATGTGTTCCTATCCATGCGAATTTGTCAAAACCAAAGTTTGCGACAAATCCAAACTCATATGGACTGAACTTTCTCAATCTTGATTTCTTGCCTTATGGTAACACGAGTGCCCACCATGTCTTCCAAGTAGTTAAGCAGCTCACCCTTTCATATCAACGTACTTTTCATTGATCAAGGTGCTTGCCTTTTATGCGTTCAAATGAGAACTCATAGAACTCACATGCATAATTAACTTAATTGGAATGACATAGAAACAAAATAATGTCAACACGATAGGTTGTAAACCTCAAGTCGTGTGCTAGTGATGATCGATAAGGTTTATTCTCGATTAGTTCTTGAAACTTTTCAAGACCATTAAGACTCCCACTGACTCCTTGACATATAAGATTCTTTTGTCAATAAACATTTCTCGACAAACAAATATTCAAGAGTTAGTGTAGTTTTTATCAAGCCAAAACACTTCACTACATTGGCCCTAGTTGGTCTTTGTCTTATCCAAGACATCACAACTTTCCAATTGTGCAAGAATAAGAAAACTTTTTCAAATTTCACATTTGATGAATGTTATAAACCTTCTTAAGACTTGTCACTCAATTCACAATCTTAACTCTAAGACTTGGTTTTGGAACGAAGTATGATTGACTTCTTGATTTAACCATTTCTTCAATTCTTGATTCCTCTTCTCAGACATACAGTTGCACTTAAGACTCACTTAGAGGATCAATTGAGATATGGTTCTTAATCATTAAGACCTATCATAAAACATAATAAAAAGGTACTCTCCCTTCTTCTTAGAATAGAGAAACTTTTATCTTTCTGCCTACTTGATTCTTCTTATTCGTTCTGCTATTTATTGAAACTCTTTCAATCAATTGAGAATTACACTTAATCTCATAAGTATAATCATATTTACTTAACCTTAGTAAATCATGACGAATATCTTTGTTACTCTTGTGGTGGACTTGATCAACACACAACCTTGTGTATTCGATCTCCTAGTCCTTCACTTGACACTTTGTCAATGAATTAGTCTAATTTCCAAATATGAAATTTCTCATTCATCATGCAACCAAGTTGTATGATTCCAAGTTTCTGTCCAATTGAAACTTGGGCGATGAGAAACTTTCCCTATTTGGTAAATTCTTGACCTTTCCATAAATAACATAATTAAGAATCAAATCCATTATTGCTAATAATAGAAACTTACATCAATTTTTCATACACGCCATGGCAAGGATAAATAAATAATATAAAATCAAAATTTATATTATTGCGGAAAAATTTGTCCTTACAACGCAATTCAACTGAAAAACTATGTTGTTAAATATTCCTAAGCAATCTATTCTAACTCCAAGTAGTAGCTTAAGATTCTAATCTTCAAGTAATGCGATCGAAATCCATTTCTTCACGATTAGATTCCGCTCACTTCTTCCCTTAAGATTACTCTCTTTTCTTCGATCCTGCAAGACATCGAAATGTAATCTTATCACATTATGTATTAAGAATCTAGAATAGGAACTTAAACGAGTTAGTTAATGGATTTTACCCAAAGTAAAGCCATACGTTTTGACTCTCCCATCTCTTAGATCTCTTAGGTAAATAGGGCAACTTCGTCTCCAATGCCCCTTCTCTTGGCAATAAAAGCAAATTGACTCTTTTGGAACAACACACGGAACTACTTCTGACTTTGCCTTTCTCTTATGATCAAACTTTTTGATCATGGCATGCCTTTCGTTGCCATTGTCTATATCCATAGAGGTCTGGAAGGCAGATCCACCAATCAACTTTGCTTTTCTAGTGCACCAAATCATTGCTGATTCAGCAGCAATAAGCATATAGGTGAGATCGATGAGGGTTACGTCGTGGTTTATCATATAGTACTCTCTTACGAACTCACTATATGAGTCAGGAAGTGACTGAAGAACCCAGTCAACATCCAGCTCCTCACAGACAATAGATCCCAACATTCTTAACCTATCAATGTGTGACTTCATCTCTAGGACGTGTGCACACACTGACTTTCCTTCTTCATGTTTACTTGCCAAAAGGGCTTGAGTGATTTTGAACTTTTCAATCTTTTGAACTTGTGGGTTAGGGAGAACAATAGGAGGAGGTGGAGGAAGTGAAGCATGATCTCGTGTTCCTCGATTGAATCGTGGAATATCATCTTCATGTGAAAAGCTTTTTCCACGGGATTTGGGAAGACCATAGTTGTCATACTTTGACATCTACAAAACGGGAGAAAAATTCAAGTTAGTTGATTGATTGAGTCCTTAATAAATCACCCAAATGAGATATTAAGGCTAGGACCCAACACAATACTCTACAACTTGGGCAAGGGATGCCGTAACCCAAATTGCAGAACATTTGAAGGTAAGTGAATGACGATTCACTAATTTCCACCATGAAAAATGAAGAAAAAAATTTAAGTTTTAAATCTATTGAAAATTCCTAGATCTTTTGAGATTCATTGAACATTTCAATGACATGTTTAAATCTCGATATGCCCCTCGATTTGTGACTGGGATGCCGAGGATCACAAAACAGGGTGTGAATAACCATGCAAACTTACATGGTGCCCTCAAATGTTACAGTCACCTATTCGATGTGCCGGTTAACCACACACGCTCCACCTAACTATGACAAACAATGAGTCACCCTTTGCTACCTTTGCTTAGAACCATTTAGTGTTCCGGTTAACCACACACGCTCCACTAACGTCTTCGCAAGGGCACAAAGTGTAATTTCATGGAATTGCATCAATTCACTTTTGCCTAAAGTAACTAAGATTGGGAATTTTGTAAAAGCATTTAGTTACTTTTGTACTTCATTATACTTATAATGGAAGGTTTCTGTCCTATCCTACCCGTTCGGCTAACGACCCTCCACTAGTCAAGAGTGCGGTGGGTAAGAGTGGATACCCATTCAATCGCCATTTTATAGGCAATTTCCTTAAACACCCCTTATAGACCAGCTTCGTGAATGAGGCCTACTAACGGTAAGACTGACTGTTTACTCATACATATATAATACTAGACTTTTAATGTTATATATAGTATAGGGTGTATTTTATACTTTTAAAATACTTGGTGGTCAAATTTAATAATTACACTTTTAATTTAATTAAATTGTAAACCAAAACTTTTATGGATTTATTAAATCTCTCTTAATTATACACTTTAATTAATTAATAAAACCATAAGGGTGTGAATTGAACTTTTCAAAACAATACTAGGGTTTTAGAATTTAACATTCCTAAGTTAAACTTTTAATCAACCTTTAAATTCCAAAACTTGAGGGCAAGTTTTGAAACATTTCAAAACATTAGGGTTTAGAATTTAAATATTTCAAAATCAAACTTTTCAATCAAAATTTAAATTCCAAAACTTGAGGGCAAGTTTTGAAACCTTTTTCAAAACATTAGGGTTTCAACTATTTAAATTTCAAAACAAAACTTTTGAGTTCAAATTTAAACTATAAAACCTAAAGGGGAAAAATTGAAACTTTTCATAACACAAGGATCAAATAACAAATAATATAAATTAAACAATTTATTTTATCATTATCTATATTTGACCTAATTTTAATTTCTTGCAAAGTAAGTTACCCAATTAATACAAATAATCAAACTTTATCATATAAGGAAGTTATTATCCAATCAATTGGTAATTATCTTTTGTTTAATCAAGGATATACTCATAAATATGTATAAAATCGGATTTTAATGATCTAAAACAGATAAGGCAAGTATCCATGAGTAAAACAGCAAGAAATCCCGAAAATAGCTCCATCTGACGCTCGAACTCGCCGAGTACCACAATGGACTCGCCGAGTTGAGGCCTACTCGCCGAGTACACTGTGGTACTCGCCGAGTTCATCAAGCAGGGAGCTCAAAAAACGTTTTTGCAACTTGAACAAACATACAAGGCATCAATACAATAGAAACCAATCAAGGCTCTGATACCACTGATGGGTTTAGGCCATAAGAACATCCTATGTGCTCATGCAAACCCTAATGCTTGGATCTAGGTTTCTCTATTGTACATGCATTCATCCAAGACTATAAACCCTAGATCTAGCATGTGATAATCAATATTAACATATGAATTAGGGTTTAGATCATACCTTAATTGTTATGTAGCAATAACAATCACAAATCCTCCTTGTAATGGCTTTAGAAAGCTTAGAGTCACAAGTGTCACTCCTCTAATGGCTCACAAACACCAAGAGCAAAAGGATGAAGAGGAGAAGAGAAGGAGGCTCTCAAAAACGTATGGAAACCCTAGAAGGAAGCTTGTCCACGTTTTTGAGGCATAAGGGCTCTATATATATAGTGAGGCTATTAGGGTTATCTAACAAGGAAACCCTAATTTGGATGCTTAAGCCCTAAGCAACCCATGGACTCCTTTCCTTAAGGGCTTTGGACGATTTCTAATGGGTTTCCCCATAGAATTCGTCCACCCCTTTAATATGTAGTCTAATAGCTCAATATTCAACTATCATACAATTGACAGTTCTAGTCCCTTAAGTTTAATTAATCTCTTTTAGCCACAAAACCAATTACCAATTAATTCTTGACTAATATTAATTAAACAATATGATTTCTCCTTTAATATATTATTCTCATAATATATTAATAAATCATATTTAATCCTTTTTTTTCCATTGTTCATCCTATCAAGTTGCTTTGGTGAAGGCAACCCAAAAGGACCATGCACCATCGGGTCAAGTACATACCAAAATAGTTATGGACTTAGACACTAATCCAACACTATCAGCAGTCCTGAATATCACATACATCACAACAATATAAACAACTATGAGTTACCAGCAACCCTAGGGACTATCAACAGTCCTATGGACTCACAACAGTTCAACAACTCAGTTCATATAAAACAACATTCACAGGTCAGCATGTATATACTACCACACCGACAAGTATAGTGAGAAGACTCACCTTGCAAGTAGCAACTAAACATCACAGCTCTCACCCGGCGAAGACTGATCCTACATGGCACCTAACAAAAATAAAGAGTACCCTCTCAGTCTACACTCCAAAAGCCTTAGTTTAACCAAAATTCAACCCATGCCAAAAGTCAATGGTCATAGTCAAAGTCAACTGCCAACAATACTAAAAGCTGACACTCACGTCATGGCCAACCCTTGGCCATGTCGTGAGAACGCACCACGACGTGAACCCTCCTTGGTCATATCGTGAACATAACATGACAAGATAATCGCGATATCCTTCATCATCATGCCGTAACACTCTCCAGGTCACTACATGACCACAATCTGAAGCATAATCCTAATGGTTTGAGTCCTTAATCCATTAAGTAATTAACTGAAACTTTCCATAAGGATTTCTCCATTCCAAAGAACCATTAAATCATAGCTTTTTATACATGCATGTCCAATACATGTCTTGAACACTAGCTAGGTCAAAAAAACTAAAATAAGATCCTAACTTCAAGCATGGTGCCCAAAAGATCAGGAAAGATCAGATCTATAGACCAAAATACTCTTGTGACAAGGTGGAATGATAAAGTTGCAAACTTTATAACATCTAACAACACAATCTTCATTTAATGGACCAAAAACAATCTTAAAATCCAGATCTAGTAACTTATAAGCATAAATGTGGAAACTTGAATCATACTCAAGGTCCAAAAGATAGTTGGAAGTTGAGATCTTCTTATGTAAGGCTCCAAAACTCCATCTTGAAAGAGCTTCTTTCCAAAATCCACCAGGAACTCCAAAAATAGATGAGATAGGAGAGGGGAGGCTTAAAGTGGTGAAAGGGAGGCTAGGGTTTCTCTCAAGAGGCCTTAGATGAGATGGAGGATGGAAAAATACCCCCACAACATGGAACCACTCCATAAATACATAGAAAACGCTAAAAATTTGTAGGCTTGAGTTGCCTAGTTTTCACCTCGTGATAGCCTGCTTGTCACCTCGTGACGGCCCTCACATTGTGACAAACAGTTATGTCACGTCGTGACAAGGGGTTTTCCCTAAATTCCACTCCAACTTCAAACAGTCATAACTTCTTCGTTTCAACTCCGTTTTTGACGATCTTTATATGCACGAAAAGGTATTGACGAGCCCCACAAACCTGTCTAATTAATTTTTCTTAATACATGTAGAATTAAAACCATAATCCATGCAAGAAGCCTAAAATGTAACTTTTCCTATTTTACCCTTTTGCAAAATTCGTTGGCTTTAATCACTTAACCCAACATTATCAAAATACAATAGAGTCTTAACTCTATTCCATTGAATCCCCAGACCTTTACTCGATCCATTTATGGACTGCTATCCTAATAATAAAAACTTCCGAAAACTAGGTGTTACAATTCTCCCCCACTTAAACTGGATTTCATCCTCAAAATCTGACTTGCTTAGATTTTTAACTGAATTAACTGTAACGACCAAAAATATGGTCCCAAAATTTTCATTTTTAAAATAGGTCAAATAGTATTTTCACAAACCAAGCATACAACTCAAAAGCAAACCAATGTATCAATTGTAATAAAAAATCAGAGCATAATTTTATATGCGGAAACATGTGGTGTGTGCCCTGACACCATCCCGAGCTCTTCCATTAAAAACCAAAGTACCTAAAACATATACTGAAAACCATAAGCACGAAGCTTAGTGAGTTCCACAACATACCTCATACCATACCTAACTAAACACATAACAGGCCCCGCCCACACTCGACTGAGATACGGTCCCCGCCCACACTTGACTGAGATACGGGCCCCGCCCACACTCGCATAACGTAAAATCACATAAACATTCAACACATGCAAAAATCACAAAGATAATAGCATACTGTACAATCATCGAGCCCCGCCCAACATACATATACACATGCAAGAGTCACACAGACAACTGACATCCTAACATAATAACCATCGGCCGACATTGGTGCCTTCGACCCGCTAAACACAGTGAGGAGACTCACCTCGCACTGCTGAAGCACACTGGAAGAAATCCCTAGCTGCTGCCCTGACGACACCTCCGAACTGTCAGATCAAAACAACACCCAATTAACAATTGGGTTCCAATCCATAACCACAACTTCATACCTGGGGTAAAAAGACTATTTTACCCCTAACCTAGCCTTGTCCAAATCCATGACCCAAACAATAATCTGAAGGCCCAAAGGCCCACTAATGAACCATTGGCCCAATTTTCCAAATTGGGCCCAACCCCATATGGGCCTTATCCTATGCCCATAATTCCCTTAATTACAAATCAAATTACCTCAAGAACCCTTTGGGACAAACTTATTCAATGACATAAATTGAAATTCAAAGTCAACGGTCCAAATTGACCCAACTCATTGAGTTGACCAACAAACTCGCCAAGTCTCCCAAGAACCAACAACTTAAGGCATTAAGTTGCCTTTATCGAATCCAAGAGCTCCAAAGCTCAGATCTCGACCAAAATGAGATCAAGAAGGGTAAAGTTTCCAAATTTACCCCTAGGATTCACCTAAATGGGTCCAAACCCAAACCCTAGACTTAAAAGAGTGAGGGCTTAATCATTAAGCACTTATTCATCAAAGACAAAACCGCAAAATGCATATATGACCCCATAAGGCTAGATGGCCAAGTAAAGTTTCCAACTTTACGCTTAAGCATGACTAGGAGGAGCTCAAAAGCTCAAAAAGGGCTAAATGAAAGACTTAATAAATGCATGAAGCCCTTACATCCATATAGTTGGCACGTTCATGACAAAAGAGATCATGTAGACCTTAGATCTGAAAGAGTAATCATTTGGGACGTCCTAATCCCCAACATCCACCCAACCATGGATAAGAAGCATAAAATCTAACCCAAGAAGAGATCTTAGCAACTAATAAGCAAGGTGAGAATTTGATACCTCAAAAACTTCGCAAATGAGAGAGAGATTTTGGATCCATGACTTATTCTTCAAGCCAAGCAACTCCTAATTCATTAGCTCCTTCAACATGCACAAAAAAAGAACACTCAAGGCTCTCCCCAAGCTCACACACTCAACAATGGAAGACAATGCTTGCTTTTAGGGTTTCTGGACAGAGGAGGCTGGTAAGGAGGCTAGTCAAAGAACTTAATGCCTTTAAATAGGGTGCAGCACCCTAAAACTTAAGGTTTCTCAATCAGCGTCTAACTCGTAGAGTTCCCTTCACCAACTCGCCGAGTTGGTCCATAGAAAACGCGCGTCCCAAAAGCCTCCAACATGTCGAATTCCCACAATAAACTCGTCGAGTTGGTCCCTAGGAAAGGGAATTTATTTCCACAACTAACCTTCCAGATTCGGGGTGTTACAACTCTCCCCCACTTAAATTATATTTATTCCTCGAAATCATTCCTTACCATTCCTGACACGCCAAACAACTTGAGCAACACGGCCACAACCTCGAGTATACCCCTTCCTTCCCCAAGGCAACCGAAACCATCCCTCGCAGGGCTCCCCAACCTGCAGGTGAACAAATCCTTTCACTACCTGAAAGTTATCCCTTGCAAAATAACCATATCTACTCAAACTGAGTCCTGAAGTGTCGAGATGGTTTGATCCCCCAAAAGACCACCCATACTGAACCATCATCCCATTTAATTTCCCAACTGACTATTCAACTTCTGATACTTGAGATTCCCATGAGAAACATAATCATAGATCATAAATCCATGTAGAACACTTATACTTGACAAGGGCTCGGATAATCCTTCGAGTAGGAGACTCATCCCTGCAACGGTTAGACTCAGACGAGAGATGTGCAACAGGATCAAATCATCAACTCTGAGATTATCCGATCCCAATTGCAAGCGACCTAACATCACCTCCGAATAACAAGCTAGTCCACACACACAAGTTCCAAATCAATAGGACTGCCATGAATTATCTTGATGCCATCCACAAAAGAACCAATCCAGGACACAGTCAAAAGAGTTGATCAACCATCCAAAACTGAATCCATTCACTACCCTTGAACCCTTCGATCGATGACCTTGGCATATAGATACCCCAATCCTCAACCCACGGAAACGAAAAGTCTGCATAAAACACTCGCGATACCCGACTCGAGATCTCAACCAAAACCAACCCGATATTCAACTCATAAATTGAGATCCATAGATCTGCACTTGCATTTCACCCAAGACGTTCTGATAACGACAACCCTTGATAGACTGAGATATAAAGGTTGCCAAACCAATGTTGAGACTACCAGTCTCGCACCTGGTCCAACCACTAGGTTCCCAAGAGTCCAGTTAACAAGGCTACCCAACCCAAACATCCCTCTGCACCACACACTAAGCACACACTCAATCCTGAAATCCAAGATCCAATACCTTGACCCAACGGTCTCTACCAGGTCCCACCTGCATTGCCATAAACATACGGGCCTCGCCCACAGGTCCCACTCAAACTATATCATGGAGCGGACTTGCCCACGGGTCCCACCCATTTAAAGCTACACAGGCCCAACTCCACCTCGGACCCTAATGGTCCTCAATCTAAAATACAGAAACGTACCTCGACAATCCCGTCCGTCGTGCCTACGATGCGAATTGATCCTCTCGAAACTCATGACCACCTTATCGATAGGGTACCTCAACTGATGAATGCTATGATCCCATCACAATCTCACAAAACTTTTAACCAACCACAATCACCACCCCGGGTTTCATCACAACCAAAACTTCTCAACCCCAAATATTCTGAATCGAACCCGCATTCGACTAAAATCAATTAGGTGTTCAAGTCATGCTTCAAATCCTAAAGCCTTCATCAAGATAGAACAAGCGGCGAGGCTCTAACACAACCCTCGACCTGGATCCTTCCACCAACCTGCTATGCATAACAAGAAGATGCCGACCAACTGTTGGGATTTCCCTAAACTCCCACTTACATAACCCCAATCTAAATGGCCACTTGGTTCGTCTCTCTTCCTGACCAGGATGTGGAACTTCCCCTAGTTCCACATCCGATCCAACTCCCAGAAATTCTGATTGATTCTCCCCCACTTGGATTCGACGAAGCTCTTTCATCCCATAAGTCTGATGGATTCCCAACCCATCAACCTTATCAAGCATGAACCGCCCGTGACTTGCGCTTACCAAAACTAGCATTCCATTACTAGCCAATCTCAACGATTGCCTAACTTCTGGAATACGGAAGAATATTGTTGAGACCTTAACTAGTCTGATGATCCAAATCACCTCCCATGATACCATACCAATTCCTTGAGTTCTTATGCCTGCGACTAAGAACCATAACCCTTTGCTATGCTCTGACAAATATCCACTCCAATTTCCATCCTCAAAGAATTACTGAACTCCAACTGACTGCAACCCATGCGGATATAAAACTCCCCTGGCACTTCCAATTAACAATCAAATCATGCATCTGTCATCACCATCTACCTACTACCGCTCCTCTCCTAGCAACGATAGTGCTTGAACCCACAAGTTCTTCTGTAGATAATTGCCGATCTTACCAGAACAGATGATAAAACCCCTGAACCCTGACTGCACTGGAGAACTAACCCGATAATCCTGACCATAGATCCTCCAACCAATACTCCTGAATTGATCCCGACAAAGACCCGAAATAACAACGGGACACACTGAACCCGCTCAACAAGATACGACCCTTTTTAAGATTCGCCGAAGACTCCCGGCATGCAGAATGGCATATAACGACCCTCGATAACCTAGAAAATATCAGAGAATCAACCCGAGATATAACTTATCCAACTCAAGAAGAATCCAAAGCAATACTAACTCCCGATAACAACCCAGAAGAAAAACAGAAGATGACATACCCGCAAAACATCTGAAGGAATTCTGACCTCCCCCCGAGTTACCCGGACCATTTTGAGGACATGGTACATAACTCCCCTTCCGATCCCAAATGACAAGAACTAACAATAAGATCCTCCTTCCTGAAGGATTATAGAGATTCACACGCTTTGGGCTCCAAATGAGCCCCCGACTGCCCTGCTATAAACTTGGCCCGAAAGGCCCCAAGATGACCATCCAAGAATCTCAAATTCCCTTCCTTGGCTGAAACAGAGACCACCAAGGTCCAACCCGAAACACTGCGAGCAATCTCCTATGAGATGAACTCCCACAACTGCGCATCGATCGGTTCAATACCCGCTGCTGAACCGGAACCAGAATCTGAACCCCATTCCAGAGTGCTCCACACCATACCGAAACAACATGTAAGAGATCCGAATATAAATCCTCATCTCAAAGGCTTCTTAAATTCTCCAAGATTCTCCCTGATTCGAGCATGGATCCTATGCTTCCAGTAGTACGACCCCAATACTACCTTCCACACCTATCCATACCTTCCTCAAGAATCCTCCTGAATCCCCTAAGTCACCTTCTCAATTCCATACACCAACACTTGATATCCCATGCAACAAAACCATTGAACCATTCCCGCCCTCACCCTGCCATCAGCTGCTGAAGAACTCTTCATAAATTAAGTTAGCTACCTTATGAAAACAATCTCATGCAACAGAGCTTAGATAATCCTTCGAGTAACAGACTCATCCCTACAATGGTTAGACTCAAACGAGAGCTGCGTAATAGGGCCAAATTCGTCACTCTGAGATTATCCAACTTTTGCCACATGTGACTTGACATATTCACTCAATAACTAACTCACATCACTTAAGAGTTCTACAAAGCACAAAGCAAGCAGCATTAGTGCAGTATCACCACAATCCCACATACTACAACTCATACTAGGAGCTCCTACTCCCGCTATTGATTGCCTCACGCCTACAAATCACGGCCAAACCAGCATCCAATGCTTCCTATGCTACCAGACATCACATATCAGGCCAACCTATCACTGGCTAATAAGAACTAGCATGCAATTCTACAAGCTCATATAATAGGCATACAAAGGCATCTCTCCTAGCATTCTAGCATGTAAAAACTGAGCAGATCCTTAGCCCTAACTAGCATGCGATTCCACAGATTCACAGATAAAACATAGCAGATAACATGTATGAGTATTTTTGGAAAAATTACTTGAGCTTGACTGATTGCATGCACCACACCCTTTCTTCTTTTATAAAAATCCCTCTCTAAAATATATTTCTTTTTGGAAAAAAAACTTTACCAAATCCTCAGTTTGAGTTCAGACACACCCGAGAGTGTGCCCGAATCCCTCAAACCAAGGCTATGATACCAACTTGTAACATCCAAAAATATAGTCCCGAAATTTTCATTTTTAAAATAGATCATAAAGTATTTTTAGAAACCAAGCATACAACTCAAAAGAAACCCAATGTATCAATTGTCATAAAAATCAGAGTAGAATTTTATATTCAGAAACATGTGGTGTGTGCCCTGCAACCATCTCAAACTCTTCCGTTGAAAACTGAAGTACCTGAAACATTAACTGAAAACTGTAAGCACGAAGCTTAGTGAGTTCCACAACATACCTCATACCATACCTAACTAAACACATAATGGACCCCGCCCACTGAGATACGGGCCCCGCCCACACTCGACTGAGATACGGGCCCCGCCCACACTCACATAACATAAAACCATATAAACATTCAACACATGCGAAAATCACAAAGAAAATAGCATATTGTACAATCATCGGGCCCCACCTAGCATACATATACACATGTAAGAGTCACACAGACAACTGACATCCTAACATAATAACCATGGGACGACATTGGTGCCTTCGACCTGCTAAACACAGTGAGGAGACTCACCTCACACTGCTGAAGCACACTGAAAGAAATCCCTAGTTGCTGCCCTGACAACACCTCCGAACTGTCTGATCAAAACAACACCCAATTAACAATTGGGTTCCAATCCATAACCATAACTTCATACCTGGGGTAAAAAGACCATTTTAACCCTAGCCTAGCCTTTTCCAAATCCATGGCCCAAACTACAATCTGAAAGGCTCAAAGGCCCACTGTTGAACCATTGGCCTAATTTTTCAAATTGGGCCCAACCCCATATGGGCCTTATCCTAAGCCCATAATTCCCTTAATTACAAATCAAATTACCTCAAGAACCCCTTGGGACAAACTTATTCAATGACATAAATCGAAAGTCAAAGTCAACGGTCCAAATTGACCCAACTCGTCGAGTTTCTCCATCAACTGCACAGATCGGGAAAAACCAAATCAACTCGCCGAGTTGACCTACAAACTCGCCGAGTTCTCCTAAGAACCAACAACTTAAGGCATTAAGTTGCCTTCATCGAATCCAAGAGCTCCAAAGCTCAGATCTCTACCAAAATGAGATCAAGAAGGGTAATGTTTCCAACTTTACCCCTAGGAACCACCTAAATGGGTCCAAACCCAAACCCTAGACTTAAAAGAATGAGGGCTTAATCATTAAGCACTTATTCATCAAAGATAAAACCCCAAAATACAGATGTGACCCCATAAGGCTAGATGACCACGTAAAGTTTCCAAATTTACGCTTAAGCATGACTAGGAGGTGCTCAAAAGCTCAAAAAGGGCTAAATGAAAGACTTTATGAATGCATGAAGCCCTTAAATCCATAAAGTTGGCACCTTTATGCCAAAAGAGCTCATGTAGACCTTAGATCTGAAAGAGTAATCATTTGGGAAGTCCTAATCCCCAACATCTACCCAACCATGGCTAAGAAGCATAAACTCTAACCCAAGAAGAGATATAAGCAACTAATAAGCAAGGTGAGAACTTGATACCTCAAAAACTTGGCAAATGAGACAAAGATTCTGGATCCAAGACTTCTTCTTCAAGCCAAGCAACTCCTAATTCCTTAGCTCCTGCAACATGCACCAAAAATGAACACTCAAGGCTCTCCCCAAGCTTACACACTCAACAATGGAAGACAATGCTTGATTTTAGGGTTTCTAGACAAAGGAGGCCGGTAAGGAGGCCAACCAAAGAACCTAAGGCCTTTAAATAGAGTGCAACACCCTAAAAATTAGGGTTTATCAATCAACGTCCAACTCGTCGAGTTCCCTTCACCAAATCGCTGAGTTGGTCCATAAAAAACACACGTCCCAAAAGCCTCCAACACGTCGAGTTTCCATAATAAACTCGCCGAGTTGGTCCCTAGGAAAGGGAATTTTTTTCCACATTTAACCTTCTAGATTTCGGGTGTTACATTAACACAATCTATATGCTACCTCTAACCACTTCATATAATCAACGCATCCATATCGAAGTCGAGAGAGCATCCAAAACCCAACTGATACCAACAAACCACCCAATCACTTGAAACACTCAACTGCAATATCTACCTCTATCTCCAAACGCTAAGACCAAACTCATAGCAAAGCCACTTAAGAAAAACTTCCATAATTGTATCTAGTAACCATCTCCATCAATTTACTACACAAAATCAGAAGCCCAACCATCAAAACTCTAGAGACAAACACAAGGTTCTAAATGGCATGAGGCATGGCGTGGCGGCAAGGGCAAGCCTTAAGCTTTACGAGCCATGGTGAGCCATGACGTTTTTTCAAGGCGTGATGTACGGCAGCGATTTTATATTAATTTATAATGATATTACCACATAAATATAAATTATATCAAATATAACTAGTTTTTAGAAGTGTTATATCAATAACTAATAACAAAAAGTTAACAATAAACACAATAGTTGTATCCCTGATTAGAAAAGACATAACAAAGAGAAAAAAATGTGTCTCAAATGAAAAAAACACACGCCATAACACGCCATGGCACACCATATCACTCTTTTCGATGCGCCATACCTAACAGCAACATTCTGAGGTTTTTCGTAATGGCAAAGCCACGCCTCATGCGATGGCACGCTTTAGCGCTTGCCATGGTGCACCTTTTAGAACACTGGACATACATAATGGCTAAAGATCACCCACTCTTCATTCTTACCCATGTACCTGATCATGTGTTGGATTTGGTGTCTAAGCCCATAACTATAACTGGTATGTACTTGACCCGATTGTAGCATGGTCCTTTTGGGTTGCCTTCACCAGTGCAATTTGATAGTATGGATTTTGAGAATAAGGTTATTTATGGTTTATTAATATATTACAAGTATATTATATTAATATGAAATTATTTAATTAGTATTGATCAAGAATTAATTTATTAATTTTGTGATTAAAATAGACTAATTAAATATATGGGGATTGATTATGTAAATCAATCATTCTTGTAGTGTGGGCTAATGATCCATGATTATGGGCTAAACTAATCCATGGAGGTTAAACCCATGGAGCATGAGAATGTGGAAAGTCATGGGTTATTAGGGTTTACCAAGTGTAACCCTAGCATGCCCAACACTATAAATAGAACCCTCCATAGCCAAAAACAGTTGCACCTTCTCATTGAGATAAGTAGCTTATTCTCTTAAATCATCCTCTTTTATATTGGTGTTTGTGAACCATTAGAGGCATCACACTTGAGGTGCTCAAGCTTTCAAAGGTCAAGAACTACAAGTCCTTCAAAAGTTATGTCATCTATCTAGATGTTTTATTCATTTGGCAATTTGTATGCTAGTTAGGACAATGCTTTGGAAAAATTGAAAATATGAATGTGTAATAGAGAAAACATAGATCCAAAGAATTTAGTGTTTCATGTGCACCATAGGAGTGTTATAGTGTTCAAAACCCAACAGTGGTATCAGAGCCTAGGATTGTTTTCTATTATATTTGATGCTTACTAGTTTTTCAAAGCTGAAAAAGTCGAAATTTTGGCCTCTGACCGGTGAACTCGCCTAGTACATGAACAGAATCGACGAGTCCAATCAGTAACAGAGCAACTCGCCGAGTCCAGTTCATGTACTCGACGAGTTGAATGCTCTGTGTGCAGAATTTTGAGTTTCTTGGCCTGGTTTGGATTTGGAACACTACCACAAACTGTTTTGGATCATTGGAAATGTTTTTTATGATATGGTAGTGCTTTTACTCATCCAACCACAAGATAATTGTCAAAGTTTTAAAATAATTGTTGTTTTTATACGATAAACAAAATTGCTTTCAAATTGTTGACTAGAAATTATCTTGATTATGAGTTTAGTTAGATCATAGATTATGTGATAATTTTAGTTGTTAGAATAATGATCTAAATGAATTTTAATGAACTCCATAACTTGTCCTCAAGTTATGGAAAATGAAAGGTCTCATACATTAAAATCCAATTAAACTCATAAGTTATGAATGTGAAGAGTTTTGACAAGTTTCAAAACTTGCCCTCAAGTTTTGGAATTTGTAAAGTCACACTAATGTAACTTTAATTCTAAACCCTAGAGTTTTAAAAGTTAAAATTCAACCCTTATACTTTATAATATTATAAGTTTAATATATATATATATATATATATATATATATATATATATATATATATATATATATATATGTATAAGACAAGTCGGTCTTACCGTTAGTAGGCCTTATTCACGAAGCCGGTCTATAAGGGGGTATAAGGTTACTGCCTATAAAATGGTAGTTTAATGGGTGTCCACTCTTACCCACCGCTTCCTTGACTGGTGGAGGGTCGTTAGCCGAACGGGTAGTATAGGACATTAATTCTCCCTCATTAAAAGTATAATGATAAAAATATAAAGTAACTAAACTTTTATTAAAATTCCCAATCTTAGTTACTTTAGGAAAAATGTGAAATGGTGCTAATCCATGAAATTACACTTTGCACCTTGTTAAGTCGTTAGTGGAGCGTGTGTGGTTAACCGGCACACTAATTTGGGACAAACAATGTGTGGCAAAGGGTAACTTGGTGTTAATCATAGATCAATGGAGCGTGTGTGGTTAACCGGCACATTGATTAGGTGATTTGTAACATTAGGTGTACCAAGCTAATTTGCATGGTTATTCACTCCTTGTTTGTGATCCTTGGCATCCCAGTCACAAACTTGAAGGGCACAATCGAGATTTAAACATGCCATTGAAAAAGTTCAATGAATCTCAAAGTTCTAGAAATTTCAAATCCAATTAAAACTTAATAATCTATTTCGTTTTTCATGGTGGAAATTGGTAAATCATCATTTACCTACCTTCAAATATTTTACAATTGGATTACGGCATCCCTCTTCGCAATATTAGAATATTGTGTTGGGTCCTAGGCTTAATATTTCATATTGGGTGCAATATTAAGGATTATCATCTAATCTAAACTTTGTTCTTCTTCTTTTACAGATGTCTATCCCAAACAATGCATCCAACCCAATCCCTTCAGGCTCTTTCTCCCTCATGAACCTACGTGGGAGGGTCATTTTCGATGGTTCGAACTTCAATGACTGGATTCGAAACATCAGATGGATATTCGTTATGAGGACAAAGAATATGTCCTGGATAAAGAGCTCAAACAGATTGATGTTACCACTGCCACTCCTGAACAAATTGTTGAACACACTACTCATGAGAGGGATGCGACAAAGGTGTCGTGTCTAATGATTGCAACCATGACTGCTGAGCTGCAGAAGTCCTATGAGGACTACTACCCCTATGAAATGTATCATGATTTGATGGAAAGATACCATCAAAGTGCTCGGCAGGAGAGGTATGAGATCATTGCCTCCATGATTGTCACAACCAGGAAATTCTATGTTTTTGTAAACATTAACAAGGACAAAATTGTAACTAAAACTTGAAAGCATGTCATGATGTTTATTCAATGACAACAAAATTCCATCAAACACTCTATACAAACACTTCAAATAGTCAACTACAGATTGGAAACCCTAAAAATCCCGGTTTAAGTCCATTATGGACTAGGATTTTCTTATTGGGCCTAATGGACCAATAAGCCTCCAATTTGACTATTTTGGGCTTAGGACCCTTAATGGGCTCTAATTAGACCCACTTGCATGAAACTTAACATTTTGGGCTATAATGGGCCTAAAATGAATTAGTTTACCTTTAATGGGCCTTGTTGGGCCATAACAAATCTAATTAGCCCTAATGGGCCATAAATCCATTCTATTATACAAAAATTGGGCCGTGAACTACTCTAAAGGCCCAATGGGCCGAAAAGTATTGTTGGGCCTAGGAAATTCGAACAAAGCCAAGAAATTGAGCCCAACACCATTATCCCTTCATTCCATTAGGCCATTCTCGGCCCAAGTAAAAAAAAGAGAGAGAGAGAGAGAGAAAGGATAAATAAAGATTAAACATGTATGTGACAACTCATGTTTAACCCCATACATCTATGGAAAAATCTCATGTTTCAAGACAAGGCATTACCTCACAAATAACAAGATTGTGAACTCTCTCTCTCTCTCTCTTCTCTCGATATCCTCGGCCATAAGGCCTTCATCATCCACAAACTCCATTTCAAACTTGATACACTCTCTTCCCTTCCTCTCTAGCACAAGGAAAATTTCATCTCTCCAATTCTCCAAGCTCTCGTGAGTTTTAGCATACCTCAAGAACTCTCCATCAAAGCTAACACATTTTTGCTCCTAATATCATCTTGGATTCGAAACTCTCTTCAAGAAGTGATCAAGGCCGAAACCTCCATCTTTTCTTCACCAAACCGAGAACAAACAAGCAAGGTGAGTTCATACCCCCTTGTTTTCGGTTTTTACTTGTTTTTGGGGGGAGAATACAAGTGTTATGTGTTGATCTATGTGTGTTTGCATGTTATATGTGATTTCTTTGGTTTGTATTGTGAAAATGTGATATCATTTGTTATATCTCGAGATCTATGGCTAAGGTGTGAAGGATACATAAACAAATAACATAATAAACAAGATACTTCAAAGATCTAAGAGTCTTTATGATTAAGAAGTGAAAAACAAAGCCAAAGATTCTTTGTAAGTGTCATTTTTGCAAAAAATAACAAAGGTTGGGTTGAAAGATGATAATTTTCGGTTTTATGAGGGGTATAAAGTATTTATTTATATAAAAGCTGATTTTTATGAAAATAACACTTCTCAAGGGGCCAAAAACATAAATTATAGCTTATTGGGCTTACATTTGGGCCTCACGGGTTTTTGGGCCCAAAATTGCGAAAAACGAAGAGTTTTGGGGGCTGAAGTTGAAATTTATCAAAATATGAGTCTAAAACGTAAATAAACTATTTCAGGTGCTGAAAATGACTTTGATGCAAAATTTTGACTAAAAATGAAAAGTTTTGGATTTTGGGGTCAAAATTGTAAAACTTACGGAATTTGGGCCAAAAGTGTAAACGTTTTTACAAATAAGGGCTGGAAATGGCAAATACAATAGTTTTGGGCCGAAATTATTAATTAAATTATGTTTGGGCCGAAAATGTCAAGAAAAATGGTTCAAGGACCAAAAATGTCAGTTTTCATAAAACGGGACTAAAAGTGTCATTTTTATTAATAAAGGGGCTGAAATGGTCAAAATAAATATTTTTGGGCCGAATAGGCTAATATTAAATTATTGGGCTAAAAATATTAAATTTATAACGCATGGTTTTTAAATTGTTTATATATATATATATATATATATATATATATATATATATATATATATATATATATATATATATATATATATATATATATAATGTCACACCCCCAAACCAAGGATGGCGGAAACGTCCGGGGGTGGAGGACTTCATGTATAGTATCATAACAACAATTGTAATAATAATTCAAGCAAACACAACCAACATATATATAATTGAAAAAGTTACATCATTGTATGAATTACATGTTTACGAATCAATTACAATATGTTGACAAAATATGAAATAGTAGACGCCTTAGCGTCCCATCCTCAAAAGCACTTGATTACCTGTTTAATGATTTCCTGAGAATACAAGTTGTTTGAAAAAGTGTCAACACAAAGGTTGGTGAGTTCATAAGCTTTTGTTTGGTATTATTAAAAGCCTTTCGTTTGTAAAAGTAGTATTTGTGTTAGAAAATCCAATATTTTCCTTAATGTGTAAATGTAGTCTTAAAACCCAAAGACCGAAATGTACAAGTAATTTGTCATATTTATAGTAAAACAATGCAAGTTTAAATCGACATAAACTCGTTAAATTTTAATGAAGTTCCCGTAAATTCCAATGTTTATTAATACTTTATGTGAGTTTATTATAACCATACTATGACCAAGGTTGCCTAAACGACGTTCTTCAGGCGTCGGAAATGTTATGACATTTGTCACCCCAGACCTATCGGTCTAACTGTTGCATGCAGTTTAGGTGTGGGTTTGTCAAACCCAATATAGATCTATACACAAGTATCACGCTCTCCCTCAAGGAGACTCTGGTTACAATACAGGACTTAATGGTAATTTGAAGTAAATGTCTCACAAAGTCATTAACGGAATTACGTGTTATGAAAACTTGGTACCGTATGGCCGTACCTTGCTTGATGAAAATATCCTTTGTATAAATGTACCCTTTTTAAATGTATGTGTTATGTAATGTATCATAAACTATACCTATTATAGTTTATCAACCAAGGGTAGTACGTAGTAATGTATGCAAACTATATTCAAAATAGTTTATTAAATGTTTGAATGTATCGGTTGTACTTTGATTATAATCACTTGTTATTCTTTATATTTTATATGTCCAAATCCATTTGTAAACTGATGTGTGTCTCAATATTAAGATAAAATGTCATATATTGCAATAACATATAATCACATAAAGATATACACCTTGCTCAACATGTTACAAGGTGAAATGAAATTAACAGCAACTTTTCGTTGAATACAGTTTCTGTTACTGTTCTTAGAAAATTTATAGAAAATCATCAAAGCTCTAAATCCAAATCCGCAAATTTTGAGAGTTTGGAATATGAGTCTAGTTTGTTCGTAAATTTTATCATGATTTTTAGTGATCTCTAACAGAGGTGAAAATGTTCATAATCACAGACTGGTCCGGGTTTGCCTCTGAAATGACAGGCAGTTTTGTAAAAATCACCATAAATTGTAGAAAAATCATATGGAGATGTGCAAGTAGCCATTTTAAAGCTAAGAGTTTGAACTACTTGCACCTGGAACAGTTTTGAAAACTAAAATACTTAAGTTGACCAAAACAGTCCGTGATTAAAGTCCATCTTTTCTGATGTATTCTGTTAGAAAAAGTTTAATTGTGTTCTTGATGATTTTACTTGTATTCCCCCCTTAAAACTTAAGAAAAACATGTAAATGTAGGGGTATGAACTCACCTTATGTGGTTTCAGTAGATGAAAGTGAGAGAGAGGAAGTGTTCAACCCAAGAACACTAAGAAGATGTCTTGATGATTCGAGAATCTAACACCGAATAAGATGGAACTTGTGTAAGATATCAATGATTTGAGTAGAATGGAGTTTAATAATTATGTGAATGATGAAGATACTTACAAATTGAAGAAAGAAATCCCTGGAGAAAGCCTTGAAGTTCTTGAAGTTGAGAGAAAAGATGAGAGAATTTTGGAGAGTGTTCTTGGTTGCTAAGTGTAGAATGAAAGAATTTTATGGAGAATGAGGAGAGAGGATCAATCCTCCAGCTCTTAGAACATGGGAAGAGCTGGAGATTGGGTGTAAAGGTCCACTAAGGAGACAAGGGGTAGTGGGAAAGAGTGGCTAATCATAGAGTGAGGTGGTGGTGGTTTGCTTTTGCCATAAATTAAGGAAAAGCAAATATTCCCTCAATAATTAGTTCAACCACTAATTCTTTTAATATATTTTATAAAAACCCTTGAGATTTATATATTTTGGGGCCTTAGTTTATAAAATAAAGTTTTGGGTGAAAATCCCACGTTAAAATAATGAAAAACGGAGTTAAAACGAAGTCGTAGTCGAAAACCGGGAAAAAAGGCTGAATCTGCGAAGTTGCTCGGTCCTGGGCCGAGGTTCGGACCTGAGGCTTCGGACCTGAGGCTTCGGTCCTGAGGCTTCGGTCCGAGGCTTCGGTCCTGAGCACTTCAGTCCGAGGCTTCGGTCCTGAGCACTTCGGATGCGAGGCTTCGGTCCTGAAGCTTCGGTTTTGGGTCCTTAAGGCTATTTTACCCTTTTTTACCCCGTTTCAAGTGGTTTTTGACCCGGTTAAGGGTCGTGATGACCCGAATGATTACAAAAAGTTAAAGGAACTTTTGAGAGAGATTTGGGAGAGATTTCTAATAGAGAGAGATTGAGTGAAAGAGATTGAGAGAGAGTTCTTTTGAGACCTTCTTGAGTGTTTGGCTTTGAAACGCAAGGTCCGTAAACCCCGTTAAGCCATGATTTAGTGTCCTACACAATCCCGATGATTGTGCAATAGTGTTTTATCACTTTGGTTCGTTGTTTAGCACTGTTAAGGCTAAGGAAAATCAAACACATGAATTTTCGAAATGATGTTTTCTCATTAAAATAGCGAATTGTATAGTGATTACATAACGTAAACCCTAACATACAAGGGTTATTGGAGTTGACCGGTTTGACTTGTTGACTTTGTTTGACTTTGACTTGAACGAAATTTGACGGTTGTCACATCATCCCCCCATTAGAAGGAATTTCGTCCCGAAATTTTCATTTTGACTGGGATTTCAAGAGTTTGGGAAGAGATGTGGATACTTTTGTTTCATCTGATCCTCGCGTTCCCAGGTGAATTCGGGTCCTCGTTTAGCGTTCCAACGGACCTTCACGATGGGAATACGACTTTGTTTCGTTCGTTTGATTTCCCGATCCATGATTTCGACTGGTTCCTCCACGAAGTGGAGATTTTCGTTAACTTCGATTTCGTCGAGTGGTATTACGAGTGTCTCATCAGACAAACACTTCTTTAGGTTCGACACGTGAAATGTGGGATGTACTTTGTCGAGTTCCTGAGGTAATCGAAGTTTGTATGCTACTGGCCCAATCCTAGCAAGGATTTCGAATGGCCCGATGTACCTTGGATTTAGTTTCCCGCGTTTGCCGAATCGTATCATTCCTTTCCAAGGGGAAACTTTTAGTAGTACTCGATCACCCACCTGGAATTCCAAGGGTTTGCGTCATTTGTCTGCGTAACTCTTTTGCCGATCGCGAGACGCTTTCAGTCTCTCTCGAATTTGAACGATCTTTTCTGTGGTTTCCCTTATGATTTCAGGGCCAGTGAGGGTGCTATTAGAGACTTGCCCTCTAGTTAGCTGTGTATCCCCCACCTCAGCCCAACACAGGGGTGATCTGCATTTGCGACCGTAAAGAGCTTCGAATGGAGCGACTTTGATGCTAGTATGATAGCTGTTATTGTAGGAGAATTCGATAAGCGGTAGATGGGTATCCCATGCTTTACCGAAGTCTATCACACAAGCTCTTAACATGTCTTCCAACGTTTGAATGGTTCGTTCGCTCTGTCCGTCGGTTTGTGGGTGGTAGGCCGTACTCATGTCAAGCCTAGTTCCCAATGATTTTTGTAGAGACTGCCAAAACCGTGAGGTAAATCTACTATCTCTATCGGAGATAATGGATATCGGCACGCCATGGAGTCGTACAATCTCTCTGATGTACGTTCTAGTTAGCTTCTCCATCTTGTCGGTTTCTTTTATCGGTAGGAAGTGTGCTGATTTGGTCAATCTGTCTACGATTACCCATATGGTGTCAAGCCCGCCCGATGCCTTAGGCAGCTTGGTTATGAAGTCCATGGTTATTCGTTCCCACTTCCACTCAGGTATATCCGGTTGTTGTAATAGCCCGGATGGTTTCTGGTATTCGATTTTGACCTTGGCGCAAGTCAGGCACTTGCTCACATAGGTAGCAATCTCAGCTTTCATGTTCGGCCACTAGTATAATTTCTTGAGGTCCAGATACATCTTATCCGACCCGGGATGGATGGAGTATCGAGTCTTGTGTGCTTCATTCATGACGACATCTCGGAGTCCACCGAACTTCGGTGTCCAAATCCGGTTCATGATATAACGTGCTCCATCATCCTTGACTTCTAAGTTTTTATCCATTCCCCTTAATGTCTCTCCTGCCACCTTTTCTGGTTTCAAAGCTTCCAGTTGAGCTTCCTTGATTTGTATGGTCAGGTGGGAATGGATTGTCATTGTTAAGGATTTTACTCGGCGGCCCGAGTACTCCTTCCTGCTTAGAGCATCGGCCACTACATTGGCCTTGCCCGGATGATAACGAATTTCGCACTCGTAGTCATTCAGCAACTCTACCCATCTCCTCTGTCGCATGTTGAGCTCTTTCTGATTGAGGATATGCTGAAGACTTTTGTGATCAGTGAAGATAGTGCATTTCGTGCCGTAGAGGTAGTGTCTCCAGATCTTCAAAGCGAATACCACTGCTCCTAATTCTAGGTCGTGCGTAGTATAATTAACCTCGTGCGTCTTAAGCTGTCTTGATGCATACGCGATAACCTTCCCTCTCTGCATGAGCACACATCCGAGGCCTTGATTCGAAGCATCACAGTACACTACGAAGTCCTCGGTTCCCTCTGGGAGAGACAAGATCGGTGCGCTGCATAGGGCTTGTTTTAACGTTTGGAAAGCGGTTTCTTGTTTATTTTCCCACTTGAATATCACACCTTTCTGCATCAAGGTGGTGAGTGGTTTCGCAATCTTGGAGAAGTTTTGTATAAATCTTCGGTAGTAGCCAGCAAGCCCAAGGAATTGTCGAATTTCGGTTGGCGTCTTGGGTGCTGACCAATTCTCGATTGCCTTGATCTTGGAGGGATCCACATGTATGCCTTTCTCACTTACCACATGTCCAAGGAAGTCCACTTCTCTAATCCAGAATTCACACTTAGAGAACTTAGCATAAAGCTTCTCCGCTCTTAGTGTCTCTAGCACTTGGCGTAGATGTAGGCGATGCTCTTCTTCGCTTCGCGAGTAGATCAAGATATCGTCGATGAATACGATTACAAACTTGTCTAGGTAGGGTCGACACACTCTATTCATTAGGTCCATGAATACCGCAGGTGCGTTTGTTAAACCGAAGGACATCACCACAAACTCGTAGTGCCCATAGCGAGTTCTGAATGCAGTTTTGGGAATATCTTCTTCTTGAACTCGTAGCTGATGGTAACCTGACCTTAGGTCGATCTTTGAGAAGAAATTTGCTCCTTGGAGTTGGTCGAAAAGGTCGTCGATTCGGGGTAGAGGATATGGGTTCTTGATGGTGAGTTTGTTTAGTTCCCGATAGTCGATGCACATGCGAAAGGATCCGTCCTTCTTCTTTACAAAAAGGACTGGTGCTCCCCAAGGTGAGAAGCTTGGTCTGATGAACCCTTTGCTCAAAAGCTCGTTCAACTGACTGGACAACTCTTGCATTTCTGTTGGTGCGAGGCGGTATGGAGCTCTGGCTACGGGGGTAGCTCCGGGTATTAAGTCAATTCTGAAATCGACTTGTCGTGCGAGTGGTACACCAGGAAGATCTTCTGGGAACACATCCGGGAAGTTACACACTTCGGGGATGTCTTTGATGTCTTTCACGTCTTGTTTCTTGTCTACTACATGGGCTAAGAAGGCGTGGTACTCCTTCCGGAGATACTTTTGGGCTTTGATGCATGAGATGATTTGTAAATTCGCACTAGGTTTGTCACCATAGATGAGAAGGGTTTCGTCATTTGGTAGATTGAGGTGAACGGCCTTTTCGTAACATAGAATGTCGGCACGGTGAGGAACTAACCAATCCATCCCGATGATTACGTCGAAGCTTTTTATGGTGACCGGCATCAGGTCAATTTTAAATGTATGGTTGTCTAGAGTGAGAGTACATTCTGAGTATATATCGCTAGTGCGTTCTACTTTCCCATTTGCCATTTCTACTACATAAGTATCCTTTAGTGATTGGGGATTTTGTTCAAGTAAATGTTTATATTGGTGGCTCACGAAACTCCTTTCCGCTCCACTATCGAATAGTACGCATGCATAAGAGTTATTGAGGAGAAACGTACCGGTAACCACCGTGGGATCCTCGACTGCTTCCCCATGTCCTATTGCCAGGACTCTTCCTACTCCACCAGCATTAGGGGCTTGTGCTTTGGGGCAGTTTCTTTTGAAGTGACCTGCGTCTCCACAGTTGTAGCAGGTTCGGGTTGCCCCCGTACTGGCGACTTGGTTGATTGGTCGAGCCGGCGCTTTACAGAAACGAGCAGTGTGCCCCTTCCTGTCGCAGTTGTTACAGTGCATCTCCCTACAAGTACCATTGTGGTGAAAGTTGCACTTGTTGCACTTAGGTAGGGTTCCAGCATATGGCTTCGGTGGTGCTGGAGTGGTAGCAGTAGTGGCAGCATTAGTGGCAGCATGGACAGCAACAATTTGTTGCTTCTTAGCGGGGTCCTGTGCTGGTTGGCTCTTCTTTTCGTTCCAGAACTTCCTTTTGTTGTTTCCCCCTTTTGATTGATCAGTGGTGGTGGTTGTAGTATTATGACCGGCTCGGTGGTCAACAAGTTGTTGTGCCAGCTCCCTGGCACTGTCAAAAGTAGTTGGCCTTGAAGCCAGGACACTACTTTGCACTTGGAGAGACAGTCCCCAAAGGTATCGCTCCACCTTTTTCTCCTCCGGAGTAACCATTGTTGGGCAGAGGAGAGCCAATTCATTGAATCGGGTGGTGTAGGTTTCAAGGTCAGAGCCCGTCATCCTGAGGTTCCAAAGTTCTTGTTCCAGCTTTTGAATTTCACCTCTCGGGCAGTACTCCTTCATCATCAACGTTTTTAGTTCTGCCCAGGTTATGGAGCTAGCCACTTCGAGAGTAAGTGAATTAATCCGGAAGTTCCACCAAGTAAGGGCCCGGCCGGTGAAAGTGAAGGCTGCGAACTTAACTTTGCTCGCTTCGGGGCAAGAGCACACCTGAAAGACTAGTTCGGTCTTTTCAAACCATTGCATTAAAGTGATGACTCCCCCGCTCCCATTGAAGTTGTCGGGTTTGCCATTGGTGAAGTCTTTGTAGGAACACTCTCTTGCACGCCACGTACTGTCTCCGTGGTTAGAGTTTGTAGCACCCGATCCCGAACCACCAGCTCCGTTTGTCCCTATCTGCGACATTGCGGCCGCTACGGCTGCTGTTACTGCAGCCTGGAACATCGCAGGATCAAACTGTGGAGGCAGCGGCGGAGGAGGTGTTGGTGTGTTGCTGGAAGGTCTTGGTCTTCTCCTTGGCGGCATGGTTCTGTCATAAGTCGTAAACCAATGTACTTTTAGTAAAAGTGTTTTTATAGGAAGAGAAATCTTTTATACATAAAGTATATTATTACGTT
The DNA here is from genome assembly GCF_052849685.1 of Lactuca virosa. Classification (NCBI taxonomy): domain Eukaryota; kingdom Viridiplantae; phylum Streptophyta; class Magnoliopsida; order Asterales; family Asteraceae; genus Lactuca; species Lactuca virosa. Next base: position 160,969,165 of record NC_136434.1, read on the forward strand.
GTTTTCCGGTATGTTTACGATACATACGATTTTATACTTTTAATTGACCCAATACATTGGGTTATGAGGTAAAATGAAAGTATAAAATATTTTATTTGAGTTTCCTTGTTTCCAAGTATATGACTGTTTGTAAAAGTTTCACATATACTAATTTAGTCGGGACATAATTAATATATTATATTTTAAAATGATCTTTATCGGTTACTTAATTAGTTGCAAAGTGCATACCAGTCATATGTGATTAAGATATAATAGTCCTTCGAATAGATGACCCTAACTCCAAGACCACAACCAAACAAGGACAGGAAGTGAAACAAAGATACATAAATTCTAAGTCTATAGCATCTTAGTTACATATGACCTTAGCGCATCCACTTAGCAGCTATTGATCTATAAATAAAGACCTATTTAATTCTCAGATAATTTATTATAGTAACACAAAATACTCCTATAGTATTTGTAAATGTTTAGTTTTGAGTTCTTAAAGTATCCTTTGTAGTCTGTTATTAGGTTTGTTAGATTTGTTGTCCATCCTGACCATCCCCCGGTATATGCAAGTCAATTCCCGGACAGATATAGTTGATCAGGCTATATCCTTCCCAGATTTAATCCACATATACTAAGGCATACTCAAAATGTTCAACTCTTCTTCTTTTGCTTTATGTTTTCGCTAGTTATGATACCATGCGAGCATGTAATGTATGTATGTATACTTTAATCAAGAAAATCATTTATTTTCTAAGAGTATATTTATTTGAAAAATGCACAAATCAGAGACTATTAGTCCCAATTGTGTTTATAGTTTGTATATCTTATGTGGTTTGATATACTTAATTCACTATAAACTGTGCTCTGATACCAATCTGTCACACCCCCAAACCAAGGATGGCGGAAACGTCCGGGGGTGGAGGACTTCATGTATAGTATCATAACAACAATTGTAATAGTAATTCAAGCAAACACAACCAACATATATATAATTGAAAAAGGTACATCATTGTATGAATTACATGTTTACGAATCAATTACAATATGTTGACAAAATATGAAATAGTAGACGCCTTAGCGTCCCATCCTCAAAAGCACTTGATTACCTGTTTAATGATTTCCTGAGAATACAAGTTGTTTGAAAAAGTGTCAACACAAAGGTTGGTGAGTTCATAAGCTTTTGTTTGGTATTATTAAAAGCCTTTCGTTTGTAAAAGTAGTATTTGTGTTAGAAAATCCAATATTTTCCTTAATGTGTAAATGTAGTCTTAAAACCCAAAGACCGAAATGTACAAGTAATTTGTCATATTTATAGTAAAACAATGCAAGTTTAAATCGACATAAACTCGTTAAATTTTAATGAAGTTCCCGTAAATTCCAATGTTTATTAATACTTTATGTCAGTTTATTATAACCATACTATGACCAAGGTTGCCTAAACGACGTTCTTCAGGCGTCGGAAATGTTATGACATTTGTCACCCCAGACCTATCGGTCTAACTGTTGCATGCAGTTTAGGTGTGGGTTTGTCAAACCCAATATAGATCTATACACAAGTATCACGCTCTCCCTCAAGGAGACTCTGGTTACAATACAGGACTTAATGGTAATTTGAAGTAAATGTCTCACAAAGTCATTAACGGAATTACGTGTTATGAAAACTTGGTACCGTATGGCCGTACCTTGCTTGATGAAAATATCCTTTGTATAAATGTACCCTTTTTAAATGTATGTGTTATGTAATGTATCATAAACTATACCTATTATAGTTTATCAACCAAGGGTAGTACGTAGTAATGTATGCAAACTATATTCAAAATAGTTTATTAAATGTTTGAATGTATCGGTTGTACTTTGATTATAATCACTTGTTATTCTTTATATTTTATATGTCCAAATCCATTTGTAAACTGATGTGTGTCTCAATATTAAGATAAAATGTCATATATTGCAATAACATATAATCACATAAAGATATACACCTTGCTCAACATGTTACAAGGTGAAATGAAATTAACAGCAACTTTTCGTTGAATACAGTTTCTGTTACTGTTCTTAGAAAATTTATAGAAAATCATCAAAGCTCTAAATCCAAATCCGCAAATTTTGAGAGTTTGGAATATGAGTCTAGTTTGTTCGTAAATTTTATCATGATTTTTAGTGATCTCTAACAGAGGTGAAAATGTTCATAATCACAGACTGGTCCGGGTTTGCCCCTGAAATGACAGGCAGTTTTGTAAAAATCACCATAAATTGTAGAAAAATCATATGGAGATGTGCAAGTAGCCATTTTAAAGCTAAGAGTTTGAACTACTTGCACCTGAAACATTTTTGAAAACTAAAATACTTAAGTTGACCAAAACAGTCCGTGATTAAAGTCCATCTTTTCTGATGTATTCTGTTAGAAAAAGTTTAATTGTGTTCTTGATGATTTTACTTGTATTCCCCCCTTAAAACTTAAGAAAAACATGTAAATGTAGGGGTATGAACTCACCTTATGTGGTTTCAGTAGATGAAAGTGAGAGAGAGGAAGTGTTCAACCCAAGAACACTAAGAAGATGTCTTGATGATTCGAGAATCTAACACCGAATAAGATGGAACTTGTGTAAGATATCAATGATTTGAGTAGAATGGAGTTTAATAATTATGTGAATGATGAAGATACTTACTAATTGAAGAAAGAAATCCCTGGAGAAAGCCTTGAAGTTCTTGAAGTTGAGAGAAAAGATGAGAGAATTTTGGAGAGTGTTCTTGGTTGCTAAGTGTAGAATGAAAGAACTTTATGGAGAATGAGGAGAGAGGATCAATCCTCCAGCTCTTAGAACGTGGGAAGAGCTGGAGATTGGGTGTAAAGGTCCACTAAGGAGACAAGGGGTAGTGGGAAAGAGTGGCTAATCATAGAGTGAGGTGGTGGTGGTTTGCTTTTGCCATAAATTAAGGAAAAGCAAATATTCCCTCAATAATTAGTTCAACCACTAATTCTTTTAATATATTTTATAAAAACCCTTGAGATTTATATATTTTGGGGCCTTAGTTTATAAAATAAAGTTTTGGGTGAAAATCCCACGTTAAAATAATGAAAAACGGAGTTAAAACGAAGTCGTAGTCGAAAACCGGGAAAAAAGGCTGAATCTGCGAAGTTGCTCGGTCCTGGGCCGAGGTTCGGACCTGAGGCTTCGGACCTGAGGCTTCGGTCCTGAGGCTTCGGTCCGAGGCTTCGGTCCTGAGCACTTCAGTCCGAGGCTTCGGTCCTGAGCACTTCGGATGCGAGGCTTCGGTCCTGAGCACTTCGGATGCGAGGCTTCGGTCCTGAAGCTTCGGTTTTGGGTCCTTAAGGCTATTTTACCCGTTTTTACCCCGTTTTAAGTGGTTTTTGACACGGTTAAGGGTCGTGATGACCCGAATGATTACAAAAAGTTAAAGGAACTTTTGAGAGAGATTTGGGAGAGATTTCTAATAGAGAGAGATTGAGTGAAAGAGATTGAGAGAGAGAGTTCTTTTGAGACCTTCTTGAGTGTTTGGCTTTGAAACGCAAGGTCCTTAAACCCCGTTAAGCCATGATTTAGTGTCCTACACAATCCCGATGATTGTGCAATAGTGTTTTATCACTTTGGTTCGTTGTTTAGCACTGTTAAGGCTAAGGAAAATCAAACACATGAATTTTCGAAATGATGTTTTCTCATTAAAATAGCGAATTGTACAGTGATTACATAACGTAAACCCTAACATACAAGGATTATTGGAGTTGACCGGTTTGACTTGTTGACTTTGTTTGACTTTGACTTGAACGAAATTTGACGGTTGTCACATATAACCAAAGCTTCGTTATAAATCAAACATCAAATTTTTTTTTTTAACATCGCGAATAAACATTTAGCATACAACAAATACCTACACTACGAACTTAAAAATCGATAAACACATAAATGATTCAATGATTGGGCCCAAAAATATTATGTTCGTGCTATTGAGTCTTTGTGGCCCAATTTCATGATTATAGGGCCTAATATATTCAAACATGTTTATTGGGTCTTGGTGACCCAATTACATGCCCAATGGGCATTTATCAGCTTTAACATGCTATTGGGCCTAAGTGGCCCAATTGCATTGCTAATATGGCCCTAAACGTTCATCATATGCTTAATGGGCTATAACGTGTCCGTAGCATCTATAATAACATACATGATTAGTGGACCACCGTTGTCTTTTCGTGTCTGTTAGGCTTACTTCATATTAACGCATAACATTAATTGGGTTGTAAAACAATGTTATTCAATTTCATTGGGATTTAGTGAGAAATAACGGGTGACACCAATAAGTGTCGGGCGTAGCCTGTAGTTTTAATCAGAGACTCCTGGAGGGAGAGCGAGAGTTTGTGTATAGATCTATACGGGGGTGACTCCCCCACACCTGAGTTGTTCGCTACAGTTAGGCTCGGCCAGTCTAGGGTGACAAAATCTTGATCAAAACCGACATTTGGAAAAATGCCAAGACAGGCGAATTAGTCATTATTATGCATGGTTATAACGACTCACATAGAGATCCATTACCATCTAAGTACTCATGGGTAATCATATTCATACACCGTGACGATGCAAAGGGATTTATACAATAATACAAAATTATCATACTATTTAAATTGGAAAACATCGGGTTTTCCGGGGAACGACATTATTCACTTCTACGTACAACAACTACAATACAATGAACAATTATGAAAGCCATTCACTCTTACATGTTTTGAAATCACATACATATACACTTATGGGATCATCACATCTTTTTCGTAAACAGTTTTTGTTACAGAAAATAACGGATTTTCTGGGTTTTACAAACAATACAAACTGTTTTAATATCAAACATGCTTATGAACTCACCAACATTATATATGTTGACCGTTTTCAAAATAACTTGTATTCTCAGGTAACCGTTAGAAGGAAGAATCATCAAGCGTGTTTCTGAAATTTCTTTTGTGAAATGTCAATCGTTAAACAATTTATGTTCTGTGATGTTGTAATGTAAACAATGTACTTGATGTGAACAAGATCAGTTGTAATGTATTAATGCATGGTGATGTTTATGTGATGTTTCATGTATATTCATTGTGATGATATTTCAATTTAAGTCACAAGAGCCCTCGTACGTTTCCGCCGTCTGGTTCGGGGGTGTGACAGGTTGGTATCAGAGCTTTGTTTATAGTGAACTAGCATATCTAACCATATAAAAATATGCAACTATAAACACAATGGGGCTAAATAACTCTGAACAGAGTAAAGAAAATACTTACCTATGTGCGCGTTTTAGAATAACAACATAATACTAAACAATAAAAGCCTTTTGGGGGATTTGAATGTTGCGATTTAACCTGGGCAGTTATGTAATCGTATTGGGGATCAATGTACCCTGATCAACTACATTCATTCAAAGTACGATCAACATATGTTGGGAATAATCGTGATGGTCAATAAACCGAAAACTTACCATCTAACTATCCAAATAGGTTAGAGGAACTAAACTTAAGAAAAATAAACACCGTAGGAGTATTTTAAGAATACTATCCTTATACACCCCAATGCACACACTTTTCACACCTACACTCCCCACACAGGCGATATGGTAGGAATGCAGCAAGACGGCCCCTACTATCAAGCTCTAGTAGTCTATGGGAAGACTGAGGTGGGTCTAGATGACAATCCTGAAGAAACCCTGAAGGAGGCCCTACAATGGGTCAGGAGGTGGGACCCAGAGTGGAACCGGAAGAGTACGTGGTAACTGATTACGAATATGACGAATCTGACCGGGAGTCAGATGAAGGAAAGGACGTTAAGGAGACACCTAATAAGCCCCACCCATCGAAAGCCCTATCAGACCCACACACGATTCAGGAAAGTGATACACACTACATACGCTCTCTTGAGAAAGAAATAGCCGATCTCAAGCGTCAACTTTTTGCGGCCGAAGCTAGAGTCGTTCGAGTCGAGCAAAGGGAAGAAGTAATCACCCAGGAGGTGAATGAACTGGCTGAACTCCTGATACGCCAGCTTGACGATTGAGTGTCATATTCATCATAACCGATAGAACGTACTCTACTACTTGCTGTTATAGGTTCTACAGTATGTAGAACCAGCCGTATCTCCTACTAGTATTGTGTTTCTATGGATATTATGTCGTAATACTGTCGGATCGTACATTTTCCTATGAAATGTATGCCCTTCAGGAAAATTTTCCTGTATTAAAAATGGCTATTTCTAGTAGAAATGCTATGTGTTTCAATATGGGGTTTCACTTATGTGCACAAACAAACCATCGAAACCGTTAGATACTGAAGAACTTTGAAACCAAAATAACCTATGAACTCTATGAATAAGACTTAATATTTGTGACAAGTTTACAAATTATCTACTATCATAAACACACCATAGGGATATAGATCGAAACATTGTGAACCATACGACAAAACACGAAAGTTATAGAGTACCACCGGAAATAACCGTCGTTACTTATGATCCTGCTTATCATCATGCAGCAGAAGATGTCATTCCACAGAAATAACAAGCACGCATGTGAAGAACCACTCTTGCAGATGGACTTTACTACATTCCAAGTTGCTGTCACCGCTGCCGTAACCGCTGCTATGGCACAACTCAACGCAAACAACACCAACAAAGGTGGAAATAGCGTCGACAACACCAGTCGAAGTAACAACCCCGAAAACCAACGAATGACAGCTTATCAAGGCACTCCAAACCCCAAACCTAAGAGCAGGAAGCGAAAGTCTGGGGGTAAGAGAAAGGGGCAGCCAACCCAAGAATCCTCCAAGAAACGAAGTGTCGTAGCTGTCCCTATGGCCATGACACCTGCTACATCGACACCAGCAGGACCATATGCTGGGAGCCTTCCGAAATGCAACAAGTGCAATCTCCATCACCAGGGAGCCTATCTAAAGTCGTATTGTAATAGATGTAACAAGAAAGGACACACCACCCGATACTGCAGATCTCAACCTCAACAGAACCAACAACCAAACAACAAGAACAACATCAACCGCAATGCTGGGGTTAGCCACACCTGCTATGGGTGTGGGAGAACCGGACATTTCCACCAGAACTGCCCCAACATTTATAACCAAGGAAATGGAGGAGCGGGAAGGGTTCTGGCTATGGGTCAAGGGGAGAAAATTCAAGACCCAACGGTTATTACTGGTACGTTCCCACTTAACAACTCATTCCCCTCTCATCTTACTCGATAGTAGAGCTGAGCGAAGCTTCGTTAGTAACAAATTCGAACACATACTAAAACAACATTCCCAGAAGCTAAACGAAGCCTTCATGGTGGAGATGGCTAATGGGAAAAACCAAATCAACCAAAGATACTTATGTAGGGTACGCCTTAACACTAAACAACCATTCATTTCAAATAGATTTGATACTGGTAAATATTAGGAGTTTTGATGTGATAATCGGCATGGTTGGGTTAAGCCCCCACCATGCTGATACTATGTGTCGCGAGAAGGTCGTTTGCCTTCACCTCCCTAATCATGAAACTCTAATAATCTATGGTGATAAACCTAGTGCCAATCCTCGTCCAATCTCGTGCATCAAGGCACAGAAGTGCCTGTACTAGAAGAACTATGTTTTCCTCGCTTATGTTGTGGACAAGACCAAGGAAGAAATAAGAATACAAGGTATTCCGGGAATACCCTAGAGAGACAGGTCAAACTTCGAATCGATCTCATAACGGGAACCACATCAATTGCCAATTCACCCTATAGGTTGGCTCCTGTGGAGATGCTGGAATTGTCAAGCCAATTAAGCGAACTCTTGAGCAAAGGATTCATCAGACCCAGCTTCTCGCCATGGGGAGCTCCGATTCTTTTCGTTAAGAAGAAAGACGGCTCCTTCAGGATGTGCATCGACTATAGAGAGCTGAATAAGCTCACTATCAAGAATCGCTACCTACTCCCTCGGATTAACGACTTATTTGACCAGCTCTAAGGAGCTAATTACTTCTCCAAATAAATCTAAGATCCGGTTATCATTAGCTCCGAATCCGAGAAGAGGACATTCCAACAACTATTTTCCGAACTCGATACGTCTATTTCGAATTCGTTCTGATGCCTTTCTGTCTAATGAATGCCCCCGCGGCATTCATGGACGCCACGAACCGAGTTTTCCCAACCATCCCTAGTCAAACTTTTATTATTTTCATTAATAACATACGCGTCTGCTCGCGAAACAAGAACAAACACCGTCAACACTTACAACCGGCTTGGGAGGCATCGAAGCCGGAGAATATCGCGGAGGAAGCATTGCGTGAATTAGATAAAACTCTCAAAGTCAAAAATACGAAGCTTATTATTACAAGAGTCGGATTGGACACTATCTGGGTGATCGACGATAGGTTGACCAAATCTGTCCATTTCCTACCAATAAAAGAGTCCTATAAAATGGAAAGATTAACCAGAATATACATGAAGGAGGTAGTGAGACTTCATAGAGTGCCAATATCTATCATCTCGGATCAAGATAGTAGATTCACTTCACGCTTTTGGCAATCACTTCAAAAGGCTATGGGAACACACCTCGACATGAGCACTGCTTACCACCCACAGACGGATGGTCAAAGTGAGTGAACCATTCAAACGCTTGAATATATGCTTCGAGCATGTGTGATAGACTTGGGAAGGTCGTGGGATACCCACTTACCTTTAATTGAATTTCGTACAATAATAGTTATCACACAAGCATCGAAGTTGCTCCTTTTGAAGCATTATACGGGCGTAAATGTAGATCACCGTTGTGCTGGGCTGAGGTAGGTGACACTCAGCTAGCAAGAGGACAGACACCAAACAACGCTTTAACAGGGCAAGAAATCATAAGTGAAACAACAGAAAAGATAGTTCAAATCAGAGCTCGAATTCAAGCATCACGAGACCGACAGAAGAGCTATGCTGATAAACGGCGAAAGCTCCTGGAATTTCAAGTCAGGGATCGAGTGTTATTAAAGGTCTCTCCCTGGAAAGGGGTGATTCTTTTTGGGAAACGGGGGAAACTAAACCCACGATACATTGGGCCATTCGAGATTCTAGCCCGAATCGGTCTAGTGGCCTACAGGCTGCAGCTACCTGCCGAGCTCAGCAGCGTACACCCCGTGTTCCATGTTTCCAATTTGAAAAAGTGCTTATCCGATGAAAATCTTGTCATCCCATTGGAAGAAATCAAAATCAACGAGAATCTCCTGTTCATCGAGGAACCAGTTGAAATCATGGACAGGGAAGTGAAGCGTACTAAGCAAAGTCGCATTCCGATTGTGAAAGTTCGATGGAACGCAAAGCGTGGACCGTAATTCACATGGGAACGCGAAGACCATATGAAGCAAAAGTACCCTCACTTATTCTCGCATTCTCAAATCTAGCGTCAAAAAGAATTTCGGGACGAAATTCCCTCTAACGGGGGGATGATGTCACAACCAGGAAATTCTATGTTTTTGTAAACATTAACAAGGACAAAATTGTAACTAAAACTTGAAAGCATGTCATGATGTTTATTCAATGACAACAAAATTCCATCAAACACTCTATACAAACACTTCAAATAGTCAACTATAGATTGGAAACCCTAAAAATCCCGGTTTAAGTCCATTATGGACTTGGATTTTCTTATTGGGCCTAATGGACCAATAAGCCTCCAATTTGACTATTTTGGGCTTAGGACCCTTAATGGGCTCTAATTAGACCCACTTGCATGAAACTTAACATTTTGGGCTATAATGGGCCTAAAATGAATTAGTTTACCTTTAATGGGCCTTGTTAGGCCATAACAAATCTAATTAGCCCTAATGGGCCATAAATCCATTCTATTATACAAAAATTGGGTCGTGAATTACCCTAAAGGCCCAATGGGCCGAAAAGTATTGTTGGGCCTAGGAAATTTGAACAAAGCCAAGAAATTGAGCCCAACACCATTCTCCCTTCATTCCATTAGGCCATTCTCGGCTTAAGTAAAAAAAGAGAGAAAGAGAGAGAGAGAGAAAGGATAAATGAAGATTAAACATGTATGTGACAACTCATGTTTAACCCCCATGTATCTATGGAAAAATCTCATGTTTCAAGACAAGGCATTACCTCACAAATAACAAGATTGTGAACTCTCTCTCTCTCTCTCTTCTCTCCATATCCTCGGCCATAAGGCCTTCATCATCCACAAACTCCATTTCAAACTTGATACACTCTCTTCCCTTCCTCTCTAGCACAAGGAAAATTTCATCTCTCCAATTCTGCAAGCTCTCGTGAGTTTTAGCATACCTCAAGAACTCTCCATCAAAGCTAACACATTTTTGCTCCTAATATCATCTTGGATTCGAAACTCTCTTCAAGAAGTGATCAAGGCCGAAACCTCCATCTTTTCTTCACCAAACCGAGAACAAAAAGCAAGGTGAGTTCATACCCCCTTGTTTTCGGTTTTTACTTGTTTTTGGGGGGAGAATACAAGTGTTATGTGTTGATCTATGTGTGTTTGCATGTTGTATGTGATTTCTTTGGTTTGTGTTGTGAAAATGTGATATCATTTGTTATATCTCGAGATCTATGGCTAAGGTGTGAAGGATACATAAACAAATAACATAATAAACAAGATACTTCAAAGATCTAAGAGTCTTTATGATTAAGAAGTGAAAAACAAAGCCAAAGATTCTTTATAAGTGTCATTTTTGCAAAAATAACAAAGGTTGGGTTGAAAGATGATAATTTTCGGTTTTATGAGGGTATAAAGTATTTATTTATATAAAAGCTGATTTTTATGAAAAGAACACTTCTCAAGGGGCCAAAAACATAAATTATAGCTTATTGGGCTTACATTTGGGCCTCACGGGTTTTTGGGCCCAAAATTGCGAAAAATGAAGAGTTTTGGGGGCTGAAGTTGAAATTTATCAAAATATGAGTCTAAAACGTAAATAAACTATTTCAGGTGCTGAAAATGACTTTGATGCAAAAATTTGACTAAAAATGAAAAGTTTTGGATTTTGGGGTCAAAATTGTAAAACTTACGGAATTTGGGCCAAAAGTGTAAAATTTTTTACAAATAAGGGCTGGAAATGGAAAATACAATAGTTTTTGGCCGAAATTATTAATTAAATTATGTTTGGGCCGAAAATGTCAAGAAAAATGGTTTAAGGACCAAAAATGTCAATTTTCATAAAAAGGACTAAAAGTGTCATTTTTATTAATAAAGGGGCTGAAATGGTCAAAATAAATATTTTTGGCATGAATAGGCTAATATTAAACTATTGGGCTAAGAATATTAAATTTATAACGCATGGTTTTTAAATTGTTTATATATATATATATATATATATATATATATATATATATATATATATATATATATATATATATATATATATATATATATATATATATATATATATATAACCAAAGCTTCATGATAAATCAAACGTCAAAATACTTTTTTTTAACATCGCGAATAAACATTTAGCATACAACAAATACCTACACTACGAACTTAAAAATCGATAAATAGATAAATGATTCAATGATTGGGCCCAAAAATATTCTGTTCGTCCTATTGAGTCTTTGTGGCCCAATTTCATGATTATAGGGCCCAATATATTCAAACATGTTTATTGGGTCTTGGTGACCCAATTACATGCCCAATGGGCCTTTATCAGCTTTAACATGCTATTGGGCCTTAGTGGCCAAATTGCATTGCTAATATGGCCCTAAACGTTCATCATATGCTTAATGGGCTATAACGTGTCCGTAGCATACTCGACAATCTATAATAACATACATGATTAGTGGACCACCGTTGTCTTTTCGTGTCTGTTAGGCTTACTTCATATTAACGCATAACATTAATTGGGTTGTAAAACAATGTTATTCGATTTCATTGGGATTTAGTGAGAAATAACGGGTGGCACCAATAAGTGTCGGCCGTAGCCTGTAGTTATAATCAGAGACTCCTGGAGGGAGAGCGAGAGTTTGTGTATAGATCTATACGGGGGTGACTCCCCCACACCTGAGTTGTTCGCTACACTTAGGCTCGGCCAGTCTAGGGTGACAAAATCTTGATCAAAACCGACGTTTGGAAAAATGCCAAGACAGGCGAATTAGTCATTATTATGCATGGTTATAACGACTCACATAGAGATCCATTACCATCTAAGTACTCATGGGTAATCATATTCATACACCGTGACGATGCAAAGGGATTTATACAATAATACAAAATTATCATACTATTTAAATTGGAAAACATCGGGTTTTCCGGGGAACGACATTATTCACTTCTACATACAACAACTACAATACAAGGAACAATTATGAAAGACATTCACTCTTACATGTTTTGAAATCACATACATATACACTTATGGGATCATCACATCTTTTTCGTAAACAGTTTTTGTTACAGAAAATAACGGATTTTCTGGGTTTTACAAACAATACAAACTGTTTTAATATCAAACATGCTTATGAACTCACCAACATTATATATGTTGACCGTTTTCAAAATAACTTGTATTCTCAGGTAACCGTTAGAAGGAAGAATCATCAAGCGTGTTTCTGAAATTTCTTTTGTGAAATGTCAATCGTTAAACAATTTATGTTCTGTGATGTTGTAATGTAAACAATGTACTTGATGTGAACAAGATCAGTTGTAATGTATTAATGCATGGTGATGTTTATGTGATGTTTCATGTATATTCATTGTGATGATATTTCAATTTAAGTCACAAGAGACCTCGTACGTTTCCGCCGTCTGGTTCGGGGGTGTGACATGTTGGTATCAGAGCTTTGTTTATAGTGAACTAGCATATCTAACCATATATGATATGCAACTATAAACACAATGGGGCTAAATAACTCTGAACAGAGTAAATAAAATACTTACCTATGTGCGCGTTTTAGAATAACAACATAATACTAAACAATAAAAGCCTTTGGGGGATTTGAATGTTGCGATTTAACCTGAGCAGTTATGTAATCGTATTGGGGATCAATGTAGCCTGATCAACTACATTCATTGAAAGTACGATCAACATATGTTTGGGAATAATCGTGATGGTCAATAAACCGAAAACTTACCATATAACTATCCAAATAGGTTAGAGGAACTAAACTTAAGAAAAATAAACACCGTAGGAGTATTTTAAGAATACTATCCTTATACACCCCAATGCACACACTTTTCATACCTACACTCCCCACGCAGGCGATATGGTAGGAATGCAGCAAGACGGCCCCTACTATCAAGCTCTAGTAGTCTATGGGAAGACTGAGGTGGGTCTAGATGACAATCCTGAAGAAAACCCTGAAGGAGGCCCTACAATGGGTCAGGAGGTGGGACCTAGAGTGGAACCGGAAGAGTACGTGGTAACTGATTACGAATATGACGAATCTGACCGGGAGTCAGATGAAGGAAAGGACGTTAAGGAGACACCTAATAAGCCCCACCCATCGGAAGCCCTATCAGACCCACACACGATTCAGGAAAGTGATACACACTACATACGCTCTCTTGAGAAAGAAATAGCCGATCTCAAGCGTCAACTTTTTGCGGCCGAAGCTAGAGTCGTTCGAGTCGAGCAAAGGGAAGAAGTAATCACCCAGGAGGTGAATGAACTGGCTGAACTCCTGATACGCCAGCTTGACGATTGAGTGTCATATTCATCATAACCGATAGAACGTACTCTACTACTTGCTGTTATAGGTTCTACAGTATGTAGAACCAGCCGTATCTCCTACTAGTATTGTGTTTCTATGGATATTATGTCGTAATACTGTCGGATCGTACATTTTCCTATGAAATGTATGCCCTTCAGGAAAATTTTCCTGTATTAAAAATGGCTATTTCTAGTAGAAATGCTATGTGTTTCAATATGGGGTTTCACTTATGTGCACAAACAAACCATCGAAACCGTTAGATACTGAAGAACTTTGAAACCAAAATAACCTATGAACTCTATGAATAAGACTTAATATTTGTGACAAGTTTACAAATTATCTACTATCATAAACACACCATAGGGATATAGATCGAAACATTGTGAACCATACGACAAAACACGAAAGTTATAGAGTACCACCGGAAATAACCGTCGTTACTTATGATCCTGCTTATCATCATGCAGCAGAAGATGTCATTCCACAGAAATAACAAGCACGCATGTGAAGAACCACTCTTGCAGATGGACTTTACTACATTCCAAGTTGCTGTCACCGCTGCCGTAACCGCTGCTATGGCACAACTCAACGCAAACAACACCAACAAAGGTGGAAATAGCGTCGACAACACCAGTCGAAGTAACAACCCCGAAAACCAACGAATGACAGCTTATCAAGGCACTCCAAACCCCAAACCTAAGAGCAGGAAGCGAAAGTCTGGGGGTAAGAGAAAGGGGCAGCCAACCCAAGAATCCTCCAAGAAACGAAGTGTCGTAGCTGTCCCTATGGCCATGACACCTGCTACATCGACACCAGCAGGACCATATGCTGGGAGCCTTCCGAAATGCAACAAGTGCAATCTCCATCACCAGGGAGCCTATCTAAAGTCGTATTGTAATAGATGTAACAAGAAAGGACACACCACCCGATACTGCAGATCTCAACCTCAACAGAACCAACAACCAAACAACAAGAACAACATCAACCGCAATGCTGGGGTTAGCCACACCTGCTATGGGTGTGGGAGAACCGGACATTTCCACCAGAACTGCCCCAACATTTATAACCAAGGAAATGGAGGAGCGGGAAGGGTTCTGGCTATGGGTCAAGGGGAGAAAATTCAAGACCCAACGGTTGTTACTGGTACGTTCCCACTTAACAACTCATTCCCCTCTCATCTTACTCGATAGTAGAGCTGAGCGAAGCTTCGTTAGTAACAAATTCGAACACATACTAAAACAACATTCCCAGAAGCTAAACGAAGCCTTCATGGTGGAGATGGCTAATGGGAAAAACCAAATCAACCAAAGATACTTATGTAGGGTACGCCTTAACACTAAACAACCATTCATTTCAAATAGATTTGATACTGGTAAATATTAGGAGTTTTGATGTGATAATCGGCATGGTTGGGTTAAGCCCCTACCATGCTGATACTATGTGTCGCGAGAAGGTCGTTTGCCTTCACCTCCCTAATCACGAAACTCTAATAATCTATGGTGATAAACCTAGTGCCAATCCTCGTCCTATCTCGTGCATCAAGGCACAGAAGTGCCTGCACTAGAAGAACTATGTTTTCCTCGCTTATGTTGTGGACAAGACCAAGGAAGAAATAAGAATACAAGGTATTCCAGTAGCATGCGATTTTCCGGATGTATTTCCCGGAGAACTTCCGGGAATACCCTAGAGAGACAGGTCAAACTTCGAATCGATCTCATAACGGGAACCACATCAATTGCCAATTCACCCTATAGGTTGGCTCTTGTGGAGATGCTGGAATTGTCAAGCCAATTAAGCGAACTCTTGAGCAAAGGATTCATCAGACCCAGCTTCTCGCCATGGGGAGCTCCGATTCTTTTCGTTAAGAAGAAAGACGGCTCCTTCAGGATGTGCATCGACTATAGAGAGCTGAATAAGCTCACTATCAAGAATCGCTACCTACTCCCTCGGATTAACGACTTATTTGACCAGCTCTAAGGAGTTAATTACTTCTCCAAATAAATCTAAGATCCGGTTATCATTAGCTCCGAATCCGAGAAGAGGACATTCCAACAACTATTTTCCGAACTCGATATGTCTATTTCGAATTCGTTCTGATGCCTTTCTGTCTAATGAATGCCCCCGCGGCTTTCATGGACGCCACGAACCGAGTTTTCCCAACCATCCCTAGTCAAACTTTTATTATTTTCATTAATAACATACGCGTCTGCTCGCGAAACAAGAACAAACACCGTCAACACTTACAACCGGCTTGGGAGGCATCGAAGCCGGACAATATCGCGGAGGAAGCATTGCGTGAATTAGATAAAACTCTCGAAGTCAAAAATACGAAGCTTATTATTACAAGAGTCGGATTGGACACTATCTGGGTGATCGACGATAGGTTGACCAAATCTGTCCATTTCCTACCAATAAAAGAGTCCTATAAAATGGAAAGATTAACCAGAATATACATGAAGGAGGTAGTGAGACTTCATAGAGTGCCAATATCTATCATCTCGGATCAAGATAGTAGATTCACTTCACGCTTTTGGCAATCACTTCAAAAGGCTATGGGAACACACCTCGACATGAGCACTGCTTACCACCCACAGACGGATGGTCAAAGTGAGTGAACCATTCAAACGCTTGAATATATGCTTCGAGCATGTGTGATAGACTTGGGAAGGTCGTGGGATACCCACTTACCTTTAATTGAATTTCGTACAATAATAGTTATCACACAAGCATCGAAGTTGCTCCTTTTGAAGCATTATACGGGCGTAAATGTAGATCACCGTTGTGCTGGGCTGAGGTAGGTGACACTCAGCTAGCAAGAGGACAGACACCAAACAACGCTTTAACAGGGCAAGAAATCATAAGTGAAACAACAGAAAAGATAGTTCAAATCAGAGCTCGAATTCAAGCATCACGAGACCGACAGAAGAGCTATGCTGATAAACGGCGAAAGCTCCTGGAATTTCAAGTCGGGGATCGAGTGTTATTAAAGGTCTCTCCCTGGAAAGGGGTGATTCTTTTTGGGAAACGGGGGAAACTAAACCCACGATACATTGGGCCATTCGAGATTCTAGCCCGAATCGGTCCAGTGGCCTACAGGCTGCAGCTACCTGCCGAGCTCAGCAGCGTACACCCCGTGTTCCATGTTTCCAATTTGAAAAAGTGCTTATCCGATGAAAATCTTGTCATCCCATTGGAAGAAATCAAAATCAACGAGAATCTCCTGTTCATCGAGGAACCAGTTGAAATCATGGACAGGGAAGTGAAGCGTACTAAGCAAAGTCGCATTCCGATTGTGAAAGTTCGATGGAACGCAAAGCGTGGACCGTAATTCACATGGGAACGCGAAGACCATATGAAGCAAAAGTACCCTCACTTATTCTCGCATTCTCAAATCTAGCGTCAAAAAGAATTTCGGGACGAAATTCCCTCTAACGGGGGGATGATGTCACAACCAGGAAATTCTATGTTTTTGTAAACATTAACAAGGACAAAATTGTAACTAAAACTTGAAAGCATGTCATGATGTTTATTCAATGACAACAAAATTCCATCAAACACTCTATACAAACACTTCAAATAGTCAACTATAGATTGGAAACCCTAAAAATCCCGGTTTAAGTCCATTATGGACTAGGATTTTCTTATTGGGCCTAATGGACCAATAAGCCTCCAATTTGACTATTTTGGGCTTAGGACCCTTAATGGGCTCTAATTAGACCCACTTGCATGAAACTTAACATTTTGGGCTATAATGGGCCTAAAATGAATTAGTTTACCTTTAATGGGCCTTGTTAGGCCATAACAAATCTAATTAGCCCTAATGGGCCATAAATCCATTCTATTATACAAAAATTGGGTCGTGAATTACCCTAAAGGCCCAATGGGCCGAAAAGTATTGTTGGGCCTAGGAAATTTGAACAAAGCCAAGAAATTGAGCCCAACACCATTCTCCCTTCATTCCATTAGGCCATTCTCGGCTTAAATAAAAAAAGAGAGAAAGAGAGAGAGAGAAAGGATAAATGAAGATTAAACATGTATGTGACAACTCATGTTTAACCCCCATACATCTATGGAAAAATCTCATGTTTCAAGACAAGGCATTACCTCACAAATAACAAGATTGTGAACTCTCTCTCTCTCTCTCTCTTCTCTCCATATCCTCGGCCATAAGGCCTTCATCATCCACAAACTCCATTTCAAACTTGATACACTCTCTTCCCTTCCTCTCTAGCACAAGGAAAATTTCATCTCTCCAATTCTGCAAGCTCTCGTGAGTTTTAGCATACCTCAAGAACTCTCCATCAAAGCTAACACATTTTTGCTCCTAATATCATCTTGGATTCGAAACTCTCTTCAAGAAGTGATCAAGGCCGAAACCTCCATCTTTTCTTCACCAAACCGAGAACAAAAAGCAAGGTGAGTTCATACCCCCTTGTTTTTGGTTTTTACTTGTTTTTGGGGGGAGAATACAAGTGTTATGTGTTGATCTATGTGTGTTTGCATGTTGTATGTGATTTCTTTGGTTTGTGTTGTGAAAATGTGATATCATTTGTTATATCTCGAGATCTATGGCTAAGGTGTGAAGGATACATAAACAAATAACATAATAAACAAGATACTTCAAAGATCTAAGAGTCTTTATGATTAAGAAGTGAAAAACAAAGCCAAAGATTCTTTATAAGTGTCATTTTTGCAAAAATAACAAAGGTTGGGTTGAAAGATGATAATTTTCGGTTTTATGAGGGTATAAAGTATTTATTTATATAAAAGCTGATTTTTATGAAAAGAACACTTCTCAAGGGGCCAAAAACATAAATTATAGCTTATTAGGCTTATATTTGGGCCTCACGGGTTTTTGGGCCCAAAATTGCGAAAAATGAAGAGTTTTGGGGGCTGAAGTTGAAATTTATCAAAATATGAGTCTAAAACGTAAATAAACTATTTCAGGTGCTGAAAATGACTTTGATGCAAAAATTTGACTAAAAATGAAAAGTTTTGGATTTTGGGGTCAAAATTGTAAAACTTACGGAATTTGGGCCAAAAGTGTAAAATTTTTTACAAATAAGGGCTGGAAATGGCAAATACAATAGTTTTGGGCCGAAATTATTAATTAAATTATGTTTGGGCCGAAAATGTCAAGAAAAATGGTTTAAGGACCAAAAATGTCAATTTTCATAAAAAGGACTAAAAGTGTCATTTTTATTAATAAAGGGGCTGAAATGGTCAAAATAAATATTTTTGGCATGAATAGGCTAATATTAAACTATTGGGCTAAGAATATTAAATTTATAACGCATGGTTTTTAAATTGTTTATATATATATATATATATATATATATATATATATATATATATATATATATATATATATATATATATATATATATATATATAACCAAAGTTTCATGATAAATCAAACGTCAAAATACTTTTTTTTAACATCGCGAATAAACATTTAGCATACAACAAATACCTACACTACGAACTTAAAAATCGATAAATAGATAAATGATTCAATGATTGGGCCCAAAAATATTCTGTTCGTCCTATTGAGTCTTTGTGGCCCAATTTCATGATTATAGGGCCCAATATATTCAAACATGTTTATTGGGTCTTGGTGACCCAATTACATGCCCAATGGGCCTTTATCAGCTTTAACATGCTATTGGGCCTTAGTGGCCAAATTGCATTGCTAATATGGCCCTAAACGTTCATCATATGCTTAATGGGCTATAACGTGTCCGTAGCATACTCGACAATCTATAATAACATACATGATTAGTGGACCACCGTTGTCTTTTCGTGTCTGTTAGGCTTACTTCATATTAACGCATAACATTAATTGGGTTGTAAAACAATGTTATTCGATTTCATTGGGATTTAGTGAGAAATAACGGGTGGCACCAATAAGTGTCGGCCGTAGCCTGTAGTTATAATCAGAGACTCCTGGAGGGAGAGCGAGAGTTTGTGTATAGATCTATACGGGGGTGACTTCCCCACACCTGAGTTGTTCGCTACACTTAGGCTCGGCCAGTCTAGGGTGACAAAATCTTGATCAAAACCGACGTTTGGAAAAATGCCAAGACAGGCGAATTAGTCATTATTATGCATGGTTATAACGACTCACATAGAGATCCATTACCATCTAAGTACTCATGGGTAATCATATTCATACACCGTGACGATGCAAAGGGATTTATACAATAATACAAAATTATCATACTATTTAAATTGGAAAACATCGGGTTTTCCGGGGAACGACATTATTCACTTCTACATACAACAACTACAATACAAGGAACAATTATGAAAGACATTCACTCTTACATGTTTTGAAATCACATACATATACACTTATGGGATCATCACATCTTTTTCGTAAACAGTTTTTGTTACAGAAAATAACGGATTTTCTGGGTTTTACAAACAATACAAACTGTTTTAATATCAAACATGCTTATGAACTCACCAACATTATATATGTTGACCGTTTTCAAAATAACTTGTATTCTCAGGTAACCGTTAGAAGGAAGAATCATCAAGCGTGTTTCTGAAATTTCTTTTGTGAAATGTCAATCGTTAAACAATTTATGTTCTGTGATGTTGTAATGTAAACAATGTACTTGATGTGAACAAGATCAGTTATAATGTATTAATGCATGGTGATGTTTATGTGATGTTTCATGTATATTCATTGTGATGATATTTCAATTTAAGTCACAAGAGACCTCGTACGTTTCCGCCGTCTGGTTCGGGGGTGTGACATGTTGGTATCAGAGCTTTGTTTATAGTGAACTAGCATATCTAACCATATATGATATGCAACTATAAACACAATGGGGCTAAATAACTATGAACAGAGTAAATAAAATACTTACCTATGTGCGCGTTTTAGAATAACAACATAATACTAAACAATAAAAGCCTTTGGGGGATTTGAATGTTGCGATTTAACCTGAGCAGTTATGTAATCGTATTGGGGATCAATGTAGCCTGATCAACTACATTCATTCAAAGTACGATCAACATATGTTTGGGAATAATCGTGATGGTCAATAAACCGAAAACTTACCATATAACTATCCAAATAGGTTAGAGGAACTAAACTTAAGAAAAATAAACACCGTAGGAGTATTTTAAGAATACTATCCTTATACACCCCAATGCACACACTTTTCATACCTACACTCCCCACGCAGGCGATATGGTAGGAATGCAGCAAGACGGCCCCTACTATCAAGCTCTAGTAGTCTATGGGAAGACTGAGGTGGGTCTAGATGACAATCCTGAAGAAAACCCTGAAGGAGGCCCTACAATGGGTCAGGAGGTGGGACCTAGAGTGGAACCGGAAGAGTACGTGGTAACTGATTACGAATATGACGAATCTGACCGGGAGTCAGATGAAGGAAAGGACGTTAAGGAGACACCTAATAAGCCCCACCCATCGGAAGCCCTATCAGACCCACACACGATTCAGGAAAGTGATACACACTACATACGCTCTCTTGAGAAAGAAATAGCCGATCTCAAGCGTCAACTTTTTGCGGCCGAAGCTAGAGTCGTTCGAGTCGAGCAAAGGGAAGAAGTAATCACCCAGGAGGTGAATGAACTGGCTGAACTCCTGATACGCCAGCTTGACGATTGAGTGTCATATTCATCATAACCGATAGAACGTACTCTACTACTTGCTGTTATAGGTTCTACAGTATGTAGAACCAGCCGTATCTCCTACTAGTATTGTGTTTCTATGGATATTATGTCGTAATACTGTCGGATCGTACATTTTCCTATGAAATGTATGCCCTTCAGGAAAATTTTCCTGTATTAAAAATGGCTATTTCTAGTAGAAATGCTATGTGTTTCAATATGGGGTTTCACTTATGTGCACAAACAAACCATCGAAACCGTTAGATACTGAAGAACCTTGAAACCAAAATAACCTATGAACTCTATGAATAAGACTTAATATTCGTGACAAGTTTACAAATTATCTACTATCATAAACACACCATAGGGATATAGATCGAAACATTGTGAACCATACGACAAAACGCGAAAGTTACAGAGTACCACCGGAAATAACCGTCGTTACTTATGATCCTGCTTATCATCATGCAGCAGAAGATGTTATTCCACAGAAATAACAAGCACGCATGTGAAGAACCACTCTTGCAGATGGACTTTACTACATTCCAAGTTGCTGTCACCGCTGCCGTAACCGCTGCTATGGCACAACTCAACGCAAACAACACCAACAAAGGTGGAAATAGCGTCGACAACACCAGTCGAAGTAACAACCCCGAAAACCAACGAATGACAGCTTATCAAGGCACTCCAAACCCCAAACCTAAGAGCAGGAAGCGAAAGTCTGGGGGTAAGAGAAAGGGGCAGCCAACCCAAGAATCCTCCAAGAAACGAAGTGTCGTAGCTGTCCCTATGGCCATGACACCTGCTACATCGACACCAGCAGGACCATATGCTGGGAGCCTTCCGAAATGCAACAAGTGCAATCTCCATCACCAGGGAGCCTATCTAAAGTCGTATTGTAATAGATGTAACAAGAAAGGACACACGACCCGGTACTGCAGATCTCAACCTCAACAGAACCAACAACCAAACAATAAGAACAACATCAACCGCAATGCTGGGGTTAGCCACACCTGCTATGGGTGTGGGAGAACCGGACATTTCCACCAGAACTGCCCCAACATTTATAACCAAGGAAATGGAGGAGTGGGAAGGGTTCTGGCTATGGGTCAAGGGGAGAAAATTCAAGACCCAACGGTTGTTACTGGTACGTTCCCACTTAACAACTCTTTCCCCTCTCATCTTACTCGATAGTAGAGCTGAGCGAAGCTTCGTTAGTAACAAATTCGAACACATACTAAAACAACATTCCCAGAAGCTAAACGAAGCCTTCATGGTGGAGATGGCTAATAGGAAAAACCAAATCAACCAAAGGTACTTATGTAGGGTACGCCTTAACACTAAACAACCATTCATTTCAAATAGATTTGATACTGGTAAATATTAGGAGTTTTGATGTGATAATCGGCATGGTTGGGTTAAGCCCCCACCATGCTGATACTATGTGTCGCGAGAAGGTCGTTTTCCTTCACCTCCCTAATCACGAAACTCTAATAATCTATGGTGATAAACCTAGTGCCAATCCTCGTCCTATCTCGTGCATCAAGGCACAGAAGTGCCTGCACTAGAAGAACTACGTTTTCCTCGCTTATGTTGTGGACAAGACCAAGGAAGAAATAAGCATACAAGGTATTCCAGTAGCATGCGATTTTCCGGATGTATTTCCCGGAGAACTTCCGGGAATACCCTAGAGAGACAGGTCGAACTTCGAATCGATCTCATAACGGGAACCACATCAATTGCCAATTCACCCTATAGGTTGGCTCCTGTGGAGATGCAGGAATTGTCAAGCCAATTAAGCGAACTCTTGAGCAAAGGATTCATCAGACCCAACTTCTCGCCATGGGGAGCTCCGATTCTTTTCGTTAAGAAGAAAGACGGCTCCTTCAGGATGTGCATCGACTATAGAGAGTTGAATAAGCTCACTATCAAGAATCGCTACCTACTCCCTCGGATTAACGACCTATTTAACCAGCTCTAAGGAGCTAATTACTTCTCCAAATAAATCTAAGATCCGGTTATCATTAGCTCCGAATCCGAGAAGAGGACATTCCAACAACTATTTTCCGAACTCGATACGTCTATTTCGAATTCGTTCGGAAATACAGTTAGACTCGGCCAGTCTAGGGTGACAAAATCTTGATCAAAACCGGCGTTTGGAAAAATGCCAAGACAGGCGAATTAGTCATTATTATGCATGGTTATAACGACTCACATAGAGATCCATTACCATCTAAGTACTCATGGGAAATCATATTCATACACCGTGACGATGCAAAGGGATTTATACAATAATACAAAATTATCATACTATTTAAATTAGAAAACATCAGGTTTTCCGTGGAACGACATTATTCACTTCTACATAAAACAACTACAATACAAGGAACAATTATGAAAGGCATTCACTCTTACATGTTTTAAAATCACATACATATACACTTATGGGATCATCACATCTTTTTTGTAAACAGTTTTTGTTACAGAAAATAACGGATTTTCTGGGTTTTACAAACAATACAAACTGTTTTAATATCAAACATGCTTATGAACTCACCAACATTATATATGTTGACCGTTTTCAAAATAACTTGTATTCTCAGGTAACCGTTAGAATGAAGAATCATCAATCGTGTTTCTAAAATTTCTTTTGTGAAATGTCAATTGTTAAACAATTTATGTTCTGTGATGTTGTAATGTAAACAATGTACTTGATGTGAACAAGATCAGTTGTAATGTATTAATGCATGGTGATGTTTATGTTATGCTTCATGTATATTCATTGTGATGATATTTCAATTTAAGTCACACGAGCCCTCAGACGTTTCCACCGTCTGGTTCGGGGGTGTGACAATGATCACAACCAAAATGAAGGATGGTGAACCCATCATGACCCACTTGCAGAAGATGCAGAGATTCGTGGACCGCTTGCTTAAATTGAATGTCAATTTTGATGAAGAGTTGGCCATAGATATCATTCTACAGTCTTTACCTTCTTGTTATGATCAGTTTCGTATGACTTATCATATGAACAAGGAGGAGGTCACTCTTAGCAAGCTTCAAGGCCTTCTTAGGACTGAAGAAAGCAATCTGAAAGGCAAGTCGGTTGTGTCTACTCCTACTACTACTTCTGTCCCTGTTCTGGCAATCGGACATGGAAATGGAAAGAAAAGGGAGCTTCCCTACAAGAGCCGCAAGGGAAAGTCTCTTGATGGATCCTCTTCAAGTGGCACCAAAGCTGGTACTGTTAATCCCTCTTCCAATCCGAAGGAAGCAGAGTGCTTCCATTGTCATGATAAAGGGCACTGGAAACGAAGCTGCCCCAAGTACTTGCAAAACATTAAGGATGGGAAGATCAAACCCTCCTTTGCAGGTATTTACACTATTCAATATAATAACTCATCACATGCTAATTCTTGGGTCCTTAATATAGGTTATGGTATTCACATTTGTTCTGATTTGTAGGGACTAAAAAGAAGTAGGGATGTGGAGCACGAGAAGATAAACTTAATCATGGGAAATAGGAAAGTGTCGCCTGTGACTAAGATTGGAGTTTATTCTTTATTTCTTAGTAATAGTTTAAATTTAGATTTGAATAATTATTGTTACTCGGCCGATATGGCGAGAAATGTTATTTCCTTTCACAGTTTGAATAAACAAGGTTTTACCTTTTCCTTTAATAATGAAAATGGTGGTATTTATGCTTATTGTAATGGTGTATTTTATTTTGAAGCATTACCTTGCAATGGTATATATGAAACTGTGATGATTGTAGATAACTTAGGAAATAATGTGTTGAATATTTATTCTTCCAATGAATTGGATAAGGCATGCTTGTGGCATTGTCGTCTTGGACATGTCAACAAGAAGCGCATAGCCCAACTCCAAAAGCATGGAGTTTTGGAGTCATTCGACTTAAAGTCGGATGACACTTGCGAATCTTGTTTACTTGGAAAGATGACCAAGTCACCCTTCCCTGGTACTTGTGAAAAGGGTGAAGGTCTATTGGATCTCATACACACTGATGTGTGTGGACCATTCAGAACCACCACAAGGGATGCTAACCGCTTTTATGTGACTTCTACTGATGATTATAGTAGATATGTGAATATTTACTTAATCAAGCATAAGTCGGAAACTTTTGAGAGGTTCAAAGAGTTTAAGCAAGAAGTGGAGAATCAATTGGGTAGGAAGATAAAGATGTTGCGATCCGATCATGGAGGAGAGTATCTTAGTATCGAGTTCCTTGACTATCTTAAGGAATGTAGAATTGTTTCACAATTGACACCGCCTAGGACACCACATCTTAATGGTGTGGCTGAGAGGCGCAATAGAACCTTGATAGACATGGTTCGTTCCATGATGAGTCGAGCTTCGTTACCTATCTCATTCTGGGGGTATGCTTTAGAGACTACCGCCCATATCCTTAATCTAGTCCCTACCAAAAAGGTTTCCAAAACACCTCACGAGATGCGGACAGGGAAAGTTCCCACATTAGACCACATCAAAGTTTGGGGTTGCGAGGCTTTTGTGATAAAAGAAACTCACGACAAGCTCGAACCTCAGAGTGAGTGATGTATTTTCATCGGCTACCCACATAAATCCTTTGGATATCTCTTCTACAGACCGAGTGACAATGTTGTCTTCGTTGCGAGGATATGAGTCTTTCACGAGAGAGAACTCATAGGCCAAGGAAACAGTGGGATTCAAATTGACCTTGAAGAGCTTTAAGAGTCAAGCGGTGAAGGAACCTCAAACACGAGCAATCAACCTGAGGAGGAAACTCCAGTTGATCCAATTGACGAGTCCTTACCTCTGAGGCGTTCCAGTAGAGTTAGAAATACACCTGAGTTTTATGGTTTCCATATTACTACTGAAGGTGATACATTTATCAGTGATAGCACACTGGTAAATTTGGATGAACCTAACAACTACAAGGAAGCCATGGCAGGCCCCGAGTCTGCAAAGTGGAAAGAGGCTATGGACAACGAGATTCAATCCATGTATGGCAATCAAGTTTGGAACTTGGTTGACAATGTACCATGCCGTAAGACGGTCGGATGCAAATGGATCTTCAAGAAGAAGACCGACATGGATGGGAAAGTACACACATATAAAGTGCGACTGGTTGCGAAGGGCTTTACTCAAACTCCGGGAGTTGACTATGATGAGACCTTCTCACCAGTAGCGAAGATTAAATCTATAAGGGTTATGCTAGCCATAGTTGCATTTCATGACTATGAAATATGGAAAATGGATGTCAAAACCGCTTTCCTTAATGGAAAGTTGGCTGAAAATGTTTACAGGAGTCATCCAGAGGGTTTTGTCAATGCAAAGTACCTTGATAGAGTGTGTAAGCTTGAGAAATCCATTTATGGATTGAAACAAGCATTTCGTAGATGGAATCTTTGTTTTGATGAGAAAGTCAAAGAGTTTGGATTTTTGAGAAGCGAGGATGAGTCCTTTGTATATGTCAAAGTTAGTGGGAGTATAGTGAGCTTTATGATATTGTATGTAGATGACATACTGCTCATAGGAAATGACATCCCAACCTTGCAGGAGGTCAAGTCCTGGCTTGGGAAGTGTTTCGCTATGAAGGACCTCGGAGAAGCTTCTTATATCCTAGGGATAAGGATATTGAGAGACAGAAGTAAAAGGCTAATAGGACTTAGTCAAAGTATCCACTTGGACAAGGTGTTGAAATGTTTCAGCATGGATAACTCCAAGAAAGGTGACTTACCTATCCAAGGAAATGCCAAACTGAGTAAGACTCAGAGTCCGAGTACAGAGGCTGAAACAACAGAAATGAGTCAGATACCATATGCTTCCGCAGTTGGTTCGATCATGTATGCTATGACTTGTACTCACCCTGATGTGGCCTTTACTTTGAGCATGGTCAGCAGATATCAAGGGAATCCTGTTAAAGCTCATTGGACTGTAGTTAAGAACATTCTTAAGTACCTGTGGAGGACTAAGGACTGGATACTTACCCTCGGTAGGAGTGATGACTTGAGAGTGACAGGATATAGTGACGCCAGCTTTCAAACCGACATAGATAATTTCTGCTCTCTGTCGGGCTGGGTGTTTACCCTAAATGGAGGAGCAGTGATATGGAAAAGTTCCAAGCAGGAGACTGTAGCTGATTCAACGTGCGAATCAAAGTACATAGCAGAAAGTGAAGCATCGAAGGAGGCAATATGGTTGAAAAACTTCATCGGAGACCTTGGAGTCATTCCATCCATAAAGGAGCCTATGGATATTTTCTGTGATAATGAAGGGGCGGTTGCCTTAACCCAACAGATCCTCTTACAAAGGGACTGACTAGGGTTAAGCACTTGCAACATGCGAGGGGCATTGGGCTAAAGGACGATATTAATTTTAGTAATTAGATAATCGAAACTTGTAATAGCTAAATTGTAATTGACATTTGATGAATAAATAAAAGGAGTTTTATTTATAAGTAAAGTTACTGTCTTGTGCCAATTATTTACTATTGTTTCACTTTGCATGTTTTGACTTCCAGAATAATTAAAATTATTCAAACCATCCATAGTCGATCATACGTTGGAACTAAGTATGAAATAAGACTGTCATGAGTTGGCTTGTATATTGTCTAAGGATTTAGACATAGCAAAAGTCTGTTACACCATTCATGAGTGCTCCTGAAATAAGATTTGAGTATTGGATTCAACCCACGCTCACCTGAATTACTTCATGGAATTTATCACGAGTAATTGTGAGACGATTCATATAATCTTCAAACCAAGATATATGAGTTGTTGACCATGAGTTGGTTGTGCATTGATGGCATGAAAATGCATCAGTAACTTGATGTTATAAAACGTGTCATTGTGGATGATTTGATGAGTAGTTAGTACAAACATATAATGTCGATGTTTATCTGTTCCTTTTATCTTAAGAGGATTAAAAGCGATATATTGGGCCCCTCTATGATTCTATTTTGACTAATGTGTCGGGCCCGGTCAGAACTAAATTGATGTGTTTAGTTATGTTCTATGTCAGACGAATCAGAAATCGGGAAACAAATTGCAAGACAATAAGTATGATTATGTTCCATGTGTTTGTCCGCATAGATATCTTGAGAACAGAGGAGTATATGATCCCTTATCTGAAGGACGCGTCACTGACTAGGTCAGAGTTTGACAACGACTTTTGAAAGCTTACGATCGCTAAGCCAGATCTTGAAGTGCATAAGCAGTAACAGTTATTGGACTTATCCAAGTGGGAGACTGTTGGGTTTGGTGTCTAAGCTCATAACTATAACTGGTATGTACTTAACGCGATTGTAGCATGGTCCTTTTGGGTTGCCTTCACCAGTGCAATTTGATAGGATGGATTGTGAGAATAAGGTTATTTATGGTTTATTAATATATTACAAATATAATATATTAATATGAAATTATTTAATTAGTATTGATCAAAATATAATTTATTAATTTTTTGATCAAAAGGGACTAATTAAATATATGGGGATTGATTATGTAAATCAATCATTCTTGTAGTGTGGGATAATGATCCATGATTATGCGCTAAACTAATCCATGGATAGTCCATGGAGGTTAAACCCATGGAGCATGAGAATGTGGAAAGTCATGGGTTATTAGGGTTTACCAAGTGTAACCCTAGCATGTCCAACACTATACATAGAACTCTCCATAGCCAAAAACGGTTGCACCTTCTCATTGAGATAAGTAGCTTATTCTCTTAAATCATCCTCTTGCATATTAGTGTTTGTGAACCATTAGAGGCATCACACTTGAGGTGCTTAAGCTTTCAAAGGTCGAGAACTACAAGTCCTTCAAAAGGTATGTCATCTATCTAGATGTTTTATTCATCTGGCAATTTGTATGCTAGTTAGGACAATGCTTTGGAAAAACTAAAAATATGCATGTGTAATAGAGAAAACATAGATCCAAAGCATTTAGGATTGCATGTGCACCATAGGAGTGTTATAGTGCTCAAAACCCAACATCATGAACACCACTAACTCGTGCATAGCATCACTCAAAACATTTTGCTCAAGGATTCCAACCCATCCTAAATTCGGAAATCGCCTAACAGTTCTCAAATACACACTTGACTTCCCAACAAGTCGTGACTAACCAACTGTTCCCACGAGCATAACCATGGTTAATACAAACTCTTACGTGACACTCAAGCTCCCATAACAGCTCACGTGCACAACTATCTACGACAATTTCCCAAGAGACTTATAACCTTTAGCATCACTGGCCTCCTGGTACTCTAACCAACATACCACTACCCCTATGTCAATCCAAACATCTATGGGTCATCAGCGACCCCAAGGACTATCAGTAATCTTGAGGACTACCAACAGTCCACGAGTTATCAACAACTTTGAAAATAATCATAACATCCATCAGCTACTAAGACTCAGCTAGTCTAGAATGCACACCACAATGACATAGGTCATATAGGGATAGAGCTTACACAAAACCTCATCATAAAATGAACATGAGTCCACTAATAAGAATCCCAAGAATGGTTGCTAATATACCACCGTGACTTTTCTAACATGTCAACACCCTCGAACTATTCGAATCAACATGTTGGTCACTGAGCACCAGTGACAACACTATACTGTACAAACACCCGTCTATGCCACATGACTAACAAAAAAATGCATGGGTCTCCATTACAAAACTGTCGACCCCACTCACAAAAGCGAAATCCACAATGGCTCATGGCATGCCGTGATGCCATCCAGCCATTGGGATGACAATCCCATAGATCCTCACCGTTCTTGCTATCATCCAACCATCAAGTGTTTATAAGGAAAATATTTGGGTTCCTCACAATGGAGGTAATGTTATATACACTTGAAAATACAAATACCCCCACCATAAAAGGAACATGTGGGTTAGTGACAATAGAGTCGGACAAAAGGTCAAAAACAGGGGCCAAACATGCAATAAAGTTGGGACTCAAGGATCCATAAGTTAAATATTTGAGTTAACAACTAAACGTGCAAAAAACACCAAACTACAAGGACCATATATGTAATGTATTGTAACATCCCGTTTAGAGAAGTTTCTAATTTCAAGACAGCAGGCCATGGAATGATTACATAGAGGTCTTAGGCTTCAAAGGAATAAATTTTAGACCTTATGGGACGTATATATTATTGGTTAAGTAAGTAAAGCTCTTGAATTGTGTTTTAGAGCCAAAGGGTAGAATGGGAAAGATTTGAACTTCTTTATTAAGTTCGGTATTCTTTAAGTTAAAAGTAAGTAGATAGAATTATGGGAATCTTCGATACCTTTCTGTGCATATAAAGATCGTCGAAAATAGAGTTGAAACGAAGAAGTTATGACTATTTGAAGCTGAGATGGATTTTGGGAAAATGCTTCGCCACGACGTGGAGAAGGGTTCTCCACGGCACAGTACGTTGTGCAAACCAAGCCCATTAAATTAGGGTTTGGCACGGTACATAAGTCTACGATTTTTATGGTCCATTAGGTGTAGGAAACCCTTCTGGAAACATTGGAGGAGTAACTCTTATGGTTAAGTGCTTAATTGGTGTTTGCATGGCTTGAATTGCCTTTAAGGACTTAGGGTTTGAGAGCTTGGCTTATTGAGATGTCTTAATGGATAAAGTTGGAAACTTTGTCCATCAAGACTGTGGGAGGGACCAGATCCGAGCTTTGGAGCTCTTGGAATTGTTGGAAAACAACTTAATATCTTAAGTTGTTCAGACCAGTCCCCATGATGTGACCTTAGGCTACCACGGTGTGGCGACTAGGTAACGACCCGACTGTTTCGTCCCTATGCTACCACGGCGTGGCCAATGGATGGAAACGATGTGGTGACACACTGATTAGGGTTTTTGGGCTTTTGACTTGACCATTGACCATGGGGTTGACTTATTGACTGCAACATTCCAAAATCACGATGTTTTTTTTTTCATTTTTAAATTAAGAGAAATCATTTTTTTCAAACAAAACTCGTATGAAGACCAAGTATCAAATACAAATATCCCAAGATCAGTGTATCATAAAATCTCCAAAAACATGTCATCGAAGAATGTGTACGATCTGTTGGATTAGTGTCTAAGTCCATAACTATAATTGGTATGTACTTGACCCGACTCGGCATGGTCCATTTGGGTTGCATGGCATCGGAACATTTGGATAGACCGTTTATGAGGAAAAGACATTTTGTGACATATTAATATATTATAAGTTCTAATATATTAATATGAAATCATGTTATTTAATTAGTATTGATCAAGAATTAATTTGGACTTAATTTAGTGATCAAAAAGAGACTAATTAAATATATGGGGATTGATTGTGTAAATCATTCATTCTTATATATGTGGGCTTATGATCCAAGATTCCTTTATGTTGGGTTTAAGCCATGTGGTGATCCATGGATACTCCATGGAGGTTAAAACCCATGGAGCATAAGGAATGGGTAAAGTCATGAGTTACATGGTGTAACCCTAATAGCCACACTATATAAGAACCCCTTTAGTTCAAGAAATTGGCACTAGTGATACATATTTTGAGGGCTAGCCGATTTGAACATGTATGTCTTCTTCTCATGGTTATTCCAAGAGTTCATGATGTTGTGTGAACCATTTGAGGTGTCACACTTGGGGCACTAGGCTCTCAAGCTTCATGGAGTCAAGCAACAACAACAAGGTATGTATTCTATCTATTTTAGTATCCTAGTATCAATGTTTTGGTATGCTGGTTAGGATAATACCTTGGATAATCATATTTGCATGTATAATAGAGAAAACATAGATCCAAGGTATTTAGGGTTGCATGTACACTTAGGAGTGTTAGAATGCTCAAAACCCATCAGTGGTATCAGAGCCTAGGCTTGTTTTCAATTATACTTGATGCAAATTGCTGAAAAATGCTGAAAAAGTCGAATTTCGGGCATTCTGGGCACTGGACTCGCCGAGTCCACTGATGAACTCGCCGAGTCCATGAAGAAAATCATCCTACTCGGCGAGTAGGTTGATACACTCGACGAGTAGGAGCCCCTGACAGCATATCTTCGAGTTTTTTTGGCTAGAAATGGACTAGGAACATTACCATAAGCTGTTTTTGAACCTATAATCCTGTTTTTGATGTGGTAATGTTCATACTAATCCAATTTCAAAGATAATTGTCAATAGATTCATGTTTTGTATTAGTTTAGTGATTAGGCTAATTACATGAAAAAGTTTCATTAAATTATCTTGTTCTTATGAGTTGCTTAGATTAATAGAAAAGTTAAAATTCAAACCCTTATACTATTATTATAATTTTAATTATATAGATATGTATAAGATAAAGTCAATCTTACCGTTAGTAGGCCTCATTCACGAAGCTGGTCTATAAGGGGGTATAAGGTTACTGCCTATAAAATGGCAATTTAATGGGTGTCCACTCTCACCCACCGCTTCCTTGACTGGTGGAGGGTCGTTAGCCGAACGGGTAGGAAAGGACTATAATTCTCCCTTCATTAAAAGTATTAATGATAAATACTAAGTAACTAAACACTTGTACATTCCCAATCTTAGTTACTTAGGAAAATGTGAAAAGGTGCTAACCCATGAAATTACACTTTGTACCTTACCAAGTCATTAGTGGAGCGTGTGTGGTTAACCGGCACACTAATAAGGACTAGTAAGAGTGGCAAAGGGTAACTTGACTCTATTATAGATTGGTGGAGCGTGTGTGGTTAACCGGCACATCGATTAGGTGATAAAGTTAAGGGTACCAAGTCAATTTGCATGGTTATTCACACCTTGTTTGTGATCCTCGGCATCCCAGTCACAAACTTGAGAGGGCACAATCGAGATTCAAACATGCCATTGAAAGTTCAGTGTATCTCAAAAGATCTAGGAGTTTCAAATCTAATTAAAACTTAATTACATTTCGTTTTTCATGGTGGAAATTGGTAAATCGTCATTTACCTACCTTCAACTATTTTATAACTTGGATTACGACATCCTTTCCAGTTATAAATAGGTTGTTGGGTCCTAGCCTTAATATTTCATATTGGGTGATATATTAAGGACTTTAAATCAACTCTCTTGAATATCTCCCAAAAGATGATCTTCCCAAATCTCTTGAAACAAGCTTTCCTAAATGAAGATGATGTCCCATGGAAATCATACTTCTTTCACCTCCTCCAATTATTCTCCCTAACCCGCAAGTTCCTGAAAAGTTTAAGGTCACTCAAGCCCTATTGGCAAGCAAAGGTCCATATGTGATCACATCTTGGAGATGTAGTCAGATATTGACAAGCCGGGAGAGTTGGGTGTCAAAGTCTTGAGAAAGTTGGTGACTCAACTATTTTCTAAGTCACATAGTGAGTTCCTTTGGGACTCCTATGAAACAGACTATGACAAGACCCTTAATGATCTTATCTATTTGCTAAGATCAACTTCGTAAAACTTTATGGACATTGACAATGATGACATTGGATATCCAGTAAAGCTCTCTCTTCCCAATGGAAAGGGATCGGCCATAGTCAACTCGGTTGACCAAATGGTAAAGAGAACGGCTAAGTCTGAGATAGTCCCATTATCAAGGGTCTATTGCCAAAGAAAGGGGCATTGGTTGCGAAGCTGCCAAATTTACCTAAGGATATTAAAGTCAATAAGTTTGACTCTACTTCGGGTAAAGTCCACTATCTAACTCTGCTAAGTTTCTATTCTGAGATTCTTGATACATGATGTGACTGGGTCACATGTTGATGTTTTAAGAATCAAAGAAAAAGTGAAGAAACTTAAAGAAAGAATATGCTGAATCTGATGGCATAGATGGATTTCTATCGCATAGTTTGAAGATCGGATTCTTGAGCTACTTCTTAAGAGTTATGATATATTGCTTAGGAATAAATAACAACAAAGTTTTCATGTGCTTTTGCATTGTAAGGATAGTTTTTCCGCAAAGTTTTAAAATAAAAGAAAATTTTCTTTTTGATTTTATTTATTTTAAAATATCCTTACAATGGCATTTGTGAAAACTTTTGTTGCTTATAAGATTCGATTAAGAGCAAGAGTGGAAATATGAATTTGATTCTTTCATTTGTGGTAGTGTCTAAATTTACCAAATAAGGAAAGATTCTCATCACCTAAGTTTCAGTTGGATAGAAACTTGGAATCATGCAAGTTGTATAGCATGATGAATAAGAACTTTCAAGCATTGGAAAAATTAAGACTAACTACTTGTTCACATGGATGTGTGAGTCAAGTAAAGGATCGAGTACACATTCTTGTGCACTAATCAAGCCCACCACAAATAATCGTTAAGACTATTCGTCATTATTTACTAAAATTCAGTAAATATGGTTATACTTACAAGCTTAAGTGTAATTCTGAGACATTGGAAAAAGTTTCAATGTATGGCAGAGCGAATAAGAAGAATCAACTTAGGCAGAAAGATAAAAGTTTCTCAAATCTGAAAAGATGGGAGAGTACTTTAGTATCATGTTATATAATCATCTTAATGATTAAGAGACCTTATCACAATTCATCCTCTAAGTGCATTCTGGTAGCTAAAAAGAGGAGCTATGAATTGTTGAAGTGGTTAAATCAATAAGATGATTTATACTTCGTTCCAAAAACAATTCTTAGAGTTATACTCTAAGATTGTAACTTGAGTGACATGTCTTAAAGAAGGTTTAAAACACTTGTCAAATGTAAGAGTAAAAGTTTTCTACTCTTGTACATTTGAAATTGGTAAGTTGTGATGTTTTGGATAAAACAAAGACCAACTAAGGCCAATTGTGTGAAGTGTTTGTCTTGATTAGAATCCACACTATCTCTTGAATATCTGACAAGAAAGTCTTATATGTCAAGAGGACAGTGGGAGTCTTAAAGGTCTTGAAAGTCTCAAGAACTAATCAAGAATAAAACCTGAAGTTCTTCACTAGCACACGACTTGAGGTTTATAACCTATCGTGTCGACATGTCTGTGCCTATTCAAGTTGGCTTTGCATAGGAGTTCTGAGAGTTCTCAATTGGTTGCACAGCTACTTGGAAGCAATGGCAGGCCCTTGAGCTGCCAAATGGCAAGAATTTAAGATTGCACAAGTTTAATCCATATAAGTGTGGATTTGTCAGTAACCTTGTATTATGATTATGGTTTTGACAAAATTCATATGGATAGGAACTCATACACCATAAAATCTAAGTGTCATAAGGTTTCTCTCTGATTCATGAAAATGATGGTGAGGAAACACTTTCACTAAGAAGATTTTAGCTAGATAGCAATTGTGATATTTGCAATCTCAAAGTCGTTAGTGGAGCGTGTGTGGTTAACCAGCACACTAACATGGACTTGTGAGAAGTGGTAAAGGTCTAAACAATCAAGACTATGATTACGACATCCCTTTTCATAGTTCTTAAAATTGTTTAGACACACCTGTGAGCTATCTAAGATAAGGTGTATGATATTGATAAAGTTTTATCAAAGCAATCTAGTATCAGAAATCTGAACTTTGGTAAGAAAGTCAATAAAGTATTGATTTCTAGAAGTCCAGTTGATTTCTGATTACATGTCAAAGCTAGTGGGAGCATAAGTGTTATGCTAATAATCATCATGTTAGTGGGAGCATGATAATTATGATAAAGATTGCAAGTTAGCAATGTTAATTATAGAAAACAAAAGTTTCAATTCGTGAGGCTGCAGGGGTTGAAAAAGTTGTTTTGCTATAATTAAGGGAGAGGAAATTATACTTCATTTCAATTCTAAAAGCTTAGATTGAGGTTTTAAGTAGTATTTAGTCAAGGATATATATATATGAATTTCATGTTGGAATGACTCAACATAAGGAAATTCTATATATGGGTCCATTATTTGCGTTCTAAAATTCGATTATGATTACGGCATCCCTTTTCATAATCTGAATTATGAGAACTTGGAAAATAGAAATGGAAATGTTATAGCAAAAGACTGGTTTAGTCTTTATGTGAGACATCATGACTCGTGTCCCATATGTTTCGGATATAGGATCGATTACATGTGCTATATTTATTCTTTCTAAAATTTTCCAAATGCCTGGGGCATTAAGAAGGGAAAAGGTCTAGAACTGGATATGACTAAAAGGATTAAGCAATTGTCGAGGACAATCTAAGGTTTACCAAAGATTGGTTGCTCAAGGACAGTTGGAAGTATAGTGTTAATTCTAGAAGGACCATATTGACATAATCTGTAAGGAGGCAACTCTTGTTCAGAAGTGATAATCAAAATGGAATATGGAAATGTTTCAAAGTTGGAAATTATTCAATCTGTGTAAGATTAGGAAACTTAATGCAAGAAGGATGTTTCTAAGGAGTTGATCTCCTTGGAATGCTCTGTAATGGTTGTTGTCAAGTCTTTCTGACTCTGTGCATAATCATTACAGGAGGATCAATGCATATAAGTTTAGAATCTAACAGATTTCAGTAAATGGCATGAATTTGGAATTCTTGCATTTGCAGTAAGGATTTAGGACTGTGAAAGAGGATCATTGGTGTTATGTTCAATTGATCTAATTCACAAAGTGAAGATCATAGACAAACATAGTATGCATACTTGGTGTATGGCATGACTAGTGTTTAGAAAACATAGTGTACATGCTTGGAGCATGGGACAACTATTGTTTTAAATTCAAGAATAAAGTTGATAGCTGAAACAGTATACAATGAATAATGTGTAATCATATGGTGATAAATAAAAGGTGTTTTATTTATGTTCATAGGTTTTGATACCATATTAGATTCTATTATTATTGTGTTTCATTTTGCATGTTTTGACTTCCAGAATAACTAGGTCGTTCTTCCTGATTGACTAAGTTATTCAAACTATCCACAGTCGGTCATATGTTGGAAGTAGATATGAATCAAGACTGTCATGGGTTGGCTTGTAGAGGTCTAAGATGCTGGACAAGGGGCTACAACACTCATGAGCGCTCATAAGTTCTGAGTATTGGATTCAACCCGCGCTCATTGGAATCACTTCATGGATTTTATCACGAGTGATCATGAGACGATAATATCTTATATTCTTCAAACCTAGAGATATGAGTTGTTACTATGTGTTGGTTGTACATTGATTGCACGAAAACGCATTCGGTAACTCGGTGTTATAAAACATGCCTTTGTGTATGATTCAACAAGTAGTAGAACAAGCCATATGAGTCGAAGTTTATCCATTCCTTTTACCTTCGGGATA
The DNA here is from genome assembly GCF_052849685.1 of Lactuca virosa. Lineage (NCBI taxonomy): Eukaryota > Viridiplantae > Streptophyta > Magnoliopsida > Asterales > Asteraceae > Lactuca > Lactuca virosa. Next base: position 161,006,689 of record NC_136434.1, read on the forward strand.
AAAGCCATATCTGTGGGCCCCTCGATGATTTGATGATGACAAATGGAAGTGCTCGGCCGAGCCAGGACTGATTTGATTTGTTCAATTAGTCAGTCGTCATAAATCGGAAATCGGGAAACAACAAATGGACAGAGAGAATGATTATAATCCATGTCTCAGTCCATATGATATCTAGAATGGAGGAATATATGATCCCTTATCTAATGGACAAGTCATTGACAAAGGTCATAGTACATCTACAAGGTCAGAGTTCGACAGCGGCTTTTGAGAGCTACGATTGCCAGTTGGTTCCTGAAGTCATACGCAATAATAGTTTTAGACTTATCCAAGTGGGAGACTGTTGGATTAGTGTCTAAGTCCATAACTATAATTGGAATGTACTTGACCCGACTCGGCATGGTCCATTTGGGTTGCATGGCATCGGAACATTTGGATAGACCGTTTATGAGGAAAAGACATTTTGTGACATATTAATATATTATAAGTTCTAATATATTAATATGAAATCATGTTATTTAATTAGTATTGATCAAGAATTAATTTGGACTTAATTTAGTGATCAAAAAGAGACTAATTAAATATATGGGGATTGATTGTGTAAATGATTCATTCTTATATATGTGGGCTTATGATCCAAGATTCCTTTATGTTGGGTTTAAGCCATGTGGTGATCCATGGATACTCCATGGAGGTTAAAACCCATGGAGCATAAGGAATGGGTAAAGTCATGAGTTACATGGTGTAACCGTAATAGCCACACTATATAAGAACCCCTTTAGTTCAAGAAATTGGCACTAGTGATACATATTTTGAGGGCTAGCCGATTTGAACATGTATGTCTTCTTCTCATGGTTATTCCCAAGAGTTCATGATGTTGTGTGAACCATTTGAGGTTTCACACTTGGGGCACTAGGCTCTCAAGCTTCATGGAGTCAAGCAACAACAACAAGGTATGTATTCTATCTATTTTAGTATCCTAGTATCAATGTTTTGGTATGTTGGTTAGGATAATACCTTGGATAATCATATTTGCATGTATAATAGAGAAAACATAGGTCCAAGGTATTTAGGGTTGCATGTACACTTAGGAGTGTTAGAATGCTCAAAACCCATCACGATCATGCCTTTGCTTTGCCACGATCATCTGAAGTACCTAAAACAATAAACTGAAACTGTAAGCCAAAGCTTAGTGAGTTCCCCCAAACTACCACCACGCAAACATATAACAACATGCATATCGGGTCCATAGCTAACATAATGGATTACCCCTGAGCCCACATCTTGGGTCTGGCTTGCCTTTCAGCCTATAACTCATGTCTGGCTTACTCCCGAGCCCACAACATAAGTCTGGCTTGCCTTCCCGAGTTTGTTGGCTTCCAAACAAAGCAACATTGCCTCAACCCAACCATACTATGTGGATATATACATAAAAAATAACATATATCCAGCAAACAGATAATCATATACCCAGTCAACAAACACACAAATAGATCTATAGATCACTACCGTATAACAACACCATATATACCAGGACATAGATCTAACAGTTCATTAAAACACAAGTACAGTGAGGAAATTCACCTCTCAGTCTGAAAAGATAGTTGAACACAACACAACTCCGTATACCAACTCTACAGGTCACATGTACAACAAACAGTGACCTTGTCTCAAACTATTATTCATAATACCCAAAATACCCTTAGGTCAAACTTGGTTAAAATCATGGTCAAGGCCAAAAGTCAAAAAGTCAGCCGAGTCAACTCAGGCTGAGTGTGCCTAGCATACTCAACATATACACATGGCATACTCACAATTCCATAAATGGGGCTCCAAGGGAGTACACACAACATACTCAGAAGTATGCCCAACGTACTCAGTCTGATGACACTGGTCTCTCAACATAGTTCAAAGATACCACCTTGTTGGGCAAGGCCTTTGTCTTCCTATCTAAAATCACCACTGGTCTATCAACATAGTTCAGGCAATCATCAACCTAAATATCATCTAAGGGAACCACTGCTAAATCATCAGCTACACACTTTCGTAGCTGACAAATGTGAAAGGTGTTGTGAGTCTAACTGAGCTCTTTAGGTAGATCCAAATGATAGGCTACCCTGCCAACCATGGCAATCACTCGAAATGGCCCAATATATTGGGGCCCCAACTTGCCCTACTTATTGAGTGTATTACAACCTTCCAGCGTGACACCTTCAATAAAACCATATCGCTGACCTGGAACTACAACTAAGATTGTCGTCTGTCAGCATAACTCTTCTGTCGACTCTGGTTTTTCTGCAACCTATGTCTGATCTGCTATATAAGCTCTGTCATATGAAGAACTACATTGGTCTTTCCCATGACCCTGTGATTGATCTCTCCTCAACAGACTAGGGTACAACATTTCTTCCCATAGAGAAGCTCAAACAACGACGCATCGATACTTGAGTGATAGTTATTATTGTAAGAAAAGTCAACCAAAGGAAGGTAGGTATCCCAACTCCCACCGAAATCAATCACACGGGCTCTCAACATATCCTCGGGCGTCTGAATGGTCCGCTCGCTCTAGTCGTCATTATGTGGATGGTAAGCAGTGCTAGAATGCAATCTCGTACCCAGATCCTCATGGAATCTCGGCCAAATCGAGAAGTGAACCGAAAATCTCGATCTGATACAATAGAAACCAGAACACCATGTCGAGCAACGATCTCGCGCACATAAATATCGGCCAATTTCTCAGTCGAGGAGCTCTCCCGAATAGCTATAAATTGGGCACTCTTGGTCAGACAATCCGGCATAACCTAAATTGCATCAAACCCCTTAGCCGTCTGAGGTAACTTAGTGATAAAATCCATGGTGATTTATTCCCATTTCCACATGGGAACCTCTTAAAGCTGAAGTTTGGCATGCAACCTTTGGTGCTCGGCCTTGACCATCCGACAGGTTAAGCACCTCTCAACATACCATGCTATCTCCTTCTTCATACACGACCACCAATAACTAAGTCATAAATCTCGATACATTATGGTGGCTCCTGGGTGTATCGAAAATCTGGACTTGTGTGCCTCCTCCAACACAGTCTGTCTTATCCTTCCAAAATCTGGTACCCAAACCCGACCGTATCAATTCAAAAGTCCACAATTGTTGATAGAAAACCTGTCGATCTCACCTCTGATTCTCTTCTGCTTCCAATTCTCCTTATTGAATCCCTCAGCCTGAGCCTCTCTAGTCAAATCTAGAAGTGGAAAATCGATCGAAATATTCATGCATAACCTCCCAACCGAAAGCGACCACATTCGCTTTCCCTGGGTGATAAAGAATTTCCCAATCATAATCCCTGACCACGTCAAGCAACCTGCACTATCTCATATTCAGATTCGGCTGGTCCATGAGATATCTCATATTTATGTGATCCGTGTAGATGGTACATCGGACCCTATACAGATAATGTCGCCAAATCTTGAGAGCAAACAATACTGCTTCTAACTCCAAATCATGTGTCGGATATCGAAACTCATGTGGCTTCAACTACCTAGAAGCATACACAATAACCCTCCCTCGCTGCATAGGAACGGCCCCCAGACTAGTGATAGATGCATCACAATACATAACAAAATCCTTAACACCCTCAGGGAGGGTCAAAACTGGGGCCTCACATACCTTCTATCTAAACATCTCGAACACAACCTTATGCTTAGGCTCCCAACAGAAATCCACGCCCTTCCTCGTCAGACGAGTGTGGGGTATAGCAACTTTGGAGAAATCCTGAATGAATCTCCCGATAATACCCTGCTAATCCCAAGAAACTCTTGATCTCAAATGGAGACTTCAGGACCTCCCACTGCATAACCGACTCAATCTTGGCTGGGTCAACCAAAATCCCATTCTGGTTAACGAGGTGTCCCAAGAACTTGACATCTTGTAACCAAAACTCACACTTCGAGAACTTGACATACAGTCGTTCCTGTTCTAAAACTTCCAGAAGATCTCGAAGGTGCTCCTCATGTTGCTCCCTAGTCTTGGAAAGAAGACGATATCATCAATAAAAACAATGACCGAATGATCGAGAGTCGGCATGCATACCCGATTTGTCAAATCCATAAATGTTGCAGGCGCATTGGTAAGCCCAAACAGCATCACCACGAACTCGTAATGACCATAACAAGTCTGGAACGTTTTCTTCTCCACGTCATCCTCTCTAACCCTCATCGTATGATACCTTGAAATCTAATAGATTTTCGAGAACCAAGATGCACCCTGTAGCTGGTCGAATAGATCATCAATCTATGGAAGTGGGTAACGGTTCTTCACCGTTAACCTGTTCAACTCCCGGTAACCAATACACATCCGGTGTGAACCATCCTTCTTCTTGACAAACATGATCGAAGCTCCCCACGGCCGACTGTTCGGTCTAATAAACTACATCCCAACAGCTCCTGAATCTGAGAGGACAAATCCTGCATCTCTGATGGTGTTAATCGGTGTGGGGCGTTGCCAATCGGGGCCACACTGGGAACCGAATCGATCTTGAACTCAACCTGCCTCTCAGAAGTCACATCGGGTAACTCCTCCGGGAATACATTTGTGAACTCTCTAATTACGGGCACATTTGAAATCGAAACTGTTGTATTAGGTATCTAATCCCATAACTATAATTGGTATATACTTGGATTGATAGTAGCACGGCCCTTTTGGGTTGCCCTCAAACCTAGCAATCGAATATGATAGCTTTTAGAGAGAGAAAGAGATTGATTTATTAATTAATAAGTTAATTAAAAATCAAAATAACTATTTTTTTAATATATTATGAGAATAATATATTAATTAGAAATGGTATTATTTAATTAATAATTAATCAGAAATTAATTGGAACTAATTTTGGGATTAATTGGATTAATTAAAAGTAGGAGGACTAAAGGTGATAATGTTTAATAGTTGAGCATTGAGGAATTCTAGAACCTCCATAAGGAGGGGACAAAATCTAGAAGCCTTGTAGGGTTTCCTTGGGCTCTAAGGGTGACTTGGATGCTTTAAGGAGGAAGAAAAGGGATTAAGGTTATTATTGGAAGATAAAATCATATCCTAAATTAGTTAGTCAACTAATTATTGTATACCATGTATAGCTCCTATACTTTCGTTGTACTCTGTATTTATACATGTTTTAGTCATCAATAATATTATTAAGGGAAAACATTATTCAACCCTAATATGGTATCAACCTAACCTCGGTCCTTCTATTATTATCTTCCTCATCGTTCTTCTACTCTTCTCCAATGTCTTCCACAACTAATTCATCCCTCCCATTAAACACTCTCATCCATATGCTTACCATTAAATTAACCTCATCCAACTATCTTCTATGGAGAAATCAGATAAATCCATTGTTGCTTCACCAAAACAGGATGCGGTTTGTTAATGGGACCCATCCCACCCCCTCAAAATTCATTGTTGTTAATGACAAAGAAACCCCAAACCCGGATTATCTCTCTTGGGTTGAAACAGATCAAAAAGTACTTCTCATCCTTCAAACCTCGCTCTCTGTAGAATCCATGGCAGAGGTGCTCGACCTCTCATCTTCTCATGCCGTCTGGAAGGCTCTAGAGTCTGCCTACAGCCATGACTCAATTGAGCGATCCCAAAATCTCAAGGACTCCCTTCGACAGTTAAAAAAGGGTAATCTTTCTGTTCCAGATTTTGCTAAACAGTTCAAGACTATTTGTGATCAGCTTGCTACCATTGGTCAATCTATCTATGAATCAAACAAAAGCCACTGGTTTTTGTGTGGTTTAGGACCAACCTTTGACACGTTCTCTACTGCTCAAAGAACTGTTCAGCCGAAACCTTCTTTCCGTGATCTTGTTGCTCACGCAGAGGGTCATGAGTTATTTATTTCTGCTCTCCATGGTCCGTCTCCTACGCCTATCGCCTTCACTTCTCACCAATCTCCACAGTCGTCCCGTGGCAGAGGTCAATCTGGTCGATCAAATTATTGTGGTTCCTCTTCTTCTCGAGGACGAGGTCGGCGACAGCATCACTGCCCACTTTGTCGGCATAATGGCCATTACACCACCACATGCCCTGAATTAGGATCTTATCCACAGAACTCATCATATTCTGCTGCTAATTTGGCTCAAGCTTTCACTGCAAACTGCAATCTTCATGAATACAATCCATATTGGTATGTAGACTCCGGGGCGACGGCTCACATGGCTCCATCTTCTGCCTCAGTTGACTCATCCCTTCCCTATCATGGAGATGATAAAGTTGCTTTTGGTAATGGTAATATGCTTCCTATCTCTCATATTGGTATATTCATAGTTAAACCCAATCTCAAACTAAAGGATGTTCTTATAGTTCCACATCTCAAAAAGAAACTTCTTTCCGTGAGCAAGCTAACTAATGATTACCCGATTGATTTTCTGTTTTCTCGGTCTTTTTTTGCCATTCAGGACACGAACACCAAATCAATTCTCGTAACCGGAAAGCATAAGGATGGGCTGTTCGTCTTACATACGGGACCTCAGGCTCTAGCTGCATCAGTTTCTTCTCCTATTAAAGCTTCATTTGAATTATGGCACAAACGGTTTGGACATGTTGCTTTTGATGTTATTTTAGTTTTAAATAACCATGGACATTTGCTACTTAATTCTATTTTACCAAGACCAAATGTTTGTTCATCATGTGTACTCTCCAAACATCATCGCTTGCCCTTTCAATTTTATGAAAAGCGATCTTTACATGTTCTTGACAAAGTTCACTGTGATTTGTGGGGACCGGCTCCCGTTACTTCCGTTGATGGATATCGATTCTATGCATTGTTTGTTGATGACCACTCAAGATTTTCTTGGTTTTATCCATTGAAAACAAAGTCTGGTTTTTTTGAAGTTTTACAAAACTTCTTACAGTTTGCTCAAACACAGTTTTCTTGTAAACTCAAAGTTTTTCAAAGTGATGGAGGCACCGAGTTTTTGAATCATCGCGTTAGTAAGTTATTTCTTGATAATGGTACTCACCATCAGATGTCTTGTCCATACACTCCACAACAAAACGGTCGTGTAGAACGCAAACATCGCCATCTCACTGAAACAGGTATCGCAATGCTGTTTGGTGCCAATGCACCAGCAACTTTTTGGGTGCATGCTTTTTCCTCGGCTGCTCATGTCATAAATCGCCTCCCAACCAAGCTATTAAACAACAAATCACCCTTCGAAGTTCTTTTTCATTCGGTTCCAAATTACAATAACTTTAAGGTATTTGGTTGCCGTGTTTTTCCTTACTTACGACCATACTCGGAACATAAACTCGCACCGCGTAGCATTGAGTGTGTTTTTATTGGTTATTGCACACGCTACAAAGGGTATAGATGCCTCGATCCTCTTACGTATCGAGTTTTGGAGATACCTGCCGTATCCAACACCTTCCTAGACTCCTACATAAACCCTAAGGGTTTGATATTTCGTGAATGCTCTTCCTAGAGGCATAAGGCCAAAATTTCCACCTCTCCTCTCTCTCTCTCTCTCGCTCTCTCTCTCTCTCTCTCTTCAAGTTCCTTTGTTGCTAGGGTTTGGGTGTGAACCATTAGAGGCACGACACTTGTGGTGCTTACTTCCAAGAGTCTTTCAAGAAGGTTTTTGATTACTTATTTACTCAATAACTAAAAGGTAAGAAAACCCTACTTTTGTTTTGTTTTAATTGAAAATTAGCCTAGGTTTTATAATTTTTGTTGTTCAATAGAATATTACTTCAATTGAGTTATGACATAGATCCTTAGGTTGCATGTACCCTCAAGTGTTAAGCATTTATCCACGTTAATACATGTAAAACCCATCAGTGGTATCAGATCCTAGGGTTGTCTTTCATGTATTTGCATGTTGGTGAATCAGAAAAGAAACCAGTTTTTGGTTCTGTCGCAGCTCACGTCGTGACCTCGGTTCAGTCGGGGATTTTTTGCCTAATCTGCATTAAAAGCTTTTATGTGATATCTACTTGCTATGTTTATCTATGATGATAATATAAAAGCCTAGAAGTTAGGAGATTAGTATTTGACTTGATTAATTGTTTTGTGATTAGTATGATTGATTTTTAAGTGTATAAATAATAAATATAGATATTAAGTGGACTTGATAATTAATGTCAAATAATATTTGGTATTTTGAAAAGTTTAAAATACATCCCTATGTATCTTATTATTAATTAATTAAGTAATTAATTAAAATACAATTAATAAATCCACAAAATGGTATAAATTTAATTAAATCAAAATTTTAATTTATTAAAAGATTAAACCCTTACAATTTTAAAATGTTTTAAAATCCACCTTATACTATGTATATATAATTAAAGGTTTAATATATATTATATGTATAAGAATAGTCAGTCAAATCGCTGGTACGCCTCATTCACGAAACCGTGCTATAAAGAGGGTATAAGGAAGCGACCTATAAAATGGTCGTTGAATGGGTGTCCACTCTCACCCACCGCTCTCCTGTGTGGTGGAGGGTCGTTAGCCGAACGAATTTGATAGGACATAACCTCATTAAAAGTATAATGACATAAAGTAACTAAACTATTTTCTAAAATCCCACTCTTAGTTACTTTAGGAAAATGTAAATTTGTATGCTAATCCATGAAATTGCACATTACACTTTATAAGTCGTTAGTGGAACGTGTGTGGTTAACCGGCACACTAATGGGGGACTAATAAAGGGTAGTAATGGGTGTCTCGGAAATTATCGTTGATTAATGGAGCGTGTGTGGCTAACCGACACATTAAAACAATATGATAAATGACATCGAGAGTACCAAGCTAATTTGCATGGTTATTCACATCTCGTTTGTGATCCTCGGCATCCCAGTCACAAAAGTGAGAGCATAATATAAGATTAAACATTCCATTGATTAGATTCAATGAATCTCAAAAGATCTAGGAATTTCATAAGATTGAAATTGGTAAAAGCATTACCTACCTAAAATATATTCGAATTTGATTATGGCATCCCTCTTCAACATTTGAATCGAAAATATGGATCCTAGCCTTAATTTAAATTTATGGGTTAATAATTAAGGATTAAAATCAACTAACTTGAATTCTCTTTTCTCCCTTTATAGATGTCAAGTCAAGACAACAATGGTCTTCCTCGTTCTTTTGGAAATGGTTTTCCTCTACCTTTTAAAGATGGTCTTCCACGTTCTGATCAAGGTCAAAGTACGTACCCTTTATCAAGCAATGGTGTAAATGGATATCATTCTTCTCCAACTCTTCCTCCTCGTCCTCCTCCTTCGGTGACTCTCCCCATGTCATGAAAGATACAAAATTAATCAAGCCCTATTGGCCTGTAAACATCGAGATGGAAATTCTATGTCTGCGCATGTTCTGGAAATAAAATTGTACATTGACATATTGGATAGGTTGGGTGTCGTTTTCCCAAGGGATCAAGCCATTGATTTGGTTCTCCTTTCGCTTCCTAATTCATATAGTCAGATCGTTGAGAAATTTTATATGAGCGACCACGACGTGACCCTAATTGATCTAACACATATGTTGATTATTGATGAAGCAGAAATGCTTAAGAGCACAAATGAATGAAAAGTGTTTGAAGGATTTGATTCTAAAGTTTCCATGTACATTGATAATGGTGACAATGGTGGTGCATAAAAGATTTCTCTTCCCAATGGAAAAGGGTCGACCAAGGTCAAACTGTTTGATCGTATGGTAAAGAGAAAGGCTAGTTCTGAGATAGTCCCATGTGTTAAGCCTAAAGAGTCCATATGTTTCTATTGCCAACTGAAGGGACATTATTTGCGAAGCTGCCCACACTATCTGAAAGATCTCAGAGATGGTAAAGTCAAGTCGTCTGACTCTACTTCAGGTATATCCATTATCTAACTCCATCATTTTGATAAGTTCATATTCATAGATTCTTAATACATGATGTGATGATCGCATTTTGATGTTTTGCAGGATCTAAGAGAAGGAAGGAAGCTTGAGAAGAGTGAGCTGAATCTGATCGTGAGATATGGATTTCGGTCTAATGGTTCGATGATCAAATTTTAGAAGCTACTACTTACGAGTTATGATAATTTAAGATATCGCTTAGGAAATGTCTGTAAACATTGTTTTTCATTTATGCATTGTAAGGACAAGTTCCAGTTTTTCGTTTATTATCAATAAAAGTGAAATTTTGGTTTACATAGTTGGTTTACTTTATATATCCTTGCAATGGCATCTATGAAAGTTTTGGTTACATTTCTATTATTAGCACTATTAATTGTGGATTTGATTCTTATTATTTCACTTGTGGTAAATGTCATAATTGACTAAGTGATAAAAAATTCTCATCACCCAAGTTCCAATTGGATAGAAACTTGGAGTCATACAATTCAAATTGTGTGATGTATGAGAATCTTGATCATTGGAAGATTATGATTCATTCATTAATCACATGTTTATATGAGTTAAAGTGAAGGACTTATGGATCTAGTACATGTTCTAATGGATTATTCAGATCCACCACAAAGGACGATAAGGTTGTTCGTCATAATTTACTGATGTTTCAGTAAGTATGGTTGTGTTTATAAGATTAAGCATGATTCTGATACTTTGAAAAGTTTCAAAGAGTAGCATAACGAATAAGAAGAATCTATTGGGCAGAAAGATAAAAGTTTCTCCAATATGAAAGGAAAGGAGAGTACTTTGGTATCGTGTTTTGTGATCATCTTAATGATTGTGGAACAATATCACAATTGATTGTCGGAGAACATCTTAGAACAATTATTTGACTAAGAAGAGGAATCGGATATTGTTGAAATGGTTCGATCGAGAGATGATACACATCGTATGTTGAAAACTTGTTTTATACTAAGTAGGTTTATAACATCTCATGAAATGCGGAGTAATAATGTTTTATTACTCTAGCACATTTGGAATTGGAAGTTGTGATGTTTTGGTTAAAATAAAGTATGAACTAAGACTAATTCCATGAAGTGTTTCTTGTCGAGAATCCACACTAACTTTTGAATATTTGTTTTTGCTCATCAAGAAATGTTCCTTGAGAGAGAAACTTATATGTCAAGAAGTCAGTGGGAGTCTTAATGATCTTGAAGAGTTTCAGGAGTCGATCAAGAATAAACCTTTTAGTTATCACTAGCACACGACCTGAGGTTGATAACCAATTGTGTTAAGTTGACACATTCTTGTTTCTGTGCACCTTCCAGTTGGGTTGGCAATGCTTATGAGTTCTATGGTTCTCATTTGACTGCAAAAGGCAGAGCACGTCAGTCAGTGAAACTACATTGATCAATATGGGTGAGCTGCTTAACAACATGGGAGCACTGGTAGGCCCTTGTGCTACCAGAGGGAAAAAATTAAGAGTAAGCAAAGTTCAGTCCGTGAAAGGGAAGCTAAATTTGAATTTGGTTTTTGTCATAAACCTTGTCTTATGATTGTAGGTTGGAATCATAGATTCGCATGGATGGGAACATGTACACCATAAAATCTAGGTGGCAAAAGGTTTCGCTCTAATTCATGATAATGATTATGAGGAAACACTTTCGCTAGTAGATTTTAAATATATGACGAATATCATTATGGCTCGTAGTTGTAATAATTGCATTCTCAAATTCGCCATATGATTATAGCATCCCTTTTCATAGTTCGAATTGTGAGAGATGGCAAGGAATTGTTTGAACTTTCAGGACATGTGCGTATAAGTTCTGAAAGGGTTTGTACACACACATATGTTATCTAATGAAAGGTGTATAAGCTTGAAAAGTCTAGTTAGAGACTTATCTAAGCATCTCGTATCAGAAATTAGCACTTTAGTAAGAAAGTCAATAGTATTGGTTTCTAGAAGTCCAATTGATTTCTGGATACATGTCTAAGATAGTGGGAGCATAATTGTTATGCTAAGTGTTGCATGTTGGCAATACAGTTTGTAGGGAATTTTTTTTACAAATTTGCAAGTTACAAAGTTTGGAAATTGTTTCGCTATAGTAAGGCTTAAGGGAGAGGGCACTCATCTTCGTTTCAAATCTAAAAGTTTAGATTGAAGGGTTTAAAAGAACTTAGTCTTGGACATATATGAATATCGTGTTGAAATGGTTCAACATAGGAAATTCGATATATGGTAATATTATAGCAAGAGACCGATCAGATATCTGGTCTTTATGTAAGACATAATGAATCGAGTCACATATGTTTCGAATATAGGATCGATTACATATGCTATAATATTCACTTGTTCTGATTTTTCCAAATGCCTAGGGCATTGAGAGGGAAAAGGATTAGAACTTGGTATGACAAAAGTTGTTGTACAACTATCAATAACATACTGAGGTTATACCAAAAGAATTGGTTGCTTGTGGACAGTTAGAAGTATAGTATTGTTTGGAAGGACCATAGTGACATGTTTAGATTGGGATGATTCTTGGTCAAAATTGATGGTCATATGGGAATATGGAAATGTATCCACAGAGGGAGTTGATGATTAGAATCTACATGTGAGTTAGAAACTTTAATGCAAGGAAAGTGTTCAAGGGGTGTATCTTGAATTTGAGACTTCATTTCAAAGGAATTGTTTTTAGTAACAAAGCTCCAATGGAACATTCTGTAATATAATTGGCAAAGTCTCTATGACTTTGAATCCTTGACATCACAGAAGGACAATGCATGTAAGCTTGGAATTCTAACACATTCTATGTAGTAACAAGAATTTGGAATTGTGAAATGAGCATCATTGGAATAGTGTCCAGTCGATCTGTTCTCAAAGGAAGGACAATAGAGAAACATAGTATGCATGTTTACAACATGGCTTGATTGATGTTTAATTCAAGTGGTTAGTTGATTACTCGAAACATTATACAATGAATAAAGTCTAACTAATATGGTGATTAAATAATAAGAGTTTTATTTATATTCAATAGTATTGAGACCATAGTTAATTAGGTTATTATTATGTTTTACTTTGCATGTTTTACTTGCAAAATAATTTAATTATTCGAAATTCCACAGTTACTCGTACTTTTGGAAGTAAGTAGCAAAATTAAGGCTGTCATGAATTGAATTGTAGATTGTCTATGGGGATTAGACATAGCAATTGTTTACTGCAATGTTCACGAGTACTTAGAAAATAGGGATTTTAAGTATTGGATAAACCCATGCTCATAGAATTACTTCATGGATTTTATCACGAGTAATTTTGAGACGATAATATCTTATATTCTTGAAACAGGTATATATGAGTTGTTGTTTACAAGTCATTTGTGCACTGGTAATACGTAAACACGTCAGTAACTTTATGTTATAAAACATATTGTTGTGCATGATTTTATGAGTAAATAGTTCAAGCATATAAGTTAATGTTTATTCATTCCTTTTTCCCTAACGGAAAAAGAGATATCTTTGGGCCCCTCAGTAATTTGGTGTTGACTTATAAGTGCTTGGCCGAGCCCATACCAAATTGATGTGTTCAATTAGCAGTCTGGATTCAGTCATCATAAATCAAAAATCGGGAAAAAAAATGTTGGACAATGAGATTGATTGTAATCCATGTCTCATGTCTGTATGATATCTTCTAGAACGAAGGAAGATTTGATAACTTAGCTTATGTCACACCCCCGAACCAGACGGCGGAAACGTCCGAGCGGCTTGTGTGTGACTTCATCTTGAAATATCATTACAGTGAATATAAATGAAACATAACATCATCATTACCATGCATAATATAATACAACTGCCATTGTTTACATCAAGTACAATCTTTTAAATAACATGACCAAAACATTCAATGTATGATGTTCGACAGTACACAAAACATAATCCCCTATTCTTGTTGATTCTTCGGCTTAACGAGTCCCTGAGAATACAAGTTATTTTGAAAACGCCAACATATATAATGCTGGTGAGTTCATAAGTATATTTGAGAAAAATGATTTGTATAACTTTGTAATCACAAGAAAATCCTGTATTTTCTTAAAATAGTTTGGTATGTTTATGTCTGATCTTGTATTAATGCATGTGTGTTATTGTTTAATAGAATGTAAAAAGTGATTGAAGAGAATGTATATAGAATGTCCCCGGACAACCCGATGTTGCCCGTAAAAGAAGAATAGTTAATGATGTCGTACCAACACCGAGGTGGGGTACCAGTGTGAGTAAGTTACCGAGTGATCCAATCATAACAGATAATAGATAATGCTGACGTACCAACACCGAGGTACGGTACCAGTGTGAGTAAGTTCCCTAGTAATCTAACATAAAAGAAAGTAGTCTTCCGCAAACTTCATAACGTTAATTCCTCTAAGTGCGCCGTTATAACCATACTAAATAATGACAATTTCACCTGTCTTGGCGTTTGTGAACGCCGACTGAAAAATAGAATAAGGTTATAGTCACCCTAGACCGATGTAGTCTAACTGTAGCGAACAGCTCAGGTGTGGGGTGTCATCCCCGTATAGATCTATACATAAAACCTCGCTCTCCCTCCAAGAGACTCTGATTATAACTACAGGCTACGATCGAACACTTAATAGGTGTCAACCGATAAAAGTCACTAGATCCTTAATCGAATTTACGCGAAGATAAACATATAAAACTCATTCCAGGCCCAGCGAACCATGTAAGTGAGCCACTAGGGCATCGCTAAACATGTGAGTCATTTCAAAACCTAATATGAATGATATTTTATAACATGAGCCCAAAATATATATATATGTAAAAGGACAACTAAGGCTCATTTCACATGTAAGGTATTTATAGGCCCAAATAGCACGCAAATAGTATACAAAACCTATCAAACATATAAATGGGCCACTAAGGCCCAATAACGTAGAAAATGATCAAAATTAATCCGTTTGTTAGTTTATTGTTGGTTTTGGTTCAAGCATTCACTAAAATAGCATAAAATGCCCACTTTTTGTAAAAGTAACACTTTAGTCCCCATTTTGTTCAAAACTTGTGTTTATGACTAGTTTGTGGTAAAAATAACATTTTTAAACCTATTTTTGTCAAAAATATCATTTTTGGCTTGATTTTTGTGAAAACACACATTTTTCTGGTTTTTGGCTTTTCTGACATGGTTGTTGGAAATTTGTAGAAAAATCATTGTAATTCTAAATTTTGATCCGTAAATTCTGGAAGTTTGGAAATTTTTTCTACTTTGTTTACAATTTTTCTCATAATTTTTAATGGCCTCTAACAAGTGTGAAATTGCTCACCTTCACAGGCTGGTCCGAAATTATTTCAAATATGATAGACAGTTTTGTAAAATTCGCCAAAAATTGTAGAAAAATGGTATGAAAACGTGAGAGTAGTCATTTTAAAGGTATAAACCTGAACTTTTTGGATCTAAAACGGTTTTGAAAAATATTATCATTTAGGTGGTCAAAACAGTTCGAGATTGGACCAAAACTTTTTTGTCAAGGGCTGAATTTTGAGTTTAGTTTATAGATCTTTGAACACAACACTCATTTTTGCTATTTTAAGTGTATAAATCCCAGATCTACTAGTTTACATGTATTATATGTGATAACACATACTTTTCTCAAGGTTTTCATGTAGATCCAAGTGATAAAGTTAGTATTCTTAACATATTTTTAGATTTATGAAGTAAATAGCACATAATCAACAACTAAGTCATGAAAAACACACATATTCATGCATATACACATAGATCTACATAAAGCAACTTGTATTCTCCCCCAAAACCAAGTAAAAACCGAAAATAGGGGGTATGAACTTACCTTGGGGTGATGGATCGGTTTTGATGAAGAAGTGGAAGAAGATTTTTGATCCTAGCAAGCTTTCTTGAGTAGATCTTGAACTTAGATGGTTATAAGAACATGATCCACAAATATATGGGTGTAAGAGGAGATTTTTGAAGAGATCAAGAAGTTAAATCATAGATCTAAATAAGAACTTACCAAAGAGGATGATTCTTGGAGAAGATTTCTCTTGAAGCTACACCCAAAAACTCGAAATTTTGTAGGAAAAAGGGAGGTGATCTAGAGAGTGTTTTGAAGATGTTTGAGAGGAGAAATGAGAGATGTGTGGTGGGGGTTTCAGCCAAGGGTATTAGAAGAGGGAGAAAGAGAAGAGATTGAGGTGATGTTTGTATGGATACCCACCATGCAAACATGAGGTGTCAATGCTACATAAATCCTTTATTTCCTCCTTTTTTTGTCTAATAACTCCTTTGGGCCGAGAATTGGGCTATAAGGAATGAAAATGAATTGGTTTGTGCTCCTTTTTCTTGGCTTGCTTGAATTCATGAAGCGTAATAAATTTATGAATTGGGTCCAATAAGAGAGTCCTAGTCCATAAGGAACTTGAACCGGGATTTCTAGGGTTTCCAACCCTTAGTTGAACATATGAGACGTATTTGAATGAGTATTGAGTGATATTCACTTAGAGTACATGCCTTAAAATAGTTGAATGATTACATGAGGATAGAATTTCCTAGCTAAAATTGCTAGTTGTGACATCATCCCCCCGTTAGAGGGAATTTCGTCCCGAAATTCTTTCGAAAGGTAGGATCATGAATGAGAGAATAGGTGACGGTACTTCTAGTTCATCTGATCTTCGCATTCCCATGTGAATTCTGGTCCATGCTTTGCGTTCCATCGAACCTTCACAATTGGAATACGACTTTGCTTCGTACGCTTCACTTCCCTATCTATTATCTCGATTGGTTCTTCGAAGAACAGGAGATTCTCGTTTATTTCGATCTCTTCTAAAGGAATGATAAGAGTTTTGCCCGATAGACACTTTTTCAAATTCGAGACGCTGAACACGAGGTGTACATTGCTGAGCTCCGAAGGTAGCTACAGCTTATAAGCTACTGGACCAATTCGGGCAAGAATCTTGAACGGTCCGATGTATCGCGGGTTCAATTTTTCCCTGTTTCCCAAAGCGAATCATTCCTTTCCAGGGAAAGACTTCCAATAGTACCCGGTCTCCTACTTGGAATCCCAGAGGTTTTCGTCGTTTGTCTGCATAACTCTTCTGTCTATCTCGTGATGCTTGAAGTCAAGTTCTGATTTTGGATTATCTTCTCTGTCGTTTCACGAATGGTTTCTGCTCCCGTGAGAGTGCTGGCGAGTGATCTGCATTTATGACCATAAAGAGCCTCGAAAGGAGCAGCCTTGATACTCGTGCGATAGCTGTTATGGTATGAGAATTCAATCAAGGGCAACTGGGTATCCCATGACTTGTTTAATTCAAACACCCAGACTTGTAGCATGACTTCGAGTGGTTGAATGGTCCGTTCGCTTTGGCTATTGGTTTGAGGGTGGTAAGCAATGCTCATGACTAGCTGTATTCCTATAGCCTTCCGAAGTGATTGTCAAAATCTTGAAGTAATTCCGTTATCTCGATCCACGCAGTGCTTCCTCCGCGATATTCTCCGGCTTTGATGCTTTCCAAGGCCGGTCGTAGGTGTTGACAGTGTTTTGTTCTTGCTTCGTGAGCAGACGAGTATGTTATTGATGAAAATAATGAAAAGGCTGACTAGGAATGGTTGGGAAAACTCAGTTCGTAGGGTCAACGAATATCGTGGGAGCATTCATTAGACCGAAGGGCATCACAACGAATTTGAAATGGCTGAATCGAGTTCGAACATCAGTTTTTGGAAAATCCTCTTCTCGGACTCGGAGTTGATGATAACCGGATCTTAGATCTATTTTGGAGAAGTAGGTAGCTCCTTGGAGCTGGTCAAATAGGTCGTCAGTCCGATGGAGTGGGTATCGGTTTTTGATAGTGAGCTTATTCAATTCCCTAAAATTGATGCACATTCTGAAGGATCCGTCTTCTTGACGAACCAGACCGGAGCTCCCCAGGGTGAGAAGCTTGGTTCGATGAATCCTTTACGCAACAATTCTCTCAATGGACTGGATAACTCCTGAATTTCGGCGGGAGCTGCCCTGTAGGATGAATTGGCAATTTATGTGGTTCCCGGTATGAGGTCGATTCGAAATTCGACCTGTCTCTCTGGGGTATTCCCGGAAGTTCTTTGGGAAATACATCCGGAAAATCGCATGCTACTGGAATACCTTGTATGCTTACTTCTTCCTTGGTCTTGTCCACAACATGAGCGAGGATAACGTAGTTCTTCTTGTGCAGGCACTTCTGTGCCTTAATGCATGAGTTAAGATGAGGATTGGCGCCAGGTTTATCACCATAGGTTATTAGAGTTTCGTGATTGGGGAAGTGAAGGCAAACGGCCTTCTCGCGACACATAGTATCAGCACGGTGGGGCTTAACCCAACCATGCCGATTATCACATCAAAACTTCTAATATTTACTAGCATTAAATTCATTTGAAATGAATGGTTGTTTAGTGTTAAGGTATACCCTACATAAACATCCTAGGTTAATTCGGTTTTTCCCATTATCCATCTCCACCGTGAAGGCTTCGTTTAGCTTCTGGGGTTGTTGTTTTAGTAAGTGTTAGAATTTGTGACTAACGAAGCTTCGCTCAGCTCTACTATCGAGTGAGATGCAAGAGAAAGAGCTGTTAAGTGGGAACGTACTAGTAACAACCGTCGGGTCTTGGACTGCTTCGCCTTGACCCAAGGTCAGGACCCTTCCTGATCCTTCTGCTCCTTGATTGTTAGCCTTGGGGCAATTGCGCCTGAAGTGACCGGTTCCTCCAAACCCATAGCAGGTGTGACTGGTCTCATCACTGGTGTTGTTGTTAAGGTTGTTGTGATTGTTGTTGTTTTTGTTTGGATGACGATTCTGTCGTGGATAAGTTCTACAGTATTTAGTGGTGTGACTCTTTCGGTTGCATTTCTTACAATGCGGCTCCCGGCATGCTCCCTTATGATGGAAATTGCACTGGTTGCATTTTGGAAGACTTACAGCATATGCTCTCGCTGGTGTTGATGTAGTAGGGGTCATGGTTGCATGGACACAACAACATGTTGCTTCTTCGAGAACCCTTGAGTGGGTTGTCCCTTTCTCTTACTTCCAGACTTCCGCTTCCTGTTCTTAAGCTTGGGGTTTGGAGTGCCTTGATAAGCTGTCACTTGTTGGTTTCCATGCTCGTTCCTACGGCTGGAGTTGTCGATGCTATTTCCACCTCTATTGGTGTTGTTTGCGTTGAGTTGTGCCATAGCAGCGGTTACTGCCGCTGTTACAGTAGCTTGGAATGTAGCAGAGTCCATCTGCAGGAGCGGTGTCTTGTAGGTGTGCTTGTTATTTCTTTGGGATGACATTTTCCTGCTGCATGATGATAAGCCAGATCGTAGGTAGTGATCGTCATTCCTGGTTGTACTCTATAAATTTCGCGTCTTGTCGTTTGATTCTCATTGTTTTGCATCTACATCCCTATGATGTATTTACGGTAGTAGGTAATCGCAAATTTGGCACGATAGTTACGTCTATCCTTAGAGTATATGGGTTGTTTTTGGTTCTGAGATCCTTAAGTATCTAGCGGTTTCGAGGGTTCGGTTGTGCATATAATTGAATTTATGTTATAACATGAAATAAAGATAACACATAATTGTTTCATTGGTAGGTACCGTCTTAGTACACGAAAGAGAGTCATATCAGATAGTAGGGGGGAAAAGAAAAGGCTGATCCTAATCGTGGCGGAAAGTGTCTGGTGGTGGTTCTGATAAAGTGGATGCACCTCGGAGACGAGCTACTTGTCGCTTGGTATCTCGTAGTCGTACCTCCCAAACTAGCTGTCTTGCTCGGGAGTCTCCGTTCACTTCCTGTGTTTGTCTCTCATCTCTCTCAATAGCAACCGCATTTGGTCCGTTCGATTTGGGGTGTCCTGAGCTTGGTTGCCAACGTCTCGGGTGCACCGGACCATGACTAGGAGGGCCCGGTCAGCTGGTCCTCTATGACTAAGATCAAAGAGACCTCGGTTCCTACCGTAGTGTGGTCGTATCCCCTGCTGGTGACTCCATCTCCAAATATCGTGTGCCCATGGGGCGTGGGGCCATCAGGGCCCATACGATAAGCTGGTACTCTGACTTTGTATGGAGGATTGATGACATCGGATTTTGCATTCGAGTCATCATCATCATCTCCCTCGAGATCTTCCTCTTCGAGGTTCACTACTGGCTCGGCGGGTTCATCTGTAAGTTCTACTTCATGTTCCTCCTTTGGTTCTTCCTTTGAGTCTTCTTCTGGGTCAAGCCACCCTGCATTCCCTTGACTAGGGAAATAGGGGTCTTCTAGCTAATGATGCCCGTCTATAGTGTATTGCACGAAGGGGTATAATTACTAGAAACAAATAGCACACCAAATACTCCTATTGTATTTAAATTTTGTTTAGGTTTGATTCTATAAGCTTTTTGGATAATTAAATGGTAAGTTTTTGATTCATTTTCCATCATAATTACTCCCGAACACATGTTGGTCGTATTTTGAATGAATGTAGTTGATTAGGCTACATTCACCCCCAATACGCATAACTGCCCAGGTTTAATAGTGATGTTCGAATCCTCCAAAGACTTTTATTGTTCTTGTTGTGTTATTACTATAAAATGCACACATAAGTATGTATTTTAATTATTATGTTCAGAGTAGTTTAGTCCCATTGTATTTATAGTTGCATATCTTGTATGGTTAGATATGCCAGTTCACTATAAACAATGCTCTGATACCAATCTGTCACACCCCCGAACCAGACGACGGAAACGTCCGGGGGGCTTGTGCGTGACTTCATCTTGAAATATCATTACAGTGAATATAAATGAAACATAACATCATCATTACCATGCATAATATAATACAACTGCCATTGTTTACATCAAGTACAATCTTTTAAATAACATGACCAAAACATTCAATGTATGATGTTTGACAGTACACAAAACAAAATCCCCTATTCTTGTTGATTCTTCTGCTTAACGAGTCCCTGAGAATACAAATTATTTTGAAAACGTCAACATATATAATGTTGGTGAGTTCATAAGTATATTTGAGAAAATGATTTGTATAACTTTGTAATCACAAGAAAATCCTGTATTTTCTTAAAATAGTTTGGTATGTTTATGTCTGATCTTGTATTAATGCATCTGTGTTATTGTTTAATAGAATGTCAAAAGTGATTGAAGAGAATGTATATAGAATGTCCCCGTACAACCCGATGTTGCCCGTAAAAGAAGAATAGTTAATGCTGCCGTACCAACACCGAGGTGGGGTACCAGTGTGAGTAAGTTACCGAGTGATCTAATCATAACAGAAAATAGATAATGTTGCCGTACCAACACCGAGGTGGGGTACCAGTGTGAGTAAGTTCCCTAGTAATCTAACATAAAAGAAAGTAGTCTTCCGCAAACTTCATAACGTTAATTCCTCTAAGTGAGCCGTTATAACCATACTAAATAATGACAATTTCACCTGTCTTGGCGTTTGTGAACGCCGACTGAAAAATAGAATAAGGTTATAGTCACCCTAGACCGATGTAGTCTAACTGTAGCGAACAGCTCAGGTGTGGGGTGTCATCCCCGTATAGATCTATACATAAAACCCCGCTCTCCCTCCAAGAGACTCTGATTATAACTACAGGCTACGATCGAACACTTAATAGGTGTCAACCGATAAAAGTCACTAGATCCTTAATCGAATTTACGCGAAGATAAACGTATAAAACTCATTCCAGGCCCAGCGAACCATGTAAGTGAGCCACTAGGGCATCGCTAAACATGTGAGTCATTTCAAAACCTAATATGAATGAGATTTTATAACATGAGCCCAAAATATATATATATGTAAAAGGACAACTAAGGCTTATTTCACATGTAAGGTATTTATAGGCCCAAATAGCACGCAAATAGTATACAAAACCTATCAAACATATAAATGGGCCACTAAGACCCAATAACGTAGAAAATGATCAAAATTAATCCGTTTGTTAGTTTATTGTTGGTTTTGGTTCAAGCATTCACTAAAATAACATAAAATGCCCACTTTTTGTAAAAGTAACACTTTAGTCCCCATTTTGTTCAAAACTTGTGTTTATGACTAGTTTGTGGTAAAAATAACATTTTTAAACCCATTTTTGTCGAAAATATCATTTTTGGCTTGATTTTTGTGAAAACACACATTTTTCTGGTTTTTGGCTTTTCTGACCTGGTTGTTGGAAAATTTGTAGAAAAATCATTTTAAGTCGAAATTTTGATCCGTAAATTCTGGAAGTTTGGAAATTGTTTCTACATTGTTTACAATTTTTCTCATAATTTTGAATGGCCTCTAACAAATGTGAAATTGCTCACCTTCACAGGCTGGTCCGAAATTATTTCAAATCTGATAGACAGTTTTGTAAAATTCGCCAAAAATTGTAGAAAAATCGTATGAAAACGTGAGAGTAGTCATTTTAAAGGTATAAACCTGAACTTTTTGGATCTAAAACGGTTTTGAAACATATTATCATTTAGGTGGTCAAAACAGTTCGAGATTGGACCAAAACTTTTCTGTCAAGGGCTGAATTTTGAGTTTAGTTTATAGATCTTTGAACACAACACTCATTTTTGCTATTTTAAGTGTATAAATCCCAGATCTACTAGTTTACATGTATTATATGTGATAACACATACTTTTCTCAAGGTTTTCATGTAGATCCAAGTGATAAAGTTAGTATTCTTAACATATTTTTAGATTTATGAAGTAAATAGCACATAATCAACAAATAAGTCATGAAAAACACACATATTCATGCATATACACATAGATCTACATAAAGCAACTTGTATTCTCCCCCAAAACCAAGTAAAAACCGAAAAAAATAGGGGGTATGAACTTACCTTGGGGTGATGGATCGGTTTTGATGAAGAAGTGGAAGAAGATTTTTGATCCTAGCAAGCTCTCTTGAGTAGATCTTAAACTTAGATGGTTCTAAGAACATGATCCACAAATATATGGGTATAAGAGAAGATTTTTGAAGAGATCAAGAAGTTAAATCATAGATCTAAATAAGAACTTACCAAAGAGGATGATTCTTGGAGAAGATTTCTCTTGAAGCTACACCAAAAACTCGAAATTTTGGAGGAAAAAGGGAGGTGATCTAGAGAGTGTTTTGAAGATGTTTGAGAGGAGAAATGAGAGATGTGTGGTGGGGGTTTCAGCCAAGGGTATTAGAAGAGGGGGAAAGAGAAGAGATTGAGGTGATGATTGCATGGATACCCACCATGCAAACATGAGGTGTCAATGCTACATAAATCCTTCATTTCCCCTTTTTTTTGTCTAATAATTCCTTTGGGCCGAGAATTGGGCTATAAGGAATGAAAATGAATTGGTTTGTGCTCCTTTTTTTTGGCTTGCTCGAATTCATGAAGCGTAATAATAATTTTCGGCCCATTGGGCTCTTAAGGAGATTCACGGCCCAGTATGGTAAAAAGGAATGGGTTTATGGCCCATTAAGGTTAATTAAATCATTTATGGCCCAACAAGGCCCATTAGGGTTAGGATGAATCATTCTAGACCCAGATGGCCCAAAATGTTATAAATTTATGAATTGGGTCCAATAAGAGAGTCCTAGTCCATAAGGAACTTGAACCGGGATTTCTAGGGTTTCCAACCCTTAGTTGAACATATGAGATGTATTTGAATGAGCATTGAGTGATATTCAATTAGATTACATGCCTTACAATAGTTGAATGATTACATGAGGATAGAATTTCCTAGCTAAAATTGCTAGTTGTGACATCTTAGGACACGTAACTGACTGGGTCAAAGTTCGACAACGACTTTTGGAAGCTACAATTTGTTGATCACTTTGGAAGATATACTATAGATTATAGTTATTAGACTTATCTAAGTGGGAGACTGTTGGATTAGGTGTCTAAGTCCATAACTATAACTGGTATATACTTGAATTGATAGTAGCACAGGCCTTGTAGGTTGTCCTCAAACCTAGCAATTGAATATGATAGCTTTGAGAGAGAGAGAGAGAGAGATTAATTTATTAATTAATAAATTAGATAGAAATCAAAATAACTAATTTGTTAATATATTATGAGGATAATATATTAATTGGAAACATTATTATTTAATTAATAATTAATCGGAAATTAATTGGAGTTAATTTTGGGATTAATTGGATTAATTAAAAGTAGGAGGAGTAAAGGTGACAATGTTTAATAGTTGACCATTGAGGAATTCTAGAACCTCCCATAAGGAGGGGACAAAATCTAGAAGCCTTCTAGGGTTTCCTTGGGCTCTAAGGGTGCCTTGGATGCCTTAGGGAGGAAGAAAAAGGATTATGGTTATCTTGGAGATACCTGCCTTATCCAACACCTTCCTAGAGTCCTATATAAACCCCTAAGGGTTTGATATTTCGTGAATGCTCTTCCTAGAGGCATAAGGCCGAAATTTCCACCTCTCCTCTCTCTCTCTCTATCTCTCTCTCTTTTCAAGTTCCTTGGTTGCTAGAGTTTGGGTGTGAACCATTAGAGGCACAACACTTGTGGTGCTTGCTTCCAAGAGTCTTTCAAGAAGGTTCTTGATTAGTTATTTACTGCAATAACTAAAAGGTAAGTAAACCCTAATTTTGTTCTGTTATAATTGAAAATTAGCCTAGGGTTTATAGTTTTTGTTGTTCAATAGAATATTACTTCAATGGAGTTATGGCATAGATCCTTAGGTTGCATGTACCCTTAAGTGTTAAGGATTTATCCGCGTCAATACATGTAAAACCCATCAGAAACCTCCTTCCCGACCCGAGTTTCAACCACATACGTGAGGTAAGTCATACACCCATGTTGTAGGTACTGTCAAGCCTTGGTAGCAAAACAAGAGGTTGATCCAACCCTGGTACCCTCTCCATAAATAACAAGTTCTCCTCCACTTGGGGTTCGAACCACCACTTGCTGACCCTCACAGTCAATCATCACACCAAACTTGCTCAACCAATCTATCATCACTATCACGCACACATCCCCCATAGGGATAGGGATCAAATTAATTGGGAAAGACACCCCGAATATCTCTAAGGTACAACCCCGAAAAACTCTCGATGCATAAACCCCATGCTCGTTGGAGATGGAAACTCACAATGGGTACTCCAACTCTCCAAGAGTCATATCAAAACTCCTACTAAAGGACTGAAACACAAAAGAGCGACTCACACCCGAGTCAAACAACACAAGAGCATGCAAGGAGTTCACTAAGAATGTACCTAGCAGAATCATAAACATAAGCATACAAAAAAATAACTTGACAAAATAATAAATGAAAACATACCGGTAATGACGTCAGGAGTCGCCTTGGCCTCCTCTGTCGTGAAATGAAAATCACGACCTTGAGCCCTCGGGGGCTCCGCCCTACCCTGGTGTCCATTTGTGATCCTCAAAGTAGCCGATGCTAGAGATTGCACCAGCCTTGCAGTGAGCAAGGAACAGTTGACCTTCACATGGCCAGCCTGATCATTGTGATAACAAGTCTTGGTGCTCGGTACTAGGGCCTGCTGACAACAATACTTCACATAATGCCCATCCTTGCCATATTTGTGGCACCCAGAAGAAGATCGACAAACACCCTCATGAACTTTGCCACACTTTCCACAAGTTTGGCCCCCCTGTCCCCCAGAGCGTGAAGCAGCGGGTTTGAACCATTTCATTGCAGGTTGTGACTGAACAGGAACCTGCCTCAGCTCCCTCGTATGAGTCTTAATCTTGATCTCCCGTCTCCATGCGCCGTCCTAGAGCTCGGAGAGAGTACTGTAATGCTGAGTGGATACAAACTGTAGAATATTAGTCTTGAGCATGCTCAATTATCTCGTCATCTGTGCCTGCTTTGTAGCATCATACTCAGGGAAGAAAAGATCCCTCTCAGTAAACATCTTGGTGATCTCTGTCACCGTCTCCGTCTTCTGCTTCATATCCAAGTAATCTTGATCTAACCTCTCCCTCTTCACCAGGGGAACATACCTCGTATGGAACATCTCAAAGAACTGCCCCCAAGTAATAGTAGCCCTCCAATCAGGAGTACAAGAATCGGTCACTAAGTTCCACCAGTCCTTCGCGCCCAATCGGAGAAGGTTCAGGGCGCACCTGAACTTCCAGTCCTCCAGACAGGAACTGGTGAAGAAACAACCCTCCAAATCTGATAACCACCTCATAGAAATGATTAGGTCTTTGACCTTGTCAAACTCTGGGGTCTCTGTGTTACTGAATTCTCGGTACTAGAATGAACCTCCTCCTTGGCCTCCCACAGTAGCGTCGGCTGCGGTGGCTACAACTGTAACAGTCTTAGTGACGGCAGCATAACAATCATCAAATAGCTCAATCATGGCGGTCTTAATAGACCCAAACAGCTCTGTAATAGAACTCCGAACAACAGTAGCTACCTCAGTAGCGATCAACTCATGAATGTCATCATCTGTCAATCCTAGCCTATCCTGGCCACAAGCTCCAAAACTAGAACCTCTCGTCACCACCATATTAAAAATAATCCAAGATATATATTATAAAGGTCACAATTCGTACTGCTATAACCAACATGACGAGACTAGACCCTCAAGGATTATGAATTTCTTGCCACGCATACGGGTCATGTGCTTCTAGTAGTACGGGACCATACTACCTTCCATACCTACCCGTATTTGTCTCAAAGACCATGACAAGCTACCCGAAGACAAACCCAACAAATAGGATACACATACATACTATACTTACTCTCTTGAGAATGACTAATCACTTTCTATCTGGCCGACTATACGCACACTCACTTACGAAACTTCCACCAACCCTGCAACCACTCGTGCATGCTAATCATACATAACGTTGGATCCTATAGACAGTAGAATATTGATTCTACCCTAATCCCTTCATCAGACAAGAACGAGAAATAAGGCTAAATCAAACATTCTATGGCTAGAAAATCTTAGTTATGTAGAACTATGATGCACACACTAAGCAACTATAGTAATGATGTCAATTTCATCTAGCATACAAGAAGTTCTCCTAGGCTATCAGGCATCATTCATCAGGCAATTCTAACATGCATTTCCTGAAGATCCCCAGCCTACCACTAGCGTGAAGTGCCATCAAAAATATCATAAACAAGTAACAATGTGGGTATTTTCGGGTATAGTTCCTTGCTTCGGATGATCTCACACATCCCATCCTTCTCGGTCATTCTTGAAAACAAATTTAAAAACCATTTTGAAAACAAAGTTGGAATTTGTTTTGAAAACTTTTACGTATCCGTAGTTTGAGTTTGGATTCAAACGAATGTTCATCTAATTCTCTCAAATCAGGGCTCTGATACCAATTTGTAACATTCCAAAGTCACGATAATTTTTTTTTCATTTTTAAATTAAGAGAAATCATTGTTTTCAAACAAAAACCCTAGCAAGACCAAGTATCAAAATACAAATATCCCAAGATCGTTGTATCATAAAATCAACGAAAACTTGTCATCGAAGGATGTGTACGATCACGCATTCGCCTTGCCACGATCATCTGAAGTACCTAAAATAATAAACTGAAACTGTAAGCCAAAGCTTAGTGAGTTCACCCAAAGTACCACCACACAAACATATAACAACATGCATATCGGGTACATAGCTAACAGACTGAATTACCCCTGAGCCTACATCATGAGTTTGGCTTGTCTTCCGGCCCACAACTCATGTCTGGCATACTCCTGAGCCCACAAGATAAGTCTACCTTGCCTTTCGGGCCCACAACATGTTTGGCTTGCTCCCGGGTTTGTTGGCTTCTGCACAAAGAAACATTGCCTCAACCCAACCATACTATATCAAAATATACATAACAAATACCATATATCCAGCAAACTATAACCATATAACCAGTCAACAGACACACAGACAGATCTACAAATCACTACCGCATAACAACATCCTATATACCATTATACATAACCTAATGGGCCAACATTGGTTCCTTCAACCCACAAGTACAGTGAGGAAACTAAACTCTCAGTCTGAAAAGATAGTTGAACACATCACAGCTCTGTATACCAACTCTACAGGTCACCTGTACAACAAACAGTGACATTTTCTCAAACTACTGTTCATAATACCCAAAATACCCTTAGGTCAAATTTGGTCAAAATCCTAGTTAAGGTCAAAAGTTAAAAAGTCAACCGAGTCAACTTAGGTTGAGTACGCCTAGTGTACTCAACATGTACGTATGACGTACTCACCAACCCACAACGGGGCTCCAAGGGAGTACTTACAATGTACTTAGAAGTATACCTATCGTTTTCGGTCCAATGTCACTTTTTCCATTAAGTGCTTATTCTCTTAAGTTAGTTCGTCCTAAAACCCAGATCTAGTCCCAAATAATGTTCTTAATCATAAAGTTTCCAACTTTATGATCTTACATGGCTATTAAGAGCCCAACACCAAAAACCTAACATATCATAAGCTCCTAAGCCACAAAAAGCATGCATGGAGGGATGTGAGAAAACAAGGTCCCATTTTTATAACTCTAGACACCCTAAAACGTCCAAAAGGACAACTCATTTGGTCTAGAGTAGTCCATACACACTTAGACCTAGAATATGGGATTAAAAGCACAAAACTTCACATCTAACAAGATCTAATGAGATAATCAACAAATTTAGAACTTTATACCTTTTGGAGGTTGCTTAAGGGGTGTAAAACCCAGATATCAAATCCTGGAGCTCCTTCCTTGCTATCCAGTGGCTTCTTTCCTTCCATAATGGACACAAAATCACAAAAATGAGCTCGAAACACCACAAATGGAAATTAGGGTTTGTAAGGTACGAAGTGGGTAATGGAGGTTGATGAGGGGAAGGGTTATTGGGAGTTAATGATGCTTAAATAGGGTCCAAACCTTAAATTTAGGGTTTGAGTGTCGACACGTATGCCCAGCGTACACAAATGTACGTCCAAAGTCCGCAACAGAGGCACGTTTCTAACTGAAGGCTCCTTGGGACCAATTTTGCAAACAATTGCATATTAAGGGTGTAAATGGAAAATACATGGAAATCGAGGTGTTACATTGACTTTCTGACTTAGTTGACTTTTATTCAACTTGTGAGTTTGGACTTTAGACTGAGGTTGAGTTCCTACTGTCTTATAGGTGACCCGTGTTGTCGGATTTGATCCTGGGAGGGAACTATTGTATTATCTACTTGATTTCGAGGTGAGTTTTCCTGACTATACTCATGAGTTGAAGGCACCAATACCGACCCACTAAATTGTGTTATGTATCCTAGTGTATAGGATGTTGATATGCTATAGTGATCTATATGATTACCTATGCTAGTTGGTTATTGTTCTTGTGCATATGTCGACATACTGTGGTTGGGTTGAGGCCTTACTGCTTTGTGTGGTAGACCAAAAAACCTAGGGGTAATCCAATCGAGAAACTGTGGACGTGGGGCTAATCCATTCCGGAGACTGTGGACCTAGATGCAATCCAGTCAGGAGACTGTGGGCCAGAAGCAATCCAGTCAAGAGACTATGGGCCATGGCCAATCCAATCGGGAGACTGTAGGCCCAGGGAAAATCCAATATTATATAGTGGGCCTAGTGTGCATGAATTGTATGTGTCTTCTTGTGAGGGGTATTTTGGGGGAACTCGCTAAATTTTGGATTACAGTTGTTAGTTTCCATGTTTCAGGTACATCAGATGATAGGGGCAAGGCGAAGGCATATGATCATACACATCCTCCTGCTAATATATGTTTGATAGATTTTGATACTCTGATTTTACGAATTTGACATGAAAAAATCTTTTATAACTTATGGTTTTATGGGAAATTTTGCGATGGTTTTTGGAAAGTTACAATTTGGTATCAGAGCCCTGGTTTGAGAGACTTAGATGAACATGTGTGTGATTCCAGACTCAAACAATGGATCTGCAATATATTTTTCATAATTAACTTTAAAATAACTGAAGGAGAGTTTACAATGTGTACAATCAGCCGGAGCTTAAGAAAAGTTATTCCCTAAGATACCCATACTTGTTTTATATGTATTGGTGATATGTTAGAAGTGCATGTTAGAAGTTAGAATAATGATCTGCTCAGGATTGCATAATAGAATGCCTATTAGGAGAGATACATATTAGGGAAGATGCCTTTTGATGCCTTGTTACATGTAGAGTTCTTCTGCTCGAATGTTGCTTTCTTTGTGCTTTATAGGGATTATACTGATGTAAGTTAACTACTACATGAATATGTTAAGTTACATGCTACAAAGTTTAAATAGTTTCAGAATAATCGATTTGGCCCTATTGCATAGCTCTTGTTTAAGTCCAACCGTTGTATGGAAGAATCCTTTTGTCAAAATATTATTTAAGCTTTGTTGCATGTAATTATATTCATGAAGTAGTTAGCTGACATTAATTGGGGCCTATCAGCAGCTGATGGCAGGGTGAGGTGGGGATCCTAGGAGAGCCTAGGAAGTGCTTTAGTGTGGCTGGTACGCTGTTTAGCGGATATTGGGAGTATTATTATGAATAGGTGGCTTAGTGGACTCTGAAAGATTCTTAAGAAAAGTATGGATATGTGTGTAAGGTAGTATTGGGCCCGTACTACTAAAATCACAAGATCTGTACTCAAATCTAGGAAAATCACGTGGAATCTAAGAAGTCGGTAGGGGATTGATGTGCAGTTTTCTGTGTAGTGAGTAAAGTGTGATGGATTAATGATGGCATTTTGGTTATGAGATGACTGATTGGTATTGTTTAATAGGATGTTTGTGCCTGGACGGGAACAGAGTCCTCCAATATTGATGTGGACAACGCATGACTACATGATTGGATTACCACTGAGGTTTCACAGATTTTACTGGAAGAGTTGTCTGGAATCATTGGAAGAATCACCGACAGACTGATTGTCAAGTTCAAGGAGCGAACTACAACCATTCGGATTGTGGAAGAGGCATATCAGGTGACTAAGGGAAGAGATCTTGATGTGGGAGCACGTCAAGGGAAGAGAAAGCGGGAACCTGATTATGCATTTTCAGTTGTGGGCGAAGAGTTTGATGTTGTTAACCTGGGTACTGGAAGTAGAGGGGACTTTGACATTTGCAGCAGTGTGGGGGAACCCACAGTTTTTCTTACTACAAGTTCAAATGCTACAAGTATGGAGAGAAAAGCGCATATCGCCCGTGATTGCAAGAAGGGTCGGACGTATTTTCACTGTCACCAGCTGAGTCATCTCAAACCCGACTGTTCTGCATGGGTAGCGGAGGGAGTGCAAGCCCCAACACTCATCGTCCGATAGGAGGTCAAGGTTGAGTCACAGGAAATCATAGGTATGAATTTTGATCTTTAGTTTTATCTAGAATGGATATGTACCTGATCAGTGTGGTGTCAACAAATGGATAGTCATTCGTATAATTATTATGTTAGAACTATTATTTTAGCATATTGTAACATCCGGATTTCCAGGCATCTTAATTTATGAATTTATATTGAGTTTTGGAGAGGGACTCGGCGAGTAGGCGCTTAGACTCGCCGAGTAGAGCCGCGCATTGTTAGACTGGATTACTAACTGGACTCGGCGAGTCCATACGTGGACTCGGCGAGTCCATGCTGTTTAAATGAAACCCTAATTTCTTGGGTTTGGGACCTATTTAAAGGCCCTTATGGCCTTCAATGGTGGCTACCAGACCATAGAGAGAAACCCTAGAGTGCTTGAGCGTTTTGAGAGAGAAAGGAAGCCATTCTTGACCTTGGGAGTGTTGTTTAGCAAGAAGAAGGAGGTACTAGCCAAGAGGAAGCATAGGAGGTTGCTATTCTGTGGATTTGGAGCTAAGATCTTCACATTTGAGGTAGTAATTCGACTCTCCTTCTGTTCTTATGATGATCATATGGATTTAGGGTTTCTTAGACCCTTTGTTGGTTAGATTTGATGTCCAAATAGCCCCTTCTGGTGATAAGGCTTTGGATCTGGATCCATAGAGGTCCAGAGAGCCTTATTCATCAAGCTTTATGAAGAACAATAGAGGTCATGGCCTTGGGTTAAGGTATTTGGGGCTAAATCATCATATATGGTCATATAAATGTTGCTTGTGCATCAAGATCGAGACTTTACGTGATTATAGTGGTTGGGAAGGCCAGATCTATGGATTAGAGGAACAGATCTGACCTCAGGAGGTCATTTGAGTTGGTGCATGACATGAACTCGCCGAGTCCAAGGGCAGACTCGGCGAGTAGGGTTAGGGTTTCCCGTGAATCACTCAGTGAGTGACTTGTCGAGTTAGGGGAATGACTCAGTGAGTCAGAGGGGGAATAGAGGACTCAAGTTCACGACTGAACTCGTCGAGTCACATTTGTGCACTCAGCGAGTCGGGTCAAAGTTTGACCGTTGACTTTTATTGACTTTTAGGGTTTGGTCAACTTTAGGGTCTTTGAGCCATGAGAGGGGTAAAATGGTCTTTTACCCTTCTGAGAGTACTAAGAGGAGGAATAGTCTAGCCTTGAGAGATGTATTGATTCAGAGTGTTTATTTCATATGATTAGGCGGAGGCTAGACCCGACTTTACAGAGTTCGAGCTTTACCGAGTTACCCGAGGTGAGTCTTCTCACTATACTTTACCTAGAGTGGCAATTAGAGATATGAGACAGAGTATTGTGTATGCTTTTGCATGATGTGATTTCTATGTGTTATATGGTATGTATGTTACAGAGTTTTCAGAGTTAGGACCGGAAGGTCCACAGAGTTAGGGTCAGAGGACCCATTGAGTTAGGGCTAGAGGGCCCACAGAGTTATGGGACTGGGGGGTCCCACAGAGACACTTTGACCAGAGTGTCAAACAGAGTTATAGCCTCGAGTGGCTAATATGTGTTATGTGTGGTATTTTGGGGAACTCACTAAGCATTTATGCTTACAGTGTTGTGTTATGTGTCTCAGGTACCAGCGAGGATCGCGGGAAGGCGCCGGCTTGATCAGTACACACATGGGGAGATTTTATTATGATCTTGGGATATGATGTTATGTGATACAATGGTGTTTTTATAACGATTATGAATGAAAACGTGTTTTATAAAATGTGAAAAATTGTTTTGAAAATTTGGGTGTTACAAGATGGTATCAAAGCCTTGGTTTGAGGTATTCGGATTCATCTTCGGGCGTATCTAAACTCAAACTGAGGATTTGAGAGAAATTTTGATGACTAAAAACCTTTTAAAAGAGTAAAAAGAGTTTTGAGATAAACATAGCAGAGCCGTGTGTACGATCAGCCAGCGCCCGAACGGTGATTTCCCAAAATACCCTTGTAATTAGTGTTATGAGATATATTATGTTATGATATATGATGAGTTATGCTATGCATGCTAGAGTAGACTAGGTATTCTTAGGACTAGAGTGGCCTGATATGTGATGCCTTAGTCTAGGAGTTTTGCTGCTAGGGATACTTGAGAGTGTTTAGATAGCAGCGAGGAGTTTATGAGAGAGCTGCTAGTGAGTAGCATATGGTTAAAGAGAGTAGAGTACTTGGGACTTGGGATCCAAGGAGGAGGACTTAGAGTGGATGTTGATGCGTTGTGGACGGTAGTATAGGGCCCGTACTACTGAAGACACCGGAGCAGTGCGCACCCTAAGTAAGAATCCATTGGGTACTAAGGAGCAAGTAGGGTGGAGTTATCGAGTGCGAGTATACTCGAGCGAGTCCCTGATATTTATTATGTTGTATTTCAGAGACATCATGGTTGGGACATGCCACACACCAGAGAGCAGCGGTACTAGTGATGAGGAGATCCGTAGGATCATTCATGAGGAGGTGGTTGCGGCCATCAGGGCAGAGATACCAGAGATGTTTGGGTCTATCAAGACCACACTGATAGAGACATTTGACGAGAGATACGCTGCTCTTTCTGAGGCTGCGGTTGTTGCGGCCACTGCAGCTATAGCTGCGACTTGGCCGCAGGGTGGTGATGCGTTGCTGTTTCGTGAGTTCAGCAACACAAAACCACTGGAGTTTGATGGGACCTAGGACCCGATTGCAGCGATGAGGTGTATATCAGACATTGAGGGGTGTTTCTTTACTTGCTCATCTCCAGAGCATTTGAGAGTCCGGTTCGCGTTGAACCAGCTTCGCTTGGGAGCGAAGGACTGGTGGAAGTTTGTGACGGCACACTATTCGCCTACTGAGCTTGCTGCAGTGACCTGGGAAAGGTTCACTGCTATGTTCCGAGAAGAGTACGTTCCCCAGGTGGAGAGGGAGCGTTTGGCCCAGGAGTTTTTGACCCTCAAGCAGGGTACAAAGTCTGTTACAGTGATCACCAGGATGTTCCATGAGCGGGCGATGTTCTGCCCAGAGCACGTGTCCTCCGAGCAGGCACGTATGAGCCGATATCTGAGCATTTTGAGGAGGGATATACGAGAGTTCGTGGCGAACTCGACGTACCGGACATTTGCCGAGCTTCAGGCAAATGCCCGGAAGAGGGAGATAGAACTAGAGACTCAGGCTAGGGAGGAGGCGGAGTCTCAGGGGAGGGATCGGCGACCGGCATAGTCTCAGCCGGCAGCCAAGCGGGCCAAGCCCGCCGATTCGAGATCAGGGAGCCAGAGGGGCCGCACTTGTGGCAAGTGCGGCAAGAGTCATGATGGAGTGTGCAGAGCAGGGTCTTGCTACAAATGTGGCAAGGAGGGGCATATGGCCAAGGATTGCCCCAAGGGGTTTGCAGTTTGTTTTCACTGCAACCAGACCGGACACCGGAAGGCCGAGTATCCGCAGTTACGAGGGTCAGCTCAGGGAGCTTCTCAGGGATCTGCCCCTGCTGCTGTTCGAGCTACAGAGAGTCGGTCGGCGAAGGCCGAGGCGCCGAAGGCTCACGGGAGAGCCTTCCAGTTGACAATGGAGGAGGTCCGCGCAGCACCCGATGTGGTGGCTGGTACATTTCTTGTGTGTTCTGTACTGCCTTGGTGTTATTTGACTCGGGTGCGAGTCGGTCTTTTGTGTCACTAGCGTTTAGTCAGCACATCAGTACCCAGCGTGAGGCGTTGAGTCGACCTCTACGAGTTTCCATAGCTGACGAGCGAACGGTGTATGCTACTGATGTGATTCGAGGATGTGTACTCAAGATCTTCGGTGTCGAGTTTCCGATAGATCTGGTCCCAATTGCTATGGGGGACGTATGTGTCATAGTGGGCATGGATTGGTTGAGCCGTTTCGGAGCTGTGATTGACTGTGAGCGACAGTTGATGACGATACGAGACCCCAGTGGGGGAGTACTTACGGTGTACGGCGAGGGTTCCCGTTCTGGGTCAGCATTTTGTTCGGCCGCTAGAGCGAGGCAGAGTTTACAGCAGGGCTGTAGTGGGTTTGTGGCTTATGTGGTGGATACGAGAGTAGATGCAGAGAGACCGAGGTCAATCGATGAGGTCCCGATAGTGCGCGAGTTCTCGGATGTTTTCCCCGAGGAGTTGTCGGGTGTGCCTCCCGAGAGGCAGGTAGAGTTCCGTATTGATTTGGTTCCGGGGGCAGCGCCTATCACCTTGCGCCACCAGAGATGCAGGAGTTATCCTCGCAGCTTCAGGAGCTGCTGGGGAAGGGGTTTATACGGCCGAGTAGCTCGCCGTGGGGAGCGTCGATCCTTTTTGTCAAGAAAAAGGATGGTTCACACCCGATGTGCATTGATTACCGGGAGCTGAACAAACTGACGGTCAAGAACCGTTACCCCTTACCGAGGATCGACGATTTATTCGATCAGTTGCATGGAGCGTCTTGGTTTTCCAAGATCGACTTGAGGTCTGGATATCATCAGATGAGAGTACGAGATGAGGATATCCAGAAGACAGCGTTCAGGACTCGTTACGGGCATTACGAGTTCGTGGTGATGCCTTTCGGGCTCACCAATGCACCGGCGGCGTTCATGGATCTCATGAACATAGTATGCAGACCGATGTTGGACCGTTCGGTGATCGTGTTCATCGATGATATACTGGTGTATTCGAGATCCAGAGAGCAGCATGAGGAGCATTTGAGAGAGTTACTTGGAGTTTTGAGATCGGAGAGGCTTTATGCCAAATTCTCCAAGTGTGATTTCTGGTTACGAGAGGTCCAGTTCCTAGGGCACCTCGTTAACCAGAATGGGATATTGGTTGACCCGGCCAAGATTGAGGCGGTTATGAGTTGGGAGGTGCCGAGATCCCCCACCGAGATCAGGAGTTTCTTAGGATTGGCTGGCTATTATCGGAGATTTATCAAGGATTTCTCCAAGATCGCCGTGCCACTCACCAGGTTGACCCGGAAGGGTGTTGCTTTTTCATGGGGACCAGAGCAGCAGGCCTCCTTCGAGACACTTCGCCAGAGACTGTGCGAAGCCCCAGTGTTAGCCATTCCGTAGGGGATGGAGGACTTTGTGGTGTATTGTGACGCATCGATATCGGGGCTGGGAGCGGTGCTGATGCAGAGAGGGCATGTGATAGCATACGCATCGAGGCAGCTGAAGCCTCATGAGACGAGGTATCCCACCCACGATCTGGAGTTGGGGGCTGTAGTGTTCGCCCTCAAGATCTGGCGTCACTATCTGTATGGGGTTCGGTGTACCATATACACGGACCACAAGAGCTTGAAGTACTTGATGGATCAACCCAACCTGAATATGCGCCAGAGGAGATGGTTGGACGTGGTAAAGGATTACGATTGTGAGATCCTGTACCACCCGGGCAAGGCTAACGTTGTAGCCGATGCCCTGAGTCGTAGGGCGGAGAGCGCCTCGATACGGGACGTTTGTATGAGATTGACAGTGATGACTCCGGTGTTGGACACCATCCGAGGGGCCCAGGCTGAGGCCGTGAGACCGGAGAACCGCAAGAGAGAGCGGGTTATCGGATATGTATCGGAGTTTGTTACCGATAGCAGAGGGCTTATGACCTTCTAGGGTCGGATCTGGGTGCCATTTGTGGGCGGGGCACGTACCATATTGATGGAGGAGGCACACCGATCTAGGTTTTCGATCCATCCCGGGGCCACTAAGATGTATTTGGACCTGAGAAGAGATTATTGGTGGCCCTGTATGAAGAGGGATGTAGCATGGGTTGTTGAGAGGTGCTTGACCTGTCGCAGGGTTAAGGCCGAGCACCAGAGGCCACATGGTAAGTTGCAGCCGTTGGAGGTTCCCGAGTGGAAGTGGGAACAGATTACCATGGATTTTTTACCAAATTGCCAAGGACTGCGAGGGGCGTCGATGCAATTTGGGTGATTGTGGACAGGTTGACGAAGAGCGCTCACTTCCTTGCTATCAGTGAGAGCTCCTCCGCTGAGAGGTTGGCAGAGTTGTACGTGAGGGAGGTGGTATCACGGCATGGAGTGTCGATCTCGATCGTCTCAGATCGAGATGTGCGTTTCACTTCCAGATTCTGGAAGAAGTTTCATGAGGAGTTGGGTACGAGGCTGCATTTTAGTACTGCATACCACCCCCAGACAGATGGGCAGAGTGAGCGGACGATTCAGACGCTCGAGGACATGCTTCGGGCATGTGTGTTGGATTTCGGAGAGAGTTGGGACACATACTTGCCCTTGGCTGAGTTTTCCTATAACAACAGCCATCATTCGAGCATCGGTATGCCACCCTTTGAGCTGTTGTATGGGAGGAGGTGTCGGATTCCTATTTGCTGGGGTGAGGTCGGGCAGCGTGTGATGGGTAGTACAGAGATAGTACTTCAGACGACTGAGCAGATTCAGCAGGTCAGATAGAGGTTGTTGACCACTCAGAGCCGCCAGAAGAGTTATGCGGACAGACGTCGCTCGGAGCTTGAGTTCCAGGTTGGTGATTTAGTACTCCTGAAGGTATCTCCTTGGAAGGGGGTGATCCGATTCAGGAAGAGGGGTAAGTTGGGACCTCGGTATATTGGTCCTTTCAGGGTGAATGCCAGGGTGGGCAGGGTAGCGTATCGTTTGGAGCTACCTGCGGAGTTGAGAGAGATTCACGATACCTTCCACGTGTCTCAGTTGAGGAAGTGTATTTTCGATGAGTCGGCAGTGGTTCCATTAGAGGACATTCAGGTGGATGCGAGTCTGAACTATGTTGAGAGGCCAATCGCGATTCGGGATAGAAGGATCAAGACTTTGAGAAACAAGGAGGTGTCATTGGTTCAGGTCCAGTGGCAACATCGGAAGGGTTCCGAGATGACCTGGGAGCCAGAGTTAGAGATGCGTGAGCAGCATCCAGAGTTGTTTGTGGAATGAGACTTCGAGGGCGAAGTTTGATTCTAGTGGGGGAGAATTGTAACATCCGGATTTCCAGGCATCTTAATTTATGAATTTATATTGAGTTTTGGACAGGGACTCGGCGAGTAGGCGCTTAGACTCGTCGAGTAGAGCCGCGCATTGTTAGACTGGATTACTGACTGGACTCGGCGAGTCCATACGTGGACTCGGCGAGTCCATACGTGGACTCGGCGAGTCCACGCTGTTTAAATGAAACCCTAATTTCTTGGGTTTGGGACCTATTTAAAGGCCCTTATGGCCTTCAATGGCGGCTACCAGACCATAGAGAGAAACCCTAGAGTGCTTGAGCGTTTTGAGAGAGAAAGGAAGCCATTCTTGACCTTGGGAGTGTTGTTTAGCAAGAAGAAGGAGGTACTAGCCAAGAGGAAGCATAGGAGGTTGCTATTCTGTGGATTTGGAGCTAAGATCTTCACATTTGAGGTAGTAATTCGACTCTCCTTCTGTTCTTATGATGATCATATGGATTTAGGGTTTCTTAGTTCCTTTGTTGGTTAGATTTGATGTCCAAATAGCCCCTTCTGGTGATAAGGCTTTGGATCTGGATCCATAGAGGTCCAGAGAGCCTTATTCATCAAGCTTTATGAAGAACAATAGAGGTCATGGCCTTGGGTTAAGGTATTTGGGGCTAAATCATCATATATGGTCATATAAATGTTGCTTGTGCATCAAGATCGAAACTTTACGTGATTATAGTGGTTGGGAAGGCCAGATCTATGGATTAGAGGAACAGATCTGACCTCAGGAGGTCATTTGAGTTGGTGCATGACATGAACTCGCCGAGTCCAAGGGCAGACTCGGCGAGTAGGGTTAGGGTTTCCCATGAATCAATTAGTGAGTGACTTGTCGAGTTGGGGGAATGACTCAGTGAGTCAGAGGGGGAATAGAGGACTCGAGTTCACGACTGAACTCGCCGAGTCACATTTGTGCACTCGGCGAGTCGGGTCAAAGTTTGACCGTTGACTTTTATTGACTTTTAGGGTTTGGTCAACTTTAGGGTCTTTGAGCCATGAGAGGGGTAAAATGGTCTTTTACCCTTCTGAGAGTACTAAGAGGAGGAATAGTCTAGCCTTGAGAGATGTATTGATTCAGAGTGTTTATTTCATATGATTAGGCGGAGGCTAGACCCGACTTTACAGAGTTCGAGCTTTACCGAGTTACCCGAGGTGAGTCTTCTCACTATACTTTACCTAGAGTGGTAATTAGAGCTATGAGACAGAGTATTGTGTATGCTTTTGCATGATGTGATTTCTATGTGTTATATGCTATGTATGTTACAGAGTTTTCAGAGTTAGGACCGGAAGGTCCACAGAGTTAGGGTCAGAGGACCCATTGAGTTAGGGCCAGAGGTCCCACAGAGTTATGGGACTGCGGGGTCCCACAGAGACACTTTGACCAGAGTGTCAAACAGAGTTATAGCCTCGAGTGGCTAATATGTGTTATGTGTGGTATTTTGGGGAACTCACTAAGCATTTATGCTTACAGTGTTGTGTTATGTGTCTCAGGTACCAGCGAGGATCGCGGGAAGGCGCCGGCTTGATCAGTACACACGCGGGGAGATTTTATTATGATATTGGGATATGATGTTATGTGATACAATGGTGTTTTTATAAAGATTATGAATAAAAACGTGTTTTATAAAATGTGAAAAATTGTTTTGAAAATTTGGGTGTTACACATATGTAGGTTTTAATGGATTATGGATTTAGACTTCGGGGTGCATCATAAGTCAAAAGGTGTATGGATCATTTTTGAAGGGTCGAAAGTTGTAATGTTGGGAAAGTTTCTGATGTCTCCATCTCAGGCTCAAGATTTTTTTTATGATCGTTGTTTATTTTTCAAATAATTGTCATTTACAATTTTGCATACCGAGAGTCGTGTTTAGAGGGTATTTGGATGAATCAGTTTTAGGCTTCGACGTGGAAAACGTCGGCCAATGAATGAGTAAGCCCTAAATGGGGGATAAAGTGTTCTGCTTGAAGGGTCCGTAGCTAGATTGATTTTAATGGTTCCAGCACGATGGGTCGAAGGAAGTTACGGTGTGAGTTCATTGGATATCTGGTATTCGAGATTGTTGAGATCTTTTATGGTGGTGAGGATTAAGGGATTGATCAGAATGCGGGTGCATGGTAAGTTGTTTTTAGATTCATACTTTCAGGGTTGTGTGCGTGGTCCTTGCATCGGAAGCTTTTAGACAAAGATCTCACTGTAGCTGACTGTCCCTTTTGGGACAATGAAATAGAGTTAAGAAGAGCGTGTGTCGCTCAGGTTGAATATCAAATGAAGGGCTGGTTAGCTCGTTGAACCAATGACTATCATTAGTATGGGTAGAGCTATTGTTGATTTATCAACCTACTTCAGGGTGTGGTGGATGCACTTTCGCATGGATTTTGTTCAGTGGTTGAGATTGTTCGAGAATTTTCAAGTTGTATCAGTTGACGGTGTTGTGGGTGGATCAATCTTTCTTCAAGTATGGAGCAATGGATATTTTGGACTCATGGTTAGGGTGTAAGAACAACGTTGATCCGTTTTCTGGAAGGGCCTCAGATCTACACGGAATCTAATTTCGGCGGGTCATGCCAGTAGGGTTGGAAAGGAGTTAATCTGATCTCGGTTCTGTTAGCATTCAGATTTAATATGGAGTTTTTCTTCAAAAAGGAAACTTGGTTCGGTAAGTTTAGAAATTTTAGGATCCGTTCGATTATTTACGATTGGGATATTACTTTGAGAAGGTTTTGTAGTTGGAATGTTATTTAATTTGAACTATGATCCAAGCTGGAAATCTTAGGGTGTTATCGCTATGGATTGTATACATATAGTGGAATTCTCAAAGTCGTTAGGTAGTGGCTAACTTCAAGTGGGGGAGAACCACTTGGGAGTATCAAAAATATTTCCAGGTACGGATAAACTTGGAGTTTCATATCTTAGGACAAGAGGATAATTGGGTTCTAGTTTTAGTATGATCTGAGGCTCACGTATGGGATAATGTTCATTGGTCTATTGTAATCAGGGAATAAAAGGTTAAGGATTCAGGTTATCTCGTTCGGGGACGAGAAGCAGAGGAAGGTGCGCATTTTGGATCCATGGCTAGGTTCATGTTGAGGGTTGTGTTAGGACCTCTTTGCATGTTCTTGTCTGATGAAGGCTCTAGGGTTCGAAGCACAACCCAAATGCCTGATAGGGTCCAGAAGGCTAAGGTTTTAGTTCGTATTGACCTTTGGTTAGGTATTCTTGTGGGCAGTTGGCAAGACCATGGGTTAAGCCTATGAAGGTTGTGGAAGCATGGTAAGTCTACGAATTGGCTCGTAGCATTCTATTGGGAGAGTTAGGTCGTACCAGGAATGGTTTTGAGACTGTAAAAGGGTTGCATATTGTAGTATGGTATGGCTCCTAGGGTTTTGTTAAGTGTTAAGTGGGACGTTGAATGGATTCCTGTAGGTCGGTGGGATGATGGCCATATGTTTATAGGTCCACTGGGTGCTGGTCGGGAATCTTCATGGCTAAGACTGGAGGGATGGCAAGAACGGTGAGTAACCATGAGCTTCTCATTCCAATGGTTGGATGACGCCATGATGTGTCGTGAACCATCATGGATTTCACTTTTATATGTTGCGCCGACAGTTGTGTCGTGGAGACCTATATGTTTAGGTCGTTAGTCGTTTGGCATAGTTAAGTGTTGAGAAGTATGGAGGTACTACTAATAGCTCAGTAGTAGACAAGTTTTGGCAGAGCTTTTGGAGAATGTTGACTTGCTGGAAAAGTCATGGTTGTATATTAGAATTTCATTATTGGGTTTCTTCTTAACGGCTCCGTGTTCATGAGAACGGTTTCGCACGGGTTAGGTTACCAGTGATGGAGTTTGTAGTAAGTCCCTTGGATGATTTGACATGTAGTTGTGCACCTTATGGGATTTGGATGCAACACGAAATTTTGAATTGACCATGGAAGTGGTTTCTTATTGATGATTTTTCAGGAAGTCAAGTGGGTATTTGAGGTATTTTAGGCATTGTTTCAGGGTTTGGGTTGGTTGAAGTTCATGATCGGGGAGTTTTGGAGTGTCCGTTCGACATTGTTGGTGGTATTCCTACTCAGGGACTAGGGGTAGGTATGACGAGTGGATGATCATTTGTGTTTAGGTTGGTTTTTGGAATTTGGACTAATTGGTTCCCAGTCTTGTGATGTATATTGATAAAATTGGTTGTAGTTGCAGTTTTGGGAGTTTCCCGGTTTGAGTGGTTATCGTCGTGAGTGGGTCTGATGGTTGTAGAGGGAGAGTTAGTGTAACGCCCGGGTTTCGGGGCTAAGCATTTTTAGACGATGTAATAGTCTAGGTCAACTATTGTAACTCTTTTGATGTAATAAAGATGAAATATTTGAGTATTTTGTGAATTATGTGAATTTATGTGCTTATTATTTAATTATAAATGTATAATTAATAAAGAATAAAAATAAGCGTCAAAATGAAATGTTAAATAAACCCGATATCTATGAAGGATGTGGTAGTGGTCGTGACGAGGTTTCCGAATATATAAAGAATGCCAAAATCCGAGTTATAACGAAGAAGTTATGACCCGACGAAGTTTCACGACGGAACCGACACGATACCGGGAAGCGTAAATAGTGAATTTACGATAAAGCGAGTTTTAACCTTAGAGATCTAAACGAAAGTCGTAGAAAACGTTAAACCGAGAGCGCCCATAAAAAGAACGCCCAAATCTGACTTCGTATGAGGAAGTTATGATTTTTCTAAGTTTCAGCTTAGCGGTATGCAGCCCAAATACTCGATTTGAGATCGAGCGGTTTTTAGCCGACACAACCTAAATGAGAATTGAAGATCTCATTAATAGTAATGCAACGGTAAAAAGACAGACGAAAACGGACGTCGGATGAAGAACTTATGAATTTTTAACGAACTAATCCTGTCCCAGCCTGTTAAAAATATAACTGTTAAAATAA
This sequence comes from Lactuca virosa, assembly GCF_052849685.1. NCBI lineage: Eukaryota > Viridiplantae > Streptophyta > Magnoliopsida > Asterales > Asteraceae > Lactuca > Lactuca virosa. Next base: position 161,049,771 of record NC_136434.1, read on the forward strand.
ATTCAAAATTAGCCGACGGAGTCTAAACGAAAGTTGTAGATTACGTTCCCGCCTACGCGTGGATATAAAGAACGTCGAAAACGGAGTTCATATGAAGAAGATATGAATTTCCAAAGTTTTTAAAATAATTAATATTTATTTTTAATTATCTATTTATTTATTATTCGTTCTTTACAACCGACCGGAGGAATCTACTTTACACCGGAGAAAAGGAAAAAGAGCCGGCAACTATTCGAGTACTGCGCGCTTACGCCCAGCGTAATTCGCGAGTACGCCCCGCGTACGGACTACGCCCAGCGTAGTCATGGAGTACACCCCGCGTAAACCGAGGTTCCAGCGACTATAAACAGAAACCGAAGTTCAGCCATTTTCCTTACCAATATTCATTCCTTCTCTCTAAATTTTGCCTTGGTTTGCGTGCCAATAATATCTCGAAGCCCCGATATTATTCCAGAGCCCCGAAGCAAGTTTTGAAGCCCCGAGGATCCCGAGAAGTGCAACTCTCGAGCCGAAGCTCTGCTCGCGAGAAGCTCGTTTTTTGTGAAGATCTTCCAGGACTACCGAGGAATACTACTTCTACAAGTCGTAGTGCTGTCCGATTATCTTCTGAACAAGTGAGTGTGTAGTTACTTTCTTCTAACGCATATTATGAAGTATTTATTATAAAATATGTGTGATGTGTATATTTGGTTGTTATATGTGTGAATGTATATTCACTTTCTTCTATCTCATATATATGATATATTATCTATGAAATATGTGTTATATGTGTGTGCCTTATCTGTTATGTGGAATATATATTAAATGAACATGCTTTACAGGTTTTAAAACTACGCATAAAAATATATATTTTTATCTACTAATATGTTGGGTAGAACAAGGGTAGATAGTTGATGTGTGATAAACAGATGAGAGGCCTCGATGTTGTTGTTGATCTAGTCATCTAGCGGAGTATGGATGACGACCACGGACTCTTCTAGGCAGTCCAGTGGAACACTAGCAGGCTCATAACTTGTAGGTGTTGTGAACGACGTGTTCACCGGTGTACTCTAATCCCCCACATGGTTGCCTTTAGGACATCTATTGTTGAGGAAACCCCTTAGCAGTAATGTCCGTCCCGATGAACTTTCCTAGATTAGGTCCCTTTAGATAGATGTTATTTTACGGACGTAAAGTGAGGATTACGGGAATGGGTAATCGGGTTATTGTTGGTCGGTAAAAATTAAATATAATTATTTATTGCGGGTTGAAAACCCTATATGCTCACCAGGCTCCCAAGCCTGACCCACTCAGTTTATTTATATTACAGGAAGTGGCGCAAGGGCATAAGATGGATGAATCATCAAGTTGTTTTGTTTATGAGCCTTTATATGAATTCAACTGTTGTATTGCTTGTAATATTTGTTTATGCTTTTGGTCTGTTTATCGGAACATGACATCCCGAATATTGTTATAAAATGATTATGCATCTTTGATAAAATGCTTTGATAAACTTTATTTTATCATATTTTGTTTTGGGACAAATTCCGCAACTCTTTTGAATAAAAGAAAAAGATTTACTCTGAAAATATTTTTAAAAGCATAAATAAAACCGGTCTTTTCTGGCCGAGATTTTGGGGATGTCACAGTTGGTATCAGAGCATTAGTTTAAGCGAACTAGGAATTTGTAGGATTTCTAGACTTAAACGTAGAATGCTAAGCGATGATTGTGAGGTGTGAGCACTAGCTTATTTTAGGAATTGTGCCTAAAATGCTTTTATGTGCTAAATGATTTATGCCTTATATGCTGTTATTTGTTCGGATCTATGGTCTGTTGCCGACCGGATCTGGAAACCTTATGTGTTTAGGATTCTAAACGTACGACTACGATATTAGAACTAACATGTAAACGTTTCGGAGAGATAAGGATGATTTAAACGTCTATCCTGAATAAAGATCTAAATTCACCTTATTCGGGGTATAGATCAAAATGGCAAGAACCCGCAGTGGAGCTGGAAACGCAAACGAAAATAGGAATCGACCACCTGTAATTGAGCAAATACCTGTTGTAGCTGCAGCACCTGAGCCAGTAACGATGGCTGGTGTACAATTGATGATTCAGGCGATGTTGGATAATCAGATGGAAGAAACTAGACGTCTGCTTCGACAAAATCGTGAAGAACTTTCAATCCAAGTTGAAGAGCCCGAAGTGAATGGAGGGCCATCGGAAAGTGGAAACTTCAGTGGTACCGTTGGTCAAGACAACCCACAAATTGTTAGACAAGGCAATCGTAATGGAGGAAATGATGGAAGAGGATGTAAATACAAGGATTTTATGGCGTCTAAGCCACCGTGTCTATCCGGAAGCCCGACGCCGGTGCAAATTATGGATTGGATCTCCGAAATGGAGACAATGTTTGAAAGTTGCGAATGCAGCAACAGGCAGAAGACCGCTCTTGCTATCCCGTTGTTGAAATCTGGCGTGTTGAGTTGGTGGAAGCTGTTAGCTGACTCTATGCCCAAGGGAGAAGCGAGTAAATTGTCTTGGGAAGATTTTGTGGAACAACTGAAACTGCAATACTGCTCAGAGCAGGACCTACTGGAAATCAATAACGAGTTTCAGAATTTGAAGAAGGGAAAGATGAGCGTTGCTGAATACGCTGCAAGTTTCACGGAGAAAATGAAGCTTATCCCATACCTAGTTCCAACAGAACTCTCAAAGGTCAATAAGTTTGCCTTTGGACTACCAGCGGACTATGGTCCAATGGTTAAGCAAGCAACCACGTTGAAAGCCGTCATCTGGGCTGCCAGAAATGTTGAGACCCAGATCAGGGAGAAAGGTCTGGAAAGGTCAGAGATTGGTGAGAAGAGGAAGTTTGACGGACCCTCGGGGTCCAGCAAAAAGGGTAAATTCTCAAAGTCTAGTTCGAAAGGAGGTGGAGGAGGCGAAGTGAAGTGGTGTGACAAGTGCAAGAAGAAGCACTCTGGGAAGTGCGACGGAGGGGTCACTTGTTTCAAATGTGGGAAGCCTGGGCACTATGCCAATGAATGCACATTCACTAAGAAGGTCTGTTATGAGTGCAACGAGGAGGGGCACATTTCGAGGGACTGCCCAAAGGAGAAGGAAGCAGGAAGACCCAACATTCCACCAAAGCCGAAGGCTAGAGCCTTCCAGATGACACTGGAAGCTGCTAAGGAAGAAGCTGATGTCGCTTCAGGTACCTTTCTCGTAAACAAATTGCCTGCCCAAATTTTATTTGATTCTGGAGCCAACTACTCCTTTATTTCGCATGAATTTGGTAGAAAGCTAGCTTTGCCTGTCGATAGAATAGATAATGCCTTATTAGTCGAAGTTGCTAGTGGCAAGTTTGTACCTGTTAACCATCATATGAAAAACATCTTAATTGATTTGAACGGGAATAAGTTTCACGAGGAATTATTGCCTATCGAACTTAACGGTTTCGACATCGTGTTGGGAATGGATTGGCTTAGCACCAATGATGCGGAAATACTGTGCAAAAAGAAGATTGTAAAAGTAAACCCGCCTGGGAAAGAGTCGTTTATGATGTATGGGGACAAACGCAGGGTAAATTCTGGAATCATTTCTCTAATGAAAGCCAGAAAATGTTTGACCAAGGGATGTACATCATATTTAGCATTCGTGATCGATGCTAAGAAGGAAAAGAAGGTGATACAGAGCATTCCTGTCGTGTGTGATTATCCGGAAGTATTTCCCGAAGATCTTCCCGGATTACCGCCTGATCGACAAGTAGAATTCCGTATTGACTTGTTACCAGGAACGACACCAATAGCAAAAGCACCTTACCGATTAGCACCGACGGAGATGAAGGAGCTGATGATGCAACTTCAAGAGTTATTGGACAAAGGTTTCATTAGACCTAGTTCATCACCCTGGGGAGCTCCGGTGTTATTCGTGAAAAAGAAAGATGGAAGTATGAGAATGTGTATTGATTACAGAGAGCTGAACAAGGCAACAATAAAGAATAAATATCCGTTGCCAAGGATTGATGACATGTTCGATCAACTGCAAGGTTCAAGTTATTTCTCAAAGATCGATCTTAGGTCAGGATATCATCAACTGAAGGTGAGAGATCAGGATATTGAGAAGACTGCGTTCAGAACGAGATATGGACACTACGAGTTCTTGGTTATGTCGTTTGGACTAACTAATGCTCCAGCAGCATTCATGGATCTGATGAACAGGGTTTGTAAACCATTCCTCGATAAATTCGTGATAGTGTTCATAGATGACATTCTCATCTACTCGAAAAGCCAAGAAGAGCATGGTAGACACTTGCGGGAAGTGTTAGAAGTCTTGAAGAAGGAGAAGCTGTATGCTAAATTCTCCAAATGTGATTTTTGGATTCGAGAAGTCCAATTCTTGGGTCACGTGGTCAACCAATAAGGGATAATGGTCGATCCAGCAAAGATTGAAGCGGTAATGAAGTGGGAACAACCAAAAAGTCCCACGGAGATCCGAAGCTTTTTGGGATTAGCCGGATATTACCGAAGGTTTATCCAAGGATTTTCTTCAATCGCTAGTCCATTAACAGCGTTAACCCACAAAGGAGCTACCTATGCTTGGAGTGATAAGCATAAAGAAGCATTCGAGAAGCTAAAGCAGAAACTATGCGAGGCACCGATACTTTCTCTACCCAATGGAGTTGAAGACTTCGCTGTTTATAGTGATGCGTCTGGTGTTGGGTTGGGTTGTGTTTTGACCCAAAGAGAAAAGGTGATCGCATATGCGTCTCGACAGTTGAAGGAACATGAAAAGAACTACCCGACTCATGACTTGGAGTTGGCGGCAGTAGTTTTCGCTCTAAAAATATGGAGGCATTACCTCTATGGCACGAAGTGCAAACTTTTCACCGATCATAAGAGTCTCCAATATCTCTTTAATCAGAAAGAATTGAACATGAGGCAACGACGCTGGCTAGAATTACTCAAGGACTATGACTGTGAGATACTTTACCACCCCGGTAAAGCAAACGTTGTCGCTGATGCTCTCAGTCGAAAAGTAAACCTTGAAAGAAAAAGGCCAAGAGCGTTGAGAATAGAAGTTGTCTCGACCATTGTGGAAAGTATCAGGGAAGCTCAAGAAGAAGCCTCAGAGAAGAGTGACCGAAAAGAAGAACGTTTGGGAAAAACATTACCGTTTGGTACAAACAGTCAAGGACTAAAGGTATTCCAAGATCGGATTTGGGTACCTAAGACTGGAGGAATAAGAGATCTTCTGATGGAAGAAGCTCACAAGACCATGTACTCGATTCATCCCGGTAGCACTAAAATGTATAGGGACCTAAAACCCTACTACTGGTGGCCGACGATGAAGCTCGACGTTGCGAAATATGTGGCCGAGTGTGTAACTTGTGCAAGAGTTAAGGCACAACATCAGAAACCATATGGGAGTTTAGAACCCTTACCTGTACCCATGGGTAAATGGGAAGACATCACAATGGATTTTGTGACTAAACTACCCAGGACGAAGAACGGTCACGACATGATTTAGGTGGTCGTGGATCGTTTCACAAAGAGTGCACACTTCGTAACTGCCAATGAAAGGTGGTCTATGGATAAGCTTGCAAATGCTTACGTGAAGGAAATTGTGAGACTTCACGGTGTTCCTCTAACAATTGTATCGGATCGTGATAGTCGTTTCACGTCAAGGTTTTGGAGAAGTCTACAAGAGGAATTGGGTACGAAGTTATGTCTGAGTACAGCTTACCATCCGCAGACTGATGGTCAGAGTGAAAGAACGATTCAAACGCTTGAAGATATGTTGAGAGCATGTACCCTCGAGTTCCAAGGTAACTGGGATGAGCACTTACCTTTGGTAGAATTTTCCTACAACAACAGTTTCCACTCGAGCATCAAGATGGCACCTTATCAAGCTTTGTATGGACAAAAGTGTCGTACGCCTTCTTGTTGGCTTGAGGCTGGCGAAAAGCAGTTTATGGGCCCCGAGATAGTCCATGAGACTGCTGAGAAGCTGAAGGTGATCAGGGAAAGGATGTTAGCAGCTCAGGATCGTTAGAAGAGCTATGCTGACAAGAAAAGACGACTGATGACCTTCGAAGTTGGGAATTCCGTTTTGCTTAAAGTCTCACCGTGGAAAGGACTTATGCGATTCGGGAAACGAGGAAAGCTGAGTCCAAGGTTTATTGGACCGTTCAAAGTTCTTCAGAAGATTGGGAACCAAGCTTACAAGCTGGAATTGCCCGAAGAACTCGATGGTATTCATAACACCTTCCATGTATGTTATCTGAGGAAATTCACGGGAGAAGTTCCCAACATAATTCCGATCTCGGAGTTAAGAATGGATGAGAATAAGAGGCTAATCGAAGAGCCCGAGGCAATTGTTGACCGTAAGATTAAGAAGTTACGACGCAAGATGGTCGACTTAGTGCTAGTCCGATGGAAACATTCGAATGGGCCGAATCTCACTTCTGAAACAGAGGATGACATGATGAGTCGCTATCCGCATTTGTTTGCTGACGCATGATTCCGGGACGGAATCATCCTAAGGGGGAGAGAATTGTAACGCCCGGGTTTCGGGGCTAAGCATTTTTAGACGATGTAATAGTCTAGGTCAACTATTGTAACTCTTTTGATGTAATAAAGATGAAATATTTGAGTATTTTGTGAATTATGTGAATTTATGTGCTTATTATTTAATTATAAATGTATAATTAATAAAGAATAAAAATAAGCGTCAAAATGAAATGTTAGATAAACCCGATATCTATGAAGGATGTGGTAGTGGTCATGACGAGGTTTCCGAATATATAAAGAATGCCAAAATCCGAGTTATAACGAAGAAGTTATGACCCGACGAAGTTTCACGACGGAACCGACACGATACCGGGAAGCGTAAATAGTGAATTTACGATAAAGCGAGTTTTAGCCTTAGAGATCTAAACGAAAGTCGTAGAAAACGTTAAACCGAGAGCGCCCATAAAAAGAACGCCCAAATCTGACTTCGTATGAGGAAGTTATGATTTTTCTAAGTTTCAGCTTAGCGGTATGCAGCCCAAATACTCGATTTGAGATCGAGCGGTTTTTAGCCGACACAACCTAAACGAGAATTGAAGATCTCGTTAATAGTAATGCAACGGTAAAAAGACAGACGAAAACGGCCGTCGGATGAAGAAGTTATGAATTTTTAACGGACTAATCCTGTCCCGGCCTGTTAAAAATATAACTGTTAAAATAAATTCAAAATTAGCCAACGGAGTCTAAACGAAATTTGTAGATTACGTTCCCGCCTACGCGTGGACATAAAGAACGTCGAAAACGGAGTTCATATGAAGAAGATATGAATTTCCAAAGTTTTTAAAATAATTAATATTTATTTTAATTATCTATTTATTTATTATTCGTTCTTTACAACCGACCGGAGGAATCTACTTTACACCGGAGAAAAGGAAAAGGAGCCGGCAACTATTCGAGTACTGCGCGCTTACGCCCAGCGTAATTCGCGAGTACGCCCCGCGTACGGACTACGCCCAACGTAGTCATGGAGTACGCCCCGCGTAAACCGAGGTTCCAGCGACTATAAATAGAAACCGAAGTTCAACCATTTTCCTTACCAATATTCATTCCTTCTCTCTAAATTTTGCCTTGGTTTGCGTGCCAATAATATCCCAAAGCCCCGATATTATTCTCGAGCCCCGAAGCAAGTTTTGAAGCCCCGAGGATCCCGAGAAGTGCAACTCTCGAGCCGAAGCTCTGCTCGCGAGAAGCTCGTTTTTTGTGAAGATCTTCCAGGACTACCGAGGAATACTACTTCTACAAGTCGTAGTGCTGTCCGATTATCTTCTGAACAAGTGAGTGTGTAGTTACTTTCTTCTAACGCATATTATGAAGTATTTATTATAAAATATGTGTGATGTGTATATTTGGTTGTTATATGTGTGAATGTATATTCACTTTCTTCTATCCCATATATATGATATATTATCTATGAAATATGTGTTATATGTGTGTGCCTTATCTGTTATGTGGAATATATATTAAATGAACATGCTTTACAGGTTTTAAAACTACGCATAAAAATATATATTTTTATCTACTAATATGTTGGGTAGAACATGGGTAGATAGTTGATGTGTGATAAACAGATGAGAGGCCTCGATGTTGTTGTTGATCTAGTAATCTAGCGGAGTATGGATGACGACCACGGACTCTTCTAGGCAGTCCAGTGGAACACTAGCAGGCTCATAACCTGTAGGTGTTGTGAACGACGTGTTCACCGGTGTACTCTAATCCCCCAACATGGTTGCCTTTAGGACATCTATTGTTGAGGAAACCCCTTAGCAGTAATGTCCGTCCCGATGAACTTTCCTAGATTAGGTCCCTTTAGATAGATGTTATTTTAGGGACGTAAAGTGAGGATAACGGGAATGGGTAATCGGGTTATTGTTGGTCGGTAAAAATTAAATATAATTATTTATTGCGGGTTGAAAACCCTATATGCTCACCAGGCTCCCAAGCCTGACCCACTCAGTTTATTTGTATTACAGGAAGTGGCGCAAGGGCATAAGATGGATGAATCATCAAGTTGTTTTGTTTATGAGCCTTTATATGAATTCAACTGTTGTATTGCTTGTAATATTTGTTTATGCTTTTGGTCTGTTTATCGGAACATGACATCCCGAATATTGTTATAAAATGATTATGCATCTTTGATAAAATGCTTTGATAAACTTTATTTTATCATATTTTGTTTTGGGACAAATTCCGCAACTCTTTTGAATAAAAGAAAAAGATTTACTCTGAAAATATTTTTAAAAGCATAAATAAAACCGGTCTTTTCTGGCCGAGATTTTGGGGATGTCACAGTTAGTGTTGTAGTTAAGTATTTTCGAGTGATGGATTGTTTGTTGGCATCGGATGGGTTCAAGTGGTCTCTCAAGTTTTCTTGTGAATGCCTCGATTTTATGAAGTGCTTGAAGAGAGAGCATATGAAATATGTTGGTGCTGTCTTTATAGATTCTAACCAAGACGGATTTCGAGGACGAAATCCAATTTAAATGGGAGAGAATTCTAACATCCGGTTTCGAGAAGTTTCTAATTTCAGGATAGCGAGTCGTGGAGTGATTACGTAGAGGTTTTGGGCTTCAAAGAAATAAAGTTTAGATCTTATGGGACGTAGATATTATTGGTTAAGTAAGTAAAGTTCTCGAATTATGTTTTAGAGCCAAAAGGTAGAATGGGAAATCAATATTTAGACTTCTTGATTAAGTTCGATATTCTTTAACTCAAAATTAAGAATATAGAATTATGGGGCTCATCGATACCTTTCAGTGAATATAAAGCTCGTCGAAAACGAAGTTGAAATGAAGAAGTTATGGCTATTTGAAGCTAAGATGGATTTTGGGAAAAACGCATCGCCATGGCGTGGAGAAGGGTTCTCCACGACACTGTGTGTTGTGCAACCCAAGCCCATTAAGGTGCTGTTTGTTTTTTCGAAGCGAAAATTCATGAAGTCTGCGGACCACCTCTGCAATCTTCTGTAGCAGAAGAGGTGGAACAAACGGCTGCAGCCCATAATAAGAAGCATGTTTGTTTTTTAACATCTGCAGACTGCTGCAGTAAACTGAAATTTAAATAAACTAATTTTATAATTTGAAAATAGTTCTCAACACCGAAATTTTAATAATTCTAGTCTTAAAACACTGAAAGAGTACTAAAAAGAACATGTAAAAAATAAAAATATAAAACTTTCAAAAAAAACTTACAAAAATATAAAAAAGCTAACAGCTTTATTCTAGAAAAAAAACTAATTTTAAAAAACATAAAAAAGAAAATAATAAAAAAAATTAAGAAAGTATTGCAAACGATGTCTACAAAGTTCGTAAAAAATTAGACACGTTAAAAAAGATGAAACTGAAACTGAAAATATTATTAACAGAAACGGTAAAAAAATTAAAAAAATCAAATTTTTTTTTTCAAAAAAATCAAGTTAAAATTTTTTGTGAAAACTATAATAAGAAATTGTATCAAATCCGTTAATAAAAGTTTAAAAAAAAGTTTTAAAAAATAAGTTATACCAAAATTTAAAAAAAAAAATACTTCAACAAAATGAAAGCTGGAGAGGTTTGAAGAGGCAAGTCAAGTGTTGCGCCACGCAGCACACGCGCAGAGGTTTTGCAGTCTGAAGTGCGAGAGGGAAAGTGTTGCGCGTGTGCTCCGCCACGCAGCAGAAAGTGGTTTGAAGAGGGAACAACACCTAAAGTAGGGTTTGACTTATATTTAAGGGCTTCAACCCCTTGTTTTAGGTCATTTGCAGCCTCCATTTCACCTAAAAACTCTCTCTTTAGCAAACCCTAGCCTCCTTTCATAGATCAAGCTTCTCCTTTCTCCTCTCATATATTTTTATGGTGTTTTTGTGTCTTTTGAGTGTATTGTTCTTCAAAGACTTGGTTTTGAAGTTTTGCAACTGAAGAGCTCAACCTTCATCAACCTTCTAGATCTTTTTAAGTTGCAAAGATCCTTCCTTTATTACATTTCTTCTTTTGATCGAAGAGTATTTGGAGTTTTAGTGCTTTATATGCTTGATTGGTGGATTTGATGAAGTTTGAGTGATTGGTTTCAATAAATTTTGCAACTTTATTGATCAATGAGTTCCCAAGAGTATTGTATGTTCCAGATCTAAGGATCCTTCGAGTTTTGGTCCCATGCACAGACTTGGAGTGCATATTGGCGTGTTTTTCACTTAAAATGGAAGGGACATGCATTGGACATGCATGTCCAAGCTATGATTTTTTTGGTGCGTTAGGTGTAGAAAAACCTTCTGGAAACTTTGTAGGAGTAACTCTTATGATTAAGTGCTTAATGGGTGTTTACATGGCTTGAGTTGGCTTTAAGGACTTATGGTTTGAGATCTTGACTTATTGAGATGTCTTAATGGAAGACCGTAGGAGGCACCATATATGAGTTTTAGAGCTCTTGGAATTATTGGAAACCAGCTTAATATGTTAAGCTGTTCAAACCAGTCCCCACGACGTGGCCTTAGGTTGCCATGTCGTGTCGACTGGGTAAGAACCTGACCGTTTCATCCTTACGCTGCCACGACATGGCTAATGGATGGCCACAACGTGGCGACTCACTGATTAGGGTTTTTGGGCTGTTGACTTGACCGTCGACCATGGGTTGAGTTGTTGACTTTCTGACTTAGTTGACTTTTAGTCAACTTGTGAGTTTGGACTTTAGACTGAGGTTGAGTTCCTATTGTCTTATAGGTGTATCGTGGTGTCGGCTTTGATCCTGGAAGGGAGATATTGTTTTATTTGCTTGATTTCGAGGTGAATTTTCCTCACTATACTCGTGGGTCGAAGGCACCTATACGACCCACTAGATTGTGTTATGTATCATTATGTATAGGATGTTATTATGTTGTAGTGATCTGTTAGATTGGTAGATCTGTATTGTTACCTCTAGTTGGTTATTTTTTATGTTCATATGTCGACATATTGTGTTTGAAACCAGTCGGGAGAATGTGGGCTAGAGGTAATCCATTCGGGAGACTGTGGGCTAGAGGCAATCCATTCGGGAGATTGTCTGCCAGTGGCAATCCAGTCGGGAGACCGTAGGCTCAGGGCAATCCATATTGTCTGGTGTTGAGTTGTCGGCATGAGTGGCTTGGTTGGGCTTAATACCAGGTTTTGAAGCCATCTATCGCCATCATCCTCCACTCCTTCTCTTATACTTGCTTTGTTCTCGAACCTCGCATCTTTCTTCCCCTACTTTCTCGATTATGCATGTTCTTTTGTTAATTCTGAATGAGATATATATGGAATTCCCGTTCTTTTCCCTCCATCTGCTACATCTTCGGTTCTTGATTTCAAACTTCACTATGAATAAAATGACATCGATACCTCCAATTCGTGTAACTGGTGAAGTGCTCAATTTCTAGGGCGTCTATCCCCTAATTTCGCTCATGCACCCTTCCTCCTACGACCGACATGTGTTCTTCTATCAGCTAAAAAGCCTAAATAATCCCTCAATCCCCTCACTAAAATCCTCAGTAAAATCGTCATCAAAGTTGAGAGCTGATACTGAAGACAAGAAATGGCGCAGGTTTGTGCTCTCTAAATTGTTCTTATCAATCTTTATCAGTAAAGAATGTTCTGAAACAAGTCTTTTAAGTTATTCATGGATGATGCACCAATTGATACCATACATTTTTTCAATACAACATTAGAATTGGTAAAAATCTGGTTTTAGAATGATAAAAATCTGGTTTCTGTTGTAGGAATTGAATCAATTTCAGTGCCCCAACAAAATATCAATCCACAACAAGCACAATGGATGCAGTAGTATCAAATCCCGCCAATTCAGTAGCAGCCACAACATGTGTTTATACCAGATCATCATCAAGTTCAACAACCATTTCATATGGAGTTAGCTTATTCTGAAACTCAGATGACAATGTATCCAACTATACAGAGATAGGAAGATGAAAGTGGAAGGCAGAAACCTATTGGTTAACCCTCTCTTATAAAATCTTGTATGTAATGTTAACTTAGATAATATCACATTATCCCATTATTTTACGAAATTGTTTGTATAAATTGATAAAAAAAAACTGCAACTTTGTTTTATAGGTAGCAGTATTCCTACTGCCTATCATTATTCTTTTGGGGGCATGCTTAGGGTTTGGGGTTGTTCGTAAGCTTGTCCTTACAGAAGATGGGTCAATCGATATGGGTTTTGCCCAATTTCTCTCATGGTCCTTCCGTATTGTAGCATCCAATATCAGGTGTCCCATTCACCTTTTGTACATAATAATTAATATTTAAAGATGATTATTTTTCCATGATTATTCATGTCTTTTTCTTATCTCCCTTTTTAACACAATTATTAGTTTAATTTGATGACGTGCTACTGAAATATTATTAGTTAACTTGTCATACATCAACACATCAACACGTATTTATGGATTCTTCCTGCTTTGAGAGTGTTAGTTAGTTGTACTTTTGATTTGTCTCTTAATACTCTATAGCAATGACACCGACTGAATCTGATTGTGATTATTGTGCCATACCTATAAATGTTGTCTGCTGGAAAGGTGCCATTTTTTCGGAGTTCATAGTAAAGGTTAGAGATGTGAAAAATGAAAACTTGTAGTCATATAATATTTGTGAAATTTATTGATCTTATGTATGAAATCTGTGAATGTATCATATAAACATGCTGATGTTCTTGAATATTATGATCAAAATGTGAACTCTCCTAATGGATCCTTCTATATACATATTGTTTTAAGGGTAATTCATTATTCATTATTCATCGCAAACTACTATATTATCCATTTACTAATCCTTCTTGAAAATCATAACACTATCTGTTTGCAATTTGAATGTTCAATTTTTTTTTTACCGGACTCCACATTTTCTTCAGGTTGTTAAGAGAAGAAGATTTGCGAGTATGTTTAGCCGAAAAAACATATTAGCCTGTGACAATTTACTTGCCAATAAGTAATCTCGTGTTTAATTTCTAATACTTGCAATTGGTTTTTCTGAAATGTTTTTTTTTTCTAATATAAACATGTATTGTTCTTCTACCATGAACTTAACTATTGATCATGTCATACCTATGTCGCGGAGTGGAATAAACTAAAATGATGATAACTGCTTTTGTTGCTCTTGTAGAGGTCATTTGACCATTTCACTGTTTTTGTTTTTCCTTTTTGCTAATATTATTAGAAATTCAAAATCAATATTATTTACACGTTTCAACTATATGATTCAGTCAACTGGGTGTATTTATTGTGGTTTCACGGTATGCAAGTGCAACCCCCTTGCCTCCAACTATTCTAAGTTGTGGTGTTGATTGGCAGGTAATTATAATTCTTTTCAACTTTTAGTTAAAGATAATTATATGTTTTTTTTATAGAAAAAAGACAAATATGTTTGTTTTTTGTTGTTAGGGAAATGACATTTGCGTTGTTTGGAACAGTAAATGGATCTTCTGTGTATGTAAGTGACAAATGTTAACTTTTTCATTTTATTTATTTACTGCGCTTCTGAATCAATAAACATAACTTTAACTGCTTGTTATTTGCAGTGAGAACGTGGGTCTATTGGCTATGACCCGTGTAGGCAATCGAAGAGTTGGACAAATATTAGTAGGGTTCATGATTTTCTTTTCCATTTTTTACCCTTTTATATGTTTTTTAAAGTATCGTATTCCTAAACTTTTGGAACGATGCTTCTATTTATAATTTAATTTTTAGTTTGATTCTTTATGTGGTTAATTTTTACATGGGACTAAAAACAGGGTTAAAGTGTGTGTGTGTGTGTGGGGGGGGGGGGGGTGAGGGAAGGGAAGAAAGGAGGGATCGAGGGAGGGAACTTGTTTGATGGTTTAAAGGTTTTGCGTAGTAATATTGCAATTTTATTGTATCCATTCTTCGGGTGGTTAAGTAACTACATCATCATGGCTCAACACACCCAAAATTTATAAAAAGATGGTTGAAATTTACTAAATTGTTTAGCATAGTAAATTTATGAAAAGCTTAGAAGGTGTTTGAGATTTTATTTTGGACCTTAAAATGAATTTTAGACAAAAAGACTTCTTGACTTATGGTGGTAAGAAAAAGTGTTTTTTTTTTTTTTTTTAATATTTGGATTAGTTTTTGTGATGGGAGAAGTCAATAAAATGTTTTTAAATAAAAATGTATGTCTCAATTGATATATGTTTTAAGGGGAATTTAACTTTTACAAACCCAAAAGTTGTAAGAATTTTTGAATAGTTTAAAAATCCTAACTTATTAAAATCTTATTTTCGAAAGTTTGATGAGAAATTATTTTAATTTTTTTTAATATTGTTGGACTTTTAAAAAAATTAATAAGCCACAAAGTTATTTTTAAAATAAAATCCCAAACACCATCTTATTCGTATTCAAAGATTCAAGCAAAATATAACTAGTCTTTATTAACGAACTTACCACGATGGACTTGGATTAGTATTTGGGCCCAATCCAAAGTTCAGCCAATATTTCGATTCAAGCTAATGTACCCGAAAAGAAAACCCGACATTTGTTCGACAGCTTGCAGCCGGATCTGAGATGCAGAGAGCCCTACGAATTTACGGGGAAGTCCTCCGGCTGGTGAGACGTCTTCCGGCGGATTCCAGGCCCTACTACGCCAAATACGCCCGAGAAAACTTCGTCAATTATAGAGAGGTGGATGCCAACGATGACACAGCTCTGGACGAGCTCTTCCTTCGCGCTTACAATCACTCTCTCTGGGTCCTTAATAAGGTCAGTTTTCGTTCATATCCCATGATATTTTCACAACATTCGTCATGTTAAATATGTCGTTGTTTTTTGGAAATTGTTTCAGTATTCAGTCGATCAGGCAGCGGCGAGTAAGCTGAAGGAGATATGTGGTGGGGCTTGATGTGTTTTGTTGTACGCCAACCGTTTGATAAAATGCCGCAGAGAGGCTATTTCTTAAACTCCTGTTATATGATTGATTATGCTATATTTTCTCTAATGTATTACTCCGTAATACGTAGGATTTGACTACAAGACAATTGCTGTCATAATTATTTGGTCTTTTGTTATAATACTGTAACATATGATACTCAAAGATGATCAATTGCAGACAAGTCTCATGTTGCTTTGTCTGTTCTTTAGTAGGGTTTTTAGGTTCAACGTGTTCATCTTCACCTAGGAATGCTTTGTTACTGTGTTTCTAGTGGGGCTCCTTTTTTATATTACAATGAGCAACGATGTTTGTGGAGATTTCAAGATTGATAATTCCCAAGAGCTTCAATGATTTCTAGAGAGAGAGTTCTACATGACAGATTACAACCTTATTCATAATCTTGATACTTCATTTGAAAAACGAATTCACAATCTTTACCTTCCCATTCACCTTGAAATATACCATCTTTCTTATATCCTTCTTTCTAAATACAACCTTCAACTAAAGATATCCCTTTGACTTTCCATTATGAAAATCTTCTATCCCTTCCATCTCCATATTTGTATCAATAGCTTTTATTCCTTTATAATAACTCTAACATAAATGTAGGGCGGATTTGTAGCGAGTGAGTGGCTACAGTACTAGTACTAGAAAATATGCAAACTACTGCGAAAACATATTTCAGACAACTTAAAAAAATATTTTCATGGCCAAATATACATTTCGTATTGTCTTGAAAGTAAATATTGTTAGGGACTTAGGGTTGAAAATGAAATCCCGCTTCTTGGCTTGTTTTAGTTGAACGTAATTGAAGAAAAAAAAAAAGAACAATATATTTTATTGATTTTAAGTATATAACAAATATTATTTAAATATTTAAAAGATTATACAATGTAGTTTTTGGTATGTTGTTCCAACGAATGGTACAATGCTTTTTTTTTTTCGATGCGGTATAGAATACAAAACCAGACCACACCACACTGTAAATACTCGGGTTTTACAAAATAAAAAACCACATTATCAGTTTTTTCGTTTGTAGTTTGGTTTTTCTCACCCATATTTTTTCTTGTAAAGTTCATATGAGCATTGTAAGATAATGTTTCTTTCTTATCATGGTTTGATTGTGTTTTTATGAACATAGATCCATGGTTGCATTATGATGGTTGATTATGTTATGCTTCTCTTGCTATGTTGCTATGTTTCATGTTTAGAAAGGAATCATGATCCAATAGTGGTATCAGATCGTTGTTTTTATTATTACTTGAACACCAAGAAATCGTTTTGAGGGTGTGGTATTATACTCACAACAAGGAAATTGTGTGTATAATTTATACACATTAGATTTCTATGGTCTTCACGGAAAAGATTTTATTATTATTATTATTATTTTTATTGACGAGTTTAAAAATTCTATGATAATTGTGTTTTCCTATATATTTTGATTCACTTATAATTTTGTTTTGATGGCTTGGCATGAAAACCATACCAATCAAATTATGTACTATGTTTATATCAAACATATAAATTATATGTTTGTGTGATCACTGAACCATAATCTAGTTTAAGTGTCATAAGTAAACATTCAATGTTAATCAAAATATTGACAGTTACATGGTCTCAACGCACCATGGCTAAATTTGGAGTTGCAACACTTCTAAAAGTGACGCTCAAGATTTTCTTACAAACTTTATAAATTAAAATAAGTTCGACTATAACACTTTTGATGCAACACTAGTTTTAGAAGCATTGAACTGTTATGATTCAACACTAATTTTCTGAAGTGTTGCATAGTTTTTGTGCAACATTTGCTTGTTGCAACACTTCAGAAAATGTTGATTTGATAATATTCCAAGACTTTTAATAAGTGATGCAACATCATTTTCTTAATTGTTATGATACTTTTATTTATTGATCTGGTAACAAATTTTCTTAATAAGACATTTTTATGATGTTTATTCGTTAGATTATTTGATTGTGAGGGTTGTACCTTTGTGTGACCTATGTGTTGCTTAAAAATTTCCTTGTATGTTGTAATTTTATTTCCCATGTATCTTTACAAATTAATATAGAAATTGGATATGGAAACTATAATTTTGAAGATCAGAGTCAACCAACAAGAGTCACGATAATTGAAGTCTTTGTGTGACGTCTATCCAAGTGTCACTTATTGATGGATATTTTAGTTGGAGTCGACATGTCACTTATTGTTGTTTTTATCCTAGAATAACCATGTTTTTCCATGTGATGACTCACAAAAAAAAAGCATAATAGTTTTTACCTTTGTATATAGGGTTGTGTTGGTTATTTTATATTTTGTATAGGATCTATTAAGGCTCGAAAATCATTCAAATATAATTAAAAGCCAACATCTTTTAACGAGTTAACAAATGATATTTGAAAAATAATAATAGGAAACTAAAAGTATGTTTTATAAACGAGTTTTATAATTGTTTAAAATGATCCATTTGCAAAACTTTAAGTCAAAGGAGAAAACAAAAACCTTTTCTCATTTAAATTGTAAATATCATGTTATCAAATTTGAAACATCATTTGTGGGGGAAAGTCCACAACCCAATAATTCCAAGAAAAGGATATGTGTTTAAGAAATTAAACTTGCCAAATGACATAATGGATGTCAATCAATCGTGCAAGTACCCAGGATAATTCCAAAAAGGATATGTGTTTAAGAAATTAAACTTGCCAAATGACATAATGGATGTCAATCAATCGTGCAAGTACCTAGGAATTTAATAGAGATTAAGATTGGTAAAATGGTTATATATGTAAAAAACTTTTTTCAAAGATTAAGATAAACCTTTTTGTAATTGGAAGTGAAATATGGATCATATTTTTCTTAAAATATTTTGTTTTGGTTTATTATTTTTTTTAACATTGTTTATAATCAAATCACTGTAATTTAACTATATTTTTGTTGATGCCATCAACTGTAAATTCTTGTGCTACAAATTTTCACTTCTAACTTTCCTGGCAAATGATAAGCTAAATGTTTTGAACTATCTCGAGTGGTTTCAAAACTTGATAATTGTGCTCATGTTTGATAAGATGCTTCACGCTATTGTGAACCTTTCCTGGTTCATCAGGTAGCGCCCATGGTGGGGTTCCTGCAATGAGGTAGCACCCATGGTGGGGTTTGGGGGCAGTGCCCCTAGCAGGTCCAAAAGGCAGAGTCCATGGTGGTTTTCTCTTCATAACCACCTTTAAGATCAGTAAAATGGTTACATATGTAAAAAAAAACTTCATTATGAGATTAAGATAAACCTTATCGTAATTGGAAGTGAAATACCGTACATATTTTTCTTAAAATATTTTCTTTTGGTTTAATATTTTTTAACATTGCTTATATTCAAATCACTATAAATTAACTATAATTTTTTGTTGATTCCATCAACTGTAAATTCTTGCGCTACAAAATTTCACTTCTAACTTTCCTTTCAAATGATCAGCTAAATGGTTCGAAATATCTCGAGTGGTTTTGAAACTTGATAATTGTGCTTAAGTTTGATAAGAAGCTTCACACTATTGTGAACCTTTCCTGAGGCTCCTGCAATGAGGTCTAGTAGAGATGACATACCATATCATGAAACATGTTTCAACTAATCAGATGAGGTGGTATGTCGCTTGTTAGCGACCATGATTCAGGATCTACAAATGAACTTTGAAATTATTGGCGCGTAAGCCATTCTCAACCAACTTAAGGACATATTATTTTCAACAATCTCTCATTTTGTTGATTGTAAATAATTAATTTGATAAATGCTGGTGATTTTAATATTATTAACATATTTTAGTGTAATTAGTATTACTATCGATATATGATGAATTCAATTTACTCACAAAGGCTAGAGGTGTGGAGGGCACACCTGTAGTGATAAATATGGATTCGGGAATACAGGGTCAGAGGGTAGCTATAATACCCGTGTTTCCAGCTAGGTTTAATAATCAAACATGTAACCTTTGTGGTCAAGTCATGTAGTCATTTTCTGAATGAATAAGACAGGATTATTCATATATTTTGTGCTTATGTGTTTTATAAGATATTAAGATATATTATATAATAAAATAAATAAGATTTAAAATACACGTCAAAAATAAAAAATCATTTGGGGAAAATAATCTCAACCTAGTTATAGTATTCATAATTAGGGTCCCATACATATCTAGAACGCCTCAATTCTACTTAGAACGAAGAAGTTAGGAAGCGTCAAAGTCTCGCGATAAAACCGACACGGCTACGGATAGCATAAAAAGTGAATATGGGTTACATTTCTTTTTAGCTTAGGAAGTCTAAACGGAATTCATAGATGTCGTAAAAGCGAATTCGTGCGTATAGGTATCGTCTAAATCTGACTTCACTAGAGGAAGTTATGATTTTTTAAAATTCGGCGCAACAGTGTGCGTACCGATATTAAATTTTAGATCGATAGATTGTTAGCCAAAACAATCTAAAAGAGAGTTGAGGATCTCGTTGTTAGGATTACAACGATATAAAAACCATTGAAACGGACGCCGAATGTGAGAGTTATGGATTTTATACTGGATTTAATAGGCTAAGCCTGTATAAATAAAATAAATTCAAAAATACCTGACGAAGTCTAATGGAAAGTTGTAGATCTCGGCGAGAGCTTTCCATGGATATAAAGAATGTAAAAAACGGAGCTCGTACGAAGGAGTTATGTAATTTTGAAAATCTGGAAAACGTCACACACGCACGCATGTCGCGCGTAGCTTGCGCACGAAGTCAGCCACGTATCCCCACCCAGATCGTGCAACGTGTATACAACCCAATGGATCGATGTCACCCTTATGCGCGACGCGCCTCCTGTTGCACGACGCGCAAGACTCCAAACTTATCTATAAATACCAGCTCATTCTTTCACTCCTCCCTACACTCTCCAGTCGATATCTCTGAAAATTTTGATAGTTAGCCCATTTTTCTTCATTCTAGTCTGCGGCGAAGCCCTGCGACACCCTCAAGTTCTCAGCTTGCCATAATCTTCATGTAGGAAGGAACTAATTCAGTATTCTACCCGTTTAGATCCCGATTCTCATTTATTGTACTCTGTAAGTGAGCTACACTTACTCTGCCACTGTGTAATTTATAATTATAGTTGTAAGTTGTTACTAGGATCCTATAATTAAGATTTATCAATGATTCCAAGTTGTTATGTTGATTGATCTACTATGGGAGAGGTGTCTAGAATGGTCATGTCAGATTGGTTGTGAGATTTCAGAAAGACTATATGTTGAAATGAGCCTGCCTCCCGACTGTCCCGCCTGGCTGATCCTTACTTGTTTGATCCCGAAGTAGAATTTCGAATTGTTGAGGAATCTAATCTCTTAAGATAATAGTTCCACGTAGTATGAAACGAAACTAAGACGTAGCGTTATGTCCATCTAGGTCTTTCGAGAAAGGTGTAAGGAGAAGATCTGCCCGATTCACCAATCAGCAGACACTTTGTCAGGAGAGTGCGTAGTTATTATCAAGAACATAATCTTAACTTAAGAATATCCTATTGGGTTTTGAGCATTCTAACACTCCTATGGTGTACATGCAACCCTATAAACCTTGGATCTATGTTTTCTCTATTATACATGCAAATATTAACTATTCCAAGGTTTCATCCTAACTAGCATATTATGAAGCACCTATACTACAAAGTTCTAGTTAGATGACATACCTTTTGATGTAGCTTGATGTCTTCAAGCTTTAAGAGCTTAGCCCCAATAGTGTGGAAGCCTCAAATGGAATCACAAATCACCAAAACACCTTGGAAGAACTTGAGAGAATATATATGCACACTAAAATCGGCCCACTCTTATTTTCACACACTTGTGCCAATTTTATGAGCCAAGGACCCCTTTATATATTATGGAGGATTAGGGTTACATCCATGTAAACCCTAATACCCATGACCTTTCATTTACATAGGATCCATGGGTTAAAAGCTCCATGGACCATCCATGAAAGCTTAGCCCAACCTAAATGAACTTGGCCCATTCCATATATATAAGAGTCCATATTTAATTAGTTCTTTTTGATCACTTAATTAATTCTAAATTAATTCTTGATCAATACTAATTAAATAATATGATTCCATATTAATATATTAGAACTTATAATATATTAATATAAATCATAAATATACTATTCTCAAAAGACTATCCATATAAATTGTGCCGGTGAAGTGCAACCCAAATGGACCATGCCGGGTCGGGTCAAGTACATACCAAATATAGTTATGGACTTAGACATTAATCTAACAGTCTCCCACTTGGATAAGTCTAAAACTATTATTGAGTATGACTTCAAAACCTAACTGGCAATCGTAGCTCTTAAAGCCGCTGTCGAACTCTGACCTTGTCAATGACTTGTCCATTAGATAAGGGATCATATATTCCTCCATTCTAGATATCATATGGACTGAGACATGGATTATAATCATTCTCTCTGTCCATTTGTTGTTTCCCGATTTTCGATTTATGATGACTGACTGATTGAACAAATCAAATCAGTCCTGGCTTGGCCAAGCACTCACATGTGTCATCGCTAAATCATCGAGGGGCCCACAGATATCGCTTTTATCCGAAGGTAAAAGGAATGGATAAACTTCGACTCATATGGCTTGTTCTACTACTTGTCGAATCATACACAAAGGCACGTTTTATAACATCGAGTTACCAAATGCGTTTTCGTGCAATCAATGTATAACCAACTCATAGTAACAACTCATATCTCTAGGTTTGAAGAATATAAGATATTATCGTCTCATGATCACTCGTGATAAAATCCATGAAGTGATTCAAATGAGCACGGGTTGAATCCAATACTCAGAACTTATGAGCACTGATGAGTGTTGTAGCACCACTTTGTCCACCAACTTGGACCTCTACAAACCAACCCATGACAGTCTTGATTCATATCTACTTCCAACATATGACCGACTGTGGATGGTTTGAATAACTTAATCATTCAGGAAGAGCGACTTAGTTATTCTGGAAGTCAAAACATGCAAAGTGAAACACAAGAATAAATGAATCAAATATGGTATCAAACCCTATGAATATAAATAAACACTTTTATTTATCACCATACTGATTACTCATTATTCATTGTTTCGGTTTTATCAACTTTATACTTGAATTAAAAACACTAGTTGTCCCATGCTCCAAGCATGTACACTATGTTTTTCTTAAACAATAGCTTTGCCATACACCAAGTATGCACTCTATGTTTGTCTATGATCCTTACTTTGTGAAATAAACCAATTGAACATAATTTCAATGATTCTAATTTCACACTCCCAAATCCTTATCGGAAAATGTGAGAATTTCAAATTCCTATCATTTATCGAAATCTGTTTAGATTTTAAACTTATATGCACTGACCCTCCTGTAATGAATATGTACAAAGTCACAAAGACTTGTCAACAGTCATTATAAGGTATTCCAATGGAGATCAACTCCATGGAAACTAAGTCTCATATTCAAAGTACATTGCTTTGGACATGCTTCTTGCATTAAGTTTTCTAATCTTACACAGATAACTTCCACCTATGGAGACAACTCCATATTCTCATTGTGACTATCACTTCTGAATAAGAGATGCCTCTTTTCAGAATATGTCAATATGGTCCTTCCAAAATTAGCACTATACTTCCAACTGTCCCTGAGCAACCAATCTTTGGTAAACCTCAGATTTTCCTCGACAATTGCTTAATCATTTTAGTCATATCCAATTCTAGACCTTTTCCCTTCTTAATGCCTCTGGGCATTGGGAAAAATTTAGAAATGACAAATATTATAGCACATGCAATCGATCATGTACCCAAAGCAAATGGTACACGATTCATGATGTCTCACATAAAGACATGATTCTAGACCAGTCTTTTGCTACAATATTTTTATTTGCCATGTTTTCAAAATTTGACTATGAAGAGGGATGGCGTAATCATAATCGAATTTTGAGAACGCAATATATAGAATTTCCTTAAGTTGAACCAATCCAACATGAAATTCATATATATATTCTTGACTAAAGATGATTAAGGTCTCAATCTAAGCCTTTAGAACTGAAATGAAGTATATCCTCTCCCTTAATTATAGCAAAACAACTTTTTCAATCCCTACAGCCTCACGAATTGAAACTTTTGTTTTCTATAATTAACATTGCTAACTTGCAACACTAACAATAATTATCATGCTCCCACTAACATGATGATTATTAGCATAACACTTATGCTCCCACTAGCTTTGACATGTACTCAGAAATCAGCTGGACTTCTAGAAATCAATAATTTATTGACTTTCTTACCAAAGTTCAGATTTCTGATACGAGATGCTTTGATAAAACTTTATCAAAATCATACACCTTTCCTTATATAGCATGCATGTGTGTCTAAACAATTTCAGAACTATGAAAAGGGATGTCGTAATCATAGTCTCAATTGTTTAGACCTTTTGCCATCTGCTTAAAATCTACTTGGTGGAAGTGTTTCCTCACCATCATTTTCATGAATCGGAGAGAAACCTTATGACCCTTAGATTTTATGGTGTATGTGTTCTTATCCATGTGAATCGTCAAAACCATAGTCACAAGACAAAGATAATGACAAATCCAAACTCATATGGACTGAACTTATGCAATCTTAACTTCTTGCCACCTGGCAGTACAGGGCTTGCCATTGCTTCCAAGTTGTTATGCAACCAATTGAGAACTTTCAGAACTCCTATGCAAAGACAACTTTAACTGGAATGGGCACAGAATATGTCAACACGATAGGTTATAAACCTCAAGTCGTGTGCTAGTGAAGAACCTCAGGTTTTATTCTTGATTAGTTCTTGAAATTCTTTTTAGGATCTTTA
Source organism: Lactuca virosa (assembly GCF_052849685.1). Classification (NCBI taxonomy): domain Eukaryota; kingdom Viridiplantae; phylum Streptophyta; class Magnoliopsida; order Asterales; family Asteraceae; genus Lactuca; species Lactuca virosa. The sequence goes on from NC_136434.1 coordinate 161,074,094, forward strand.
AGACTCCCACTATCCTCTTGACATATAAGACTATCTTGCCAAATATTCAAGAGATAGTGCGGATTCTTTATCAAGACAAACACTTCACACAATTGGCCTTAGTTGGTCTTTGTTTTATCCAAAACATCACAACTTACCAATTTCAAATGTACAAGAGTAGGACACTTTTACTCTTACATTTGACAAGTGTTTTAAACCTTTCTTTAAGATATGTCACTCAAGTTACAATCTTGGAGTATGACTCTAAGAATTGTTTTGGAACGAAGTATGACTCATCTTCCTGATCTAACCATTTCAACAATTCATGACTCCTCTTCTTAGTCATAAGAATGCACTAAGATGACCTTTAGAGGACTAATTGTTATATGATTTCTAAATCATTAAGATGATCACAAACATGATACTAAAGTACTCTCCCATCTTTTCAGATTTGAGAAACTTTTATCTTTCTGCCTAATTTGATTCTTCTTATTCATTCTGCTATACATTGGAACTTTTCCAATGTCTCAGACTTATACTTAAGCTTGTAAGTATAACCATATTTACTAAAATTTAGTAAATCATGACGAGTAGTCTTATCGATCTTTTGTGGTGGACTCTGATCAGTGCACAAGGATGTGTACTTGATCCCTTAGTCCTTCACTTGACTCACATATACATGTGAACAAGGAACTAGTCTTAAATTTTTCCAAAAATGAAACTTCTCATTCATCATACTATACAACTTGCATGATTCCAAGTTTCGGTCCAATTGAAACTTGGGTGATGAGAATCTTTCCTTACTTGGTAAATTTAGACACTACCACAAATGAAAGAATCAAATTCATTTTTCCAATGTTGCTAGAAACATACAAACATCAAGTTTTCATAAATGCCATTGCAAGGAGATATAAAATAAAGTAAAACTTTTATTTATTTATAAAAATACGGAAAAACTTATCCTTACAATCCACATGGAAAATTGTTGTTATCTATTCCTTAGCAATATATCATAACTTCTTAAGCAACTGCTCAAAATTCTGATGCGATCGAAATCCACCTTCGCGATCAGAATCAGCATATACTTCCTTTAAGATTTCTCTCTATTCTTTGATTCTTAAAACATCAACATGTGACCCAGTCACATCATGTAATGAGGATCTCAGAATAGAACTTAACAGAGTTAGATAATGGGCTCTACCTGATGTAGAGTCAAACTTATTGACTTTAACATCCTTAGGTAAATTTGGCAGCTTTGCAATCAACGCCCCTTCCATTGGCAAAATAAACATATGGACCCTTTGGTAATGGGACTATCTCAGACTTAGCCTTTCTCTTTACCATTTGGTCAACCGGGTTGACTATGGCCAATCCCTTTCCATTGGGAAGAGAATGCTTTTTCTGGATTTCCAGTGTCACCATTGTCACTGTCCATAAAGTTTTTGGGAAGTTGATCTTCTAATCAAATTTGCTTTACTATCGTTCCAAATCATTGCTGATTCAGCAGCACCAAGCAAATAGATATGATCATTAAGGTTCATGTCATAGTCTGTTTCATAGTAGTCCCAAAGGAACTCACTATGTGACTTAGAAAGTGATTGAACATCCAACTTTCTCAAGACTTTGACACCCAACTCTCCCGGCTTGTCAATATGTGACTTCATCTCTAAGATGTGATCACACATAGACCTTGCTTGCCATTAGGGCTTGAGTGACCTTGAACTTGTGGGTTAGGGAGAATAATTGGAGGAGGTGGAGGAAGAGAAGTATGACATCCATGTGCCAAACTCGGGAAGTCATATTCATTAGGAAAGCTTGGTTTGGGAAGATCATTGTTATCTAAACCAGACATCAACAATGGGAGAAATTCACGTAAAGTTGATTTAAGTCCTTAATATAACACCCAATATGATATATTAAGGCTAGGACCCAACAAACTATTTTATAACTTGGAAGAGGGATGTCGTAATCCAAGCTATAAAATATTTGAAGGTAGGTGAATGATGATTCACCAATTTCCACCAAGATAAACGAAATGTATTATTAGGTTTTAATTGGTTTTGAAACTCCTAGATTCTTTTGAGATTCATTGAACTTTTCAATGACATGTTTCAATCTCTAGTGTGCCCTTCAGGTTTTGTGACTGGGATGCCGAGGATCACAAAACAAGGTGTGAAATAACCATACAAATATACTTTGTACCCTTAATATTTACCCCTCAATCGATGTGCCGGTTAACCACACACGCTCCAACGATACTATGATAAACATTAAGTTACCCTTTGCCTACCTTGTTAAGTCCAGGTTAGTGTGCCGGTTAACCACACACGCTCCACTAACAGCTTAAACAAAGTGCAAAGTGTAATTTCATGGATTAGCACCTTATTCACATTTTCCTAAGTAACTAAGATTGGGAATTTATAAGTGTTTAGTTACTTAGTATTTATCATTATACTTATAATGAAGGGAGAATTATAGTCCTTGTCCTACATGTTCGGCTAACGACCCTCCACCGGTCAAGGAAGCGGTGAGTGAGAGTGGACACCCATTAAACTGCCATTTTATAGGCAGTAACCTTATACCCCCCCTTATAGACCGGCTTCGTGAATGAGGCCTACTAATGGTAAGAGGACTTGCTCTTATACATATAATATATTAAACCTTTAATATTATAATAGTATAAGGGTGTATTTTAGACATTTAAAATACTTGGTGGTTTAATCTATTAATTAAACTAGACTTTTAATTTAATTAAACTCAAACCATATATTTATGGATTAATAATACTCTTTTAATTAAACGCTTTAATTAACTATTAATAAAGTCCATAAGAGTTAATTTGAACTATTCAACAAAACATCATAATTCCAATTATTAAACTCAAAATTAAAACCATTTAATTAATTGTTTAAGTTATGAACCCAAGAGTTTTAGAATTCAATTCTTTTTTTTCATAAAAAACTTTTCTCAAATTCCAAAACTTGAGGGCAAGTTTTGTAATTCTTGAAAACCTTTGGATTCCATAACTTATGGAATTAATGGTGTTTTATGATGAAACTTTCCATGTTCCATAACTTAAGAACAAGTTATGGAATTCTTTAAAACATTAACACCAAATTTTGTAACTCCATAAAAACTTTGAATCAAATTTTTTTTTTTAAAAAAAAACTTTCATATCCAGAACTTATGGAAGTTTCAAAAACCCTTAAGATCACAACTTTAAAAAAAACTTTTGAGCTCCAAAATTTTATGACAAAATATGTAACTCCTTAAAACATTTAGATCAAACTTTTAAAACTAATAAAATAATCATATGATTTTATATTTTACTAAATTTGACCTAATTCAACTCATATAACAAATGATTCAAATTTTACAAATAATTCGTTTTTCACAAAACAAGTAATTATCTTAAAATTTGACAAACGTCATGTTTTTTTTTCTTTTTTTTTTCAACTTGAAAATAAAACATTTGCATCAATATAACAGAAAACAACCCATGGCTCTGATACCACTGTTGGGTTTTGAGCATTCTAACACTCCTATGGTGTACATGCAACCCTATAAACCTTGGATCTATATTTTCTCTATTATACATGCAAATATTAACTATTCCAAGGTGTCATCCTAACTAGCATATTATGAAGCACCTATACTACAAAGTTCTAGTTAGATGACATACCTTTTGATGTAGCTTGATGTCTTCAAGCTTTAAGAGCTTAGCCCCAATAGTGTGGAAGCCTCAAATGGAATCACAAATCACCAAAACACCTTGGAAGAACTTGAGAGAATATGTATGCACACTAAAATTGGCCCACTCTTATTTTCACACACTTGTGCCAATTTTGTGAGCCAAGGACCCCTTTATATATTATGGAGGATTAGGGTTACATCCATGTAAACCCTAATACCCATGACCTTTCATTTACATAGGATCCATGGGTTAAAAGCTCCATGGACCATCCATGAAAGCTTAGCCCAACCTAAATGAACTTGGCCCATTCCATATATATAAGAGTCCATATTTAATTAGTTCTTTTTGATCACTTAATTAATTCTAAATTAATTCTTAATCAATACTAATTAAATAATATGATTCCATATTAATATATTAGAACTTATAATATATTAATATAAATCATAAATATACTATTCTCAAAAGACTATCCATATAAATTGTGCCGGTGAAGTGCAACCCAAATGGACCATGCCGGGTCGGGTCAAGTACATACCAAATATAGTTATGGACTTAGACATTAATCCAACATATCCATATAATAATTGTTGATTTTATTATCTTTGTTATGTGTTATTTCTAAAGATAAGATAGTAACATTTGGATTAGGAATTGTTGTAGAAATTAATTGCCTTTAGATATAGGTCTTTCCTTAGATTAGGAATAAGACTTATAAAGGTTTGCTTAGTGTCGAATAGACTTGACATTGATTAGGTCTCATAATTGGGTTAGAGTGTGGGACTAGATCAGAGTGTAATCCTCCCCGTCTTGGGATGACCAAAAATGATGGGTCCCGATCAGACAACCAGATGGTAAGTCTGGGTCATCAACCAAAGTAGATGACCAACACTTGGTTGTTCTAGGCAGCCTTGTGAATTACGTTGCTAGCATGGTTTTATAACCTATGGATGTAGATGAAATGGAAAGCCATATCCATCAAAATCTCTGAACATTGGTTGCCTTATATGACTTACACTAGCTAAGGACTCCCCTAGCAAGTGTAGTCAAACAATTGCTTAGACAGTTCATCCGATAAGATGATTCTTCCAGATGATTTCAAATTAGGATATGTGATGATCGGTTGGGATTGGGTAGATGGTCTTAGGACAAGTATATATATATTTACACCTAATATATGTCTTGCAGGGATGATATTTTATCATTAAAGTGTTATGGGCTTGAAAACCCTACGTATCTCACCAGGTTTCCCAAACCTGACCCACTCATTTTATTGCATCACAGGTGGTGGAGCCAAAGTTGAAATTGCCTAGTTAGGATGCTGAGTGGAAAAAAAGGATAGACTTGCATTAGTTATTTATGGACCTTTTTATTTACGTTGTAACGTATGTTCGAATATAAACGAATGACATCCCGAAGGTTTTAATAAAATAACTTTTGTTATTTCAAAAATGTTTATTTACCTGGGAACTTATGCATTTCAATAGTTAATGTAACATCCCAAAATCAAGACCAAAAATTTCCTTTTTAATTTAATAAATAAAACATAAGTTATCAATTCAATTCATCAAAAACATGAGTCACATCATTCCAAAACATTATTATCAGAGTTTCATATCAAATATCAGAGTAAAACATCACATGCTAAACATCATGGTGTGTGCGATGCGATTAACCCGAGCTCTTCCCTCCGCTACCGGAAGTACCTGAAACCAAAACTGAAAATCGTAAGCACGAAGCTTAGTGAGTTCCCCAACCTACCACATACTATACACATAACCACATACTGGGCCCCGCCCACTACATCGGGACTTGCCCGGCATCGAACTCGCTCCGGCATCGGGACCCGCCTAGCATCGAGCCCCGCTCGGTATACAGATCTGTTCTCTTAGGCCCCGCCTGTCTCTGGGCCCCGCCCACTGAACACATACAATCATATAACATGCTAATACATAAAACAAACATACACTACCGTATCCTGTTCTAAGGCCTCGCCTAACTTGGGCCCCGCCCCTGTCCTGCTATTGATGAGTCATGGAACCCCGTCCACGCTCCTGCTGGTAGTGAGATACATGCCCTCACCCACACTCACCTTTCTCCTATCTTGGGCCCCGCCCCTGCTATGCTAATAATTAGATATGGAACTCCGTCCATACTCAGCTAGTGGTGAGATACGGGACCTCGCCCACACTCACCTCCCTACCAGGCACATACAAGTATCATACAGACAACAAGTATAATCTAACATGCACACATTCCTCGGGCTTGCCCCGACATCGGACCTTAGTCCGGAACAATCATACACATAAATCTTCCTCGGGCACCGCCCGGCATCGGACCTTGGTCCGGAATAACATACTAGCATACAATGCCTAGGGCTAACCCCCGGGTCTTCTTACTCTGCATGAACTAAATGGGCCGACATTGTGGCCTTAGACCCATACACAGTGAGGAGACTCATCTTGCACTACTGAAGCCCTGCTGATACTCTGTCACACCCCCGAACCAGACGGCAGAAACGTCTGAGGGCTCATGTGACTTAAATTGAAATATCATCACAATGAATATATATGAAACATAACACATGCATCACCAACCATTACATAGTACAACTGACATTGTTTACATCAAGTACAAGGTTTACATTACATGATTTCGAAATATAAAGTGTTTGGTGATTAGCTACTACAAAAGAAAACTTTCAACACACCGGATGCTTCCTTGTCTAATGATTACCTGAGAATACAAGTTATTTTGAAAACGGTCAACATATATAATGTTGGTGAGTTCATAAGTGTGTTTGATGAAAAGTAGTTTATGTCATTGGTAAAATCCAGAAAATCCGATATTTTCTGTAATAAAACTTTCTTGAAAAATAGTGTGATGATCCTGTAAGTATATGCGTGAATGATTTCAAAACATGAATAAATGAGAAGTTTTTGCATTATAATGTTTGAAAGTACAAGTGAGTAAGATTTATTTCCCCGGAAAACCCGATGTCTTCCGAATAAAAGTTATGATTGTTTCGCTTCATTGAATCGTTACATCGAATGAATATGATTTCCCTTGATTAATGATCTTCCTTTGATTAATGATTTCCCTTGATTAATGATTTCCTTTTATTAATGATTTCCCCTGATTAATGATGTCGGATTTCTACGTGAGTCGTTATAACCATGCATGATAATGACTAGTTCGTCTGTCTTAGTATTCTAATGAACACCGAAATTTGATCTTAAGACTTTGTCACCCTAGACTGGCCGAGTCTAACTGTAGCGAACAACTTAGGTGTGGGGGAGTCACCCCCGTATAGATCTATACACAAACTCTCGCTCTCCCTCCAGGAGACTTTGATTACAACTACAGACTACGACCGACACTTATTGGTGTCACTCGTTATTACTCACTCAATCCAGATGAGTTTGGTTAACCTTGATTAATGATCGAATTTTATTTTATACGAAAAGAAGGTAAGCCGAACAGACGAGGAGAAGAGGACTACTAGGCCCTACTAATTTCGTATGTTATTTAAGGCCGTCGAGTATACGAAAAGCGCGTTGGCCCACTTCGCATATAATTTATTTGGACCTTACTAGTAATGCTAATGGGCCACTGAGGCCCAATAGCATGTAAAAACCATTGAGGGTCCATTAAGCATGTAATTGGGTCACAGGAGGCCCAATAACATGTATTATTTAAGTTGGGCCCAAAAGCCATGTTAATGAGTCACGAAGGCCCATTAAGCATGATTAGAATCTCTCAAGCCCAACCATTTGAACGTTTACTTGGTTTATATAGAATTAATGTTGCGAGTTGCTTAATCGATATGTCGTATAAATCACGAAATTGTTTTATAACGGTTTATAGATTTATAAAACAGTTATTTTTCTATTCAAAACCCATAAGTTATAAAGTTTTGTATATTTTGACCCAATTATTATTATTATTAATATGATTGACCAAAAACATTAATTTGACCTATTCAGCCCCTTTATTTTGGTAAAGTTGGCAATTTTAGTCCTTTTTATAAGAAGAATGACATATTAGGTCCTTGGACTATTTTTCTTGACATCTTTGACCCAAACACTTATTTAAATAATGTTTTAAGCCCAAAAGTAATTTTTTGGAAAGTTTCAACCCTTTAGTTAAAAGATTTGCATTTTTGTCCACCTTTTTCACAATTTTTACACTTTTTACCCAAAACCCATAATCTTTGCATTTTAGATCCTTTTTGGCAAATAAGGCCATTTTAACCCTTGAAATAAGTTTATTTACTTTCCTACCCACTGTTTTGAGAAATTTACCATTTCAGCCCCCTTAAATCCATTTTTTCGCAACTTTGGGCCTATGGGCCGAAAAGCCCAAATTTTAGCCCACTAAGCCATAAATTTCATTTTTAGTCCTTTGAAAAACATAATGTTCATAGAAACTTCTATTTTAACTATTTTGGCATTTTGAACCTTGTAAAAACCGTAAATGACATCTTTTTCCCAATCTTTTACTTATTTGACAAGAATAGCCCAAAAATGAGTTTGATGTTGTAGTTTGTTATTTTAAAGCTTGTATATTAGTTTATTTTGACATGTTGAGTGCAATATGAACTAGATCACATATTTTTCCTTCTTAAACTATATATCTCGAAATATCTTTCATTTTTAGTACAAATATATCACAAAATCACAAGAAAACACACATATCATGCAAATACACATAGATCTTCACATTTTACTTGCATTCTCCCCCATAAAACATATGAAAACCGAAAATAGAGGGGTATGAACTCACCTTGAGTTTGTGGGTTCGGTTTTGAAGAGAAATGGAAGAAATGATGAGGTCTTTCTGCCTAGCAAGTTTCTTGAGAGGTCTTTGGCTTAGATGTGTTCTAAGAAGCAAAATCACGAATTTTGCATGAGTTATGGGGAGATTTTTGAGGAAATCAAAAGCTAAGGTATGAATCAAAACAACAACTTACCAAGGATTGGTGATATTAGGGAAGAATCTTCTTGGAGCTTTTGTGATTCTCGAAATTTTTGATGGATGGAGGATGAGTTCTTGAGAGAGTATTCTTGAGATATTTTGAAAGAGAATGAGGTGGAGAGGGTGGGAATCGGCCGAGAAGAAGAAGAAGAGAGGAGAGAAGGAGTGAGTTGACTTGCATGGAAACCCACCATGCAATAAAGAGGTGGCAAGTGCACAAAAATCCTCCAATTCTCCTTTATTTTTATTCCTCCTTCTTTTCCTTTACATGGGCCGAATTCTTGGGCTTAGGAGGAAGGAAGTGGTTTATTCTTGGGCCATTGTTTGATTTTGTTCGAAACCTTGAGCCCATTAAGTAGGTTTTCGGCCCATTGGGCGTTTAGAGGGGGTTCACGGCCCAATGTGCATAAAAGAATTGATTTATGGTCTTTTTGAAGGTTCTAAGCCCAACATAGTCAAATTGAAGGCTTATTGGCCTATTAGGCCCAATAAGAAAATCCTAGTCCAAAATGGACTTGAACCGGGATTGTTAGGGTTTCCAACCTTTTGTTGACTATTTGAATGTTTGTATAGAGTATTTGATGGAATTTTGTGGTCATTGACTAAGCACCATACATGTTTTCAAGTTTTAACTACAATGTTATCTATGTTAAGGGTTTTACAAAGCATCAGAATTCCTAGTTGTGACATCATCCCCCCGTTAGAGGGAATTTCGTCCCGAAATTCTTTTTGAAACTAGATTTAAGAATGCGAGAATAAGTGAGGGTACTTTTGCTTCATCTGGTCTTCGCGTTCCCATGTGAATTCTGGTCCGCGTTTCGCGTCCCACCGAACCTTCGCTATTGGAATGCGGCTTTGCTTAGTACGCTTCACCTCCCTGTCCATGATCTCAACGGGTTCCTCGATGAACAGGAGATTCTCGTTGATTTCGATTTCTTCTAACGGAATGACGAGAGTTTCATCGGATAAGCACTTCTTCAAATTGGAAACATGAAACGCGGGGTGTACACTGTTGAGTTCGGCAGGTAGTTGCAGTCTATAAGCCACCGGACCAATTCGGGCAAGAATCTCGAAGGGTCCAATATACCGTGGGTTTAGCTTTCCCCGTTTCCTAAAACGGATCACCCCTTTCCAGGGGGAGACCTTTAACAACACTCGATCCCCGACTTGAAATTCCAAAGGCTTTCGCCGCTTATCGGCGTAGCTCTTCTGTCGGTCGTGTGATGCTTGAAGTCGAGCTTTGATTTGAGCTATCTTCTCTGTCGTTTCGCGTATGATTTCTGGTCCTGTCAATGCATTGCTAGATGTCTGACCTCTTGCCAGCTGAGTGTCGCCTACCTCTGTCCAACACAACGGTGATCTACATTTACGACCATATAATGCTTCGAAAGGAGCAACTTTGATGCTTGTGTGATAACTGTTCTTGTATGAAAACTCAATTAAAGGTAAGCGGGTATCCCACGACCTTCCAAAGTCTATCACACATTCTCGAAGCATATCCTCAAGCGTTTCAATGGTTCGCTCACTTTGACCATCCGTCTGGGGGTGGTAAGCAATGCTCATGTCGAGTTGTGTCCCCATAGCCTTCTGTAGTGATTGTCAAAAGCGTGAAGTGAACATACTATCTAGATCTGAGATGATAGATATTGGTACTCCGTGGAGTCGCACAATTTCCTTGATGTAGATCCTTGTTAGTTGCTCCATTTTGTATGTCTCCTTTATTGGCAGGAAATGAGCGGATTTCGTCAATATGTTGACTATCACCCATATGGTATCCAATCCATCTGTTGTCTTGGGTAATTTGGTCACAAAGTCCATAGTAATCCTTTCTCATTTCCACTCGGGTATTACCGGCTGTTGTAATAGTCCCGGGGGCTTTTGATACTCTACCTTCACTTTAGCACAAGTGAGGCATTTGCTAACGTACGTGGCAATCTCTGCCTTCATGTTAGGCCACCAATAACATTTCTTGATATCCAGGTACATTTTATCTGACCCAGGATGGATGGAGTATCTTGTTTTATGAGCTTCATTCATGACTACTTCTCTGAATCCTCCAAGTTTAGGGACCCAAATTCGGTTCATGAAATAATATGTTCCATCCTCCTTGCCTTCGAAGTTCTTTTCCATCCCGCGTAACGCTTCTCTCGTTCTGTTTGCTGTCTTCATGGCGTCGAACTGGGCTGCTTTGATTTGTGAGGACAGATGAGATTGGATGGTTATTGAAAGAGTCTTCACACGACGATGGGAGTATTCCTTCCGACTCAAGGCATCAGCTACCACGTTAGCCTTGCCTGGGTGGTACTTGATTTTGCACTCATAATCGTTTAGCAGCTCAACCCATCTTCGCTGCCTCATGTTCAACTCCTTTTGATTTAAAATGTGTTGGAGACTCTTGTGGTCGGTGAAAATGGTGTACTTGGTACCATAAAGGTAGTGCCTCCAAATTTTCAAGGCGAAGACCACAGCTCCCAATTCACGATCATGGGTGGTATAATTCACCTCATGTGTTTTCAGTTGTCGGGATGCATAAGCTATCATATTGCGACGCTGCATGAGTACACAGCCTAAACCCTGATTCGAAGTATCGCAGTAAACTATGAAGTCCTCTGTTCCCTCTGGTAGTGATAATACTGGTGCACTACAAAGAGCTTGCTTCAGAGTTCGGAAGGCAACCTCCTGCTTTTCTGTCCATTTAAAGGGTACACCCTTCTGTGTAAGCATGGTAAGTGGCTTAGCTGTTTTGGAGAAGTTCTGAATGAATCTCCTGTAATAGCCTGCGAGACCTAAAAATTGACGAATTTCTATGGGTGTCGCTGGGACTGCCCATCCTTCAATGGCTTTGATTTTAGAGGGGCCCACATGTATCCCTTCTTGGCTGACAACATGACCTAAAAAGTTTATGCTACGGAGCCAGAACTCGCATTTAGAGAGTTTTGCGTATAACTTTTCAGTTCGTAGGGTTTCCAGGATTTGCCAGAGATGTCGGCTGTGCTCCTCTTCGCTTCGAGAATAGACTAGAATATCGTCGATGAAAACGATGACAAAGTTGTCGAGGAATGGTCGGCAGACTCGATTCATTAGGTTCATGAATGCGGCAGGGGCATTCGTTAGACCGAAGGGCATTACAACGAATTCATAATGTCCATAGCGGGTTCGGAAATCGGTTTTGGAGATATCCTCTTCCCGGACCTTGAGCTGGTGGTAGCCGGACCGTAGATCTATCTTAGAGAAATAATTTGCTCCATGGAAGTGTTGTGCCAACAACTGGGCCATCTCAGTCATTTCTCCAATGACTTCATCTCTTTCCTGCTCCGCCTGCACCGCTCGTGCTTCCATGGCGAATAGCTGTTGTCGTAGTGCGGCAGCCTCAACCTCCGGAGAGCGATTCTCTCTTACGGGATTTCCTGGTGGGGCTGGGCGGTTCTGTGGTGTCTCGCTCGTAGGTGGTGTGACGGAGGCTTCGTCTGGGCCTCCTTCTTCCTCCATATCGTCATCAGTCTCATCAAACTCGTAGTCTGTGTCTGTGTACTCGTCGGGTCCAACGCCGTGTGCTCTCCCTTGCTCTTCCCCTAGGTCGTCCTCAATCATCCCATGGGCCATTAAGACCTGATGAAACTGGATGCCCGGATGCTCCTCTTCCATGGTGGCTGTGAGGGGGGGGGGGGAACACGTGAGGAAGTATATAAATAAGCTATTATTAATCCTAAAATATTTTTAGTTGTTATAAAAAAATTGGGTTGATGCATTCCTCTTGTTTAAGAATAGGGTATGCCTTGGGTTTACTGACCATCACGATCGTTCCAGAGCATGTGATAGTTGTATTACGAAGAAATGTAGTTGATCAGGCTACATTCATCCCTAATACAACTGTGAACAGTCCTGGCTTAACCGGGATGTCAGGTTCTCCCAATTGTTTTATTCGAGTTGTTATTGTGTTCGTTTTTCTAAGTCGCACAAATAAGAGTGTTTATTGGTATATTTTATTTGTTTTGTTCAGAGTTATTTAGTCCCTTGCTGGGTTTATAGTTTTATATCAATGTGTGGTTAGATATGCCAGTTCACTATAAACAGTGCTCTGATACCAACCTGTCACACCCCCGAACCAGACGGCGGGAACGTCCGAGGGCTCGTGTGACTTAAATTGAAATATCATCACAATGAATATATATGAAACATAACACATGCATCACCAACCATTACATAGTACAACTGGCATTGTTTACATGAAGTACAAGGTTTACATTACATGATTTCGAAATATAAAGTGTTTGGTGATTAGCTACTACAAAAGAAAACTTTCAACACACCGGATTCCTTGTCTAATGATTACCTGAGAATACAAGTTATTTTGAAAACGGTCAACATATATAATGTTGGTGAGTTTATAAGTGTGTTTGATGAAAAGTAGTTTATGTCATTGGTAAAACCCAGAAAATCCGATATTTTCTGTAATAAAACTTTCTTGAAAAATAGTGTGATGATCCTGTAAGTATATGCGTGAATGATTTCAAAACATGAATAAATGAGAAGTTTTTGCATTATAATGTTTGAAAGTACAAGTGAGTAAGATTTATTTCCCCGGAAAAACCGATGTCTTCCGAATAAAAGTTATGATTGTTTTGCTTCATTGAACCGTTACATCGAATGAATATGATTTCCCTTGATTAATGATCTTCCTTTGATTAATGATTTCCCTTGATTAATGATTTCCTTTGATTAATGATTTCCCCTGATTAATGATGTCGGATTTCTACGTGAGTCGTTATAACCATGCATGATAATGACTAGTTCGTCTGTCTTAGTATTCTAATGAACACCGAAATTTGATCTTAAGACTTTGTCACCCTAGACCGGCCGAGTCTAACTGTAGCGAACAGCTTAGGTGTGGGGGAGTCACCCCCGTATAGATCTATACACAAACTCTCGCTCTCCTTCCAGGAGACTTTGATTACAACTACAGACTACGACCGACACTTATTGGTGTCACCCGTTATTACTCACTCAATCCACATGAGTTTGGTTAACCTTGATTAATGATCGAATTTTATTTTATACGAAAAGAAGGTAAGCCGAACAGACGAGGAGAAGAGGACTACTAGGCCCTACTAATTTCGTATGTTATTTAAGGCCGTCGAGTATACGAAAAGCGCGTTGGCCCACTTCGCATATAATTTATTTGGACCTTACTAGTAATGCTAATGGGCCACTGAGGCCCAATAGCATGTAAAAACCATTGAGGGTCCATTAAGCATGTAATTAGGTCACAGGAGGCCCAATAACATGTATTATTTAAGTTGGGCCCAAAAGCCATGTTAATGAGTCACGAAGGCCCATTAAGCATGATTAGAATCTCTCAAGCCCAACCATTTGAACGTTTACTTGGTTTATATAGAATTAATGTTGCGAGTTGCTTAATCGATATGTCGTATAAATCACGAAATTGTTTTATAACGGTTTATAGATTTATAAAATAGTTATTTTTCTATTCAAAACCCATAAGTTATAAAGTTTTGTATATTTTGACCCAATTATTATTATTATTAATATGATTGACCAAAAACATTAATTTGACCTATTCAGCCCCTTTATTTTGGTAAAGTTGGCAATTTTAGTCCTTTTTATAAGAAGAATGACATATTGGGTCCTTGGACTATTTTTCTTGACATCTTTGACCCAAACACTTATTTAAATAATGTTTAAGCCCAAAAGTAAATTTTTGGAAAGTTTCAACCCTTTAGTTAAAAGATTTGCATTTTTGTCCACCTTTTTCACAATTTTTACACTTTTTACCCGAAACCCAAAATCTTTGCATTTTAGATGCTTTTTGGCAAATAAGGTCATTTTAACCCTTGAAATAAGTTTATTTACTTTCCTACCCACTGTTTAACCGTAAATGACATCTTTTTCCCAATCTTTTACTTATTTGACAAAAATAGCCAAAAAATGAGTTTGATGTTGTAGTTTGTTATTTTAAAGCTTGTATATTATTTTATCTTGACGTGTTGAGTGCAATATGAACTAAATCACATATTTTCCTTCTTAAACTATAGATCTCGAAATATCTTTCATTTTTAGTACAAATATATCACAAAATCACAAGAAAACACACATATCATGCAAATACACATAGATCTTCACATTTTACTTGCATTCTCCCCCATAAAACATATGAAAACCGAAAATAGAGGGGTATGAACTCACCTTGAGTTTGTGGGTTCGGTTTTGAAGAGAAATGGAAGAAATGATGAGGTCTTTCGGCCTAACAAGTTTCTTGAGAGGTCTTTGGCTTAAATGTGTTCTAAGAAGCAAAATCACGAATTTTGCATGAGTTATGGGGAGATTTTTGAGGAAATCAAAAGCTAAGGTATGAATCAAAACAACAACTTACCAAGGATTGGTGATATTAGGGAAGAATCTTCTTGGAGCTTTTGTGATTCTCGAAATTTTTGATGGATGGAGGATGAGTTCTTGAGAGAGTATTCTTGAGATATTTTGAAAGAGAATGAGGTGGAGAGGGTGGGAATCGGCCGAGAAGAAGAAGAAGAGAGGAGAGAAGGAATGAGTTGACTTGCATGGAAACCCACCATGCAATAAAGAGGTGGCAAGTGCACAAAAATCCTCCAATTCTCCTTTATTTTTATTCCTCCTTCTTTTCCTTTACATGGGCCGAATTCTTGGGCTTAGGAGGAAGGAAGTGGTTTATTCTTGGGCCATTGTTTGATTTTGTTCGAAACCTTGAGCCCATTAAGTAGGTTTTCGGCCCATTGGGCTTTTAGAGGGGGTTCACGGCCCAATGTGCATAAAAGAATTGATTTATGGTCCTTTTGAAGGTTCTAAGCCCAACATAGTCAAATTGAAGGCTTATTGGCCTATTAGGCCCAATAAGAAAATCCTAGTCCAAAATGGACTTGAACCGGGATTGTTAGGGTTTCCAACCTTTTGTTGACTATTTGAATGTTTGTATAGAATATTTGATGGAATTTTGTGGTCATTGACTAAGCACCATACATGTTTTCAAGTTTTAACTATAATGTTATCTATGTTAAGGGTTTTACAAAGCATCAGAATTCCTAGTTGTGACATACTCTTCTGGCTGCTAGCTGGCAATTCCCCGAAGTGCTGCTCCTCCGGCTCCCCGAGCTACCAATACCAAAATGGCACTTAGTCCTAAAATGTCCTCAGAAGTCAAACTAGGTCAACCTTGGTCAAGGTCAAAGTCAACGGTGAAAGTCAACGCTCCGAGTTGACCTAACTCGTCGAGTTGCTCCTTCAACTCGTCGAGTTCTATGCTACTCAGACTAGTGATAACCCGAGTCAACTCGTCGAGTCATCCTTAGGCTCGGCGAGCACTTCCACATCCAGAATCGGGACAACACTACTCAACTCGTCGATTCCTTACCTGAACTCGGCGAGTTCCCCTATCTGTTTGGGCTATCTTAATGGATTAAGCCCCTACATTTCAAATCCAAGCCTCATACTTCACATAAACCCCAAAAATGCCCTTTCAAGGGTATAGCTTCCAGCTTTACCCGTTAATACCTCTTCTTAAAGGGTTTAGCTCAAACACTAGTTCCTTGGGACCTTAGAACTTGGTCCTAAGCCATTCATACTCCAAACTACAACATACTAACTTAGATCCAGGCATTGGACATCGTTTGGACGCATAAAGTTCCTTCCTTTCCTTCATGCATGGCCTTTTGGGGCTTAAGAGACCATAACATTCTCCATAGAGTTTGCATGGGACTCCAATGGCATAAAGTTTGCACCTTTATGCCTTTCCAACTCTTAATGACTCCAGATCTGGAAGTATACTCAACTTGGGACATCCATGACTCATACATCATACTTCATGGACAAAAACCCCATAAAAGTGACCTTAAAGAGATCTAAGAAACTACAAGGCAAGATAAAAACTTGATTACCAGAAAATGATGAGAATGGGACGAGATTCCTGGATCTACAGCTTCTCCTTGAACCTTTAAACTCCTTCTTCTTCTTCTAGGCTTCAAGAGCACCCCAAAACCACTCAAATATGACTCACACACTCAATAAGAACTCTAGGGTTTCGTGGAATAGGTTCTGGACCATGGGGGCTGTTAATGAGGCCAAGGGAGGGAGAATAAGATGCTTAAATAGGGTACCAAGTCCCATATTTAGGGTTTCCCAATCCCAGACCAACTCGCCGAGTAGGTCACTTAACCCACGACCCAAAAATCCGCTCCTACTCGTCGAGTACCTCCTTGGACTCGACGAGTTCTTCTTGAATTTAGGACTTTTCCTTCCTTTCTTGGTCTTCTGAACTTCGGGTGTTACACTTAAAAGCGTAAAAAAAAATTTTAAATTGATTCTGAAAAATAGGGGATGTCACAGTAGTGCTAATGGTGGGGTTTAGGGGCAGCCCCTTAGCAGGGTCCAAAAGGAAGAGCCCATGACAATTTCCTCTTCATAACCATCATTTACCATGTATAAAATGAAGTTGGATGTTGCATACAAAACTTAGAACTTTCATATGACTGAAAAACTGATTATGTACATCTCTTTGTCTCTCTAAAAGTGCATCACAACAGGTATTATGTATTTTTAATTCTGATTAGACATGTGATCATAATCAAAAATTTTGGACTCTTCCAATTCTGAATTTATATACCCCAAGCAATAGGGATAAATTACAGATTTCAGAAAGTGATACAATCACGATCGATCCATTCAAGTCAATTGTCCCTAAAACTCTAACAATAAATTCAACGCCTATTATTTGCAAAATAATTCAAATATTCACTTATTCTACCCGTTAGCTAATTCACCGAAGTTATCTAAATTATTAACGTTGTTGGTTACTTTGATTTCCTATTCATGTTGGTGTTTGAGTGTGTAGTTCATACACTCAAAATTTATGTTTCAAATTAATTACATTGCGTGTATCACAAGTTATTCATTCATTAATGAATTACATGTGGGGTGCTTATATTCAATTTTTTTTTAAAGATTTCATTTGTTTTGTTTTTGCGTTTTGATAGGGAACTTGGTAAAAATCAAATTAAGTACTTTTAATATGTATGCTAAAGCTTACATACTATAAGTGAAGTCGAACTTGTCCTGGTTTGTTGGATTTTGCATATTCTCACATACATATACTTTAGAATTTTGCATCAAGTCATGGAGTTCTCACACATCTACTGATGTACATCGGTGTAAATGTGTATAGGTTGGTAAAAAAAAGACATTGAATATTATATACATTTTGTGAATGCTTGACTGAAAGTGAAAACATCAACCTATGATTGATTTTGAGGAATCTGGCAAAGGAATCTAACGTTCCTTCCATATTGCATCGCTAGATTTATTAGAATCAGCTTTAGCGGAGTATTTAACGAAATATAAATTAAAAAAATTCTAGACATTTGATTTTCTGACGAAATAGCACGCAACGATTAAGTAAAAGAAATACTATTGTACTTGTTGAGACAGGGGGATTGTAATGAATATTATAACCCATTGCTAAATTGCCAGCTACAATAATCCATTGCTAAATTGTTGCTAAATGGATAAATTGTTACAACGGATTAGCGACAAAACTTATTTACTTTCATTATATGTAACTAAGCCCTCACAAATTTTGTCAAAAATCCGGAATTGTTTTTAAACCAATATCTCGCGAAGTGACTGACTTTTTGCCTGGCCGATTTTTTTCCTTCAAGAAAGGCACATTTTAACAATATCTTTTAGGGGTTTGCATCACAATAAAACTTTATAGAGAAAAAGCTTAGCAAGTATAACCAATACATTCGTTGTCGCACCAAAACATGGTTAGAAAAAGCTTAGCAAATGTAAGAAAACATTTCTTGTCACAAAGGTGCAATTGCCTCATATTAATTATTAATATAGGGTTACAACTTACACACTTACGTATACCATTACCATCTACACCTAGAGTTCATCTTTCTATTAGCTTTTCTGTGAAATGCTTAAGTTTAGCGTCCAATTAACAAATTCAATTATTTCACTACATTCCAATCCATATAAAACGTCAATGTCCATATTTAGCCTTGTACTCCTGCCATAGTTGATCCACAGGCTTTCCTGTCAAGTCTTCAAAATACTTGACATCGAAAGCAAACTTCATCATTGCATTAAGCTTTGCCACGAACTCTGGTACAATCCCATCACAATACTCAAGAAACCGGGCTGTGAAATCATACCCCTGGTCCCATTTATCACCATCACCTGGTTTTGCGAAATCCGATGAGACATAATTCGCTCTTAATTTCGTATAATCCGCAACCCCTTCCACCAATCCTTCGGGGGTCTAACCCTCGCCATTATATTGAAACACGTGGGTCATTTCATGATATAAAAGAGACGTGAATCCCCATTTCACGTCCCCTTGATACCCTTCTAAAAAACTAGAACTAAGATTAATATTGTTATTTCCCCATGTGATTCCTTCGTATCCTTCAATCTCTGTAATGTAAAGGTTGACGGAATCTACAGGCTTTCTGTCAGAGGGGTTGTTTTGTTGGAAAACGGTGGTCCATATGAAGTCGTTGATGGTACCCATTATTTGCTTTGTGTAGGGAACTCCGATTTCATTGGTGAAACGGATGCCGCCGGGAGTGTTGGGGTCGTAGTTAGTTACTTGGTAGTCCACGGCGGAGATCCCATGCAAGGACAATGAGTAGGCGAGGAGGCTACACAAGAAAAAGTAACGGTGAGACATGAAGAATCCACACTCAATGGGATCTCAAGGTTTTTCCAAATATGTCTACCGGTTTCAAAATCTAGAATTATTTCATAATTTATATATGGCCAGGAAATATTCCATCGACAAATATATGCTAAGTAATAAATTAATTGTAATAAATATATTCATACGTTACTATTTTAGTTACAGTTTGATGGTAAATAATAAAATTAATTGTAATTAAAATTAATTGTAACCTTAAAAGAACTATTTGAGGAAGAATTGCCAACATAAATTATAATTTGGGCTGTCTTCAGATTGATCTTAATGACCTTTTCAAAGGGCAGGCTGGTACTTCTTCTAGGTACTGGAATGTTGATGGCGATGACTGTTAAAAGGTTTTGTCTCTTAAGAAATTACTTGATGGGAAGTTGTTGCATCAAAATCAAGTGGAGACGTAATGGGACAAATTGATTACTTCAAAAATCAATTTACTTATTTGGAGGGTTAGACTCAGGAGGCTGTCTGCCAGATGTAATCTAGAGAGAAGAGGAGTTACTGTCATGTCGATTCTCTATCCTGCATGTAATGCATATGAGGAGACGGAAGAACACTTATTTGTCTCTTGTTCGACTGCAATAGAGGTCAAAGCTAAATTGCATATTTGGTGGAATGTGAAACCTTTTGGTACTGTCTTGCTGGAAAATTGGAATGATGGCGTGAATGGGTGTAGGCTACCCCAGAAGGTACAATGTGTTCTCAAGGTCATAAAAAATTATTTGTTTGGGCGATTTGGAGAAGCAGGAACCACTTAGTGTTTGAGAGCGATACACATTGTATAAATTCCATTGTGTTTGATATCATGACCTTTGCTTTTCTTTGGCTTTAAGAGTTGGTGGAAAGAAAGGGTAAATTTAGATCAGAGAGTTGGTGTAATAAGCCCATGGCTGTTATCTTGTAATTTCTTCCCCATCTTCTCGCTAGGTGTAATATTTTATACGTCTAGTAGGTGTTCTACAAAAAAATGTGATGTAAGAGAAATATAGTAGTAACATTTCTAAAAATCTTGAAAGTAAATTAAGTTAGGAGTTGGATTTTAAGAACTTTGGATAATTACACTACATATATGATACAAAAACAATATAGTATGGTAGGTTTGAGTACCTAAACTTATATACCTTGTAGGGTACATTCACTTCTTATATATATATATATATATATATATATATATATATATATATATATATATATATATATATATATATATATATATATATATATATATATATATATATATATATATATATATATATATAGAGAGAGCTAGGTTCAATTGTTTAAAGTATTTGTTGTGTTATTGTATGCATAAATGTAAGCCAATCAAAATTTAAAATATAAATAAATAAATAAATAAATAAATAAGGGTAATTAGGTAATTTTATAAACAACTTCCCCAAATACTTTCCTATAATTATGCTAGTTGATTTTAACCTAATTCATCCCCTTTTAATTACCACCGAGGTCACTTTGAAACCCCCCCCCCCCTCCCCCCCCCCCCCCGTAGGATTCGATCGAAAGCTTTCAGCCACCACGATCTAAAGTTTGGATCTTGACTGAACACCAACTATTATTCCCTTCATCTCTTTGCCATCTTCAAAAAAATACCAAGCCATTATCGCCTCTACATGTACTTCTGCAATTCTTATTTAAGAGTAACGAGACACACACACCCGCACATAGTTAGGGCTCGAATGAAGAAAGAAGGGGGAAGAAAGTTCGATTTCTTGATTTCTGATTTCATGGGCGTTGACACATGTATTTGTACATCGATGAAGGTGAGAAGGAAAGCACGAAGCGGCTGCAAGGTCCAATGGATGTCGATCGATTGCAGGCTAAGGAAAGCACGAAGCGGCTGCAAGGTCCAATCCCCCCTAATCGGATGACACCACTACTATCGAGTTATCGGAACTGGTACTAATCTCGATTCACCTCGATTCAGCTTCTTCATTCCCTGGTGGATCTTCTTCAACAGCTCAGCCAAGCTTTTGCTAACGTCAGTATATTAGTTCCTTTTCTGCTTCATCTCTATGTTCTCTCTTTTATTAACTGGAAGAAATGTGTAAGAGAAAAATACTCAAATTTATGTTGAAATTATGCAGGCATATGATTCCTTGATGAAAGCCTACTTAGAACATAATAAGGTAATATATATTTGTTTGCTTATCCGAAATACTTCTACATTGATGCTATAAGAGTGTAATTGGAAACTGACACTATGTTTTTTTTTCAGTTTGGTAATCTTCCATATGGTTTTCGGGCGAACACTTGGTTGGTTCCTCCATCCATTTTGGACTCAGAATCAAACTTCCAGCCACTTCCATCAGAAGATGAAAACTGGGGTGGCAATGGTGGAGGCCAAGGGCAAAATGGTCAACATGACCATAGACCATGGGCCACAGAGTTTGCAATATTAGCCAACCTTCCTTGCAAGACTGAGGAAGAAAGGGTGATTCGTGATCGAAAGGCATTCTTGCTTCATAGCTTGTTTGTTTATGTCTCTATCTTTAAAGCTGTTTCAACCATACGCAAAGTCATACATTCTGTTGCAACATCAAACTGTTCTCCAGGATCAATAGTATGTGAGGATCGTGTGGGGGACTTGTTTATTACAGTGAGGCGTGATGCAAGCTCAAAGTCAGAAGTGAAGGTAGTTGGTGTTGGATCTCCTACCATGTCTTCTGATGAAGTTGCTATAACAAATTTACTCAAAGGAATAATAACAGATGAGAGTGCAGTAATCCATGTAAGTATGCCTGAACTCATTCTTCTGCTAGCTATGGAATCTAAATAAATATAGCCAACTTTTACTATTTACAAATTACAGGACACCACCTCCCTGGGTACTGTATTTGTAAGACATTGTGGATATACAGCAACTGTAAAGATTGTTGGTGACATCAAAAAGGCAAAATTCATATCACAAGATATATCGATTGATGATCAACCGGAAGGTGGAGCTAATGCCCTTAACATTAACAGGTATGGAATTAATAAATTCCAAGATTATAAACTGATATTTCTGGATAACCAAATCACAATAACAAAAGATCCTCAAAATGAGTAGTAAATTAGTAACATAATACTCGTTTATATGGAACCTTTTACAGCTTAAGGGCTCTGCTTCCCAACTCAAGAGATGTGGAATTATCAGGATCCCTGTCATCTGAACAGGGGAATTCTGATTCTGTCAGAATAAAATCTTAAAGATGAACATTGTATGGAATGAAGATGAACAATGACCACTGATCTTCCAAAAAGAATGGATTATTCTACCAGAATAATATACAATATAATGAAAAAAAATAAATGTAATAGTATATTCTGGTAGAATGATTTATATATTGTGTTTTTTTGTTATTAATAAGTGTAACATTCTCATAGAATAGTATATATATATTTTTTCTTTTCTAAGAATGTAATGAAATTTTTTTAACTTGTATCCAAAATTTTGTTATTCTTCAAGAAGTTCATTAAATCAAAATATATATTATGTCCGAATGTGTATTCTTGTATGGTTTAATCATATTTGTTATTTTTCAATATATTGATAAAAATATTCCGTCAGAATTTTCGATTATCATACATACAATCAGATTTTTAAAATTATAGAATCTATTTTCCTTAAAATATGCAATTTTCCTTTTTTAAATTTATGTTAATTGACTAAAATACCCTTAGAATGAAAGTAGATAGTATTTTTTTTATTATATTTAATTTAATAATATGTATTATTCACTTTCCAAAATTAAGTAAAATGATTGACCCACAATTATGCATACAATAACACAATACTTAGTTTGAATAGAATAACCTAAGCATATATATATATATATATATATATATATATATATATATATATATATATATATATATATCTTATAAAGGAGGCCATTCAAATGAATATGGTTCAAAATATGTAATTTTCTTGAACCATGTTCATTTGAAACTCCTAAACTCTTCACTTTATGCTACTTAAATGATTATTTAATTTGAATATTTTGCCTATATAAGAAACACTTGCTTCTCTCCTCTTTTCATTTTGCTTTATCTTTTCATTTCATTTTCGTTATCTATAGTGCGTGAGCATGAAGAAGTTTCAAATAGGTTTGTTTTCTTTTTTCCACATATTTTTTCCTTATACATTTTGGTTATCTAGAGTACATGAGCATGAAAAAGTTTCAAATAGGTTTTCTTTCTTCTTTCCACATCTTTTTTCCTTATATTTTCTTAAAATTCCATAAGAAATTTGTTGTGCATAGGAGCTAATACAAAAGTTTATGGTATTTAGAGATGATGAAGAATTGTCTCAAGGTTGTATATGTAGAGCCAAAAGAAAAATGTCGTCAATTTTGATGTGTTATTTCTTGAAAGTGCGTTTGCAAAAGAAAAAAAATGAAATAGAAACAACGAGAACTTTTTAGGTGAAGGTTATACATTTTGTAACACCCTGTTTCGAGTTTTTTCATAATTTAGGGCCGTGACCCGAAGATCAAGTATCATAAGGCTTCGGGCTTTGGGAAAAACAGATTTAGACCAATTTGGATGTGGGTAATGTAGATTACGGGATCCAAGAGTTTGGTTTGTGTTGGAGTCAAAGGGTAAAACGGGAAAAGTGTTGTTTCAGACTTCTTTCATGAAATATGAATTTTTGTTCGGGAAGTTTTAGTCCAAGATATCTACATAATATTGTGGGGGATCTTCAATACCTTTTCGTGGATATAAAGATCGTCGAAAACGGATTTGGAACGAAGAAGTTATGACCGTTTGAAGTTAAGAAGGTTTTGGGCTTAGTCTAATACGTTGGACGTACAAGGCATACCTGGAGTACGCTGGGCGTACGCAAACAGAGCCCAAACCCTATTTTTTTGGTTTGAGCCCTATCTAATGTAACGACGTAAATTTTCGAAAATTTTTTCATTTTTCAAACATAACATATCTCATATAAATCATCTCAAAACTCAAGTGTATCAAATATTATCACGGTAAAACATATCCCATAATTTCAAATACAAAATCCTCTGTCAGTGTGTACAAATCATGCCGACGCCTTCCCGCGATGCTCGCTAGTACCTGAAACACATATCACATAACACGGTAAGCATAAATGCTTAGTGAGTTCCCCAAAATACGACATACAACACATAAGCCACTCGAGGCTATAACTCGGTATGACCCTCCGGTCAATGTGTCTCAGCGGGACCCTCCAGTCCCGTAGCTCGTTGGACTCTCCAGTCCGGTCTAGCTCGTTGGACCCTCCGGTTCGGTCTAAATCGTTGGACCCTCCGGTCCGGTCTACTCGAGGACCCTCTGGCCTTGTAAGTCGTTGGACCCTCCGGTCCGGTCTATATAACACATAGCATACATATATCACAATGCACGTAATCTCAAACATACACATAACACATAAGACCCTCCGGTCTGCACATAGATACCACACTAGGTAATGTATAGTGAGAACACTCACCTCGTATGATGTCTAGTAAACTCTCGTGCTCGATATCCCCGACCTAGCCTCCGCCTATCAAAATGATAATATCTCTAATCAATACTTTCCTCATGTTCTCATCTCTAAAGAATGGGTAGAAGACCATTCTACCCCTCCATGGCCTCTCATGAATCAGTTTGACCAAACCCCCAAGGTCAACTGATGTCAACTCCAGTCAACGGTCCAACTTTGACCCGACTCGTCGAGTACACTCGGGTGACTCGGCGAGTCCATGCGTGTCCTCTGAATCCTCATAAGGCCTCACTCGACTCGTCGAGTTAACCTTTCACTCGACGGGTTACCACTGATCACGAATCGCGGGGCAACCTGATCCGACTCGTCGAGTCCTCTTATGGACTCGGCGACTTTCCTCCATGGCAACACTCATTTGACCTTCTGAGGTTAGATCTGTTTCTCTAACTTATAGATCTGGCCTTCTAGCACCCAAAAGTCACGTAAAGGTTCAATCTTTATGTCCATGCACCACACAACAAGCTCTATTTGAAGAAATATCTCTTAAAATGACAACCTAGACTCAAAACCCCAATGAGACTTCATAAAGCTGGATGATTGGGACTCTATGGACCTCTCAAGGTCCAGATCTAAAGTCTATTCCTCAATGGGACTCCACATGCTCCATATTCCAACTAAAGAAGGGGTAAAGAAACCCTAGATTCATGAGATCTACTTTATACACAAAAATAGGCATGGATTCATACCTCAAACAGCAACCTTTGATGAAGTGATTAAAGGTCTGAGCTCCTCAACCAGCCTAGCTTAAACCCCCCTCCTTCTTCCTTGCAAGAATGCTCTAAAGTGAAGAAATTAGCTCCCTCTCTCTCTATGCTCTCTGGTTCGAATGGTGTCTCTCAAGGTATGAGTGGCCGCAAATGAAGGCTATAAGGACCCTTAAATAGGGCACAGGACCAAAGATTTAGGGTTTCTGACCACAGCGCGGACTCGTCGAGTCCATTCATTAATCCGAGTCATCAGTCGCGATCCTACTCGACGAGTTTAGGCGTCAACTCGTCGAGTCCCTCTTCTTAACTCAAAATAAATACTTAAATTATGATACCTGGAAATCGGGATGTTACAATTCTCCCCCACTAGAATCATACTTCGCCCTCGAAGTCTTACTTTGCAAACAACTCTGGATGCTGCTCCCGCATCTCCGTCTCCGGCTCCTAAGTCAGCTCGGACCCTCTCCGATGTTGCCACTGGACCTGAACCAGAGGCACCTCATTGTTCCTCAGAACCTTGATCTTTCGATCCAAGATCGCGATCGGCCTCTCAATGTAATTCAGGCTCACATCCACCTGAATATCCTCTAGCGGCACTACTGCCATCTCATCGGCTATACACTTCCTTAACTGGGATACGTGGAAGGTATCATGAATCTGGCTCAACTCCGCAGGTAGCTCCAAACGGTATGCTACCTTACCCACTCTCGCGGTCACCCTGAACGGACCAATGTATCAGGGCCCCAGCTTGCCCCTCTTCCTGAATCGGATCACTGCTTTCCAAGGAGATACCTTCAGGAGTACGAAATCTCCAACCTGGAACTCGAGCTCGGATCGCCGCCTGTCCGCAAAACTCTTCTGGCGGCTCTGGGATGTCATCAACCTCTGTCTGACCTGCTGTATCTGCTCAGCCGTCTTAAGCACTATCTCAGTGCTACCCATCACTCGCTGCCCTACCTCTCCCCAACAGATGGGAGTTCGACACCTCCTCCCATATAAAAGCTCAAAGGGAGGCATACCTATACTCGAATGGTGGCTGTTGTTGTAAGAAAACTCAGCTAAAGGTAGGTATGTGTCCCAACTTCCCCCGAAGTCCATAACACATGCTCAAAGCATGTCCTCGAGCGTCTGTATCGTCCATTCACTCTGTCCATCCGTATGTGGGTGGTAAGCAGTACTGAATTGCAATCTCGTTCCCAACTCCTCATGGAACTTCTTCCAGAACCTGGAAGTGAAACGTACATCTCGGTCCGACACAATCGAGATCGGCACTCCATGCCGTGACACCACCTCCCTCACATATATCTCTGCCAGCCTCTCTGCAGAAGAGCTCTCACTGATAGCAAGGAAATGAGTGCTCTTCGTCAGCCGATCCACAATCATCCAAATTGCATCAACACCTCTCGCGGTCCTCGGCAATTTGGTGATAAAATCCATAGAAATATGTTCCCACTTCCACTGGGGAACCTCTAATGGCTGCAATTTGCCATGCGGACGCTGGTGCTCGGCCTTAACCCGGCGACAGGTCAAGCACCTCTCTACTACCTATGCAACATCCCTCTTCATACAGGGCCACCAGTAGTCTCTCTTCAGGTCCAAATACATCTTAGTGGCCCCGGGATGGATCGAGAATCTCGATCTATGCGCCTCCTCCATCAGAGTGCTACGTTCCCCGCCCGTATACGGCACCCAAATCCGACCATGAAAGGTCATAAGCCCTCGACTATCCGTCACAAACTCGGATACCTGTCCAATCACCCGCTCTCTTTTGCGGTTCTCCGGTCTCACAGCCTCTGCCTGGGCCTCTCGAATGGTATCCAACACCGGAGTCATCACCGTCATCCTCATACATATATCTCGAATCGGGGAACTCTCCGCCCTGCAGCTCAGAGCATCGGCTACCATGTTAGCCTTGCCCGGGTGGTATAGGATCTCACAATCGTAATCCTTTACCACATCCAACCATCTCTTCTGGCGCATAATCAGGTTGGGCTGATCCATCAGATACAACAAACTCTTGTCGTCCGTGTATATGGTACACCGAACCCCATACAAATAATGGTGCCATATCTTGAGGGCGAACACCACTGCCCCAACTCCAAATCGTGGGTGGGATACCTCGTCTCATGAGGCTTCAGCTGCCTCGATGCGTATGCTATCATGTGCCATCTCTGCATAAGCACCGCACCCAATCCCGATATAGACGCATCACAATACACCACGAAATCTTCCATTCCCTCCGGAATGGCTAACACCGGGGCTTCGCATAATCTCTGGCGAAGAGTCTCAAACGAGGTCTGCTGCTCGGGACCCCAAATAAAAGCAGCGCCCTTCCGGGTCAATCTGGTGAGGGGAACGACAATCTTAGAGAAATCTATGATAAATCTCCGGTAGTAGCCGGCCAACCCCAGAAAACTCCTGATCTCGGTGGGGGATCTCAGCACCTCCCAACTCATCACAGCCTCAATCTTGGCTGGATCGACCAATATCCCATTCTGATTAACGAGATGTCCCAAGAACTGGACCTCTCGTAACCAGAAATCACACTTGGAGAATTTTGCATAAAGCCTCTCCGATCTCAATACTCCAAGGATCTCTCTCAGGTGCTCCTCATGCTGCTCTCTGGATCTCGAATACACTAGAATATCGTCGATGAACACAATCACCGATCGATCCAACATCGGCCTGCATACTCGGTTCATGAGGTCCATGAACGCTACTGGTGCATTGGTGAGCCCAAAACGAGTCTTTTGCAAAATGATTTTGCCTTTTCCTTTGACACTGCTGATGGCTTCTTCTTCATACAGATTTTGCCTTTTCCTTTGACACTGCTGATGGCTTCTTCTTCATCTCCGGATGACCAAACTTGATGGTCTCTTTTGACATGAGCTACGTATGCCCTGGCCTTTTCCTTTTCTTCCAATTCTTGAGCCATTCTCAGGTAGAAAGCTCTGTCTTTCACTACATTGGCCTTGTAGTCTTTTGCAAAATGATTCTCTTTGTTGCATTTGTGACAGATTACAACATCACTTTTGTCTTCTGAGGGAGTACCGAAGTCAGTGGTTTGAATAGACTGCGGTGCCTCCTTCGGTTGAGTATTTTGAGATTGCGGTGGTGGATGAGAACTTTTGGGATAACAGGAATGGTTATTTTGTGGGTTGAAGTTACGGTTGAATGGAGGTTTGTTGAGCTGCTGATTCTTACGAAAGGAAGAAGGTGGTAGTTTGTTGAACTGTTGGCTAACAAGAGCAATCGCTTTCTGGAATTCTTCTTCATCATCATACTCTGAGTCAGCTTCGTATGACTGCGGTGTAGTGTCATACGAGGGATAGTAGGATTGATTGTGTGGAGCTTGTGCTATGAGAGCCAGTGGTCCTCCGAAGTCAGCACAGTCTTTGAGTACGGTGGATTCTTATGCTTGCAGTTCCCCGTAGAGCTTGTAAAGAGACAAAGAGTGAATCTTTCTATCCCCTTGAACTATCATCTTAGTAGTAGTCCAATGTCTTCCCAAACCGTTGAGGATTTGAAGATTTGTTTCATGGTTACTGCGGATGGTGCCCGCATTAGACAACTTGGTGACTATCAGGTTGAACCTTTTGAAGGAGTCTTCCAAACTTTCGCCAGTATGAGCTTTGAAATTGTTGAACTCATTGAGTGCAGTTGTGAGCTTTTTGTCTTGAGCTTGTTCTGAGCCTTCATACAGGTTTTTGAGAACCTCCCAGATCTCTTTTGCTGATTTGCAATTTATGATAATGTCGAAGTTGTCAGGAGCAACTCCACAAGAGATTTCATAAAAAGCAACAACATCATTTTCCATTTTATCGAGATCGTCTTTGGTGGGACGATTCATGACTGGTTGGCCTCCTCCTAGTCTGGCTGTGGCGCCGTCAGTTTGAACTGGTGTAAGAACTGGGACATGTGGTCCTTCTTCTACGGATCGCCATACATCTCTACCAAGTCTTCTTAAATATCTTTCCATTCTCTGGGACCAGTGATGATATTCATTTGCCACCAATATTGGGGCTCGATTTGAACCACCAACACTGTTGGAAACATTCAGAGACAATGATTGTGCCATTTTCCTTGTTTTTTTTAAGTTTTTTTTATAAGAAATGAGCTTCAGTGGTATAGAAGGCCCTTTGAAAATCAGAGTTTTGTTTTTCAAAAAGCAACCACTATGGCTCTGATACCAATTGTTGAGAGAAAAACATTGAGACACACTTGAACAAACGTTAGAAAAAGTGTAATTGCGGAATAGTTTATCTCGAAGGATCTAAAAGCTCAACAATAATATTAATAAGTTAGAGTTAGAAGGTTAGAAAGTTAGTTGCGGAAATGTAAGGAAACATAATGACAGCAGGTGATATATCAAGTCTACACATAAGTTGATTCATAACATGGAATGCATTCAAACCAAGTTAGTAAGTGAGATCAAACTTAGTGATTAAGTCGCAAGTGACTTGCTCCGAAGAGAAGTAGTAATCAGTTACGTTCTAGAGAACTTTGAGAGTAAGAAGATATTAAGATGCGTAAGAAGATGAGAGTAAGATGTGTGAAAATGATAGATCCAAGATACTTATAAATTGAGAAAGAATGAGCTCTATATATAGAGACTCAAGAGTTACATCGGATCAGTTCTCTAAGAGTAGCCATGCAAGGCATACTGGACAATAGAGAGTATTACAGAAAAGTAGATAAAGTTAAACTAAGTAAAGAGATAATAAGACTGCGGTTGGATGACGACTTCAGGTGAGGCTGCTGATGAAACCTTGACTGCGGATCCTTGTGGGCTGCGGTAGCTGAAGTTCAAGAGGGTCACTTTTCATGATTCAACAATTTCCCCCTAAGTGATCTCTTTAACTTTTCTTCAGTTGTCAAGTTTTAGAAACTTGATCAGTGTCCACCAAAACTTCCTGATATTTTCCAACCAGGTGATCCTCCTTAAAATTTCGAACTTGACTTCGACAGTAGTGTGCTTTGATCTTTCAACTGCGGTTCGACAAATTTCAAGTTGCTTCCTTGTGAGACGATTCATGGCAGTCATGGGAATGAAGTATTTGACCTTATCGACCTTCCTTTTGAAAATGACTCCAAGTTCAGGGAAGTTTGTTGCACCTAGGGATCTTTCTTCATAACCTTCGGTAGGCATCGGTGCAGGATCAAGTGGTGGCAGATCGAACTTCTTGGCAATTGTAGGATAAATGTCCGCATCAATCTTTGCAAAGTCGCAGACAGTTTCCTTCAAAAATGTGATTGCCCTTTCAAGTGCTATCTTCATCTTCGGATGCTTTTCAGATTTGTTTTGGAACACCTTGGCTATCAGAAAGACTTCTTCAGGGTTCATGCATGGGAAGTCAGCCTGGGTGCGGACATAGTCCTGATTCCTTCTTGTGAGAGTGTATTGGATGAAGTCAGCTTTCATGAACTTTCGGGGCTTGTAGTTCTTGACTGCTGATTGTCTATCGTTAGACCAGATTTTCTCTATGGAAGAGGCATGTTTGGCATAGAATCGTTTGAGCCTCTTAAATTCCATAGGCAGTCTTTAGTGATTCAGTAGGCTACGGTCAAACTGCTCAAATACAGTGAAGTACTTAGCATTTGGGGAGATTGGAACATCCCAGTAGCCATCAGAAGGGGGTTCAGCATATGTAAGGTAGGGTTTGTAGTCATCATCCAGTAATCTGCGGTGGGGATTGATCCATGAGTTGATTAAGGATTCATCCATGGAGATGTCGAATCCGTTTTCTCTCCAGATAAGTTCAGCAAATTGGGCTGCTTTCCAATCTGCTTTCTTTTGTTTCGTTGCAGGAGAGTCATTGGAGTGCTCGGATGACATGTCGGATGCTAGATTTTTGAAGTGGGGAGGGGTCTCTGGTTGCTCAGGAGAGGGATCTTTTTGGGTGATCTCCTTTTGCAGTGGAGACTGATGCGGTGGTGACTGATGCGGTGGTGATGGAATTTTTTCAATTGTGATGGGGGGACTTTGATGATGGGAAATACTGTTGGAATGATGGTCTTCTTCATCACTTCCCCCTCTTGAGGAATGCAACACCGGAGCTTCCTCAAGCCATTGTTTGAGACCATCGACCTTGGCACATACCTCCTGGAATTGGGTTTTCAGAGCATCAGCTAATTACTGATTGTCTGGAATGGCGGAGTTGAAGAGCAACCGATGAATCTCCTTTGTGAGTTGAAGAATTTCGGGGCCATGGAAGTTTGAAGAAAGAGAGCGTTGGAGTCTATTGATAGTGGATTGAAGGACTGAGATAGTGGACTCATAAGCAGTGTGAGTTTCATCTATCAGCTTCTGGGAGTGAGTAGACTGGTCCGCAATGGCCTTTTGTAGATCTGCTTTGATTGCGGATACCTCAGAGATGAGGTGCTCCATAGTGGCCATGAATTGCTTGTGATCCGCTTGACGACTCGTATCGAGAGATCGAATTCCTATTTCAACCTTCAGGGAAATTCGTTCAGCAGCCAAATGTTCACGGGTTTCCAGTCTTTCGATTCGCTTGATCAGTGACTGCGGTCCTAGCAGGTCTTCAGGTTGCGGTTGAGTGGGCTTTACCGCAGCAAGAATTTGGTCGACTTTGGCTTGTAGACTTAAAAATTCTTTTCTGGTCACCGCATTCTTCTTCTTCTTCTTCTTCTTCTTCTTCTTCTTCTTCTTCTTCTTCTTCTTCTTCTTCTTCTTCTTCTTCTTCTTCTTCTTCTTCTTCTTCTTCTTCTTCTTCTTCTTCTTCTCTCTTCTTCTTCTTCTTCTTCTTCTTCTTCTTCTTCTTCTTCTTCTTCTTCTTCTTCTTCTTCTTCTTCTTCTTCTTCTTCTTCTTCTTCTTCTTCTTCTTCTCTTCTTCTTCTTCTTCTTCTTCTTCTTCTTCTTCTTCTTCTTCTTCTTCTTCTTCTTCTTCTTCTTCTTCTTCTTCTTCTTCTTCTTCTTCTTCTTCTTCTTCTTCTTCTT